>NC_066838.1:22792130-23516293 GCF_001640805.2 Lates calcarifer | reverse complement strand
TTTTTTGATCTCATGTTTTTTGACGCCATACTATACTATGACATTTTTTTCATGTTTTTTGACGCCATACTATACTATGACATTTTTTGACCGTTTTTGACGCCATGCTATACTATGAAATTTTAGTCACATTTTTGACCTAATCACATACTATAGTGTTTTTTTTAATTAGTTCACTGTCATAGAACTTAAAAATTAACCAGCAAATTCTTCAGATAGTAAAGAAGAGACAGACATGAAGATTTAACAAAAATCAGTGTTAATTGTTTTCAGTCTGCCTCTGTCATTATCTCAGCAGTTTAACAGTTTAAAACCTGTTGTGTGGAACAGTCATCGCGGAATTGAAGCTGCTGTAACTTGTCAGTGTTAGTTTAATAGTTTATATCCACGATGTAGCTGTGTAATTGTTTTAAACTACTAATAACTACTACTACTACTACTACTACTACTAACTAATGTTTTACATGTTCTTTTACTGTATATTTTAGAGCTCACACTGCAAAGCAAGATGAGTTTAATCTGCGCCTATTTGCTGGAGACGAGGGATTCTCTGTCATCACTGATGGAGATGATGTTACACCAGTCAAGAACCTTGCTTACTACTTCCTAGTCCAGGTACAGCTTCACATTGTCAACGCTAAGTGTTGAGACATTTTTGTCTGAAGAATTTTCCCCAGAAACAGTAACTTCCAGAAGTTACAAAGTAATATGCTGACATCAGCATGAATGTATCAGAAACTTTTAATGATTTGGTTCCAGACAACGTTTAACAAACAACAGCAAAGATAATGAAACACATCTGACCACTAGCAGGCGCTGTGTTTTATTCTCATCCAAATTTAGCATTTAGTGTAAGCTTGGCTTGTGTAGATACAAAGGACTGTGGCTGTTATTGGTGACTGAAATGTTTTAACAACTGTCTTCAAGTAGCACAGCATTTACCTCAATATAAGTCTAGAATTGAAGTTTTGTTTTAAACTTAAGACACACTGGTTTCTTTGTGGATTTAGAGTCTTTTACTTTTGACAGTTTGAAATTCAGTACCCCTTCAGTTGCTGATGTTTGCTGTTTCTGTTTTTTTTTTTTTTTGGTCACAGGGACCAGCAAATCAGAGAGAGAAGAGACAGGCACAAAGATTTACAGGTCAGTGTTTGTTTCTTTGCAGTCAGTGTCTGTCATTGTCTCTGCTGCAGTTCAACAGTTTAAAAGCAGTTGTCTAGAACAAAATCACTGTTAGTATTAATGTGTTTTTTTCCATAATGTAGCTGCAACAAATAAAATAACGTAAAACCTGTAAATCACTTTATAAACTCAACTTAGAGGTTAGAACAAAATCATTAAATGTTTCTTGACATTTAACAAATCACAGCAAAGATAATGACAGACACTTTGTTTGAAATCCTTTGTTTTAACCCATAATGTAGTTACGAGTAACATGTTAATTAAGCATTTTAAACTGCTTATGGTAAAATTACAATAAGACATGATTATATCATAAGGCTAAAGTCTTTGGAAAACGTGCTCCTGATTATGTTATGAGTTTATATTAAGCAGGTGTGGAGCTTCACAACTGTTATTTTCTTTCATCCACTTCAGGTCTGGAACCTCAGCAGCTGCCTCCTCCTTCTGCAGAGACACAACAACGCATGAATAACTACTTCACTAGCCATTACCGTTACTTAAATCCCCAATGTGTTTTTAATAGAAATAAAATTATACTCCTTCACCTTAATTGATCCAGTGGTTTCTGTGAGGTCACCTGAAAAACACAGAACAGTTAATTAAAAAATAAAATTAAACTATATATCAAAAACAGACATTTTTATCCTTAAATTTTTAACATTGTATTTAAAAGTCTTCCTTTTCTTTGTACTGTGTTTCCTACATGAGCTATTGACAGTGATGTAATGCTGATCTTACCTGGATGCCTTGCTGTCATGGATTCTCTGTTCTGTGGACTGTCTGCACTCATAGATGAAGTGGTGTCACCTGGAGGACAAAAATGGATATTCAACATTGTAACTAAACCAAAACATCTTCCAAAGATGATAGAGTTGTTTCTATCAACTTAAGAAGTTCTGAAAGCATTTCTGGCATTGGCACTATGCTATAGTTTAAAGATAATACTAATACTTTTGTGTTTTGATGAAAGTGAATTATCTGCATTAAGCCCTGCAAATACTATTGACAAATTATATACTCTTCAGACATAACATCAAATACTGAACATATACATGTTATGTCTCTGAACAGTTGATGTAATGGTCTTTGTGAATTACCTTGATGGATGCTGCTCTGTCATGAATTTTCTGATCTGATCACACTCATTGTGACACTTTTGAAAATAAGAGAGAAATGTATGGTGTCCAAATTCTCATGAAAATCTCATAGTATAGTATGTGGTCAAAAATGTCATGAAAATGTCATAATACAGTGTGGCATCAAAAATGTCATTAAAATGTCATAGTATAGGGTGGCGTCAAAAATGTCATTAAAATGTCATAGTATAGTATGTCGTCAAAAATGTCATGAAAATATCATAATAGTGTGTCGTCAAAAAGTGACTAAAATGTCATAGTTCAGTATGTGGTCAAAAATGTCATGAAAATGTCATAGTATAGGGTGGCGTCAAAAATGTGACTAAAATGTCATAGTATAGTATGTGATCAAAAATGTCTCGAAAATGTCATAGTATAGGGTGGCGTCAAAAATGTGACTAAAATGTCATAGTATAGTACGTGGTCAAAAAATTGACTAAAATGTCATAGTATAGTATGTGGTCAAACATGTCATAAAAATGTCATAGTATAGTATGTGATCAAAAATATCATGAAAATGTCATAATACAGTGTGGCATCAAAAATGTGACTAAAATGTCATGGTATAATATGTGGTCAAAAATGTCATAGTACAATGTGGCATCAAAAATGTGACTAAAATGTCATAGTATAGTATGTGGTCAAAAATGTCATGAAAATATCATAGTACAGTGTGTGTCAAAAATGTGACTAAAATGTCATGGTATAATATGTGGTCAAAAATGTCATAGTACAATGTGGCATCAAAAATGTGACAAAAATGTCATAGTATAGTATGTGGTCAAACATGTCATAAAAATGTCATAGTATAGTATGGCGTCAAAAAAGTGACTAAAATGTCATAGTATAGTATGGCGTCAAAAATGTAACTAAAATGTCATAGTATAGTATGTGGTCAAAATTCTCATACAAGTGTCATAGTATATATGTGGTCAAAAAAGTGACTAAAATGTCATAGTATAGTATGTGGTAAAAAATGTCATGAAAATATCATAGTATAATATGTGGTCAAAAATGTGACTAAAATGTCATAGTATAGTATGTGGTCAAAAATGTAACTAAAATGTCATAGTATAGTATGTGGTCAAAAAAGTGACTAAAATGTCATAGTATAGTATGTGGTAAAAAATGTCATGAAAATATCATAGTATAATATGTGGTCAAACATGTCATAAAAATGTCATATGCGGTCAAAAAAGTGACTAAAATGTCATAGTTCAGTATGTGGTCAAAAATGTCATAGTATAGTATGGCGTCAAAAAAGTGACTAAAATGTCATAGTATAGTATGGTGTCAAAAATGTGATTAAAATGTCATAGTATAGTATGTGGTCAAAAATGTGACTAAAATGTCATAGTATAGTATGTGGTCAAAAATGTCATAGTATAGTATGTGGTCAAAAATGTGACTAAAATGTCATAGTATAGTATGGTGTCAAAAATGTGATTAAAATGTCATAGTATAGTATGTGGTAAAAAAATTGACTAAAATGTCATAGTATAGTATGTGGTCAAACATGTCATAAAAATGTCATAGTATAATATGTGGTCAAAAATGAAAATGTCATAATACAGTGTGGCGTCAAAAAAGTGACTAAACTGTCATAGTTCAGTATGTGGTCAAAAATGTCATGAAAATGTCATAGTATAATATGTGGTCAAAACTGTCATGAAAATGTCATAGTACAGTATGTGGTCGAAAATGTCATAGTACAGTATGTGGTCAAACGTCATAAAAATATCATAGTATAGTATGTGGTAAAAAATTTGACTAAAATGTCATGGTATAATATCTGGTCAAAAATGTCATAGTACAGTGTGGCATCAAAAATGTGACTAAAATGTCGTATGTGGTCAAAAATGTCAAAAATGTCATAGTATAGTATGGCATCAAAAATATGACTAAAATGTCATAGTATAGTATGTGGTCAAAAATGTGACTAAAATGTCATAGTATAGTATGCGGTCAAACATGTCATAAAAATGTCATAGTATAGTATGTGGTCAAAAATGTCATAAAAATGTCATAGTATAATATGCGGTCAAAAATGTCTTAAAAATGTCATAGTATAAACAACAGGGGATCAATGGATTGACAGATTACTACCATGCACAGGGTTATGGGGTCTTCACCTGCAATATATCCTGGAAATAGGCTGTATATAACCAGGAATGGAGACAAAATTACAAAAAAGCCACTAAAACTGAGATGCAAAACAAATCAAATCACAAAGAGATGCTAAACTGCCACAATGAAACAAAAGGGACGAAACCAAACATAAAATTCAGAGGAATGTACACAAAAACAGAGACATAATACGATCCAAAACAGCCACAAGGGGATAAAAAGCTAACCATGAAGATGGTTGATCACAACTGCCTGGAAAGGACAACCAAAACTTTAACAGAATATGGGAACATGGCCCTGAAAACGTTACACTGACAAAACCTTGACAATGACACTTTGAGTTTTGAGATGAATAAATTAGTTCATTAAGATAAAGACTAGTTTTAAAGAACTCAGAGAGCAATGCTATTTTAGAAAATTAAAAGCTAAAACCACAACTTCCACTTTAAAAACATATGTTCAACCATGTACATTTTGGTTTTAATATAATGATTTCAAACAGTAATGTGACCTCATACATTGGGTGGAGGGTGGTGGTGGCCTGTATTTAACACAAAACTGTGCTCAATCAAGTATCAAGACACCACAAACAATTTCTTATTCATTACTATATACAACAGGTGATCAGTGGATGGCCATGGACAAATTACTACCACATATTAGCCCAACATATCCTGCAACATATCCCGGAAATAAACAAAAACCTGACTGCAAAGAGGCGCAGAACGACCAGGAACAAGAACTACAAAACCAACCACAACCTACTCACTGCTAAATCTCCACAATGAAATACAGACACACAATACAATGCAAAACGACCACAAAGAGACGAAAGACTGACCTTAAACAGATGCAACACAACCCGGAAGATACGTTTATTACTACCAACAAAATCACCACCACCCGGCTAGCTAACTCGACCCATCAAAACAGTCAACCCAAGAGAAACGTTTCACGTTAGAAAAGAACTCGTGTCAGAGACGCTTTAGTCACAGAAACACAAGCACGCTCGTACCCAAGCAATAAAAACGACTGAAATTGAAGTAAGGGCAAAAGATAGCACTAAGACAGACGGCTAAGGCTAAGGCTAAAGCTAAGGCTAAGGCTAAGGCAGCTCGTTAGCCTTACCTTTGCGTCGCAGGTGTGCTCAGCGTCCAGCCTCGACAGAAGCAGCTCCAGACCTTTTTAGGATCCATACTTCCCGAATAATGCGGTTTGTCGCAGTGTTAACAGACAGAAGCAACGAAGCGACGACTCAGACATTGATTTTACTCTGTATTTCCAATTGTTTTTTCGACCACGTTTCTCTGCCCCTCTACTCTGCCGCCTAGCTTAGCGCAACTGACGTCACACGCAAGCCAACGTCGGTGGACAAAACCCGGATTGGTCGGCTGACCCTGCTCCGCCCAACAACCGCTCCTAATTGGTCGAATTGGCGGATGTCGTTCGCTTAAAGGTGAGGACTGAAAATTGCTCAGAGAAAAGATCCAGATGCGAGGGGGCGTCCTAATTCCTCTACAGTTCAGTTCCACTAGAAGAGGAAAGACACTTTTCATAGTTGTAGCATATTGAATAAAACCAACCATCTCATAACTTTATTCTCCAACATGTGAGGGTCCCCTCTCCAGAGAATCAAATGAAGGATATCTTTGACAAGGTGTGCAAGAACCTTAAAAATTGTATTTAATTGCAGTACTTGAGAAAATATACTTCATACTTTCCATCATTGAAAGATATATTTCAACTGAGTAAACTTTAAATGGTCATTTCAGCTTGTTAATAAAGCTAGATTGATAAATCAGACAGGGTGATACTAGGATATTTCAGATAAAAGATACAGTGAACTTAATTATTTTTATCCTTTTAGAATGTGAAGTTAAAAGTGTGAGGTGCTTGCAAGTCTGAAGAATGTCCTGGTGCTGACCATTTTAACCTGGTGGGAATACTGTTCCACACGGTAAAAACATCCTTTCTGTTATCATCATGAACATAAAGAGTTTTATAAATTGCATATGGACATTGCTGTCTGCTTAATGCTGTTTTCAGGGGTTCATGGGAGCAGAAAAGGGCCAGATGTTCCTGTGCACCATGTGAAGGTCACAGCCACCAGTCTAATGGCAGTGCATGGTACTGATCGAGGGCAGATGTTCACGGGGTTATCCATTCCATATGGCTGCCACTCGTCCATGGGCCTTTTCACAGCACAGCACTTGTAAACACGCTTTAGTTCGCTGTTCTCTTTTTTTCTGCCCCTGTAAAACATGTCCTAAATCCAATCACCTAGTCTCTCTAAAGGGGATGATGTTGATGAATGGGAATGTGTAGTGGTAGTAGTGACCTATAAGCCCCTACTGAGATTACAGGCAGGCAACCAGCCAGCCAGCCAGCCAGGCCCTGTCCAGGGCAGCAGGAAACAGCTAGAGCTTAAAGAGGGATTGTTTAGATAGACAATGGTGTCTACCTGGTTTTAATCCCCGCTCAAAAAGAGTACAGGGGATTGGTAGAGTTTAATAAATGAAAGTGCTCCTATAATCAGGATTTGCCAAAGTGCCCCTTTGTGTTAATCAGACATTTTTTACAGCATGGTTTTTGACATCTGCCACAGCAAGTGGTGTTAACCCCTCCACTGCCCCAGCTGCATGCAGCCGCACATTTCCACCAGACCTCATGCAGAGAAGTGCAGAGGACACATGACATAGGCTATAAGTAAACAAAAGAGTATGCAAAGTGTGAACATTTTGCACACAAGTCCTGTGTTTGTGTTTCAGGGAAAATCATCAGGAAAATTTTAAAACTAGGATTCACAAAAAAAAGCCTGATTAATTCCTCTATGGATGAACCAGAAAGCAGCCTCTGTGTCATCACATGCCTGAAAATAATCTATAGGATGCAGGCGGTTTGCAGCCATCATGGGTTTGCAGCTAACTGTGGCACAACCTCATTACTTACTTAGCAGAGGCTAATAGAACAAGGATGTGTAATTACTTCATTGCTAAAATAGAAAGCTGCATTTTAATAATTAAAGTCCAGCGTATCAGCGGTAAAGCATAATAAAATTGTTTTAAAATCAAGGATTACAACAGTAAATCCCGATGGGCCAGATGTGAGAACGGGAGGGGCCGCTGCATTCTGGGACCAGATTAAACAGAAAATCCCACAGGACCGCACTGTCTTTTCTCTGCAGCTTAGGGGCTTGTGTGGACTCAACATGCTGTAATCCACCGATTAGCTGATATAATCACCTGTAAATACACCTTGGCTATGATGTTACTCTGGGCCATCAGGCCCCACTCTGATGTCCCACGTGTGTTGGACACTTTGTTGTTGAGACTCAAATGAACTTTCTGGGAACCAGAAGCAGACGGTCGGACTGGACAGACAGCTGTACCCGATATGTGATCTGACTGAGTTCCCAGAAATTAAACTGAACAGATGAATGCTGTTTAGCTCCAAATTAAGTGTTTTGAAACAGCACTTTGGTAACAATTTACTTCAAACACCCAATTTAGCATTTATAAGCAGCATAGAAACATTTACTAGATAGTTTATAACACTCTACAATCTAGTTGATGGATAACAAGTGTTTCTTAATGTGAACAACTGTAACTCCTCCTCCAGATACCCACAAGTTGAAGCGGCTGTATAAGTAATGAATGACAATGCATTAAACCTGCAGCTCAGAGCCTTTGTCTCCCCCTTCTGGCAGTAAAAGTAATTAAACAAATTGTTGAATAATTCTCACATTTTAGGAGCTGGAATCAGAAACATGATGATTGATTAAATCATTTGTTGCCTGTTTATTTTCTGTCAATTAACAAATAGATTAATAAACTATTTCTTTCAGTTCAGATTCTTTTAAGCCTTAACTACTCAACAGTGTATAAACCCTTCCACAGCTGGAACATTAAAATGGTGGGTAACTTTATTTTTAGTGGTAAAAACTGCTGCTAAACATTCTTCCTTCTGTACTGTTATAGTGTGGTATTGCTACTTTTACTTTAGTAATAGATCTCAATATTTTCTCCACCACTGCTTCCCTCCACTGCAGGCTTTGGTGATAAGCTAGCCCTGTTTTACACTTCCTGCTTTGCTGATAAGACCCAAAGCAACAGGTCCGGCTTAACATCATGACGATGATGATGCAATGAATTACCACTGCACACAGTCACGACCTCTGTGGTGTAATTCTTCTTCACCTCCCTAAACATTCTTTCACCTGCTGTCTGTCTACGTCAAAAACACGAGAGACGAGAGCAGCACGACCAGTTCATGTCGTTTTTAATGCGGTGCCATTCAGATTCAGCCTCTCTCCTCAAATCACTCCATTACAATGGATTAAACCATTAAAAACAGGGATTGTAAAGTATTTTAGCATTTTTATTTTGTAAGACACTTTGAAAGTCATTCCTGAAAGTGGAAAACACATTATTTGGTTCATAGCACATTCATGCCTGGCAAGAAAAAAAGATTAAGACTACATCAACAAAAAAACATGGAAGCGAACAATATAAACAATATCTTATATATAAAACATAGCAGGCATAATAAATATTACACATAAACAAGAACTAAAAGTAAACAGTTAACCTATTTGGTTTGGGCAAAGTTTGGAATAAGGTTATAAATCACTGATCTGAAAAGCTGAACATCAGTGTGAATGTTAAGTTTATGTTTTTTTTTCTCCTGTAAAAAGCTGATCAACTAAAGCCAGCTCTGCAGACTCACTCATTACATTATATCCAACCCAAACCTTTTCAATCTCTTATCAACGTTAACATCGTAAAGAAACACATGAAGTTAAACGTCTCAGAGAAAGGTGCTCCAACACAGGCATGACTCAAGTGTAGACTTCTTTTTTTTTGGTTGTTTTTCCTGTGACCGAGCTGTGTATGTGGTTTTAATACATTTAGGCCTCAGGGGTGAGTGAACACTCAAGCCATAATATACTGTGTATATATAGTGCAGGAAATTCCTCAAAAACAGCTTTAGTCACCCATATTCAGTCATTTTTTAGGAACTCATCGCATTAGTTCAACATACCAAAATGCTATTAGTTCAACCAAAAAGATTAACAGTAAAGAAGGAACTCTGTGTGTCTGTGGTAATGTAGCTGTTTTATGATTGGCTGCATTGGACCGTGTTGCCTTTGGGTGCACTTTCTCTAGTTGGGAATCTACCAACTACTCAGGTCTTTTTCCATCTTTGGGTGTGTTAGCGTATTCACAGGAGATGGGAATCAGTTTTGGTTCAGTCAGGAATCGAGGACCGTGTTTCATTCGATCAGACGTTCATTCACACATTCATATAATCCACTCACACACACACACACACACTCACATCTGTACACGAGCAGACACAAACAGCAAACAATAAATTCTAATTCACTGCGTGACTGTTAATGTAATTTCACTCCTTAGTGATTCTTCTACTTAACAAAGATAACTGTGCAATTTTCTTTTTTTTTTTCAAACTAGGAGTAGTACAAATAATAGGAGGACGTCCTATGTGCTGTTTTTTTAGCCACATGTAGAGAGTATTTTCAAGACTTTGTGTCCCACTCTTTTACAGAGAAGGTGCAGGATTCAGCCCCACCTCTTCTCCAGTACAGAGCACAGGGATGAAGTTTGAAGACCTCTGCCTGGATGCCTCCTCGCTCTGCAGGGGCAGCACGTCCACGCCCTGCACACTCCCCCGCCCCCCCCAGTCCACCGTAAGGTCCCAGCCCCCGTAATGCTACTTCCGTTGCAAAGTGCAGTTAATGTCTCTCTGCCTCTCCTTTCCATTCAAAACAAACATCTGAAACCAATGCAACAGCAAAGGAAAAAAACAAAAACAAGGACTGTTATTGTTCAAATGTAAAAATGGTAGAGTCACTGTCCAAAAAGCAACAGGAAGGGAGAGGGCAGCAAGAGAGAGAGTGCATTTGTGTCTCAAGAAATTCAGAAACAAAACAAGTGTTGCTCCTCGTAATGTCTGCATGCCACTGATCAGCTGTTTGGAAGAGTGGTTATACCTCCCTGTGAAAAAAAGAGACAATATTAATACTACAACCTGAACTGATTTAGAGCCCAATTTAGTTAAATTTGCTTAAAATTAAAGGAATATTTTTACATTCTGGGAATGGGAGTGTTGCTAGTTAGCTTAGCTTACCACAAAGACTTGAAATAGGGGAAACAGCCAGCTTGGCTAAAGCTAGCTAACGAATTAAGACTTTATATTTAGTATTTTTAATCTAGAGAACAAGTGTAAAATCGACAGGTTGTGGTTTTACAGGGGGGTTGTTTACTGGACTATTTCTTGGCTGTTAAACTAAGCTAAGCCAATCTCTCTACCACTCTTTACTGAGAGAGAGGTACTGATCTTCTCCTTTAAATGTAGTAAACCAACAAACTACTTACGATGCAGTGAGTGTGGAGTTGAGGACAAGAGTGGTGCGTATCCTGTACAGCTGAGCTAGCGTCAGCTTTTTGTGCTGCTGGGCTGGAGATTTCTTCTTTTTGGACGACATTTCCCCTGAATCACCGGCGGGCGTTGACTCGTTTTTCCTATCTACACAGGCAGAAGGAGCCGTTTCCCCGTCTGAGCTGTTGCTCTGGGACTCACTGCCCTCGCATTGTCCAGCAGGCGCCCTGCGGCTGTGCTGGGCCTCCGCCCTCCTCAGGCTGGCACAGAGTTTCTCTGATGGCATGCTCATGCTCAAGCAGTCGTCAGACTGGTTGAGGTCACTGGAAAGCAGCTCCATGCAGTTTTGGCCCAGCTCTGTCATGCTCTTACTGTGCGCCAGTGATGATGCGTCCATGTCCCTACTTTGTGATTGGTCCTGCTCCTCTGCGGTGAGTGAGTGTTTGTGGGAGACGGGGGTTTTACCGTGGAGGCGCTGCAGGAGATTGTCCTCAGAGCGGGATAAGGTCAGAGAGGACAGCCTCTGGAGGCAGTGGACTCGTGACTGAACGTGAGGTCGCCGGCGAGGTTTAGAGGACTGGACTACCGACAGCTGGGACCCCAGCGAGGCAGCGTCCCCCTCCTCCTCTTCCTCTTCCTCCTCCTCTCCTTCGACCTCCTCTATGTCTCCTTCTTCCTGCTCCACCTCCTGACCTTCCCTATCTCCCTCTTCCTCCTCAGTCTCCTCTCCTTCACTCTGGCCAGGCTGTGGCTGAAGTTCTCTCAGGAGGGACTCAGGGGAGAGGGTGCCGTAGGCGCTATCCATGGAGAGAGAGCGACACTGGGGGTCCAGCTCTTCGCCGTCGGGCCTCGCCTCCTGATTGTGCTCGGGGTAAATACTGGAGAGGACTCTGTGGGGGCTTGTGGACTGAGACTGATGGATCTCAGACCTTTCAGACAGGGGGGCCACATCCGAGTCTGAGTCTGTCTTAGTGGTTCCCTCGAGGTTCATGTCGGGGGCGGGAGGTTCTTGGCGTTCGCCTGGTTCATCAATGTCCATAACTGACAGGGTCTCAGTGGAACCATCTGATTGGCTGAAAGAAGAGGTTTGGTCAGTTAATTTGACAACAACTCTCATCATTTCTGTCCAGTCAACATGAAAGAAAAACTCGACTTTTTTGTTGTAGTCATCTGTTTTTCCTTCATTAAACCGCTGATTTATCTACAATTCAAATTGACTTGGAGCACTGTAATACCTTGAGTTCTGCTGGTCTTTGTGCCTCAGGCCTGGGGAGCTCGTGGTGGAGTTGCTGCTCTCGTCTTCCTCCTCCTCCTCTTCTTCACCCGTACATCCCTTCAGACTGTTCTTCTGTCGGAGGACCTCCTCAGTGCGAAGCCTCTGGAGCTGGTTCTGCAGCACAATAAAATCACATTAAGTATATGAACAATAGCTGCTAATTCTTATTTCAAATACAAAAAAAACCTTATCTCTAAGTCGCATGTGTTACAGAGCTGATGAGATTTTAAGTGGCTCTCCAACCTGGACATTGCAGATTGCATCGATCCAGCTTCGCCCCTGGGTGGCGCTGTTGGCTTGGAAAGTGTAGGCAGCCACTGCACTCTTGAACTCATTGAGGTAGATGAGGATGAATGAGCCTAGAGAGACAAAAAAAAGCCCAAAAAAGCCCTCAGCATTACAGATAAAATGACACAGCATGTTTACAATTTGATGTCTGAAGCAGCAGCAATCATGACATCAGCACTGTTTGAGATGTACATTAGTTACTTTAGGTCATTTTTATAGCTTTACATTTGTGTTAAAATAATTAATTGATAAATTTAACAGACCAGCAGCCCATTTATTAAGTCATATCTTAAATGTTTGTTGGTTGTAGCTTCTCTGCTTTTCTGTTTCACATAAGTTTGAATTGAAACTTTTGTTTTTTTCCCCACTCACATAAAATTAGCAATTTTAAAACATGAGACTTTTAACATTTTTAATAAGTTATAGACTGGATGATACGTCTTTTTATTTCCACTCACCAGGGTCTTTCAGCTCCTTACAGATGACGTTGTGCATGAGGAGAGGCTGGCGGATGATTTTAACTTTCTCCACCCTTTTTACTGGCTTGGTAATTAGCAGCAGGTCAGTGAACAGGAAACAGTAGACATCCATCTTTAGGGGGGGGAAATAAACTCATTTTAGCACTGGCAGTGACACATGCAGTGTGAGAAAGCAGGTGAGTATAAAGATAAGATCTCATCATGTGCCTACAAGCCGTCATGTGAGTCAGTCTTACCCTACTGTCTTTGCCCTCTTTCATCTTCAGCGCTCCCTCAAGATGCAGCTGTCGAGTCTCCTCCGGTGATATTCCTCTCATGGGAGCCATAAGGTCGAAGCGGTTGTGCTCCTTGAGGATCTGAAGGGGGGAAAGACAAAAGCATGAAGTTTCCCGCCTGTCCGACTTTTGCTTTTTGAAGAATTGAGAAGGCCCATAAATCCTCTCTTACCTTCTCCACCTCTTCACTGCTGCCCTCCACAGCCTCGTAGGAGTCGATACGAGCAGAAATGGTGGCCAGCTTCTGTTGTTCCTGACGCTGTCGCATCTGGGAGTCCACGCTGTTGATGAAGCCCTCAACTGTGGCCACCTTCAGGAAGAGGAGCCCAATAACACACGTTCACGTTCAGACCATTCACAATAGGCTACTAAAAGATGTTTTTCTATCTCATGTTAGTTGGAAAAGCAGCACATTTCATACATTTGTCATCATCCTTACCATGTTATTGACGATGTCGCGGGCTGACTGTTCATCCGTCTTCTTCAGGATACTCTTCAGTAGGAGCGGATATTTGGTCAGCCTCTGGTGAGGCTTTGCCAGCATGTCGGCCAGCTTCAGACGGTTACACTGCTTATGGGTCTCTGCCCACTGAATTGAACCAAACAAAGAGAGGAAATCAAACATTTAATGAGCCAGAAATAAGAAGAAAATTAACAGGGAGTGTCACAGTACAGGGTGTACTCTAGGTACTGGGCTTCAGAGAGAGAGAGCAGAGAGAACTGACCGTGACGTAGGTCCTGAAGAGCTCGTTGTCCCTGAGAAGTGTGCGCATGTACTCCATACAGCCCTCCTCCTCCATGCAGTACCGGATATAGGGCTGGAACCTGGAGCCAAACTGAACACACCAGCACATAAACAGGCATGTGTCAGAGACATTAGTACATCAACATGAGGAAAAACATGTTTACTTCAGTCTCAGTCTGTAGCCAAATTCAGGATCGTGGCTTCTTGATGACCCTCTTTTGTGGTACCTAAGGAGTCTAAATATTCCATTTATTATTTCATCAACTGACCGTCCTGAAGCCGTGGTGGAGGTCAGTGGGGTCGAGCAGAGCCCGGGCCTGCCTGGCCTTCTCCAGGACAGGCAGCATGACCTGGTTCCACAGGGACGTGTGGAGGCGGACGATCTCCTGGATGTTAGTGAACAGCTTGGAGGGCTCCACCTCCGTCAGCAGACCGCTCTCCTGCAGGTTCAGCAGCCCACACAGGAACAGCTGCACAGGGCGATAGGACAGAATATGAGCCTAAGACATTAAGCTGACATAAAGTTATCAGCTTTTTAGTTAAAACACAATTCACTTTCTCAGCATGCGTGAGATAAAGATTAAATTTACACCTCAACAACAGGTTCATTGTGTGTCTGTCTATCAGTTACTTACGCAACAGCCAGACGTGCATCAGTATGTGATCTTTATGTGTGTGTGTGTGTCAGCAGACTACAGTAGCTGTCTTTGCACTTACATCAGTGATAACTCTGAGTTTCTTTATGTAGGTAGCCTCCGTCTGCAGCAGCTCCCATATTGCCTCTTGCTGGTGGAACTGTCGCCTTGTCAGTGTCTGCACATACACACACACACAAACACACACACACAGGTCATATTAATGAATATGACAAACATACAGTAATCCTGACTTTCATTAGTCATTCATCTGATGTGACATTGCACTGTATCATGTCTGTTTTACAGTAAATTTCATATTATACCGATCACTTTTCTATATTAAAGTTTGGCTCTGGTTGTTTTGTTCTGAAAAGTGCTGCACAAACAGTTATTATTGTTGCAAAAAAAAGTATTTGCTTGTTTTAACTGTAATATCTAGATGAGTAGGGCTGTGTTATTTCATGCAGACCACACAGCCTTGTCATATATAGTTCAGCTCATAAAAACACACTCACAAAAACCTGAATAACTTGCTGGCAGTGTTCTCATAAGTTCCAGTAATTCCCATCACCAACCTGATTACAGAGCAACATCAGGAAGTTGTAGTCAGTGACATGACTTACGTAACTAGGTGATGAATGTACAGTACGAGGTGCTGTACAGCAGCTGAGCAGCGCTATCACTCTGTCAAGCTGAGTTAGCTGATTATAGTCATGTACAC
Organism: Lates calcarifer; assembly: GCF_001640805.2. Taxonomy (NCBI): domain Eukaryota; kingdom Metazoa; phylum Chordata; class Actinopteri; family Centropomidae; genus Lates; species Lates calcarifer. Next base: position 23,501,024 of record NC_066838.1, on the reverse strand, counting down.
ACTGACAGGTGTAACCCTGCGGCGACGTGCAGTGGGTGTTACTGTATGTGTCGTTTCACCACAGCAGTGTAATAGTTCAGTAATTTGTAAGCATCATTCTGGGAAAACGAGTATTGAGGAAAGTGTGGCAAAGATTAATGATAAGGAAATAAGAGTCAAGAGTCAGGAAGCAGGACGTCAGTTTGCATGTTGGTAATAAGACGTCAGAAACTGTGGGGAATTTTATTATGTATTTAGAGAGGGAGGGTGGTCAGAAAAGGGGCAGGTTTATTTCGCTTTTCTTTGTGCTGAAGAGGTAGTCTGATGTTTTTGGGAGCATCTTAAATGTTTTTCTACCCAAGATTTATCTTTTATTAAAATTTAAAATGCAGATTAACTGTAAAACTTTAGCACACTAAAGTTAAATTAAAGGTTAAGGTTGGGTTATGCCATCTTCCATTCTTTAGTTGTTTAGTTATTCAATACTTCATTCACTCATTTGTATATCACTTTAGATAAAAGCAGAAAATATAAATGCAAGATGTATTTTAAAATATAATAATAAAACTGTGGTCTGCTAAAAGTTAAACATAAGGTTCAACCTCTCTCCCTACATCAATGATTTTTATACAGTCGCTAAGTTCTAATAGTTGAAATGCTTTACTGGTAGCTCATAGTAGTTTATCATTTATGTATCATGTACGTTCTTCTCAAGCTGCGTTGTACCTCTGGGTTGTCCAGTAGTGACTGCCAGCTGTCCTCCAGGGCCAGGTTGGTCTCCTCCTCCTCCTCCTCCCAGGAGTCCTGGTGGAAGGAGAGCTGCCGCGGCACCTTGGGCAGCCCGAACAACGTGTAGGAGTGGAGCTTGCTCTGGAGCTGCTCCAGACGGTCCACCTCCTGCGATAAGATTACACAAACAAGCCTAATTAGTTTGAACGAGGTCAACGACAGCATGACAGTGAGAGGAGAGGTGAAAGTGAGCGTCCATTTCTGTGACAGTGTATTGTTACATTCAAACTGTAAGTAAAGATGAGTCCGTGTATTAGCATATAAACCCTGCCCTTACTGGCGCCTTAACTCTTAAATCAGACAGTAGCTGCTATTCAGGTCTTTGTTCAAGCTGCCGGGCCTTACGTAGTTATGAAAATGAGCTCTGTGCCTTGAGACCGTTTTAACAATAGAGGACAGGGGAGTGGGCTAGCTACAGCATGGTGACTGAGAGATGGGCCAGTGGTTTATTGTTCATGAAACCTTTCAGAAAGTACTGATGCATGTTCACTAATATCAAGAGACTGTACAGCAGATTTAGGAGACAAGTTATCAGGAATTAGCGCTTCTTTTGTGACAGTCGTTTAACCCCTGCAATATGGAGGGTGCCAGAGGTCCAGGTCCCAGTGGAGGATTTCTGGCCCTGAAGGGGTTAAAAGGAACAAACAGGGTGAATAGAGATGAGCCCGGAACTGACAGGTGACTGACAGATACTGTCTCCATGTGACATCTGCTACTGTGGAGCATGTGACCTCGGGAGGGCGGACACAATGGGAGCGTGTGTGTGGGTGTGTGTCGACTCATTACAATAAAAAGTTGATTATTATTGTTGAAAACCTCTGATACAGAAGTAAAAAGAAAGGTCTGACATTTTGGGGCATGCGTTCACTAGCTTTTGTGTTAATTAGTGACCTTTGAGGTGCCGGTGGGTGGGTTTTGTTGCTTTTAGACAGAGCCAGACTCGCTGTTTACCCACTGTTTCCAGTCTTTAGCCACTGTGGTCCTGGTCTGTGGAGCAGCCTGCCTGGGGATCTGCGGGACTCCACGTCTGTGGATATTTTTAAAAGTAACCCTTTGTAACCTGGCTTTTATTTATTTACTACCCCAGTAATTTTAAGTATTATTAATTGGTTTTCATACTTTTTATCCCTTGTGTTTGTTTCTTTTATTTTATTGACTTTTGTCTTTTTTTTTTTACGTTATTGTTGTAATTTTTGTTTTTATCTTTCAGTCTGTGCTGTTTTAATCTTGTTTTGTGAAGCTCTCACTGTGCATTTAAGTTTCATTTGTGAGTAAGTTGATTTTTTTATTATTTTAATGAAGGATCATGATCATGAGCTAAGTGCGCACATACAGCTTTTCTTCCACCTACTCATTTCCAGAGCTGCTGGGAGGAAAGTATGTGAGCCAACAAGTCAGGAGACTCTGAAGGGAAATGACTTCACCAGGACTCGGGGGATTTGGCCCTCTGACCTCCTCCCACTGCTGCTTGCTACTGTTTTGTTTGTTTTTTTTAAAGTTGTCTTAATCTGAGACATGTCTGGCCAACAAACCTGTCCCCTGAGGTTTTACAATTTCTGTTTTTTTTTTAGCCAAAGATAAAGGGCACCACTTTTCTTTGAAACTTGATGAGCGGTTACCTTGCCAAAGGGCCCTGCTCCGGCGTTGGAGCTGAAGAAGCCACTGAAGCGGCTGGCGGCGCGGTTCTTCCAGCTGTCGGGCCCGGCCCCGACGCTGGGCAGAGAGCCACCAATCTGTCCCAGAGCATCAGGGGTCGGGATATTCGTCTCCCCCAGGAACTCTGTCATGTTCTTCCTCCTTCGCGCCTGACCCTGAGAGGACAGACACAGAGAAAAAAAAATTACAGTGTGAAAGGACACAGAACAGAAAATGAAAGAGGACAGACACTGACATAAGTGATTTTTAACAATGCAATGGGAAACAGAGAAGTTTCCAGCCAGACGGATAGAAAGAGACAATGAAAGAGGTGAGAGAAATACACAAGGACAGGATAAACAGGAAATCAGAGGGGAATTCTGTGCGAGGGATGACATCAGCAGGACCGTTAAAGCTATCCTAATGGTCGGACACAAACAGGAGAGGGAAGGACCGCCACTTCCTCGCACTGAATGCTCATTACATCACAAGGAGCAGGCGGGAGGTTGTTCCATAGGAACAGACGGCTGAGTCTGGCCATTGTCCCCCCCCTCCTCCTCCTCCATTGTTACCCTGTCAACGAGCCCTGCCGTGCACCCTCACTCATGCAATCTCTGTCCACTTTACGAGCTGCAGCAAAGCAAACAAACAGGGGCCACCTCGGTATCTGAGGAAGCAGTTGTTTTTGCCGTTAAAGAGTGTCAGTGCTGAGGAATCTGCTGGTGGGGAGCTGGTGGAGTATCAGGCCACTGACCGACCCCCCCCCGACCCTCCCCTTCAAACACAGCGACAAGGAACTTACATTCCAGGACACTGACAATGTTGCTGAAACTGACCGGGTCATTCCAGAGAAATTCTTTTACTGATCACCCCCTCCACACACACACACACACACACACTCACTCAAAAAGACAAACAGTCCAATCAAAACACACTGTGACATCATTTGAGTATATTTATCAGCTCCCTCTAAGGCCACGAAAGGCCTCACAGACTGTGACGTGTAGAGTCGGGGGCATTCACCTTTAAAATCACATTTAGTTTTTGATAAACATCGTAGTTACATCTTTGCTCTGTCTCTCTGTGTAGCAAGAAGAAAACCATCTCGCCACACAGAGAGAAGACTGTTTAAGAGTCACACTAAAACTGTAAAACTGACCAAGGCCAAACCCTGGATTTTGAAAAGCGAGGGGGACACACTCTGAATTGACAGAGACGAACTGCACGAGCAAGCAGACTGTGGAAGAAGCCGCTGAGGATGATGAACGTGATAAACAACTTTCAGGAAAGTATATACCTTGTAGCACGTACAGTTTATGTAACTGAAAACTTAAACAAAAATGAAATGTAAATATTATGAGTAGCTCTAGTCAAATTGTTCTGCATTACACAGCCTCCTGTTTTAGGACAAACATCGCCAGACCTTTGTAGTACCACAAAACGCGAGTAAAAGGAACCCAAGTGGCCTGTACAAGGTTGCATAACAAAATAGTAAATCTGAGTGGCGAGGGAGGGGGTCCTGCAGGTTTTGAAGCAGCTTTTAGTCCTTTTATCTTTTTCTGAACAGTTACCAAAGAGGAGAGTGACTTCACTGCAAACAGACATGTTGGCTTTAAAACTATAGCGAAAGGGGAAATGGGACAAATTTAGTGCTTCAGTGAAAGGGAAACGAGCCAGCACCCATTTAGGGATTTTTATTTTTTTTTTTTTTAGTTAGCGGGACTACGTGATCCAAAAGTTCAACCACACAGGTGTCAGGAAGTGCTCAGTCTCCATGGACAAATAGGGAAAGTCTGGACCCTGTGCTACTGCCAGCGAACTAATGGGCAAACTGAAGCTTGGTTAGTTTTGTCCGTATGTCACAGCACCCAGAAAAGAGCTGAGTTTTACCTCGAGAAATTTAAAACAGACAGAAAAAAGCTGATACTGGAGCTTTTCTAAAACTGTGCTCCCACATGTCAGATCATAAGCATGAAAATAAACACACCGTAGTTCTGGATAAACACAAAACATTTTCAGTATCTTTAAAATCACTTTAACAAGAAACTTGTGTCTCAAAGACAAAGACGAGGCCAGGAGGTTGTAATTATAAGCACACAGGGATACAAGCTACCAACAGTTTCCCACCACATTAACAGTGCTCACCATTGAAGCCAGAGGCATGTCAAAAGTAACAAAAACCATCCTAATCCTTCAATTGGATTCATGGATCGCAGCCCATTCTGGAGCCAGCTGCTGCTCTCTCTCAACTCCTCGCCTCCCCTCTCTCTCCACTTCCACCGAGAATCAGACACATCCACGCTGTCCTCACCGCCCGGACCTGATGACGGCTAGATAGTCCAGTGACAACTGTGACACTGCCGCGCTATTCCAAGATCAAGAGACTTGCGTTGAACTTCATTCAGTCTCGAAAAACGCCCCGTTCCAGCTGACAGGGTCCGGGTCTGACTGTCGCGTCCCGCCGTGTCTGACCGCAGGTTCTTTTTGAACTGGGACCTATCTGTGTCCTGTCCTGCTGTCCAAACAGTGAGAGATGAAACCTTGTCGCTGAGGCGCCCTGTCTGCTTGCATTTCATACAGGCACTGGCCTGAAGTCATAGCAACCAGGAGGATCCTGCCTCATTGTGTTGGGCAGGAAAGAGGAGGCAGGGCCGGGACAACAAAAAAAAAAGAGGAGGCTGATCTGAATATTTGGAGGTGGAGTCAGGGTGACAGCTTGTAGGGAGCTCCCTAGTTCAAACACACATCCTGGTGCTTGTGGAGATGCCAAATGCTCTTTAGGTCTGTCTCAACAGGCTGCACAGGAGTAGAAGTAAACTAACCACTCACTGCCTGTCAACCATTTTTTTGTTTTTCCCCTGCTATCTTTTTGCCCTTTGATAATCTTTTCTCCGAGTAAAGCGAGATCAGCTTTCATTTCAAGCACTTACCTGAGTAAAACTGAGAAAATTACAGGGTGACTGTAAACAGACGGGGCACTTCATTCTTTACTCTTATTTGGAAGTCGGTGCTCTATTCTTTACGTTATCTTCAATCACTGTTTTGCCTGGAGAGCTTTGAACAATGCCATGCTAGCTGGCCAAAACAAGGAAAGAAATGCCCCTGATAATGGCCAAACGGGAAATTCCCTTTGTTTACTTGCTTGTTTCAGCACATTTAATAGGCTGCTTATGCGCAGTAGATAAGCGCGGACACAGCACCTCCTCCAGGAGCAGCAGAAAAGAAACAGAAAATTATTTTGTTTTCATAACAGATTGATTGTTTCAGCTGTTTAATCTCAAGCTTTTAAAATGTGTAGATTTGCTTTTTATCTGTTTAATATCTTTAGAAAGACTTGGTAAAATAAAAATTTGAACTTATGATGAGCATCTTTTAATGACTAATCAGTGAATAGAAAAGAATCAACAGATTAATGAAGAGAATTGTTGGCAGCTCTGGTAGAGCTGCTTATATGTCTGCAGGTAATAACACTGTCCAATAACAGTTCAGCCCAGGCAAATATACTCTCACAGTAAACACTAATCTGCTCTAGTCCTGTCTACCTAACTAATTATGTTTACAAGGTTTCCCCTGTGCCTCCTGTGTAAACCTGTCAGTCGGGACACAGGGCAGCGGGATCCTGAGCTCTCTTTGTTACAAAGCCACTCGATGTGGGAACTGCGACTTGTGCAGCGGGTCTAGAGGGGGCCAGTCAGGTTAATGATATCAAGCCCTGTGTCCGCTCACAGCCTTATCTTATCACCGCGGTTTGTTGTATTAACCTTGGCCTGGAAAGGAGAAAATCTTTAAATGGGAAGGGATTGTATTAAAATAAGCGGTGACAAAGAAAGCAGCATCACCAGCACACCCCCGACCCGCTTCTCTCTCTGCCCCCTGCTAACTGCCTTTATGTTAGTCTACTGATAACAGCTCCCCTTGATCAGGTAGGTTGATTAACGATGGGAAAACAGCGTGACACTGACCTTCCTGAAAGCCTGAACACACACACACACACACAAACCCACAGGGATACACACTCAAATACATCACGTGTGCCTAACCAGGAAATACAAACTGAAAGAAACACACGCTGCACGTTTCAAGGCCACTTCAGTTCTGATAATCAAGGCCCTGATGAGAAGTGCAGCAAACAGAAGCTTTCAGCCTGAGGTGAGAAATGAGAGTTGTCAAAACAATGCTGCTTTTACTTGACCCCCCCATTAATGAGATCCAAGCCATCATCACACTTCACCCAACACACACACACACACACACAAACAGAAACTCTGATGCTTGCAGCAGAGCAGATGAGATTAATTTAAAACAAAGCCAAGGATAATGGTTGAACAGGTCTGTGAATGACATTAAACTGAGCTGAACCTGAATCAAGTGTAAACATATGAGGGCTGCAACTAAAGATTATGTTATTGACGGATTAATTTGCCATTGTTTTCCTCACAAAATGTCAGACAATAGAGAAAAATGGCTGTTATGAATTCTCCACAGCCCAAGGTGACATCTTCAGATATCCCAAAGAGACTCAGCTACCAGTTTATAAGGTACACACAGCCAAAAAAAGCTACCATAATGAAAGGTTATAATGTTCGGTTTATGTTGAAACTGTCTAAGAGAGGTGTTAATTTAACTTTAATATCATTTTGAAGCACACTGAGTTTCTCCATATCCATATACCACCAACTGCAGATCCTAAAATGACCATAAATGTGTGTTTTTAACAAAAACTGAACACAGTAATCTTCATGAGGGCAGGGTTCATCTCAGGACTGCTACGTTAGACTACACAACCTGAGTGTATATTCAGTTTTCTATCATGCATGTCAAAGAAAAGCATCCAGTCTGTACATTTGGAAGGTGGAACCAGCAAATGTTTAGCATTTCTTGCTTTAAAAAATAAGCAATGATAAAAAAAACTAATACAAAAAATTATTATTCGATTGTCAAAACAATTTTAGATCTAAATGTATTATCGCCACTGCCAACAGAAGCAGCAAAAATTCGCATCAGTCTAAGCAATGCACACAGTTGTGTCAGCAAACCTCTCACCTGACAGTCAGTTGGTGATGGCGTCGTGTCAGGAGGTGGTGACACAGGAATCTCTGAGTCCACATGCAGGAGGTCCCAGCTGCGCCAGGATGTAAGACGACCAAAACGAACCATTTTTACACAGAAACGAAACCCAAAAATCCCCCAAACCTCAGATTTGCGTAATCAAAAATAAAGCACAGAGGTAATTCCAAAAAGTCAGGAAGAATCCATTTCCAGGAAATCACAGTCCAGACAGAAGTGCAGAGCTGAGTGAAGCATCGCAGCTACTTCTCCTCTGAGCCTGACTGCCAATCTGATCCTGCAGATACTCTGTACTGCAGGCCAACGGTCACACAAACAACAATCATAAAGGTGTGTGTTCGCCCTGCAGTAATCTCCACCTGTAGGCATTAGGGGAAGTTCTTTGTCTTCACACACACATACACACACACACTTCTTCAGGCTGCTCAGCCTTGTAGCTCCTCCCATGCCATATGGGGGAATAAATAATAGTCTCCCAGCACCTGATATAATTAGTTTAATTAGAGAGTGTGCCACCGAAAACATGAGTCATTTAAATTCTGGACGAGCTGGATCGAGCCATTAGAAAGCAGTTAAACGCTTCTAATATTAGATCTGAACAATAACACAGGAAGGACTCAGTATTGTGAGTCAATACTGTTATTCACAGTTTCATAGAGACTAAAACGACAGATTAAAGTGTCTTGTTTTTTCCCGATCAACAACCCAAACCTAAAAATATTCTGTTTACAAAAACATAAAACTAAAAAAAGCATCTAATATATCTTCAGAATAGAGAAGCTAAAATCAGAGAAAATTTGTCTTTTTTGAATATTTGTGCTTGAAAAATGCCCAATGTTAATATCAGATTACTGTGCAATTTTTACATCAAACCAAATGCATTTTTCTGTCACTTCTTGTTTATAAACTAGCACTGATGTCTGGGTTAAAATTAAAGTGCATGCACACTTGAAAACAAACTTTAAAGTCTAATATTTGTGCCAAAGATCTTATCAAGTCAATCACTGATACTTCTCACTCTGTTAACAAACTATACTGACTGTTGTGGAGAGCACTTCATGTTTCAGTTAAATACTTCAGAACAAGTGGGGCAATGACGGCCCCGTGTGACCGCCACTGATTCAACTATTGTCATTCAAAGTGGCTCTGTGTTGATTCGACAGTCGTCCCCCATTGTGAGCTAACAGAGGGGGTCAGATAGTAAGAGAGGAGTGTGATAGCCTGGCTGAGAAACTCCACACGCAGCCATCCTAAGTTGTGTAATGCAGGAGGTAAAAATGCATGGAAGAGGAAATAAATAACAACAACTGCCTCTGCTAAACTTCCTCCTCGTATTGTATGAGCTGAATTCAGCCTCATGAATACAATATGACTCAAAACAGGATTTAATCCGTCTGTGGTGAGGAAAATAAAATGCGTTACTGTATTTCAGGTGTGCAGACAGTATGAAAACAACACACTTGCCACTCCCTTCACTGTCTCATCAGCTAAAACGTGGGCTCTGTGCGTCACTGTATGTCTTCAGCCCCTAAGGCTTTTAGGGGCTTTTCTCAGATATTTCCCCAGCACTGAACTCTTGTCTATTATGAAACAACACTATCTACCTCTCTCTATTATACAACAAACTCTTCCATCCCTGGGGCAATGCCAGGAGTCTCTGCTTTCATTTCTGCTTTCATTTTGATCAGTTAATCTGAATTTTATTCTATTTGATTGTTTTTGGTTTTTGGTTTTTGGTCTATAAACTGTAAGAAATTGTGTAATATTCGCAACTTTGTCATAGTTCCTAAGTCCCAAAAAGGGGCCTCGGAATGGATTGTTGTGTTCGGTCCAAACACAAAAATATTCCATTTACAGAGATATAAAAGTGAGAAAAGCAGCATTTTTTTGTTTTTGCTTTTAAAGGGACTTAAATGATCGATCAATTATCAATATGAAAACTGATTCATTAGATACTTTCAACATCAGTTATTAGAAATTAGATTAGAAATTCCAATTCCAAGACCAAAATAATGAAAAATAATAATGTTCTTTAAGATTAATCAACATTTTTTTTAAATGAAATCCCTTCTTATCATTTGACAAAAGAAGCCAGACTTGAAAATAAAACAGATTCAAGCATCAGGTACTGTCTGATCTAGTGCTGCAGCTGATAATTATTATCATTACAGAGTAATCTGGAAATTATTTCACAACACTGATCAGCTGATTATTTGTGTTTCGAGTGTCTGAAAATGGTGGAAAATGCTGATCACAGTTTTCCAGAGGTGACTCACGTGTCTTGTTTTGTTTGATCAGCTTCCAAAACCCAAAGAAACTCAGTTTGTTTATTTAAATCTTCAATCTAAAAAGGCAGCAAATCGTCAGATCTGATGCAGCTAGAATCATATTTGCTTGAAAAAGGACAATTATTTGATCATTAAAATAGTTGCCAATTAATTTCAATTTATCTTTGATAACTTTTTTGAGAAATATAAACGTGATTTTTCTATTAAACTCTGTTTTTTAATTCAAAAAGTGAGGCCAACCTCAGATGTTAAATGTTGGACTAGATAAAATCGTAAGTAAGTAAATATAATTAGAAATATGATCAGACAGTACCAGCTTTGCATAAAAGTTTCGATACACATTCCACTCACCACCATCAAAGTATTGAGTAGATAAGATTTTCCCCTGATGTGATGGAGGAGTGCATTACAGGAGGCCAGAGCACTGACACACATATGGAGGATCCATTACCTGACATTAACTCCCTGGGAAAACCAAAAACCATCCAACTGCAAACTGTAACATGAACCTAGTGGTTATAATTTGCCATTTCTGGATCAAATAATCTCACTGTAAATTAACTATTACATGAGACTCAGTGGAGTGAGACGGAGCAGCAGAGTTGGCCCGCCACTTATGTGTTGTATTCACTGTGCTATGGCAACTGATGGGAGCTGATGTGTGTTATATAAGAATAGGGCCAATTTACAGGGAGCAAGGATCAATGTGCTGAATGAGCTTACTGAAAATCACACGGTCCCAGACGGTTGAGCCATCTTTATGACTGTACAGACTGTAAACGCTGGTCTTGGTTTCTGTTCTCAGGAAAAGGAAAGACAGGCGAGATTCAGCCACATAACTGTCAATATTCTTTGTGTCCCAGATGTATGAAGTTTTGTTTTTGCTCCAACCTAATGCAATAATTCAACGGCATATGGATAAAAACACATCCTGAGCCTTGACCCTGGGAATTAATGACTTCAACCTACCAAACCGGTAATATTAGTCACAGCTACTACAGCAGGGGAATCCCAGCTGTGACCGTGACATAAACTTTCAGGTTTGTGATTTAGTTTATTCAAGTTATGTGACTGCAGCTGGTTAGATGAACGCTGCAGCCAAACATGACTCCTGGGTGGACGTAGTGAAGCCCTGTACAAGTTTTTGAATTTATCTTTAATGTCAAAAACATGTTTTTTCAATCACACGCTGAGACACGCAGGTTAAAGGTTTAATTTGTTTTAGGTCAAAGGTGATTTGATACACTGCTGATACTGTAAGGGTGTAAAAGGATGCATTATTTGCGGATGGTGCAATAAGTTCGAGGCACAGACAGGCAGCGGTGCTTTATGGGAACTATCAGCAGGGTTGGAATGCGTTTTTGACCAATCAGAGAGCTTGGCTGAGGTTCCCCGTCGATAAAATAATCAATCCGGATCATCAAAGCTCTCTGCAGCCTATCACAACGCTGCCAGAGACTATAAATTGTAACATGCATGCAATAATAAACCTGAAATACCCCATTCAAACAAAGGAGTAACTCTATACAGAGGGGACAACACTTGGCCTCTTTTCCTCTGAAGCCTGGCACAAGCCACAGTGATGCCAAGCCATGAATCCGGTCACTAGGCAAATATCTAAACTTCTCTGAGTGAAGCCCTTGATTCCATAAAAAGCAGGCACGCATGCATTTAATGGTGAGTGGCCAAGCTGCTGCCATAGAAACTCAAAGACTGCGCTCGGTGCCCACATGTCCAAGCAGAGCTTTTGTTCTCCAAACAGCTTTCATAAAATATGGGCTGGCACCCAAAACAGATCACAGGGTTTCTGCTGTTGAGTCTGTTAAAGACTAAAGTATCAATACACTTCAATGGGCTTTGGTTCTATTCTGCTCTTATTTGGATCTGAGACAATTTATGAGTCAGTTTCTCATAAAGGGAGACATGAGAACATTTATTTAAGTACTGTACTTGTGTAAAATCCTGAGGTACCTGTACTTAACCTAAGTATGACTCTTCTATTCCACTTTATACTTTTACTCTACTACATTTCAGAGGTAAATATTATATTTTTCACTCCACTATATTTATCTGACAGCCTCAAAGAACGTTTCACATATTTCTTTGTCAAAATCTGGTGCCTACATTACCCACAACGCAACTCTATTGTCTGCAGTTCAGTCAGAAATTTAGGTGTAGTCTCAAGCCCCAAGCAGAGATGAGAAGGGGGGCTACAGACGTCTGGTAAACTCATTTCTCTCCAACTCAACACCTCCAGATTTTTGTTGTTTTCACACTTGTTGTCTTCAGACGTGTAAATTCAGTTGCCATTTGACATACAAAACATAAGCTTATCAGATATAATGCTGCCCAAACAAATATAAACTGATAGAACTAGTTCAATCTCAACTATTTCACATTATTCCATCACTAATAATAATAATACAATAATATAATTACAATATAATGATTTAAAATTCATGGGGGGCTTTATTCTGTCTAATGACTACTTTTTTTTGGCAACTGTACCAAGGACAACCAGAGGGCTGGTGTATTCTGCCAGGTCTCACCAGCTTTCAGAAGCAGCACATTATTGCCCCCCTGAGGACAGCACTAGAGTTGACATGACTCGCTCCACATTCCCACAGTGTGGATACAGTGAAGTTCTGCCAAAATCACTTGAAAGGAATCACACAGTGAGCAGTTTGATGCCACAAACAAAATAAAACACAATGCCACACAGCAACAGGAGGTCAGATTCTGTATGACTAAAAACTCTGATTTCCTCAGCAACCTCCTGTGTTTATGTCTCTGCTTGATGACTAACCTTAGTGACTTAGCGCCACAGATGGCAGTAAAACGCTTCCACCGAGCCTCTACCTGTTTCTTCGCCCAAAGGGATGATGACATCAAGACAGGTCTGTTTACAGTATCTGCACGTATTACATAATCAAACTCACCTGTGAGTGGGTCTAGACTTGCCTAAAGGACGTTTAACAACCAGTGACTTGTCTTAAACTTAAAAAGGAGGGGCGGGAGGGCAAACACCTTTCTGCTAAAAATGAGAGCACATACTGAAACCCCACAGTGCCATCACAAAAACTACAGTTTATCACTTAGAGACAATTAGATCAGCCCTAATGTTTCAGGCTAATGGGGTGTGATACCTTCTGTGTTTGCATGTATGCACTCACGCTGTTCGATGACAACATGATGTTGATTCAAGTTTGTGCAACTATAAAACATCTGGCATTGATACCCACCAGTGACAATACAACTGTTCATGTAAATATTATTGTGCTGAACATAAATTGCTGCTACTACTGGAGGGGAAGTTGTTAAGCAACTGTTTTGTTCAGCTCAATGACAACACTGTTGAGCAGCGGAAGCAATTTTTGTTGGTATTTTTTTAAATGACACTGTTTATATAATATTCAACTGTTGAACTATGTTACCGCTGCAGAGCATGCCAAGAAAGCGAGCCCACAAACCTGTCCTGTGGATTGTTGTGTGGTTGTAAAAGTATTATTTGTTTTAATTAATTTGTCAAATGACAGAAAATACATTCTCATATCTCATACAACTGATTCTGTCATTTATGTCGGGTAAAACAAGCAACTGACCAGCTTGGATGCTATCAAAGTTCAGGCTAACGCTAGCGGCTAAAATTGGAAAACACACGTAGCAACAGCAACTAAGGGAGGTGGGGCTACGCGAACATTCTATTTGATGATGTCACAATGGGTCTGGGAACATGTGACCGGCACAGCCTAATTTACATTTCTCAAAGATGGATGGGAACGTGTCCAATCTTAAATGCAAAGTTACATTTGATGTGTGCTTACTGTGTGTTGCAGTGTGGCTAAAATTTTTAAGAGTTCTGATGCTAACTTATTAGCATGATGATGCAGGCTGTTGATGGATGAAGTGACATGAATTACAACACACCTTTTGACCCAAACATGTAATTAAATGTAATGAATATTGCACTGATTATATAATTTTGTAAAAATTTGCTTGTTACACAATGATAAGCCCACATCATGGAAAACTGGACTGTGTGTAATAGTGTAAATGATGAGTTTCCACTGTGACTGTGTGTTCTGGATGAGGAAATATTGAATTAGCATATGTTTTGAATTTGCTCAATCAGACAACTTATGATACATTATGATATCATAGTGTTATAAAGCACATAATAGAGCACAAACACAGACACACTGACCAGTCACCATGACTATTATATCAGTAAGACGGTCAGCTGATCCTGGTGCAGAGAAGTGATCTAATTTAGGACTATTTTGTAATAAGTGACCAGTGTTTGTCAGACTGCTGTTGAAGAAAGTCTCTCATTTTCTCACAGCCCTGTCAGCACTTCACAATTTATATATCTTATATATTTATATGACAAAACTGGGGAGATATTTGCTAATGCTAAACAGACAACAACTAGAAATAAATGCAATCCCTAGTTGCAGCCCTGGTGCTAAAGCATGGTCACACTGGTTTTTACAGTTTTTATGTGCCTCTACATGAACCTGATGACTGTCTGCCCTATTTCCAAGCTCCATGTTTGGGAGCGGAGTGGATCAGGATCCTGCAGGACTCCGTCAGTCTCTCAGCACCTCTCACCAGTAACAAAACAGCCACTTCCTGTAGCTGCAGGAAGCTCTGGAGTGGCACAGAGTGTTCCTGAGTGAACTCATCATCATACAAGACTCAGAGGTTCGACTGGCAGCAGCGAGCAGGCTGGCATGTGCATACACGAACGTGCACACAAAGAGACGCCACGCAGCTGGCGGTAGGCTGAAGCGGAAATCCAGAAATACATTCCCAGGTTTGCACCGGACAGATAAAGGTAATAGCAAATAATGAGGTCATGGTGGGATTACCATGAGATACTACACTGGCCTGAGGCATCATGGGACTAGAGGAAGAGGAGGTGAAGTTATGGAAAATGGTGACGGGTGTGGCAAAACAGTTAAGAGTCACAGGGCGTGCCTGTGTCTGTGTGCTGTGAGTGGTTTATAGGGGTGGTGTATTTTGGTTTGATGAGTCTGAGAGACAGTTTTGTGTGTTATGAGCTGGAGCGTCATGTGAAATACGACCAGGCTGCTATCCTGTTCAGCCAGATGTTGACTTACCAGCAGATCCACGCTTTCTCTGCGTCCCAGAGATCCGTGCTCCACCCTCTCGCTGCCTGGGGTGAGGATGTAGGGGCTCTGGACTCCAGAGGGCTTCATGTTGGGCAGGCTGAGTGACCTCAGGTCCTTCACACCCTGCTCCACTTTCAGCTCATCACCTGGTCTTGCTGCATGAAAAAAGGGGAAATCCTTTACAACTGAAAACTTAGGCAGTCAGAGGATCAGTGTTTATTTATTTCCGTGGAGGAAGCCACTGTGGTCAAAATGTGCTTTCTTCTCCAGTTTTTTTTTTTTTTTTTTCAGTTTTGAGTCATGTTGAACTCAGAGCCACACCCGGAAGTTTTGGGATCTCTGTTCTTTTCTTAAAATACCAGCCAACATTTATTATTAAGTTACACCAATGACTGTATATAAAAATGGATGACATGACAGCTCCTCAAAAGTAAAGCCAAAACATCTTGACTGCCCCCTGGTGGCTGGCTGCAGTATAGGTCATGAATCCTGCAACCTCCATGCTAGCTACCTAAAATGACATGAACTAAAACATCAAAGTTTGTTCTAATCACTTAATCTTCCTGATAATTTTGGCTTTAATTAGTTATTTACTGCTATAAAACACGGATGTCACGTCATTGAGAACTGTGACTGACTTGTGATTGGTTGGGCGGGTATTAAGGCGGGACCTTGATACCGAAGCACCGACACAAAGATGGGAGCTCTAATACTGGGGATATTTTTTGTTTGTTTGTTTGTTTGTTTGTTTCACAGTGGGAGGAAGTGGAGACCCACTGTGCATCTACAGTCATGGAGTTATACTTGTATTGACTGATTTTGGCCACTTGGGGCAGCAAAAACAAACTGTAAACTACGACATAAAATCACCTTTTAAGTTGATAGACCAACTTTGTTAACAGTTTGTCTATTTACACATCCAACAGATAGAGAGGAACGGAGCAGATTATATCCATTATATCAAAATAGTGATTATTGCTGATTAAATATGTATTAAATTAATGACTGAATGAACTGAGTGTAAAAGAAAACAGAGCAGAGCAACATTAGATTCGCAGACGTCACAGCACTGAACAGCTGTGGACTGTTAGCCCTCGACCTCTGTGATTCAGACTGTATGTAACTCCAGACTCCGGTCAAGAGGTGCGAGCCGGGAGGGTGACAATTTCAAAAGAATAGCAATTAGTCATGGCATTGGATCTCTTTTAAGACATGCTTAAATGGGCCTTTGATGCAGGAACTGCAACAAGTGTAACCACAGAGAAGAGGCCCCCTTCCCTGTTTCCAATAGCAGGGGGGAAAAAAGCAAGCAGAGTTATCATGTTTTCATGCTGCTACTGCATTATTAAGATTCATGGGGATTTTAAAAACACTTCTGTAACAAGACTCGGCAAATCAGTGACACATTTTGACTTGTAGTTCTGATCACGGTCCACTCCTTTTTCCTCCAAGTCAGAAAAATCAGGGTGTGAGAGGAAACTGGCCGACACCATCTGTCCTGCTCAGTCATTGTTAAAAGGCTGCGGATAAGACTGGTGTGATGTCTAAAATACACCATGACTGCTAAGTACAAGACTGAAAGGCTGCTGACTTTCTACGAACAAAGCAGAAAGATACTAGAAGACATTTTCTGTGGCTGATTTTATTGTGCCATTAGAATTTATTTTACACGTTCATGGTGCGCTTATTTTCCCATAACTCTTTCACAAATGGCATAGCACAACTTCTATTTAAATTATTATCAGTCAATGGTGGGTTTATGATATATAAATGTTTAAATTAGGTTTTCATGAAAGTTAATTAAGTAAATTTTACTTAACTTTACTACAAAATAAAACACAACATGGGATTTAACAGAGAGGGGGTATTTTATGAGCCTGCCGCAAATAACCATCAGGGTCGCAAAGTTTTGAACTTAGTGTAGTAAAATTGTGTGGAATAATAATAATATTAAGCATCACATTGTTGCTCTTTGGTCTTGAGTGTAGGGCTTCTGTAAAGTTTTTGTAATGAATCGTCTAATTTGCGGGAATACTTGTAACTACTGCTCCTAAAGTGTTTTCTATATCTGGTATTTAACTGATTAAATGATCTGGAGAGACTCTCTGCCTCAGTGTGTGTCCAATAAAACTGCACCACAAATTTTAACACCAGCTTTTCTCTGACGTTAAACCTCAGATGCAATATTGTCTGCTGCTGACTGTTTACGGCCTAAAAAGTGCCTCAATCCTGCTAAACGTGTCTGAGCGACTCGAACAAATAATAAAGCATTAGTGCAAGGTGGGGTTGATTCTGTATGGATGGGGTTTTACCTTTGACTTTGAGGTAGTGTCCTCCAAAACGATAAGCCTCGAAGTTGAGGGACAGAGGAGTGTTGGACTGATCCAGAAACAGGTCGACCCGGGACAGCTCAATACCGTTCCTCTCAAACACTGGCCCTAGAACCTCTCTGGTATCACATCACAAAGAAAACAGAAGTACAACATTAGATATGGTTCATATCAAACTCTTGCAATACAATTTAAAAGTGGCCGTTCCTCCTCTCCTCTCACCTCAGCGTTTTCTTTTTCATTGCAGGTACGATTTCTGTGTTTATGTCCACGTTGAGATCAAACTTGAGGCTGAAGCACTCCTTACTGGGGTCCTGCGGAGGGGGGGGCAGACACTCTGTTAGTTTACACAGGTGGGGCTCGTGCTGTATGTGTGCTCGCAGCAGATCCACAGGGGGGCTCCTTCTCACTACACTGCCCGGCTCAGACAAAGAGCAGTTGTGTTATATCATCGTTGAGGAGAGTAATGGTGGCTGCTTTCATTCTGCCTCTGCTTGTGTCATACACCATTTGTGGAAAACAAAACATGCTTCTACAAATAACAACAGGTGACAGAAATATTTTCTTCCCACAGATCTTGTAAAGTCTTCAAAGGAACAGAAATGAGTGTGTGGTTTCATGTGGGGGGACTTTTTTTTACGTTGCACACTGCAGCCCACGTGTTTGTATGATTACTTACATCAGTGTGTCGTCTCCGTGGCTTCTTTTTCACCAGCTTCAGCCCCCCTGTTTTACGCTCCCTGCAAAACAGTTCCACACACATTAACATACCCAACATATGAGAAACTGTTTGATTCTTAAAAAGAATCGATCAAAATCTGGAGACACACATTTCATGGCTGTAATTTATCCTCCTGTGTGACAAGACAAGAGCTCCACTGACAGGTAGCGGGAGTACATGAACACTAGCATGGAGGGTTACTGACCCACGGTCATTGCTCCCCTCATCCTCTTCCTCCAGGTCGGAGGGGGGGCTGGTGCGTGGGGGACAGGAGCGCGTGGACACGTTCCGAGCCAGGATGGAGGCTAAAGGTTAAGAAAACATAATAGTCATTCCTCCTGTTTTATCACACCAACGGCAACCTTTAATAATGAAGCTTTAAAGGGACAGTTTGGCTTTAGTTTGTCCAGGTGTATTTATCTCTTATATTTCTGCTTCCATAACAGATGGAAGAGGGAATCTGTTTGTGGTGTTTACAATATCTTCAAACAATTCAACAGTAGGCTACCATCTCTTTCCAGAATCAGCGTCTTTCTAACTCTGGATTATTATTTCTGATCTCTAAACAAACAAACAAACAAAGATGTTCCTTATAACTCCAAAACTTGCTCAAAAATCTTCACATTTAATTGTTGTAAATAATTGTTGTCCATTCATCCATGGCCTCACTGCTAGCACAAAATGCTAATAGCTAATTAAGCGTAGTTTTAATGGTGCCAAATGTTCACAGTGGGGTCTGTAGATTATCCAGAGCAACCAGGACAGAGGAACAAATTGCCTTTGAATTTTTTTTTTCTCAAAGCCTCTGCAAAAAATCTACAACTTTGCATGGCTGGTTAGCACTAGCCTAGCTTGCTAACTACCAGCTACAGCCATAAAAGTAACAACAAAAATAGCCAATGCTGTACAGTTGATCAATCGATTCTATTAAGTCATTAATCCAAACAAGAGCTACTACAGCTTCTGTGCTACTTGCTGATTACTGGTCAGGTAAAAAAAAAAACATGTCACCCATCCAAACAAGGCTAACATGAACATGAATGAAGTGCAACAAAATGGAAATATACTATCAGATTAAATTAGCACTAAAGGTACTTTGGATAAACCAACTCTTTAAGAACAGTCATGATGACAGTGCAACTATTCTTGTAGTGGTGTATTTTTCATACTTAAACTGAGTGATTACACATATCACAAAAGTCAAAGGAGATGAAAGTGGTTGCCTTATTTAGACACTAAAGAAAACTCGGTGTCCTTGATATTTACACAGTGAGATCCTGTAATGAGGCAATGGGTATGACTTCACTGGCAGAGGAGGAATACCAAATACAGAAATAACAAAAGTCTACCTTGAGGTTGTAAGTCAAATCGGGGGTGTCGGTCAAAGTGCATGTTGTCTGTGTTCTCTGAATGGCAGCGTGAGTCACATGACTCACACAGGTGAAGGGGGCTTTTGCTATTCAGGTCTTGGCAGTCTGGGTGGTGGCAAACCTGGACACAAAAACACATACAGAGGGGGGGAAAAAGAGGACAAGGGAAAGTCAGACCAACATAACTCTCAAGTACACAAGGTCCCTGCATTAAATACAAAAACATTTTAAAGACTTGGCCAAAGTGAAAAGGTTAAAACAGTCACACACATTTAGAATAAACAGCTCCCTGCCTGACTATTGTTTCTGCCACAATTAGGTGACCACAGAGGCTGCCACGGGCATTCCTGAGGTTTGGTGACTCCCACCTTCTCACCATCTGTCCCCCTCTGTGGGATGACGACTAATTGACTTAGAGGCAGTTTTTCACCTTGTGTGCTGATCTGGGAACAGCTTACTCTTACGTAATCCAAAACCATATCCCAAGAGGTGACAATGAAACCGACCACAGGTCAGCAACTGGGAGGCTTCCAGGCCGCAGAGCTCCGGGAGCTCCAGAGCCAAGACGACAGGCAGCAGAAGGATGCAGGATTAAGGATCTCTCTGTCTCGGGCCAGACAGATCCGACCCCCCCTCCCCTCCAGTCCCTCCTTCCCTGCTCTTTCCCTCACCCCAGCAACGGGGCCGGCAAGCATGAGGGGGATCTTCTACATCTCCTCACTCCACCCTGTGTCCTCCCTCCCCCTCTCCATCACCCACACCCGGGTTCAGGAAGCGAGGATGTATGGGGAGATACAATGGAGGTCCCACTAATGTACTTCCTGTAATTGTTTCCATGTACTCAGGAGGAGCAGCATGTCTGTGCATGTGTGTATGTGCACCACGGGGGTTGGAGCGCAAGCTAGGGAGTCTAGCTTTCATGTAAACACAAGTATAGATATTTAAGAAGTAGTTGCCTGATAAAAACGCCATTAAACAGGCCTTCCTTATATTGTTGTAATACACAAATATGCATTGCCACATGGCTCTACATACACACAACAGAGTTTAAATGCAGTCAAGTAAATCAGCTTTTAATACACATGACCCTCTGTCTCCCCACCCCTGGTACTCTACCGTCATTTTCTGCAGACAGGGGCAGGAGTCTCTGGAAGTCGGCTCCATATCCATGCCAGCAGGCACCCAGGACCCCAATAAACATCCAACTCGCCACCTCGTTGGCCTGCTAACTTTGCTCTGCAATGTGCTCCTGTCAAGCCACACTGACAAGCTGCCTTATTAATCCACTCCTCTCAATGTCTAGCCAGGTATAATCGCAGATTTTAAGGAGCAGGTCGCAGGGCTGGAGGAGGACAGAAGGGGAGGGAGGGATAAGGTTAAAGGGAGGGTGAGGAGTCCCGGTAAAGATATAAACCCAAGGCAGGAAGGAAGGGGAAAAAAAAGGTCCATCCAGAAGCTTTTCAGAAGTACAAAGCCCCCCTAATCTTGCAGCCTAATTGGTGCCTGTGCTCTGTCAAAGCCATCTGACGGTCCTGGAGAGATTAAACAGGCCGCTCTGAGCTCCGCCAGCCAGGATCTTCTCCTCTTTTTCCCCCTCTCTCCCTTTCTTCTCCGTCCTCTGCCACCACCAGCATCGACTCCTCCCTTCCTCTCATACACCCAGGGTCACTATACCCAGGCAGAGCCCCAGTCAGAGAGAGGTTTTAAATAGAAAGAGACGAGCAGAGTCAGTGAGTGAGGCTCTCAGGCTAAACAAAATAAGAGGATGGCCTTGTTTACTGTAGTGAGCGTGACATGCTCTCCTCCAATAAGCACAGTGGGGTTAAAGGATAATTCCAGTTTATTACAACTTGGGCCTTATTTTCATGGTTTCAGCTATCACTTCTATCAGTTATGATAACATTGCACTTAGTAAAGTAATTGCTGGGATGTGGGAGAGATGTAACACCACTGCTACAAAATGCAACATGGCAAGAAATATGAGCAGTCAGGCCAGCTTGGTGTTATTATTACTGATAGGAAAAATAAACTATGACCATAAGATTCCCTTCAGCTCTATGACATTTTAACATCTTTCAGCACACTGTTTTGGTTTTCCCGGCGACAACCTTAATGTTCTGGTTCAGAGCAAAAATAAATAAATAAATGGTTTAATTAATGACGCATATGCACAATCTTCTCATCACCAAACAACAGACAGCCACAGTTAGCAACTAGCAAATGAACAAAGTGAGCATTTATCCGCTAAAGAGCCAGATATTTCTCTCAGGAGCTCATGGAGACCAAATCAAAAACTAAAAGGAGAGTGAATATTGGACTGATATTCCTCAGGTAGACGCAAACACAACTTCAAATTAATGCTAATGTCTGCTGAGTGAGTAAACAGTTATCTGACAAGCCCACCATATCAACTGGAAAGGTCAAATATTTGACAGTTGTCATTTGCAGCTTGTTTCTGCTGCCCAGAGGTTAGACTTAGTTACAGGATAAAATCATTCTGGCCAGCTGCTCTATGAGGCTGTGCTTCGGCACAACAGTGATTTGAGCTAAATGCTAATGTCACCTGCTAACCTAATCCACACAGTGCTGATAGTTAGCAGACCATTTTCACCATGTTAGTTGAGGTTAATGTGTATGGACAAATTAAACAATACAAGAAAAGTTATGGGATCAACAAACTTGTTACAGTTCAACTTGACAGGGGCATGAAAGTCCAGCTTTCATGGAAATCTCTCTGATAGTTGGGATATTTCATTCTACAGTGGTAGAAAGACAGACCAGCTAAACAAGCAACCAACCGACGTTCACAACCCTTCAACCATGTTGCTACTGCGGCTACAGGAGGAGGAGGTTCCTCCTCAGTTAAAAGCTCTTGTGTTTTTTGTTTTTTTTTTAAACAAAGTGAGATCCTGTTCAGTCTTGTGGTAACTATAGTTCAGGATAGTGGGAAGAGTATGAAATCTCTGGTTTAAGATATTTCTTAATCGTTGCAGTTGATGACGTTCGACAAGTTGCAGGTACGGAGGAGGGAAGTGTCTCACCTCCAACTGACTCACTGACCTCAGCTTAGAGAGACAAGCTTCATGGAAGAAGCACACAAGTTGCAGAAATCTGTTACAACATCACCCACTCATGTGTCTCTGAAGTCAACGTCAATGCGGTGCGCTCAAATTTTCGCGTAGCAGAGTCAAATGTCCCATCACACACAGGTGGTATGTTCTTCAATGAGGTGCGGAGACAGTCGTCCGGGCCAGAGAAATACGAGCAAACCAGATGCCATATTTAGACAATAGCCCAGATAGGTAGGCCTCCTTACTATCAAGCTGGAGCGTTCACATTCCTGCTGCAACTAAAGCAGCAGAAAATATCTGACGCTTTAGCCAAGACAAACGAGTGCATCAACAGACGAAGAAAAGGGCTCTTGTTAGAAAAACCAAAAAGCACCAAACTGGAAAAAACACTAAAAATAAAACCTAGAAAAGCCTGCAATCTCACACTCATGACAGATATACACCTAACAGATCTGTGTTTCAGCTCAGCAGAGATTTTTGCAATACTGAACATTCCTTATCAATGAGAGGGATGATTGATATTTGGGTATGAGGACGATCTGACTTTCATTATTTTCGACCTTTTTCCTGGAATCTAGAGCTGGATCAGTTTTCCCCCAGCGCGAAAACGCTAGACGAGGCAGTGTGTAAGCGAAGCTGACTGTAAGAGAAGGTGACAATGCAAGACAGCTGACAGGAAGCCATGCCGTGCCTCGTACAGCGAGTTTATGAATGTGTGCGAGACAACATGTGTCATGTGAGTGTGTGTCGCGTGTGTGTGTCCCCCCCCAACACCCTCCCCACCGCATGCCTGCTCTCAGATCGGCCCGGATTAGTGGGGAGGTTCGGGGGGAGCATGAGTGACTGTAGATGAAACACTGCATGCACACACACATCTACACACACAGCCCCACCTTCACCCCCCTTCCCCAACAGCTGAGAACACACACCGGCCCCACTTCGGCCCTCGTCTCAGCTTAGCACATCCAACACCACGTGGCACCTGCTTATACACCCTTGTTTCCACACATCCTGCAAACACGCCAATACTCCCCACACACACACACACACACACACAAAACATGCATGGACTTACAAACACAGGCATGCCCGCTCCAAGGCTGTGTCATCAAACAGCACACCAGTCGCTCAGCTGTAATAAAGCCGTTCTTGTTTGAAAGAAGATGACTGGAGTCTTCTGAGGTGAATCAGGATTATTACCTTAACACTTAATCCTCCAAATGCCGGCACGCAGCATATGAAGGCTATACCGTCACACTTCACAGCACACGCTGTATCCACTGGAAAACACTGAGAGTTTGATCTTATTCATCTTATAAACAGCATAAGAAAGAAAGATCACTTCACACAGCTGATGCTAAAGACATTAAACTGTGGCACAGTTATATTAAGTTAAGATTCAAATGTCTTGAACATGATTTATAATTAAGGATGGAACTTGTGGGTTCAGAGCAACAGCCTGGCAGCTCAATTTGGCTGCAACATCCACACCACCATCACAATTTTGGCTCCGGAGGACAATCTTAAATAAGTCTGGACGTCCTGCCACATCCTCGTGAGCTGGAAAATCTGCGGGTGATCGGTCTTTGTGTATGGAATTATATGACGCATTGAGAGGGAAGACCGCAGATAAATTCAAATCCAGATTACAGATCTGACTCAATGTGATACAAGACCCATCCATCACACGGCTGCTGCTCTGAGATCGGAGCGGTGAGGGAAGCTGCTCAGTAATGCTCTTACTGGTTTCGCAAAAGCCAAAAGTACATTGGGTAAAACTTCCCCCACAACCGTTTGCAACCTGACAGCGTTTCCCTTTCCCGACCTCACTCCCGGAACAGCTTGTCCTGCCAGAACACACCTAGCGCTTACGTAATAGCATGTATCACAGCGCGCACATGTGTGTTTGCATCAGGTCAAAGGAGGAGTAGAAGGGAGGGTACATGAGCCGCAGGCTATGGTTTCTCTCATAACTTATCATGATCTATCTTCAGAGACATAACAGGCTTTTGCTGCTTTGCTGTAACGGTCAACAAGGTTGGAGAGGCACGACAGCATTTTATTAAACCTGAGATGAGGAGCAGAAAAGATGAAATACTGATTAAATGCATGTGGCACACTGTGAGAACAACTGTATCCTGATGACTATTTTTCATGAGTTAACTGCTAAAGCTAAAAATATTGATACATGATCCTCCTGAAACTGATGTGACTCTGTGTGGTAGACAGTCCCAGATGGATCCCATAGAGAAAGCTCAGTGAAGTGGCTGCTCTTTAGCTGAGGTGGGGAAGTTAACCAGACACACATTTACCAAACCAACCAGTTAGTCTTCATCTTTAAAGTCTGTTCTCTTGTAAAAAAACTAAAATACTGTTTAAAAACAAACAGTATAAAGTATAAATCTCTCCTTTGTGTTACTTGGTGAAGTTAAGAGTCTTAGAAGAAGACACCACACTCAAAAACAGACAAACCACATAAAGGGGAGATTTACTCCTTATTCTAAGTGTCTTCAAACGACATCTTTTTTACTTTTACAAGAGAAAAAGACTGAAAGGATCAGGACTGAGCGGTTGATTGGGCAGATGCACGTCTGGTTAGCTGCCCCGACTCCATTAAAGAGCAGCTCACATCCACTTCACTGAGCTTTTCTGTGGGAACCGTCTTCACGCAGCGGATGAGACCATCCTGAACGAGGGCTTTTAAGCCCAGTACAGACACCGGCTTGCAGAGAGCACATTATCCAGAAAACAACAGCAAGAAAGTGTCATTAAAGCTGTTATGGGTTTAACATTAATTAGCTACAGATGCTCTAATGAGAAGCTGATAGATCGAGTTTAGCAAATCCAGGTATTTTACTGACTGGATTAAAAATAGAGCTGGCTAACAGAACTCAACCCTAAAGATGGAAAAATAAATGTCAACATAAGACAAAGACCGGAAAACCAGACGTAAATAATTAAGGGTGCGAATTAATAGGTAGAGCTAGCCAGGAGGAAATACTCTCCATCTAGAGCTTTTAATAAAGCCTTTATTGTGTTATGTTTACTGTGTGAGTGTGTGTATGTATCAGGCTGCAAGTATGAGCGTGTGGAGGGGTGGGGGTTCAGGAAGGTGGAGGTTAATGTACAACACTTAAATTTACGGCATGTAATAGAAAAACATACTGCAAGAGAATAAAAAAATCTTATCTTTTATTAGCCATACTGCGAAAACTGGAGTTTTCCCACACATTTATTACTCTATTATAACACACACACACACACACACACACACACAGCTGTTTGTCACAGTGGTGCCCACACCCATTGAACAAACTCAGTGGCTTATCATTGTTCCAAGAGGCCATCGTCAACCTCCACACACACAAACTATAGAAAACATGAAATCAAAGCCAACCTGAATCAACACAATGCAACAACAGCCCAACTAATGCTTCATATTGGAAACAATGGATAATACTGTTTGGTTATGTTGAGCACAAACTGTACTGTTTGGGCCAACCATCCATCCGACGCTGAAAGGTCTCATTGCACCTCAGTCTTTGTTGAGACTGCGGGTGACATCCAGGTACACTGTGTTTAATCACACGGGCCAACTTTAATGCTTACCATCACTCCACTCCCTGCTTTACGGTCCTGTCCTAACATGCAAGTCATCACTGATTTGGCAACTGGACGAGATCCCCCCCCACCCCCTCCTTCAGCAGTAAGTTATGTTACCGTTAACTCCTCATCAGTCATGAGGGGGCTGGAGGAGTCGGCTCACGGTAGCTTCAAGTCAACCCCTCGTTTTTCTTCCAGTAACCAAGCAGGACTTGTCGTTTCTCTCCCCCCCCACCACCTTTTTTTGGAGCAAAAAAACGCTCAAGTGCATCCCAATAAACACACCTACGCACGCAAATGATTGGGTAGCACTCGACGAGGCAGAGTCATGCACAGTCTTGTTCGAACAGCGTGAGTGCAGTGAAGTCAGTCAAGCACCCAGACAGACTTTGGTCATAGAGTCGACGACACCAGACTAATCAAAGATAACCCAAAAGTCAGACGCACAAACACATCATCAGTGGTTCATAGTCTACAACTCAAGGAGAGACAACCACTGTCTCATTTTCACAGACAAATACGCTAATGAACTGACCTTTGACCTGCGCAAACACATCAATACATGTCTAATGCTAATAGTGCAAAACATTTCCCTGATGACTGTGGGCTCATTTTACTGTGATGACTAACGTCCTCACGCGACGTTTACCTCTGTACAAACACACCAAGAGCAAAAGATTCTCCTGAACCCATCTTGTTGTGCAAAAAAACTTGCCAAATAATTTGAATTATTTAACATCAATATTGGAGCTGGGTAGCTCTTATCAATACTGACAAACTCAAATGTCACAGTATCTTTAACAGAATTCCTCAATATCCAAAATATAGACTAGAGTTTCCAGAGGATATTTACATTAAGAAATAAAGAAATATCATTATATAGACACAATTAATGATTATTCTAATTGATTAATCTCTAAATTAATGTTTTTTTCATTCGTCAACTAATAATTTAGTCAATAAAATGTCAGACAAGTGCCATTTGCAAGTCCCTGATCCCATCTTCCAACTGCTTATTCTTAGCGTTTTATTTTTGTTCAAAAAGAGAGATTTATTTTTTAGTAATATGAGACAGGAAGTGGCTGAAAATTGTAGCAGCTGGAGGCAGAAAATGTTTTGCCATTTTTATTTGATGAATTAAAGTTATTCTGTCAACTGACTAACTGATTAATCCAGTCATTATTTTAGCATTAAATCATTATTAATGTGGGTATGGCAGCCAAGCTGTTAGAGGTTATTTGACTTCCAAAGAAGAAAATGTTATAATTTAACTGTATTCCAACCCTTAAGGTTTCCCAGGTGATAAAATGACTTTATATCAGAAAATTCCAGTAAAAATCTACATCCACACTTTCCACATCCGCATCGTCTACCGGTCAGTAACTTTCTCACCATCCTCTCAGGACACTGATTATTTCTTAACTGCAGCTAAAAACTACCACATCAGCTGCTGCATTAAGGGTAATGGATTGTCAGAGAAAAAGTTTAAAGAGCTAAATGCCTGCAGAGTGAGCGTGCTTTTCATCAGGCTGAGATGACAGAGACCGAGCAGAGCTGTTCAATCTCTGCTACATGTAACTTTTTCACTACCTCTGTCTAAAAAGACAGTTTTGATTGTCCTCTCGGGAGCAGAGCGCACGACCCCTTGGGGCCTTGCCATGTACGCTGGAGCGGGCCTGCTTTCCTGAACATTACGCAGAGTTGCAATTAGCTGTGGCCCAGTAGGTGGTATTGAAAACAGCGCCCAGTAAGGCTGCAGGAGATCAAAGCACGAGCCCTGGGCAGGCCGAGCCCAGGTCTGATTTATTTTTCAATAAATAAACGATGCATCTGTTGAGGAGTGGCATGGGAGAGAGCCACTGCTGCTCGCTCGCTTTCTTCTGCCGCCATCTGTCCTCTGGCCGGGCGAGGAGGCGGAGGAGGAGAGCCAGGGCCCGGGTTTTTTATTTTTTTTTAAACTGCGGCCCTTATGCAACAAGACTACCCTGCCTTGTCTGCATGTCTGTTCCCTATTAACCGACTCTCCCTCATTCTGGTACAGTACAGCGCTGACGCCTCGCGCACATATGGATTTACTCAAACAGAGGCACTTGCTGTGTTTCATCCTCCCAGGAGAGAAGTGTGTGTGTGTGTGTGTGTGTGTGTGTGTGTGTGTTACCCAAACACATGTTAAGTATGTTCATAAAAGGACCCACAGTGGTTAATTCTGGTGAGTGGTGATCATTTACTAACAGACATCAAATGTAGGATGAGGAGGGGTATGCTTAACAAGGGATGATGTCATTTCAACGCCAATATCTGCAAGTGAAAATAAAACAATGAAAGCATAACATAATGTGCATTAAGCCGATGGACACCTGTAACTGATAGATTAAAGGATAAATTCGGGTTATTACAACCTGCTCCCCTTAGTTACTGTTGCTATGCTTGTAAAGCTACCCAAGCTAGCAGAGCGCATATGTGGTGCTAGGTTGCATATTAACCTCTCAAAATAAGTAGGGAGTATTAAGACAATGCGTCTTTGATTTCATAAACAAAAGCAGGCCAGTTCAGTTTTATTGGCTGAAATAATGACTGTTGCTAGCAGATTTTAGAGGCTGTAGCTAGCTAGCAAGCTAGCTAATGCTAACTCAGTGAGCTGGCTAAAACAAACTCTACCTGTAGCTAATTTTTAAATGTTTCCACTTGGCTCAACCCTTCAAAGCGGTCTTAATGTGCATACATGACGTGAGATTTACTGTAACACGATTTCCGATAATGAGTTTGGCTGGATCTCCTGGCGGCTGAGCTAACACTACTCTAAATTCAGATCTAGTAGCATCTACAGTGTAGCTGTAGCTAGTTAGCTAGTTAACATTTGCAGCTTTGGTTAGAGTGTAAACACACAGTTTAATCCATTCTTTACACTTTTGCTGTTGTGTTTTAGTTTTGGTAAAGCTGAAAAAACACACAACACCCTTCAAACTCTTGATATATTGAGTAATGCTCTTATTAAAGCTCCATACACACAACTTTAGCAAGAAATCCAGAGTTTGACAGGCCTGCTCTGCCTCATTTGTTATGGACAGTTGCTGTTCTTGGGATGGATTTAGCAAACAATCAGCAAACAAAAAAACAGTTTAATCAGTTTGTTTAATGATTCACTTAATGTGAGCGCAACCGCAACATTAGTCAACATTACAGGAAACGTGAGTGTGCAACTGTTGGACTATAAACTGTGAAGGATGTTTACAATTAACATTTTGGCTAATAACTATACTTTCTGTTTTCATTTTCACTTCTAAAAAAGTTTATCTGATCGTCTGACTGCTCATGTTTCTTGCCCATCAAGTCTCTTCTTAGCAAGGCCACAAAATCTCTCCAATTAACTTGGTAAAACATCATTACCAAGGGGAATCATGGCCAACACTTGTGAATTGTGATAAAGTGAACTGGAATAACCCCGCTATAAAACATATAATATCCAATATATCAGGCTCATTTAAAGAGTTCACATCCGCTTGTGTGACTCATTTGCTTGTTTAATAATATTTGGACATCAGATAAACTGCAGACTGTGTAATTGTACACAGTATTTCATAATGTTGTCCTCCTCTGCACAGTGACACATGATGGAGGAGGAGAGGTTTTTCCAAGATTTCACACTATAGACATTTAAAAGAAATGGTTCGATTTTCTCATTGCTTCACACTGACGTCACTTTCATATATTCAAACTGTCACAGAACCCTGGATGGATTATGAGGAAATGGGCCTCCTGTGCACAGACAGTTAAAAAGTCCTTCACTCCTCTTGAAAAAGACACAGGACAGCTACAAATGACTTGTTTTGTGTTTGTTTATGTTTTTTTTCTGTCTCTTTGTAGTCATTTTGGGTCTCTTTATTATTGCTTTGTCTCTTTTTAGTAGTTCTGCAGTTGTTTCACCTCTTTTTCTGATGTTTTTGCATCTCCTCCTGGTCATTTGTGTCTTTTAACTGAGCTCTACGACTTTCAAACAAGAAATATTGACATTTCATTTCTGGCCCAAGACCCACCCCCTTCAACCCAGCCCAACCCGGTCCAACCCAGCTCATTTGATAATCCATAAGGCAACATCTGCATTTCTTCTCCTGATAATAAATATGTAAATTACTGGTGTGTTGACTCAACATATTCAGTAACTTTCCAGTGAATGTCTGGCCTGCTGGTGCATCCATTTACAACCTTTGTCACATCTCCGTTATCTCCCCACCACCACCACCACCACCACCCTGCCACTATCCCAGAGAACAGGGCACCACACAAACAATCTAAAGGTGAAATCAGGCACTGCCCAGAGGTCCATCTGACATGACACAGACTTCTCCAGCTTTGAGCATTTGCCATATTAAGTAAGAAACTCAGGAACAAACATGCTCACAGGAAATACTGTAACTCTTTTTGTGAACTTGACTATGCATTCCAGTGGAAGGTATGTTTCAACATGCAGCAAAGTTTGCCCAAGAAAAATATTACCTCCTCATTTTTCACAACTCATTTTCCTATTGGACACCTGGGTACAGTCGCTTTTTTCAGCTGCAACCAGCAATTACTGGCTACAGGGAATTCTCTTCAAATTTCTTTATAGACTACATTTGGAGGAATTTTAAAGCAAAAGCTGAACAGATTTTAATGTTATTTAATTGTTTTGAGTTCCACCTCAGCTGCAACAAAACTGAGCCCAATCCCCCGGCAGCACAAATATTTACATGACACCCAAATGACACATGCCACTGTCACAGTGTCGTCACAGGGAAAAACAACACACTCAAGCCGCCTCTTAAGGAGAGAAACACCACTAAATCCTCTTAGACCTGAAGTGACTAAACACGTCCAGGCTCAACACTATTCAGCTCGGGGGTGATCAATTCGACTACATGAGAAAAGCACCACTCACCGGCAGCTGGTCTCTCTCTGCTCTAACAAAGTCAAGTGTACTGACTGCTGTCTCAGGCAATGCTGGCTGGACTATGACGCAACTAGCCTTTCCTATCCATAGCCTCAGGGCAGGAGAAGAAGGAGAGATAGACAGGAGGGCGGTGAACAAGACCAAAAAAGGAGGAAGTGAGAGGAAAAAAAAAAGAGCTGGGTAGACAAAGTTAAATTAGAGCTTCCACTGAATGCTGATTTGGGCACAAGCAGGTCCAAATACGACATGGAAATTGATTATTTGGAAACCACCTCCAATTTGGTATAAGGAATATGGAAAGGAGAGAGCGCTGGTGGGTGCCAGGGGGTACGTTGGTCTGTTGATATAAGAAGCAGATGTGAAATATGCAGACACAGGAGGAAAAACAGACTTAAGTGTTGGGTCTGCACAGATGTGGATGTGTTACACCTTCACAGCTTCACACAGGCAGAGAAAAGTCAATTAACATCTGTTCAAATGTAATACTGAGTGTATAGTTTAGAGCTGCAGCAATAAATCAATTCAAAATTATTATTATGAATTGTTATTCAAGCAAAAATACCAAAAAATTTAGCAGTTAGAACATCTCAAATGGGAGAATTTGCTGCTTTTCCTTGTCTCATAGTGTAATCAGTTCAATATCTTTGACGATTAATCAATTAATAAAAACAATTGTTAGTTGCAGCCCTGGTTTACTTCTCCTATCTTTTGTTTTTACAGAGAATGAATGAAAACTACAACACATACTAACACAGAGCAGATGAAAACTCATGCAGCTCTCTCCCAGCAGAGCTTGTTCTTTACATTATTTACCTACCATAGAAATACTCGACTTCCCAGGAAAGACAGCCACTTTGAGTTTCAGTGGAAGAACCAATCAATATCTCCAAAGTCCAATAGACAGCAGGTGGTAAAAGTTTTAGTCCCAGCCAGAGATCGAACTTATTCTGTAGTTCCCTCAGATGAGTGTGTGTGTGTGTGTGAGTGCCTTTTAAGTTTCTAAAATAATCCTGAGCTTCAAGGTGAAAACACCGGACGGAGTTAATCTGACAGACAGCGGTATCGAACGAATGTGACAGAGGCTGAGAGGCTCGCTCTGTTTACTACAGCAGTCTACTGGGAAGACACACACACACCGACACACAGAAAGAAAGAAAAACCATCAACCCCGCCTATCTTCTCAATCACACCCCCGCAAGCTCACACACATCCTGGCTGACTCATGTAAACTCCCACTGAAACTGATCTCTTTTCTCCTGAGAATTAGCAAAGTTTTCCATCGGACAAAAAAAAAAAAAAAAACGTCTTTGATGTTTCAGCTGATCCAGATTTAGCCCAAATTCAATGAGCAATCCTCACTTCTTCACTGATTGATGTCTGTGCTAAACTGTCCGGCTTGACTTAGTGCCTCAGTTGAACTCTGACCCTGCAGGGGACATAAGGTCAAGGGAGGTCTCACTTTAAAATGCGCTGACCAGGGGAAGAGTGGGACATAAATCTGTTCAAACACAACCAAAACACAAGCAACATTACCCAACACACAGCCATAACACTGCGTTCTGTTTAGTATGGAGCATCAACATACTCATCATACTAATCCTCAACCCATGAAAACAAAAGTACAATGTCTTTTATGGCCTTTGAGGGGCTTTGGGTGCTTTTCCCTCAGGGGGGAAACGTTCCTGAAGCACACGGTGATTTGCATTTTCACAGCAGGGCCAAAGATCCAGGAATGATTAAGCAATTAAGTGCTCTCCTTTTCATGTGACGATGCAAAAATAAGCCTGGATGTTTGGCATCAGTCCGTCTGAAGTAAAATCTCTGATGCTGCTCCATCCTAATCATAGTCCGCCACAACCTTCAAGCAAAACAACATGTTTGCAGTTGTAGGTTTTTTAAAATGTCAGGTGTATAACAATGCTGTAGAGCATATTTGATCAGTGACGTTCAACATCCCGAAAGCTCCTGAACCTTCCGAACCTTGGATCTTAATTTTGACTGGTTCCTCCAGTGGAAAGACAGGTAGGGTAGTTCACTGAAAACACCTGTGGTGCTCAGCTCAGAATTGGAGAAAAATCATTCATAACTGAAAGCCTGAGATGCAACAGCTGGTCAATCGGCAACCATTTTGATCACTGATTTATTATTTCAGCCTTTTTTTTTTTCAAGCCGAAATGCCAAACAGTTGACGGTTAGATCTTCTCAGATGATCTTCTTTTCCTAATTCTAGCTCCTCAAATAGGATTTGATACTTATTGGTTTTGGACTGTTTGTTTGATAAAGCTTCTAGGAAGTGGCACAGTGCTTTATTTCAGTACTTTTTGACATCCATCCATCCATTTTCTATAACGCTTATCCACCACTTAACCAGTTGACATTAGGCGAGGGGCCGGGGTACACCTTGGACAGATCGCCAGTCTATTGCTACTTTTTGACCTGTCATAGAGTTAACTACTGTAATCTGCAGATTAATCAATCAAAGCAGTAGCTGCAGCCAGTGTTTCTAGAGATTAGGATGACAAGTCAGGATATCTCTATATCTCTGACCATTCTTTTTTAATCTGTCTTCACCGGCTTTATGGAGTTGCAATACTATCTGTGGAGATTTGCTGTTTTTCCTCTTGATTATATTATTGTAAACTAAATATCTTTAGGTTTGGGGCTATTGATTGGACATAACAAGAAATCTGAAGATGAACTGTGATCAGTATTTTTGTTGTGTTATTGATCAATCCATCAATTATGTCAGAAAATGTAGAAAATCTCAACGATTAATTCATAAGAAGTATAGTTGTCTCTGTCAGGTGACTAACCCTGAGGTAACGTAGTGTGTGTGTGTGTGTGTGTGTGTGTGTGTGTGTGTGTGTGTGTGTGTGTGGTGAGAGAGCAAGTAAGTTTACAGCCTATATTCCTGTTACAGTCTGCTGCACTGACCACAAACACTCAGCCCAATACTCTCTGTTCTTTTGTCATTCAAGTTAATCCAAGATGAACCATGTTTAAATCCCCTGCAATTAGCTAGCTCACAAAAACAATTCAGACCCCCAAGGCTGGGGGCCACATGTTTGGAATAAGAGAAGGGTGGTGGTGGTGGTGGTGGTGGTGAACTGGGTAAAAGAGTGGGTAGGTTTTTTTTTAATGCTCAAACCCCTCCTCTCCTTGTCCTGTGTCTTCAAAACAAGGCGACCTGTTGAATCCATGTCTGCCCCTCTCAACCCCCCACCCACTGTCAGCCTTAATTAGGGGAGGCTATATTTAAAAGAGTGGACAGCAGCGATGCAATTACCCTGAAGGATTAGACCCCACTGGCACTGCCATTGTTAGGGGCAGAAATGGGAGCAGTGGGAGGGGGGTTGAACACGAGTGACCTCTCTCGATGCCTGACCTTGGCATTAACCCCTCACTAACCATAAGCTCTGAATTCTTTCATGTCTTCAAGGGAACGGATAAATAGAGGGGAAAAAACAAAGGGAAATGTGGGTATGAAGATAACAAAGATGAGTAAGATGGTGTGAGAAAACAAGATGTGCACAGAGAGAGAAAAAGCCAAATGTTTCACCCGTGATGCTGCTGGAAGTTCCAGTTTCGTGGCTGGCTTCAGTTAAGAGCGATTTAGAGAGCGAGCGTTACACACTTCCACAGCCATAATAACATATTTAGAATTGGAGACTTCTCAAAGCTTATTATCGCCTCTGTAACTAAGCTGCGCAGACTGCCATTCTCAGAGCATTTCATTAAGCAGCGGTTGTTTACATTCTCAAAACACTCAGAGCAAACCAACAATTAGTGAGGTTTGCCATGAGAAGGCTCTTTGCATGCGAGGGATTTTCGGGGGGTTGTTTTCTCAGCACATCTCCTCACCGGGGGCCTGCTCTTAAGTCTTTGAACCCTGGCTATACTGCTCAGCCCATACAAGGCCGTTTCCATCGGAGCCTCAGTCAGGTACCCTCTTCCTGTTATTCCCCTCTCTGCCGCGATGTTGCTTCCTGATTAGGATGCTCCTGGGGGGTTAAACTGGCGTCAGTGGTCCCCCCCACAGTCAGTGTTTGTACTTCCCTGACGAGATATTCTATAGACGGACGCTCATAAGTCAGTGTCCAGCTTGTTTGTTATTGCTGGATGCCTGTCAGACTGACTGTCTTTCCACCAACCCTGATGGACAGCCGTCAAGCTTTTCCCACATTTCAGGAGTGTTACATCATTGCTCTGGGTCTGTGATCTCCAAATTCTGAAGGGACATCGTACAACAAAGTAAAAGAAGTACCTGACAGTTGTTCTTTTAAAATATACATACAGCACATACCTGATGAACAGAGTGTGTAATTTTTGCCCAACAGCAGCCACTGTGGCCACATCTGGAAATTACAGGGTGACGACACATTCAAATTCCCAGGACTCTCCTCAGTCGGTTGCTTAAAGCTGCTCAAAAAAAGACCTGATAATACGACTGTATGCTACCTGCCCAACACTAAACGACATACTGACACAATTAGCAACTACTTGAGCGGGTAAAGTGACAGATATTTCCATCAGGAGTTGGTGCAGACCAAATACAGAGCTGGGATGGTGGCCACAAACACGACTCCATATGAATGATAATACTCCATCATATCTGCTATGTATAGTTCGTATTATACTTGTTTTCGTCTGTTTGGTGTTGGGAGTCTGCACAGACCCTCGCGCACACCCTCCAATGACACCATGTCCATCATGTGGATCCTCGCAGTCTAACACTCGCCTTACACAGCAGTCTCCAAAGCCTTCAAACACTGGCTCACATTAGCTTAAACTCTCTAAAGTCTGGTGCCTTTAAATTCTACTTTTCATTTGTAAGAGGGAGATAGTGTTGTTCCTTCTTTCATCATCTCTTTTTAAGATTATCACGTTATGCACATTTTGGTCAAAGCCAGTTCATCAGCAAATCTTGTTAAAACAGGCAATAATGACGAAACTCATTTTCCAAGTCAACACAGAAATCTGCGTAACACCTACAACTGCGTATATGATTTTCTATGGAAGGCGCCATCTTCATACTGGCCTCTCCATCAAAGGTTTAGGTGGCTGCAGTCTGACGTGAAATGAGTAATGGACCTGGAGTCATCAGCTTCTCTCATAGGACTGGAAAAGTACAGCTGGGCTAAACAAGCCCGCTGATTGGTCCGCAGCAGATTAAGTCCATGTGTGTCTGCACAAGAGGGAGCAGAGAGCCTGTTGTAGCCTGCTGGGGTGGCTTGGATCCACACCGTAACAGCTTTAATACGCTGGAGAAAAATGTCCACATTAGCATGGGAATAGCTTGTCTGAGTAATATCTGAACACAGAGGATAAGCGTGGCTGTGAGGTGTGTTGTGTTACATGCACATAATAAGTAAAAGTCTTGGTTATCATCAGTTGACATGTAGAGTACAATCATGCCAGCTGGCACTCAGCACAAAGGCTTATTCTTGAGCAAGACTGATGATGAATTCAGTCCTTCCCATGCTGAAAAATTATAATAAGATGTCTCATTAATGTGTGCTGACAAGTCAACCTCCTGTAAACGCACTCTATTCATCGTCACATGCTGATTACCGCATCAAACATATGAGGTAAATATGCTACATGACTTGTATTAGGTATTTCACAGCTGAGGTTTTTGTTTGCTAATGCTGTTTTGGTTTGGCTTCACAGAGATTGCTCACATAGACCCAGCCTATTACGAAACAAACGATGAGCGATGATTAACAAAGAATCAAAAACAGTGTGTTAAAATGCAAGAAAGGGCCAGTCGGTCTGATCCAGACCGCATTTTTCCACCCAATGAAACACTCCAAGGTTCACGTAGAAGCTGCCTGAGTACACGTCTGTCAGGTGCGCCAAAAACAGCGATAGGTTTTTAATGATTTTTGAATTTATTTCAGCTTCACTGGATAGTTTATAGGTCTAATTAAAGCATGATACATTCTGTGAGCCCCTCAGCCAACTGGACTAAACAGGCACATTTCTGATTTTTAAAAATAACAATCAGTCAATAATTCATGAGCTAATTTTGACAAAATTTCACCATAAAATGATGAAATTCTATATCTGAGTGGTCAAAGGTCAACTTCACAATGTTCTGTAAAAACATTTTTCTGCCTGTTATTTATACTGTTATTGTTATTCGGCACCATAACTCAGTAACATTCGGTCACATTCTGAATTGGTGACATTCATATCTTGGGACATGGCAGGTTGGTGGAGGCACACGACCGCAAGACGGTAATTCTGATCTAACTCTATTAAAGGAAATTATTCCTCTGTAATTTGATCTTAAGAATGCTTCCTTTAAAATAAATCCCAGCAGTTTTAGTTACGACAGCTAGAGATATCGTCAACTCCCCACTTCTAGTCAGTCTAGAGTCATAAAATCGGTCTACTGAGTGTGAACGTGAGCGTCTGTGAATGTGAAGCAGGTAGTGAAATGCTGGAAAAGAACGTGCGGACTCACCCTTCCTTTAATAAACAAATTAACACCAGAGTTTCTCAACAGTCTGCTTCATGCTGAAAAGCGATTAGGTAACTTTTCCTCATCTC
The DNA here is from genome assembly GCF_001640805.2 of Lates calcarifer. Classification (NCBI taxonomy): domain Eukaryota; kingdom Metazoa; phylum Chordata; class Actinopteri; family Centropomidae; genus Lates; species Lates calcarifer. The sequence goes on along the minus strand of NC_066838.1, from coordinate 23,463,554 downwards.
CCCTCGTGTCCAAATGACTCCACAGTCATCAGAGCAGAGTGCAGACCACCATTTCCATTAGTGGGCTTGCATTACTTCATAAAGTAAACTTTCCACAGAGTTCACTGTTATAGCTGAGGTCACATCCTCATACGTTTTTCCCAGAAAACCAATTTAAAGACTCCGTGGTCTGCAGTCAGTCAAGTTACTAAAGTACAATACAAGCTGTGTGAAATACATGAGGGTAGCAATCAAGCAAAAACTGATGAACATACTATATTTTCCTGTTCGGAAATAAATCAGCTGCGAGGGTTTACTTTTGACGACTATGGAAACAAGAGAAACAGGCAAGAAACAAATTGAGTAAATCCATAAATTGAATGGCAATTTTGCCTGACAGGATCTTTTTAAACATGAACTGAATATTGCTTAAAAGAACCAAAAATACAAGAGGGATGAGGAGGAGAGGCAGATATATTAAGAGGGAGCGCACAGCTTTTTTAAATACCTCTACAGTCCATACATGCTGAGTGACTGACTGCTCCCACCTTGCAGGAGAAGCGAACACCTGCAGGCTGAAGGATGGACCGCAATCAGGCAGGTAAGATGGTGTTAGTGTAACTGCATGACACCCAGAACTTAATCCATCTGTACCAAGAAATAGCACCTAATACCTTGGAGCCTTCAGCCCTCTGACAAATACAGAAAGTGGGCATTCAGCCCAATAAGAGTGTTTACTTAGCAGCCTTAGCAGGTCCCTGTCAGTGTCAGTTAGGTGAGACTTTGGGCCAAGCAGATCAGTGGAACAGAAAGTCAGTAGATCCTGAGTTTCTGTTTAAAGAAAAAAAACAATAAGATACATTAAAAAATATATAATTGACAGCTGTATTTATAGAGCACAGCTAAGGACTGAATGATTCAACCACTTGTAATAAGATGATTTTGTGTGAGGTATATCTCAGGGGTGCGTCTGTGCTGCTCTGACTAATATGATAATAACTCCCCTAAAACATCAGCAAAGGATTACTCATAATATGTGACTGAATGGGGACAAAAGAGAGGGAGAAAAAGAGAAAAGAGAGAGAATGGAAGCCCAACAAAAACACAATAGGAGTAAGATCAAGGAGTGAGTGACGGTATGAGACACACGAGCCAGGTTTCCATATAAACGTAGTACAATTTTTTTTTTCTTTTTACCAAATATCTTCTCATCGATGGAAGTGACAAATAAGTCACATTCTTCGCAAACATAACGATTTATTTGCTGAGTCTTTTTCCACTGCTCTTTGTTTTTATTGATACTCCCCACTTTTCCACCTCCAGCCAGGCATAAAAAATATTTTTATTTCTTATTTTCCACCCCAGTTTTTTAGCGCACAAATTGAAAAAGTGCATAAAAAACAGGTGGGATGGAAACACGCTTATAAAAACAGAGATGGGACAGCAGGAGGGATCCAGAAAGTCAAAGCCACCTCACTGAAACTTCTCCCTCATCCTTTCTGTTTCTGTCAAAAACCCTGACTCTCTTCATGTTATCCCTGTGCCTCCAGCTGTTTGGGCTGGGAGGGGCCCGCTGCCAAGGCGACCCACACCTTACGAGTTGTCTTGTCTGGTCCTGTCTTGTCAAAGCTGAGGGAGGGAGGGAGAGAGGAGGGGAGGGGAGAGGAGAGGGGGAGCGATCAGGAATAATAAGCTGTTCTATGTGGGAGTCTCGATCCAGGGAGCAAGCTCAGACTAGCACTGATCGCTAACTGGCATAATCTGAAACGAATCCCACCACCTCAGCCAAGAACTGACTCTGGACTGAGCACCATCTCCCAGTTGGACACCTGCAGGCTGATTTTAAATCCCACTGACTTACAGAAACCCACAGCAAAGCATCCAAAATACACCAGTAAGCCCTGTTGGACGCACATGTGTCGGGGGCCGTCCCAAAAGCCTTCTAATAACCTTCTGAGAGCCGTTGTGTAATGGTGGTGACAGCGCTGAGCTAAAGGCAGTGCAAAAGCAAAGCGCAGAGGGTGACACCTGGTGTGATTTCAGTAAATTATGGTGCAGGTGAGCTCAGTCAGTTCCAGGCCAGTAGACGCTGCTGCGACTGGAGGAGACGCAGCCCCGTCGGGAGCTGATATATGGGGCAGGAGGAGACCAAAGGCAGGCCTGTCTGGGAATAAAATGGTTTAAATGCAGAGCAGGACCGGGCCTAAGATTCTCTCTCTCTCTTTCTCTCTCTGTGTTTGTGTCTGCTCTGTATCCTGCTGCCAAGCCGCCGGGATATCAAAGAGACTATTCGGAGAACTTTCAAAAACTCTTAAAATGAAATATAAAAGTTTAATGTTTTTTTCATTTTCTGAGCAAGAAAAATGCTTTCTTTGATGCGTCTAAATCTGTTTAGTGGGTGGAGTGGACGAAAAGTCAAGGGATATATTTATGTTCCTTATTCTTCCTAGAAATATGCATCTCACTTAGTCAAACAAACGCAGACTGAGGGAGCAGCAGAGTCAGCCCCGTGGGTCAGGGTTGCCATGACGTTGCCCCCTGCTGTTTAAAGCTCGTCACAGGCAACACATTCATAACTGTTGAGCAAGAACCGTGAGACTGAGCTAAATGAGAAATACACTCATCAAAAACGATTACACTGCACACTAAGTTAGATTTTTTTATAGACTGGGAGTGCCTAACTAACATGACTCACTGGTCTCGCTGCTCTTATGTCACATCTCTAAAAGTGCTAAAATCATCAGAAATATTAAGAATTGTGACATCTTGGGATATCCCCACTTTACTAGAACACAGAAGAATCAATGCAGGATCAATAAATGAGGAACAAGTGCTTAAAAAAAGCACAACTGATCTACATCTAAGAATGTAATATTTTCACCCAACCCAACAGATCTCTACACTGTGAACAGAATGAATTACAAACAAAAAAACAACACCTCTATCCTACTAACACACTAAGCTGAGCTACTGATCTCTGAGTCCCAAGCAATAGCTGTAAATAAGGATGGACAACATGGCAGCTCCCCAAAAGAAAAGCCAACACATCTTGATCGCCCCCTGGTGGCTGGCTGCAGTATAGGTCATAAACCCCGCCCCCCTCCATGTTAGCGAATGGGACACAGAACAAATTTAAAAACTGGTTTCTGTCTTAAGTGTTCATTTTTCTGTTAAGTTTGGATTTAATTGGTTATTTGATGCTATAAAATTGAGGTGTAAAATCATGGCCGACACGCCATTGGTCGAGCAGGTGTATTGGCGGGAAATTGATACCCTGGCTTGACTTCATTTTTATACAGCGGAGGGAACTGAAGACATGTCGTCCATCTTTAAATACGACTGATAATAAATCACTCTTTCAATCAGTGCAGTAAAATGTTTAAAGCTGCCACAATAAATATTTTTATTTCAACTACAGAACAAATAAAAAAGGCTCGTTTCTCATGACGAATGCTTTTTTTACACCTTTCAACTTTAATTTCAATGTTTTGATTCACTCTAAGTGTTGTGGCAGGCAACTGTAGGTCCAAAAAAGACAGATAAATCACAGTGCTAGCCTTTGTTAGCGGCTCAGAGAATGATTTTGCACTGGAAGATTTATTAGTAAAGTTATTTTTCCATTGATAGGTGATTACTTGAATCTTTAAACCAATACACTGTAAAAAATTGTGCGTTGAATGATGTGTGAAATGGTGCTGAAAGAATCCGAATCACATCACTGTTTGATTAAATTGTTCATCACTAACAGGTACAAAGACTTGAGTAGTCCTCTCTGTCTTTTTCTGTTCCACTGTATCTGCTGTCGATCTGTTCGTCTATCCCAGTCCACACTGGGATACAAGCCCTAATCCCCTTACATAATAACATCAACCCTGACCTTGGTCAAGGAGACAGGTGGAGTTAGACCTGCTTTGTCCCACACTGTCCCCCCTTCCATGTTGAGCCACAGCAGGTCACATAAACACAAATGATTGCTTTAGAAAATGGCACATTAACTTGCGGTTTTCCTCGTTCACAGCTCTGCAGGAGAGGACTTTATCACGTGAGAAGGGGCCAGATAGTCCTGAGTGTTTCAGGAAAAGTGGGGATGAGAGACTCAAGAGACTGCCATGATAGTTCAGGTTAAGCTCTTTGGGCTCTCTCTTCTTCCCCCACTTTATTATTCTCAGTTGCCATGGAGAAAAAACTATATTTAACCATCTCCCTCTCTGTCTCTGAGTGCTGTCTGAATTCACCATCTTCCCTCTCTCTGTCGTTTTCCCTCTCCATCGTTTCCACAGAGAAGACAGCAGGGGGACAACATCTAGATTCAGGAGGGGGGATCCGTCTAATGCCCCCCCGCTCTGGTGGCAGGAGTGAGCCGACAAACCAAAACAACTCGAGAGAGACCGACCGGGCCAGACCAGACACTGTGTCGCTTCCCCCCCTGGTCTTCTGGCCAGACTCCCATTTTCAGAAACCAGTGGCTTCAAAGTAATAATTCATTTCACAGTCTGGTGGCCAGACACAGAGCCCAGACACTCACGCCCCTTTTAACACCTAAAAGAAGAAAAGCAGCGCCGCCACTCTGCTTCACCTTCACTGTGCTGTAACGCAACACAAGAGAGATGTGATAATCTCCGGGCGAAAAGCCTCGAGGGGGGCGGGACGGGGGGAAACCAGAGTTAAAGGGACATTGTCAAGGGTTGTCTGCATCTTCAGGTCCTGGCGGGGCCATGAACACCACAGCAAGTCCTGCGAATTCTGATCAGAAACCCTTATCAGCGGGGTGACATCTTTCCCCTCCTCCCAAAACCATTTTAAATCCCTGCTGCAAGAATAAAATCATCTTAAAGTTAAAGTTTGGTTGGGTTTAGGCACAAAAACAACTTGGTTAGGGTTCAGGAAAAATCATGGTTTGGGTTAAAATAAGTACTAGTTAAAGCTGGGATACCTCATGGTGGTTAAAATGACTAGTTTGGTAATGTTAGGGGAGCTTCGTCATCGTGGTTAAAAGAAACCAACAGCAACTGTCAGTAGGAAATGGAACTCAAAGCGGTCTCCCGAGTCAGGCTTTCTGTTGACCGATCCATCCGACGCCGACCTCGTCTTTCTGCAGACTTTGTGAGCCTCATAACAGCGTCACAGGCATTTGCTGAAACGACTCGTTTTTCCTCTGAGGACCAGAAGTGAAGTGGTGCATATATGTGGATATAAAGCGAACATCCACCTCTGGGCAGAGGAATTTACTGCATACCCACCTAAAAATAGCCACAGATACGATTCAGTGCACGTCCTCCACACTACAGGCCGTCATGTTACAGACTTTCACGTACATTAAAGTGTGGAGTTTACTGCAAACAGGCGACTTTTGTTCCCTTAGTTTTGTCTTTAGGGCAGTGCAACATAAGTACCCTGTTAAATCTGCCTGAAGGACAACTCAGGGAACAAATACCTCATTCGTTGATGCTCCATAACTCCCGACTCACAGATCACGCAACTACAAACATGATGAGAACAAGTAAGGATTGTCTGACGACAATTACACTGACAACAGTTACTGTAAGAGCTGGAAGGAGACGCGTCTCCAGAAGACGACGAGACGAACATGACGTTCAACTTCATACCGAGACACGACATGAGGTTTGTGCTGGATAAAGTATTTAGATCCTGAAAGTTGCAGTACTGCGATATAAAAACACTCGAGGTAAGCAGTTCACACTTTCAATTCAACTCTAACCTAACTAATCTAAAACATAACTTGCACAATGAGATCTCTATTCCTATTCTATTTCTGTGAATGATGCCAAAGCATACAAATGAACTATATCAAACATTTATCGACCATTTGTTGTATTTCTATCAAGGAAAATTATATTGTTTTGTCCTAAACATGAAATTTTATCATTATTGTTTTATCACCTAGCCCTGATTGGGTTATTATTACTGATACACACATGTGTACGCAGTGTTTTTTGCTGTGACGTTGGCAGTTTAATCTATAGAAGCTCATCGTTTCTCTTGGTCCACTGAAGCTACAGTTTCATGAACCAAGACGACGCTACACCACTGAGGACAGACTCTAATCATAACATCCCTGTTCTCTGAGTGCAGCCAGAAACCTTATGCAATTTCCCATCACTTCTTTACTCTTATCTCTCTACTGTCCACTGTCCAATAAAGGCATCTAATAATCAAAGAAAAAACACTTCTCGTTGTCACTTATAAAGGAAATAGACCTGTTTCATAACCGTGGTAAATAAATATTATATGACTTATAGGAAAAGTTCGACATTTCAGGAACTTGGCTTCTTCACTTCCTTCCACAAAGAGACTCTGAGGGGAAACCTGCTGACTGTCATTCTTGTCAGGGATATCAGGCCCCCGCACAGACTTTCCTTCAGGTTTAAAGGTCTTACCTTAGAGGCCCTCCGGCGCTCGGGACACTCAGGATGCTGGCACACCACCCAGTCCTCCTCCTGGACGGGCTTGTCATCTGAAACAGAACACACATGTCAACTTGACGTCTCTCTTTATCACTAAAACACCAAACCAGCCACCCAGCCAGCCACACATCCATTAACACACCTTTCTTGGTAAAAGCTGTAAAAACATAATGTAGACACAGAGACTGAAGTCGCTGCCCTGTGTTTATACAAGGATGGAGGGGAAAGGAGGGAGGACTATGAGCGTAAGAAACACTCTCACACAGTAATAGAGACTAAAAAGCCATGTCATAAAATGAAAAAAGAGAAGTTTGCTTAAAGAGATTTCTCTAAGGAAAGGTAAACAGAGGGAAGAGGGTGGGGTGTGTTGTTGGGAGGCGATCAGAGAGAAATGAGTAACAACCAAAGAGACAGGAAGAAAATGGAGCAAATGAGAGGAAGCCCTTCGCTCTGGGTTTTTTGTACGAAAGTGCTCTCATCAGGGGCGAGCTCACTGTACTCCACTCCACAATAACAAATCACCGTTGTCAAATAAACCTCTAAAATCTACTTGACTAGTTGGGCCAATGCTGCTCTGAGGGTATGATAAAAGGCAGTGTTTACATCTACATCTTCTACATGTATACACACGATAAAGATATCATAACAGAGAGCCTGGGTGCACCAATATTTATCCATCTACCTAATGAGAAAAACAGAGAATACACGTGTAGGAAGGAGAAAGTAAGAGTAGGGGAGGAGAAAGAGCTGGAAGGGGTCGGGGCGGTGGGACAGATGGTAGAGGTGCTTGTTGCAAAAAAAGTCTCCAGTTTCCAGGCGTGACAGGACTTTGAAGTGAACCCTTCCAGAAAGCTCAGATAACCTGCTCATTGTAATGTCACCGCTCCTTATTTGGCCCAAGCCGTTAATGAAATATCATTACTAAATCATCAGTAATGGAGGAGGCCCGCTGCTAGAAGATGAAGTCACTCCGTGGATGAACTTTAAAGGCCAGCTTCAAACAATAACTTGTCAGCGTGACAGAGACGGTTAAAACAACCGAGGCCTGCCGCCCTGAGCTGGGCGTACAAAAAAACAAGTCACCTTGAGTCATCCGACTTGGCTACAGCTCCACTCGCAGGTCAAGGGTGCTTGTAGAGAGGAGGGGGAAAACAGTGTAATTGGTGCATGCCACAAAGCCCACAGCTTCCCCACTGGAAAAAGAACGATAAACCTGTCTACAGTGGATTTGATCAACAGGAGTAAAAAAAGAGTCTACAGCCACGATAGCGGCTCTGTGAGACTGTAAATAGGCAACAGAGGTGCTTTGAGCCTGTGTCAGCACGGTAGCAATGCTCAAGGCAAGTCATGGCGATGTTTACAGTGTTCTTTGATATTTAGGACTAAACACAAAGAACTGATGGAAAGTTCCAAGTATTTTAATTTTGACTTTTGAGTTTGCGCTAGAGGAAAAGGTGAGGGATCATGAAAGTTATCAGAAGTCATCCTGCTGAGGACATGAACAGATGCAACAAATTACAAGTGATTGTCAAAGAAACGTCGTCATGGTGCTAGAGGGAAAACTCACCAAAGTCAAGAGGACTCATCTGGAAACCTCGAATGTCTGTGCAGAATTTTGTGCCAATCTATGCTGTAGATGTTGAGATATTGAGATATTTAAGGAAAAATGTTGACCTGCTGGTGGCACTAAAGTCAGTAGGATTCATCCACTGGGAACCATGAATGTCTCTATGAAATTTCATGCTAATCCATCGAACAGTTGTTGAGATATTTCAACCTGAGCCGAAGCAGTGAACCGACCAATCAACACTGCCACCGTTAGGGCCAGGCCGCAGGACTGGCTAAAAAACCCCTTTGAATACCACTCAACAGTCCCACTGATGCAGAGTGGATTTTGTCAACCTTCCATCACCTTCCGGGAAAAGAGAGAAAATAAAAACGGTCTCTCCTGCGTCTCTGCTGTGCTGGGAGCAGGCCTAGACGCGCTCTCAGCTCTGAATGTGGCCTCTGCCAGGCCCGGGCCTCAGGCTAATGGATCCCTCAGGGTTTACAAGCAGCAGGCTGCAGAGGGAGCCTCCAGCTTTTATGGAGCGTTTCCCAAAGAGGCAGAACCTCCTCGACCACAATGAGACTTCACAGCTTTCCAGCAGACAAATGTTACTCTGGCTTATTGGTGTGATCTCAGGTCTCATCTCAGGGATGGAGCAGAGTGTCCTCAACACACCTCGACCTTGGTTCAACTGATCGCTTTAAGGCCAGGTGATGAAATGCACATGAACGAAGTGTTGTCCTTTATTTCCTGATCATTTCTTCTTCTAGTTTCCTGGAAAGAACCACATAGTTTGGATCTAATTACAGGAAAAATAGAGACAAAGCTCCAAGACTATTATTGCACTTACTCAAATTAGTTGAGTTTATTATTGACCTACAGATGAATTCAACTCAATTTAAACCCTAGTGCCTTTATTATATACTCATTATATTTATTACTCATTCATTTAGTTATTATTGGAAACTTTATTCTTCATTTATGCTAAACTGTACATACTCACATTTTCCATGTGTAGCTCACCTCCTATCCTACAGGCTGTGCTAGCTCACATACCAACTTACCAATAATTAGCACCAAATTATATTGTTATTTCCAGGAAACTTCTAAGCAGATGATTTGGAAATAAATAAGAGTTTACAGACTTGTAAATTAATACATTATTTCTGTTATTCTGAGAGCTTTTTTGACATTTTATAGACCAAATGTAAATAATCGTGACTTACAACCCTGTCTAAAAGGCAGAAATGTGTCTAAAGGTAAGGCTGTTTGCTTATTTTATAACATACAAACTGCTGATATGTCTTTTTCATGCAGTTGTGTGGGTCAGCGTATATAATTGTGCATCTTTTTATTACATTTTTTACTCTCTCACTTTTTACTTATATCTGCACATCTGACTAACAGTGTGTGCGATGTTTGATTCCTTTTGTTCACGAGAAAAGATTCTTCGAATGAGGCAGTGAAAGCACCACAGATGAACGTGGCTGTGATGGTTATGTTTCGTGTTACTTCTCTTCTACTCATTTGAACTAACTGAGCCATACTGTAACCTCAAATCCACTCTATCCCCGTCTGCCCTAAACCCCAGCTTCTCCTTAGCTCCTTAACCTCCTCACCCTTGTTTTTTTTACGCCCTGACCCTCTTGTTTTATTGTAAAATCATTCCCTTATCTGCTGAACCTCCATCTTCTCTCCTACTTGCTCATATCTTGCTGACTCTCCCGCTTTCTCTCTCACTCTCTGTCTCTCTCTCTCTGATGAACTGGAATTCCTGAACTCAGCACTGCTGATTAAGCCAAAAAGCAAACACAAGCACACACTATACACGAACACACGTGATAGCAGACAATGAGCTTGCACACTAAAGAGACAGTGGAGCATCCCATCTACGCTGCTCTCTGCTGACCTGCTCACCACAGAGAGAGAGAGAGAGACACTGCCCGGGGCAAAGACCCATTAGGCAGCCGTAAATAAGCCAGAGCAGCGGGGGCAAGTTCGAAATGATGCAGACTCTTAACACGCAAGATGTGCTAAGTATTCCCACTTGTCAATCTCCACTTCCTCAATTTGTAACCATAATGCAACAGTGAACGTGGTCAGGTTTATGTGTGGTTTTGCAAGAATACTTGGTGATTTCTCTTAAAATAACAGTGAGCATCTGTCTAACTGTAACACCACTGGTTTAGACCAATTTACAGTTTTTCTGATAGAAAAGCCATTTAAAGACATTTTAGAAAATTGTGACGGGCACCGCTCTGCATTTCACAGATCAAACAATTAAACAGTTTGTAGAGAAACTAATCTGCAGATTAATCAGTGATGGAAATAACTGTCCAAGTCGTCATTTCAGCAAAAGTGACAGATGCTGACTAGAAGTGAGAGGCCTGCGCTTGTCAAAAATGTTCAAACTCTGAGTGATAAGCTGCCATTATCACTGCAAAACCACAAATCTGGACAGGTGCAGCAACATTAACCACTGCTGTAGTATTGTAGTCCTGATTTACAAGACTCTTGATGTGACTAGGACTTGATAAGTGATAACTCAGACATGAGAACTGACTGCATCCAGACTCTGAATTTGGAGACGAGTACTGTTTATTTTTTTGTAATGAGCCATCATAATTTGGCATAAGATATTGATAGCTATATTAACACTGTAACATTAATCAATTTTATGCAAAGGCAGGCAGACTCTGACTCTACTCTGGTGACTCAGACTTGGACTTGAACATTAGGGACTCGCACCTGTGCATTCAGACACAGGCTAAAAACGTACACACTTAACGGCCTAAGATGCAGTATTCAAACACCACCACATCAGAGCTCAGTCGTCATACTCTCCACCTTCCCGTTACAGCCTCACCAGAACTCCACGTTTAGGCAGGGAGAGGCCGAGCCCAGCCCACGTTTACCCGTGAGCCTTACACGCATTTTTACGAGGAATGTTAAGAATTCACCAGGTCTCATCCTGGCGCATGCAGAGGGAGGAAGGTGAGCTTATTCTTTTATTTGCTCAGGCTTACACTCCTCTCTTCACTTTCACATAACGTTTGTGAGAGCCTCTGCAACCTCCACACCCCCGTATGTAACGCAACATACAGTGCACCTTCGCCAGGAGGTGGTTATGAAAAGACTCCCGGGACACGAACACAGATGGCAGGCAGGCGGATGGCATACGGACAGGGAGAGCTGGCAGAGAGACGGCCGTATCAGCACATGCAGGATGGCAGGGAGACAGAGAAGTTAGACCGCAGAAAAATGTGGAATGAGTAGAGAAGAAGGCGAGGAAGCCATGCAGAAAAGAGAGGATTAAACACAGCAGCGAGGGAGACAGGTGATTTGCTCCGCTTTGTGTCAACAGTTTGTTCAGTCCATCATTACAAACTGGGGGCAAATTAAAGTCACAAAGGTTTAATGACAGAACACAGATGCTTGAGTTTATGTGTCTCTCACACACCTATTTATATCTAACATTACGTGAGATCACACTCTGCGAATAACGAACCAAACATTTACAAAAGAGAGCGCTCCTCTGCAGGTGAACGAGTCGGGGCCTGGTGAGCGGACGTAAAAACACGAGCAGGTTGCAGCTGTTTCTAATGCTGAGGGTTCAGTGGCAGCGGGGGCAGGACCCAGCCCTCCTGCTTATAATGTTGTTTTACCCCCACAGCGGTAAAAATCACACACATGTGCATCACACGCTCCCCTACCTCCCCCCTCCATCTTTCCCTCTCTCCTCCGCCACATCTGAGCAAAACCAAAGGTTCCCCATGTAAAAAACTGAAAACCCGCAGAACAACAAGTGTAAACTGTTCCAGAGCGGGGAGGAGGAGCGGTCAACAATTTTCAATTTACAAGAAAAAAACAAATAATATCTGATTTACTCTGCTGCTGACTCACTCTGGAGTTATTTAATGACGGTGAAAATTTAAAAAATAAACTTTTCTCTGTGCATATCTGAGGTCTAACATGACTTTTAGGACATTAAGGTAAAGTATTAGCTGAAAACTCAATACCCTGTCACCATATTTAAGAGGGGTCATGAGGGGATTACTACATAACTTAGATTTTTTAGGGCATTTATGTCAGAAAGTACAGCAATTGGTCAAGTACAAGTTACTATTATGTAATACTGCGCCCTTTTGTGTCATGGTTTTTCTTTTTATGGGCTTTATTGGTGCTAAACTCCAAATAACACGGAGGTATGTTCTGTTGTTACTGGAACCCGTGGCTGAGTACAATCCGAGGAATGCCAGTGTGTACTTATACTCTGGGGGATATTTTAGACCGGACCAGTAATGTGGTGTACAGCAGGAAGGTAGTGAGTGATTCAAACTGCACTGAAACCCAAAATAAAACTCTGCAAGCGACCTGAACTGAACAAAAGCTTTCCTCAAGTGCCTTTTTGTTATTCAACTTATATTTCATTTTAACTGCAGCACCAGTTTTAAATTGATAACAGAGGCATTTCTTCAGTTGTGTGTTCGCTGCAGGGAGGCTGATTTACTGAGTCTTTGCTTCACATGGAAACACAAATTTAAAATTTCTACCTGAAGCACTGAAGTACTGAAGGTTTACATGGTAAATGATAAATGAACTGCTCTTAACAGAGCACTTTTCTATCTTCAAGGACAAAGCACTTTACAATTTGCCTCTCGTTCACCCATTCACACACACATATGGTGGCCACGCAAGGCTGCCGGCCTGCCCACCTGGAGCGAGTGTCTTCCTCAAAGATACTTCGACACGTGGACAGGAGGAGTTCGGGATCGAACCCTACAGTGTTTTAAGACAGCGGGATGAGGTAGGTGAGATGTGACTGGCAAGAGAAATGTGTTTTGAGGCTGAGATGCGACAGGAAATCAAAGAGACTACTTTCTATTTTGAAGGATGGGACGGTTCTTGAAGCTGAGAGGCTCAAAGGCTGAGTGCTTCAACAGAGTTGGGAAATGTTTTTAGTAGAAGCTCGGGGCTTAATTACAGAGATGGTGAAAAGGTAAGGATCAAAGCCTCAGTGTTCCCTCTGTGGCATTCCTCTTTTCGCCCAGTGCCAAACAGGTCAGCCTCAGCAGGCACCGTCCTTAAGCTGACCAGAAAGTAGCCGGATTTCCAAGCAGCTGGCTGGCAGAGAGGAGAGGATGAAGAACATTCCTCCCCAGCCCTGTGTTATCACTTCCCCTTCACTAATGGCATAAATCGGGCGGCACAGCGGAAAGCGAGTGCCCCTGTGCCACGTCAAAAAAGCACTGAGAGGAGACAGGGAAGCATTTCAGTTCAGCTATGCACTTCTTCGGCGGTAAATATTTCATCTGTGGAGCTGGTCTCATCCGCTCTTTCCCTCTCTTCTTCTCACTCATGTGAGGTTGTCTTCATGCCAGGTCACTGAGTGCTTTCCACGGAAGAACAGAGCAATGGAAAAAAAAAAAAAAAAAAAAAAAAAAAACCTTTCCATGATGAGGCTGAAATCCTGAGCTCAAAATGCAAGTGAACCAGATCATCTGCTTGGAGAAAAGTTACATAGAACAATGTGAAGTAATGTCTGATCCATGTTACATGTTACACAGTAGCACCAATGTCATGTTAGACGAGACGGCAGCTCGGCCTGAAATGAGTGTGATAGTTCTAGACTCAAATCATAGTCGAGCATTCTTGTAGACTATTTAGATAATGATAAGCAGCGCTAGCCAAGTGATAAAAAGGCGGACTGATGACAGAGTTTTGTGTGTGTGTCGTATCTTAAAATGACAGCAGCCGGCGAACAGTCGAGTCAGTGCTGTAAAGATACTGGCAGGCTGATGGCAACGTCATTCATTTGACAGATATTTTGGGCATAAACCAAAGTATTGGCCAAAACTTGGTGATGGTATTACAAGAAAAGTTAGGCCTGTTGATAAAGTCAGGCTGAGTCGTCATCTGGGGACCATGAATGTCAAGTAATATCAAGGAGTACAATCTAGACTGAAAAGTGCCGTGAGATAACTTCTGTTGTGATACGTCACTGTAGCCTTCATGGCAACAAAAAAGCATCAGAAATGAATCTAATATAGATGCATCCAGTCAGTGATCAGAGGTCTTTACAAACAAGAACAAACAGCTGCATATACAAAGCATTTAAACATATATATTAATGTTTTTGATTTTCCTTTCCTTGATTTTACAGTTTGTTTTTCAACCTTTAAAATGTGGTATTTACTGCAGATAATCAAAAATAAAATGGATACACAAACAGAAAACCAATCCACTGCCAGGCCTCCTGTTTCACTGTGACACACACATCCAGCACTTGGTCAGGTGATTCACCCCTCCCCTCTGCTTACCACACAGATCATGGATGACGTCCAGGGATGACGACCAGGAGTAGCGCTCTATTCCCACTTGAGTGAGAGAGGGTGGCAGTGCCTCCAGCTGATACGCTCCACGCTTCTTCCAGTACAGGAACATTGTCACTTGCTTCAACCACCTAACGCTGAGTAGTATTTAATAAAGCTTATCCTATCAAATCGTTGCCCTAAAACTCGAGTTTGGATCGGACTCATCCAACAGTGTCACTTTCTGAGCCGCTACGCCTAACCAGCCCCTGACCCTCCCAACAACTTCTGCAGACAATCAATACACCCCTTTCATCAACCATCTTTATGATATAAAACCTGCCAGCCCAGCTCGACTTCAAACTCTGCCAACTGCCAATATGTTTATTCAAAACCTCCACCTGCACAATTACCTCATCCAGCTTAAACCACAAAACACTTTGAACCTTCTGTCCAAGTCTGATTCCACTTCAAGGCCGATCCAAGTGAGCAAACAGATTTCCCTCAAGTACAATCCATTACACCTCCAGGGGACCATGTTACTGATTCTAAACCTGGATTAAGCGTCACCGCTGCCATCCAGGTTTTAACAGGCGAGTCTTAAGTGGGCAACAAGTGGTATTATTGACCACACTTCTGTCCACAAAGCAAAGACTAATTTCAACATGTCTCTGAACCTTCCTTTAGATGCCTCCTTGTGTGACTCTGTACAATTTTCAGTCCTCCGCTAATCATCCGCTGAAAGCCACCCACCAAGAGCTGTCAAGCACCAAATGCTGCCGTCTTCTAATCCATTTAACCAAGCTATTCCTGACCAAATTACAGCCGTCCAACTGCTAAAAGGTGTTGCAAACTTATCTCCAGCAGCAGCAGCAAGTAAAATATCCTCGACTTTGTCCGTGGCAGTTTCTCAAACTGTGCAAAACTTGTGCTGCTCATGTTAAAGCCCTGTGTAGGATCTCCTGGCGATGGGGGGGCTTTCTGCCCACTCCATCAGACAAGTGTTGTATTCATGCAGAGGTGAGCTGCATGCTGGGACGGGCAATCTGGGCCAATGGCTTTTGGACTGGGTGACACAAAGATCTCTTTTAAACCTCCTCCTACATCCAGAGTGAACTTTCTTTATGTTTTGCGCAAACTGTAAAAGGGCTGACATTTTTCCGCATTAATTAGTGCCCGCGCCTTTTATGTCTCCTGAAAGATTTATTCCTTTTTATGAATGCACCAACTCTGTGGTGAATGAGCTCAGTTATTTCTGTGGAGGTACAATGCACACATTGGCCTCTTGGAGACGAGAAACCCTCGAACGAGCAGAAGGAGTCCCATTATAAGACGCTTAACTGAGACAATGCTTTCCGCTTCTCTAATATCTTTAAAAAACAGCTGAAGGGTTAAAACAACATGCAGTTAGATATCTCGAGTCATGGCATAATATTTTCCCCAGTGTTGCTTAAAGGCTGATGCACTGCTATTATGCATCTAAAATGGGAGAAGAAATACTGTGAGAATGTACTGTGCCGGCTAAAGGAAGGGAGGGACGTTGTCACACACAACGACCCACATGTCCAATTTTGGGATAAGAAATTAGAGGGTAGGATGGGAGCCGGTTTGCTGCTCAGCTCTGGGCTTTGCAGACATATGGTAATAATCTGAAGCAGCTTTGAGCACGCGGCTTCCCTTTTAATGAAGAGAGCAGTCGTGCAGCATGAGAACCGGGCTGCAAATACAAGGGCCAATTTCCACCTACTGCAGAAACAAAGAGGGAAGCAGACGAGGTATTAAACAGCCTCGCTTTCATCATCATCCATCAGATCACACTTTAACACAAAAAAGATGCCTTTTTCAGCCGTGGCAAGGCCAGACAGTACCTGCCCTCTTCTGTTTTTACTTTAATTCAAAAGCAGTTTGATCTGATCTCACACAAAAAACACTTAAGCTATGAAAAATTCCTGTTACATGAATTTAGCTACAGCCATGAACACATATTCTTTCCATAGCAAGGGGCCCGAGCAGCTGCGCGATGGCGCAGGGTGCATTTTCTGGCATGGGTTAGATCCAGTCATCCGATAGAGAGCCAAAGTCTAATGACAACCAGGATGTAGGTGAATCTACTTTTTCCACCACCAACACAGAAACCTACTCCAGGTACAGAGCTCTTAATGCTCAACAGGTTTTTGTGTTTTCCCTTCTTAAAAGGCGTTGAGGAACTTGTGAGAGACATATTTTAAAAAAGACAGTCGAAATTGCAGTAGCACCGACGGAGATATTCAGATTTTAAATCTCTAGTGTGGGCCGAGCTCCACAAACACTGGATCTCGCATCTCCAATAATGCAACCGGATAGCGTCTTCTAACCCTTACTACCTCGTAAACACCCTCATCTTTCAAACCCCCACACCCCTAGTTTGTAACACAAGCTTGAAGCATCCTCTTAACATGTTTTAGTGTCAAGCCAAAGCTGAGATAACCCTGATGACATTTCAACACTGGAGAGCTCCTCCAGAGCCACAGAGGACATTATACAACTGTTTTAATAGGCCTCATAATGAGTAAAGTGAACTTCTGGTAAAATCAGTGGAGTGTCTCTTTAAATAGCTACACTTATCCGCCTAAAAATTAAAGAAAAAACAACATTAAACACGGATGAAAGTGTAGCATCAATGTGGCATCTGGTTGTTCAGGGAAAACATTGCCTCAATACCAATACTGAGCTTCAAAGCTTCTCTCTCCACTTCAGTGATGCCTTCAGTGCTGACAGTTTCCTCACTGACGGATCACTATGAAAGACAGCTGCCATGAACTTCACACTCACTGCTGTTGTGCCTTCTAGTGCTACAAAGATGATGTAAGGAGTAGCTCAATATGCTGCTAGCATAAATATTTTACTGAGAAAAATTTGATCTTATCATCCAGGACTTTAAAGGAATAGTTCAGCATCTTGGGAAACACTTTTATTGCCAAGATATTAAATGAGAAAATCAATACCACTCTCATTTCTATGTGACTCTACAGAACATGTAAACTAAAATGTAAAAGGTGCGGTTTTATGGCGTCAGCAGGGACCAAAACTAGTCGTGTTCACTCTTTGATTTTTAGACTGGTATATTTCTGTAATGTAACGTGTTGATTAAAAAGTTTTAGAGGTGCTAGCAGGTGAATTTTCTTATCCTTTTCACAAAGCCAGGCTAGCGGTTTCCCCATGCTTACAGTCTTTATGCTAAGCTAAGCTAATCACCTTCATATTTAAGGGTCTGACTCATGGTTTGTATCCGTCTAACTCTTGCCAATACTGAGGAAGCATTTTCCACAAAACACTTCCTTTAATATAGCTTAGGTTTGACAGTAAACACACCTAAAATATTTAGAATAAAAAATTCCCACACTATGAGCATCACTACCTCTGGTTAATTTTAGTGTGAGACAGAAACAGCAGGCATAACCTCCTTAGCGTGCCGAGCCTGAATGAACTGGCTTCTCAACAGAACTGCACTCACTAAAGTATTAATGGTGTGTTGAGAAATGAGTGTGTGAGCGGCTGCAGTACGACAAGACTGTAAATGAGCCTGTTGGAGTGTGTGAGGGGGGAGAAGAAAAAAAAAGTGTGTGAGCCGAAGTGTTGACAGAGGGAGTGCAGTTGAAGACTCGTGCGTGCCCATGTGGAGGAGGTTTGGGGTTATATTTAGCAAGGTGGCCCATCAAACGGGCCGAGGTTAACCCTTCACCTCCAAACTGAGACTAGCTTTAGAACTTCTCTGTGTGAATCCTCTAAAAGGAAACAAAACGCAAATGATTTAGAGCCACTCTCTAAAGGCCTGTGTCTGTGCCTCAGATGAGGGGAATAATAAGCACAGCATGTGCCTGATCTTTCATTCATCTGCAAAACTATCGTCTTGCCGTTAACAAGCCATGCTAGCAGCTCTCAGAGGCTATACTTGGACACAGCAGTGATTTGAGCTAAACGCTAATATCAGCATGTCAACATGGTGACAATGAATACCAACATCCTGATGTTTTGCAGGTGTCACATAGAACTGAAATTATTTATCACTTCATTAAGCAACAGAAAATTAATTGGCAACTATTTTGATAATTGATGAATCACTTTAGTGGTTATTTTAAGCTTAATCGATGATTGAAGTAATTTATAGTTTATGTCTATGTATCCATTGGAAATCACAAAATGTGATTTAAAGACTCGTTGCACCTTTTTTTTAACTGCCTCACAGTTCACACAACATAATGTGCATGCAGGACTCAGAGTGTGTCAGGCCCTAAATTTTACAACCGAGTCCCAACCACAAAAATAGCTGTGATGGAAGCAGAGACATGATGGAAACTGAGGACACAGCGACAGTGCAAAGCAAGGCAACTTGTTTCTCTCAGCTCCAGTGTCAGGTGAGTTCTGCCTGCCTGCCGAGAGCGGCATGCCCATCACAGGAACGCAGAGTTACAGCGGAAACTACTGTTATTATGAGTTAAAATAAAAGTTAAAGTCCAGTTGACAACACCGTCAGCAGCCCAGCAGGAGAGACACTCTGCAGTGTGATGCAGAGTTTGATGGGAGAGTCATTATAAATTATTGGACCAATTCAAATGACGAGGTAGAGATCCCCAAAGTTACTAAAATCATTACGGTATATCATCTGGGAACACTGAATGTCTGTCCACAATTTCAAGGCATCAACAACATCAAAAAAGGAAGTAGGTTTTTACCATTTAATCAACAAAGATATTCTAATATTTTCTATTAATTATAGCCTGAGTATCAACCATCAGAACCTGGCTGTAAGTAGAGGGTGTGCGAGACCATCCACACCAGGTTTATTACCATAAGACATTGTGTAATTTAACAGTCCATCCTTAAACCAGCAGTTCAGAGGGACAAACAACCACTCTTCAACTTGTTGATATGAATAATCCCATAATTGAAACAATCTGGTTAAAATTGCAGTGGGGGCTGCCGATGAGAAGCCAATAACAGAGTCAACAGGAATCAAAAACACTTATTCTATAAAAGTACAGTTATTGTCATGTGGAAGGCTGCAATAAACATAAACAGTCATTTAGCCAGGGTGGAGGTTACAAGTGTGGAAGGACATATTCGGGGATAAACACTTGCCATTATGTTTCTGGGGTTAAAGAAGGTCTCTGTGTGTGTGTATGTGAACTTAACATAGCCCCTTTAATTAGCAGCTGCACAGTTTGAAGAGAAGCAGCTCACTGTTGGTCTATTTGCAACATGATGAGGCCCTGATGGGTTTTTTGATCATATTAGCTGACTAAAATTGGACTGAAATTAGCTGATGGATGAGTTTCAGGAATTTAAAAAAGGAGGCTTTAGCCCTGAAGGAGAGATAAACACTGACCAATGACCTAATATCCAAGCCCGAATTAGGCAAGAGTGATTGTGTATGTAAATTAAATGAAAATGCAAAGCAGAGCCCAACAGTTTTCTCTCTGTGCTAATGCAAAACAGCACTACAGTGTGGGACAATAACAGAGAATATCCCTCAGGGTAAAAAGCAGTACACCACTGGAAATATGAACTCAAGCATCACGCTGTGAAGCAATGTCCCACAAAAAAAAAAAAAGAGAATAACAGCTAGTGCTGAGAATGAGGGTAAGAAGAGCCGGAGAGTTAAGATTAGTGAGAGTGGTGTTCCGTATCAGCCATTTCCAAGTGTTGTTGGGAGTCTTTTGTGAGAGAAGAGGATGAAGGGAGAGAAGGGGAGAAAGAAAATAAGGCCTCCAGCTGTGAGCACATTTATGACTTCATCTGTGACTCTAAACAGCAAAAACCAGGACTGTGGTGTAGTGAAGAGAAGAAAGCCACAACACCTGTCGTGTAATGTGATATTCACCTGTGCATAGTCAGAGCTGCAGTAAAGGAATAGTTCTTTCTAATAATTTTGAGAAGATTGAAACTGCTTTCATATCCATCCCTTAAAGCCGCTACAATCAATATTTTAAAACAGAACAGATCACATGACTAAAGAGGTTATAAACCACAGACTTATCACCTGACTTTGCAGTTTCCCTTCAGATCTGCGGAGCATTTTAGTGTCTTTTAGCTCGTTGTTTTGGTTAGCGTTTGTGGTTCATTCTCTCCGCTCTCATGGCTTTTAGCCGCAGCTATTTTCAGTCAATAAATTGAGATATGTATATACCATTCAAACTACATTCTGGTGAGCACAGAACTTCAGCCTTAAAGGAAAATGGAAAAGGTACCTTGAGATTCTTGAGATTTTCGTAACTTATTCGTGTTCAAAAGCTACTGCTTCCATGAGATTTTCTTGAGAACCGTTCATCTGATCGACTCCAAACTTCGTAAGTGTATTGCTAAGGACCAAAGGACGTGCAGTGTCAACTCTGACATGCTTGCGGATGAGTGGGTCTCAAGTAAGACTAACTTACTTTTTTATGTTACCTGATGCAGAGAAAAAGGCAGAGCTGCACTTTGGTTTTAAGAGAGGCAGAACTTAAGGGTACATTTTGTGCTACACTGCCTTGTACATTCACTTTGTAACGTATTTATTGTGCTTTTCACTCGCAAACCAAGTCATCTGAGTGTATGGATCGGAGGGCACGGACCGTAAACACAAATATCTAAACCCAGAGCCTGAAGGCCTGCACATGGCTGTAAGGTTTGTACATAAACACTGAATGGGGCTTTGACTTCACTGACGCCATCAAATGTTATGAGCGCACAAATGACATGTTTACTGTTGCATTGCTAGGGGACACAACAATGTCACAGCAGGTGTATTTCTCAGGACGCAAGGAAGTGCAGTATCAAGTGTGAGGTTATTTGGACGATGCCCCGATCGATGGGCACTAGTCTTTGTTAAAATGATGAAGCACTGAAACTAGACACTAGTCTGGTACAAAGTAACTACACATATGAGCAGCATCACATTTCAGTTTTTCAAGAGCAATGAATCAAAACCTATTTCAGAGAATACACAGAAGTGGCACAGGACTTCAGCTGTCTATTAACAACAACGACAACCAGTTTTTTAAAGGGGAATCTCCCTGCAAGAAGAGTTTGGGATTCTTGATTATTTTTTCCACATGAATACATATGGTGAATATTATGGTTGTAAATGAAATGAAAAAGAGTTTTTGTTCCATGGGATCTTTATGAACTCCCTCACTCTCCACATACAGGAAGAACAGTGCAGAAATGATGAGACACAAGGAAGGAAATTAATTCTCTGTCAGACATAAGGAAAGGGGATCAAAGCATCACTGGCTGAGTGCTTGATTTGTTTTCCATTATGGTCTGTAACACATATCATATTTAATCACAGAACAAACAGGCTGCATTACACGGCTGACCAGTATTTACTGCGGTACAAGAAAAGGCAAACTTGCTGTTTTTTTTAAGACCAAGAGAACAATCAAAGCTACCACCAGAGACATGAAAAAGTTATTACTGAGCATGGCGTGTTAGCGACATCAAATGCAGAGCAGACCCTTCATAAAACAAATAAACATTGTCGTGCAAAATTATTAGGATGAGTCGCAACATTGCACATGAAGCTGGGATAATTATTGTTGAGCGGGCTTTTGGAGACGAGAGAGAAAAACAAAAACACTGTGACCCGGCGCGCCATCAGGAAAAGGCAGAAATGCAAAGAGGGGAAAAGAGAAAGGAAATTACTGTCGGGAAAAAAGTGGAACAATGGAAAGACAGTCTGAAGAAGGAAGTTTGAACTGTAACAAGCCACGAGCCAGACCAGAATCACACACACACACACACAAATACACACAATATGGCATATGCACCCAGATTACACCAGTCTAGTCAGACTGAAGTGTTGCAGCAGAAAGAATCAACACTCCAAATATTCCTTCAGAGCTCTGCAGCTTTTTCACACTTAAACCATCTCAAGGTCCATTTAGGAGCCGTTCTGTTGGAGTTTTCGACTACATCACATGATCTTCATCAGCAGACAGAGTTTCCCCAGTTGACGTAAAACTGTAGGTGTTTCATATTTCAATTTCCCCAAGCACTTTCTGCCAATGAGGATCATGATATGATCGAAAGCAACAGAGCAGAAACGTGAAGGTTTTTTGAACATCAACAATTCTATGCAAACTCCGTTACTGACACAGATTGTATGTTGGGATCAAAAGCTCCAGAACAGTTACTAAATGGACACCGTGGAGAGACTTTTTTCTCAACTGCTGTTTCCATATTCAAGGATAGATTCTGAATTCCAACTTTTAAGCCAACATGCACAAGAGGTCCCTACAAATTTCACAAAATAATAGAAATTTCGGCATTTACAATTCCATGTCAGCTGGGAAAAACGACATCTATCGGTGAAGATCATGTGATACGATCAAAAGCTCGACGAGAAGTCCTTAAAGTTATAAGAAAACATGTGAATTTACAATTCCATGCAAACTTTATCTGCTGATGAAGACCATGTAACGTGATTGAAAAGCTCAGGAACAGCTGCAAAGTGTGACTTGCAGTGGCATGTTTTTCTCAACTGCTTTTTGCAAGCCCTGAGTAAACTTCAGCCTCAGCTTTAAGGACAACATGGATGAGAAATCCTTAATGTGCTTGGAAAAAGTGGAAATTTGAAAAACTTTCAATCACGCAATTCAATCAAAAGCTCCAGAACAGCTACTAAATGGACCTTGAGATGAAATTTTTCTGTCAATGGCTGTTTTCAAGGTCAAGAATGAACTTTAAACCTCAACTTTAAAGCCATCAATGACAGGAGACAAAGAAAAACTGGGAACATCTACCATTTCATGACAACTGGGCAAACTCCAGATGACGAGATATGATCGAAAGCTCCAGAGGAACTTCTAAATGGACCTTGTGGTCCAAGGTCCGTCACTTTGGACCTCATCTTTAAAGCCCAAAGGGGCAAGAAATGGAAATTTGAGCATCTACGATTCTACAGTTCTGCAGTTCATCAAAAACTGAATCATCAACTGTTTGGATTGATTTGTCATTTAAATCATTATATCAAGCTCATATTTGAACATCAAAGTGGGCCATAAACTGAAAGCATCTATTTCAGCCAGAGCATCATGTGTCCTTTGTACAGACAGATGTCCTCATTTATGATGACTGACACTTTTAACACCACAACAGTGAATCAATGAGTAAAGAACTGAGATTTCTAGTCTGTGTTTTTGTTTTTCAGTGGTGGACAGAGACCAGACAAGACATCTGGTCCCAGATTAGACCAGTGTGTTTAAGACAGGCTTAAGACTCCGGTGGCCTGGAACACTGAAGGGTTCCAGACTCAACCAATTAAGGCTGCTAAACTTTAACTCGGCGCTCACTTCACTCACTGTATGAACCCGTGAACTGCCAGCACTACATACATCACACACATAAAGCCCAGGGTAGAGCTAAAAACAGAAACAATCAGTCAAATAACTGATTAGAACAGAAATTTGCAAATATGTTTGATAAGTAAACTAAAGCTAAAATTAACTTTGTCCAGCCTCAAAAATGTGCACATTTACTTGTTTTTCTTGGTGTCTATGATTATAAACTCACTGTCTTTAGCTTTTTGGACAAACAGACTATTCAAATATGTCATGTTGGGACCTGGGAAATTGCAAATTAGTCAGCTGCAGCCCTCCACAAGACTAGATGTTACGGTTTTCACTTTGATCTGAATTATGAGAAAGAGAGGGGAGGACAGATGACAGGTCTGAGGAAAAAGACAATAAATAGTGTTAGTTAGAGATTTACAGGAGGTAATATCTATCATCTGAGTGTATACAGAGTTGTCCCTTCATCAAGAGGGGAACTTCAGATCTGAGTGTACTTTCCTCTCTGACTAAAATACCTCTGCCTCCAGCTGGGATAATTGCTCAGGTCACTTGCCAAATGCAGCCATTAACTTTGATGACTGGAGGAAAAAGCATGAAACAAAGATCTGGTGCCTGAGGATCAAAGTCATGAGGGCTGCTCTGTTCCCCTTCCTATCTGAGCTCTTAAAGACAAACCCAGTGCACAAGGTGTTTCTTAAAGAACAAAGCATCCAGGTGACTCATCTTAAGGCGCTGACTTATCCAACAGACTTGCCAAAAATAAGCTGATGATGCTGGCATTAATATGGAAAGGGTGATCAGTGGCTGACTTCATGAATTTTTACTTACTTAGTCGTAATCTGAGACCGAGCCAGCTCCTTGGTGGCGATTTGTGCAGAACTGAATTCATGGTCCACTTGTTTGGCACCATCTAGGCATGCGATCCTTCTTGAGAGATTCCCCCCACCCCACCCCCCTGCACCAGCACCAGCTCCTCGCAGGTCTGTCCGTCGGTGCTTCCGGCTCGACGCTAATCACCCAGCAATGTTTAATGAGCAGTCTTCTCTATGGCATTTTCATATTCTCCCCTCATTTCTGCTGTCGCCCTCCTCTAAAACGCAGTGCGCTCTTCAGGCTGGAGGATCTCGGTCGGTGGCGAGCACAAAGCTGCACGGTGAATGCACGGAGAAGAGTGGCGAAAAAGCATCCCCCTCGGTTCACACGACGAAAAGTTAACGCACATCTAACAACCACTGAGGTACAGCTGGGAGTTGGACGCCGTGCTAAGCTGTAAATGACCTGTTGCTGGCTGCACACACACATGCGAAAAAGAAATATCGACGTCCAGCGAACAATGTCTGTTAGTGAAGCTCGGTCGGGATTACGAGCGAAAAACCTTCTTCAGGGGCCTTTAAGGCAGAGACTCGGTGAATGGATTCCCTCTACCAACTTCACACCACATGCAGCTTAAGTTGAAAACATATAGTCGGCTGCTTCGTCTCGCCGCCCTCTCCGGTCGACCATCGGCTCCCCTCCATTCATTCAGACAACCTGGATCCACAAAGAGTCAGTGCAGTTTCTCTCTCTGGTGGCGCAATGTTGCAGCTAGAGGCGCCAGAGACACCGACAACACATCCATTCAACCAGCCCACAAACCAGAGGTGCACACAGCCTCTGTATGACTTTGACCAACGCGCATGCAGACATGGAGGGATTACAGAAAGGGCCTAAACCAGGCACAGGGACCCGAGAGGTTAGGGGGGCCCTGGGATTCAGCATGAAGCGATTGCCAATACTGTTTCTTAGTTGAAAGTCATAGAACTCCGTTAAAAGATACAAAATAACCACAAAGAGACACTATGAGCCCATAAAACGATGAAAAATGACAAAATAGAGCCAGATCCGGCCATGAAAACAGGAAAGATGATCATAGTTACACATAAACGACTCTCAGGAGATAAAATGGACATAAACAGACAAAATTTTACCATAAACAAGCACAGCACAACTGCAGAGATTGAAAACAGATCTTAAAGAGATAAAAAAAATGACCACAGAGAAATGAAAAACTACCATAAAGAGATGTAAAATGACTTTGAGGAGACAAAATAACCATAAAGAGACATCAAATGACCATAAATATATTTAAAATGGCCATATACAGATACCATAACAACACACAAAATGGATGTTCAGCCATAAAGAAACATGAAACAACTGCAAAGAGATGAAAAACGACCATAGAGACACACAAAACAACCATAAAGAGATGAAAGATATCCATAAGGACACACAAAACAACCATAAAGAGATTTTAAAAATATCCATAAAGGCACATGAAATGGCCATAAAGAGATAAAAATGACCGTGTGGAGATGAAAATTGATCATGACAACGCACAAAATTATCATGAAGTGACAAAAAATGACCGGCCCACAAACTACAAACCATATAATTTGTAGTCATTTTGTGTCTCTATCAGTCTGGTGGTCCTATATAGAAAAAGCCGGGGCTTTTTACCTGTCTTTGATTGGGGGACCATGTTGTCAGTCTGTCCATGCATTCAGATGTCTGTCACATCGATCTGAAAATAATCAAAGAGAATAAAGACATTACCTAAAATACCTTTCTTTGTTTGTTCCATTTTAAAGGGATGGAGGTCAGAAATTAAGGTTGAAATCTTAGTGTTTTAAAACAGTATGTTTTACTTTTAAAACAGAAGAAGATTTGAGGATGAGGAATCACCAATGAGTCTGACAAGTGCTGCACTATCTAACACACGTTTGGCGAGAGCTGCTTGAGTGTAAACATCCCCAAACCGAATAAAAAGCAGGACAGAGTCACTATCATTATTCTAAACTATGACATTTTCTTGGCTCTTCGCATTGCTGTGGATGTTCCAGATCAAAACAGGTATTTTTCAAATGTTAGCTGTAACCCTGAGTAATAATAATATACAACAGTGCCCTCGCTTCTGGGGAGACATTCCTATGTTCCCAGGGTCTTATGTTCCCCAGATTTTTATGGCACATGATAGGAACATGACAAATGGTAAATGGTAAATGGACTGTACTTATATAGCGCTTTTCTAGTCTTTTCGACCACTCAAAGCGCTTTACACTACAGATCACATTCACCCCATTCACACACATTCATACAGCACATATTCTATATATTTAATGTGCTTTTTTTTTTTTTTTTTCTAAACACATTCACACACCGATGTGAAACACACACATCGGAGGCAATTTGGGGTTCAGTATCTTGCCCAAGGATACTTCGGCATGCAGACTGGAGGAGCCGGGAATCGAACCACCGACCTTCTGATTGGTGGACGACTGCTCTACCTCCTAAGCCACAGCCGCCCAAAGGGCCCTATGTTCCCCAGCTCTACATATGTGCTCTCCCAGAGTCCTATGTTCCCATGGTCCCATATTCTCAGGGTCATGTTCCCAAATTCTACATATGTGCTCTTCCATGGGCCCATGTTCTCAATGCCCTATGTTCCCAGAATCCCATGTTCCCCAGTTCTACATATGTGCTCTCCCAGGGTCCTATGTTCCCAGGGCCCTATGTTCCCCAGCTATATAGCACACAGTGGGAACCTGGTAAAGATGTTCCCCAGTTTTGTATGCACTTAATGTGACATGGGTTATCCTGTTCCCCAGGATGGCCGTATGGCTCTCACTACAGTAGACCTATACGTGAGGGAACTTATCACATGGGTTAAGGTTAGAATTGTTGTGTTTGTGTTTGTAGGACTCTGGAAACGTAGATAGTTCCTGCCTTCAGAAATAATGCTTTAATGACTTTTGAAGAATGTCCCTGCATCAAGGCCTGACATTAAAGACCTTAATTATTTCATTTAAATTTGGGGTTATAAATACTCATAAAACTGTGTGGAACTAAAGGTAATTTTTGTCTTGAGGACCGTTGTTTTGTTGTTCCAGAAATAAAACCATATCATCAAACAGTCCACTAAGTTTGTGGAGTTTCCCCTACTCCCATGACTTTTTTAAGTGAACAAGGGGGATTTGAGTGGTTATAATGGCACACTGCCTCTGTATTGTCTCTTTATTCAGCACAATTGTCTTTGCAGGCAGCAGGCGAGCTGTTTGTCTGGGAGGGAAGACATCACATGAGCATGGCACAGATTACTACTGAAAAATCAAAGGTTTATTAACAACACAAGGCTTATGATTAAAACACGTCTGAGATTTTTTGGTTGAAGTTCAAGACTTTAACCAGATCAGAGTCTCACTGATTCTGGCTGGAACATCACATGAATATTTGAAATGTAGCCCATGTATCCTGTTTTTGAGGTGCAACTAACATATATTTTCACAATTGATTAATTTGTCAGTTATTTTCTTGATTGATCAAATAATGATATGATATATGTACTATCACCAATAACTTCTGAATAGTATTAGGGCTACCAGCTTATTCTCTATTTGATTTATTTACCTGCTTTCTCTTTCCAACTTTGGTGCCAGATAAGTTTAACATATTCTAAGCTTTAATTTGAAGTTTGCACATATGTGGCAGCAGCATCAGACAAATCCAAAGAGTGAATGAACAATATTTTTTACTCAGAGCATCTGCAGTTTTTGTTTTTGTTTGGTGGTTATAAATGCACTGAATTTAAAGGTTGCATTGGATAACGGTGCACAGATGTGCGTTGTTATTTACCCCTACAGTGGGATCTCTCTTTGGTTTGCATGCAACATCTGACCTGACAAAGCCAAAACAATGACTCGGCCAAAATGTCGCTGTGCTGTGTTTGTATGCACCCACCCTCAATAAAGAGGCGGGGAACAGCGAACAAAGAATGGCGAGGGGGCAGAGAGGGGATGTTAAAACGGCCCACTTAACAAATTAGCAATTCTCCACTGCGTGAGTGGATGTTTACGACCCAGAGTCCTCCTTCAATCCCTCCAGTCAGATAATGTAAATGTCAGTCTGCATGCAACACAAGTCTCTCAGATGGTGTTTGTCATTTCTTAAATTAACCTGAATTTACTTTTAAAACCATTATGAAACAGTAAAGTTCTTCAGTATTATAGGATTGTGTCTTTTTTATTGCAGTTTTCCTGCCCTTGAGACTTTTGCTAAGTGATCATCTACTGTTGTCCAGAGCAAAATCTCAACATATATTTGCTGCCCCCTTGTGGCACAAAAGGTATCACCAAAATTATCTTTATTTTTTTTTATCTTTTATATCCCACATGAGCCTACATAAGAAACTGTAAACATTTACAAAACCTCTTGAATGATAAGTGCAGCAACACTTTTGTTGACCGTTTAGCACAATAACAAACGTACAACAGTTAAAGCAGAGTTTGTCAGCAATAAAAAATAGAACCATTTCAGCAAAACATTTGACTGTCATATAAAAACAATACTGACAAAATGGGCTTCTTTCACTTGTAAATCCATCAGATTTACAGATCATGTGAAAGATCCCTCTGTAACTCTGCCTTGTCAAGTTCTCTATTTGAGTGATAGCATAGTTAGCATATTTAAAAATGTCCACTGTATTGGACATTTTATCTCAAAATACAAATGTCAAAAATGAACAAACTACTGCCTGAATTGGGAACTACACTGAACACTGTGATAGACGGATTAAACGGCCATCACCTGGTTGAAATCTACATATGACTGTGAATCAAACAGCAATCGTAACAACCACTAGTGACACTGGTCTAAGAAGCACTTGAAAGCAACAAAAGAGCAAAACTCTGAACCAAAGTCGTTTCTCATTTAATATCTGGCAGGTTTATGTTTTCAGTTTTGGAATGTCACCTACAAAGAAGAGACATTAAACAACAGCTTTAACTACAAGGTGTGATATATTATTGTCCATGTGGCAGAAAACCCAGAAATGTGAAAACTCCTTCACAGCGCCATCAAATGTACGTACAGTCGCAGGTTGTTAAGACGTGGCGAGAACACCTGCAAGTCCAGTGACAGAAAGGCTGCCATGTTCTCCTGCAGAGTCTTGGGAAAAAAGAAACTGTCCTGACTCAAGCTCAGTTCTGTACATTCAAAGGCAAGTGCTGACTGGTTTTTGCGTAAAGACACCAGTCGAGAAGGTAAAGGGCAATAAACTGATGCTTTGTAGAAAAAGTCATTACATCCCTGTTTGACTGGGTCTCGTCAGTCCCTTAAAGACTCGCAGCTTTCCTGCACCAGTGAGATCAAAACTGTAGTCTGTAGTGACGTAGGGCATATCTCCCTCCTCGAAGCCAGGCTGAAACACAGAGGTCCCGTCAGTCACAGTAAAAGAAAGCGTTTTAACAAGGTGTAATGTTTGAAGAGTACTGTGTGTTTTAGAGAAGAGAGATGTTGTCTCACCTGTGTTGTGAGGACGCAGGAAGGCAGCGATATGGCTCCCAGCAGGAGACAGTTGACTTTACGAAGGATGGAGGGATCAACAGGCGTCAGCAAAAAGTACAGACCTCGTGCCATGTCGATACCTCGAAGCACACCTGGAAGACATGAAACATAAATGTTGACATATGATTTCTTTTAAACCTTTGAATCCTGGGCATTTTTTAACATGTCCTAAGTCGATTTTAAATGGAGGAGGTGGAGAATAAAATATTCACTGTGCTCCTTGGTAATTTAACTCATCCTTCCGGATTGCATTTTAACCATCAGGAAATTACAGGATATAGCAGTAATGGATTTTCAGGAGGACAAAACCAGAAACCTCCCCACAGGGATGACGGACAGTTGAATGGGTTTTGAGGTGAAACTAAATTACATCTCTGTCAAATCTTTACACAAAAACATGGAACACATCAATATCATTCATGGTGACTGACACATATCATAATATCATGAGACAGGGTGACGTACCAAAGCCCACACAGGGACAGATGGGTGCCTGGGACAGCAGGACTGGACCTCCTCTGCTTGTTATTTTCTCCCCCAGGCAGCAGAGCCCCACCAGACTGGCATTGGCAGCGTAAAACATGTGACTGGGCACCACCTCGCAATGGACCACACCTAAAGCCACAGCTGTGTGGGGCACCTGTGGGATCAGAGGGAGCACAGTTAGGTACTAATTAACTCAATTACTCATTTGTTTAAGCTGTGTACAAACAGAAATGTAAAAACACCCATTTGAGGTTTTATGGGGAGTCACATGCTGGAACTATTCTTGGCTGGGAGCAGAAAACAGTAAAATTTACAGGTGCTAGTAGGTGAATCATTTTTTAAAACTCTGGACAAAGCCAGACTTGCTTTTATTCCCCGTTTCCAGTCTTTAAGCTTTAAGTTAATCGGCCACTGACTTCAAATCTAGGACAAGCAGATACAGAAAATGTGATGCCACCCTTTGGATACACTGTGAATTTTAAACACTGACGCCAAGAGCCGTAATTAAAACATTTTAAACTATTTTCTGGAGATAATAATAAAAAACTGTAACTCTCTGTATCTGCTGCGTTATCTTTCTCATGTACCTGGTATGGGGTGAGGCTGTTTAGAGGTCTAACTGGTCCAGGATCAGGAGACTGCAGCTGACTCAGGTAGGCCAGCAGTGACTGCTCCCTGTGCTCATTAGTGCGCTGGTGTTTCCTGTCAAATATAATGCACACACGGACAATAAAGCAGGAGGTTTTGGGTAATGACAGCTTCCTGACAGTCGTCTCAGAGCGTTGTACTCACGCTGTCCCCTGACGTCCCACGTCTTGAAACTCTGATTGTACAATAAGGTGAGTGTAGCTTCTGGGGGGGGTGTGGCTCTCTGTGAACTCGTCCAGAGCGGTCTGGGCCGGCGGGTGCGTCTGGCAGCCGTGCGCCGTCCTCAGAAACTCTGGAGTGAGGGCGGGACACTGGGTGGTGCCGCTGTGACAGAGCTGGACGACATGCGAGACCGGGAAGAAGCGGATCATGTCCACCAGCAGCTGGAATCCAAATCCTGCAGACAGCGAAGACGAGCACATTTTCAGACGCTGTTTACAACTTATGCACTGAAGGTTCTTCATATTCTCTCACTGCTGACCTTTGACCCAGCCCATGGTGTTGATAATGACGGGAGTCTCTCTGCTCTGGGAGCGTCTGCGCCACAAGGATTTCAGGGATTCCAGGTAGCGGTCTAAGTCCGACTCGCATGATGACTGAGCATAATAGATCATGTGCTCTGGTGTGCGCTGATGTGTGAAAGGTGGACCTGAAAAACAATTCAACCTAAGTCTACTAATCCAACCTCACACAGGGAGTGCAGGAATGTCATACGAAATCCACAGTTCAGATACATATCAAAGGAACAGTTCATCATTTTGGGAAATTCCAAGACTAAGGTGGAAAGATCAATATCACCATCATGTGTGCATGGTAAATATGAAGCTTCAGGCAGCTTAGCTTAGCTTAGCATAAAGACTAGAAATGGGGGGAAACAGCTAGCATGGCTCTGTCACTCTGTCATTGCAACACTACAAGTTTGACCCTGACTAATTGTCGTTCACATCCCTGTGTCAAGAAATTGTAAACATGCTGCAAAACTAACAGGCAGCAAGGGTGCGCTCTCTTCTTATTGGTCAACGTGATCATTGGAGATGTTATTCTCAGTAGGAAGTACCAGTTGTGCTGAACTATTTCTTGGCTGGGACCAGATGCAGGACTGGCTCTGTCCACAAAACCCAGCAGATCTTTGTTCTTACACATATTTACATGAGAGTGGCATCAGTATTCCAAAAATGTTAAACTATTCCTTGAACACTTAATATAGTGACACACAGTTACACTGTGAATCTTCTGTGTTTAATACTAAGAAGCGAGGTGAAGAAAAGAAAATATAAACATACCCAGAAGTGGTTCTCTGACAGTTGACAGCGACAGACAACCAGTAGGAGTGAATTCTGTTTGACCGAGGTCACCTTCCAAATAATCTACACTAGTAGTGCTACAGACGCACAAACACACAGACACACACCAACCAGATCGTGTTAGGGATTCACCATGAATAAAAATCTTAGCATACAGACATAGAAATATATACAAATGAAGAGAGCATGGTTTGATAATGTTGGGAGAACTTACTGATTTAGTAAAGTATTGATGAGGGTGCGGATAAATGTTGACTTCCCCACATTCTTGGTGCCACAAACAAGGATAACTGCACAACCATCCATGTCTCCTGAGAACAACAGACAGGTTTTGTGTGTTTGAGTAGAGCCTTTGTCAGATATGTAATACACAACATTGCTAGCTTCACCAGTCTATTACAGTTATGACTTATTGTTATTCAGATACAGAAGTCTGTTACATAAATGGCTTTATTCTGACATGAGTTAAAAGCTGTGAGAAAAGAGGAGGAAGACTCACAGGCTGCATCAGAGATGGATTTTTTTTTATTATTTTGCAATTGAAGCTGCAAATAATGACAATGATGAATGTATATATGTATGTGTGTGTCAGGAAACAAGGGAGAAAGAGACGCAACAAAGGTCTCCATCCAGACTCAAACTACATCAATATTAGATGCTGGTTTCTGCTGCCTCCTTTATGATGTCCAGCAATGCACAAGCATAAATTGACAAGCCACTGACACAGATGTA
Source organism: Lates calcarifer (assembly GCF_001640805.2). Lineage (NCBI taxonomy): Eukaryota > Metazoa > Chordata > Actinopteri > Centropomidae > Lates > Lates calcarifer. The sequence goes on along the minus strand of NC_066838.1, from coordinate 23,430,428 downwards.
TCACAGTACTTACACTATGATTCAATGTGTTTAACCCTGTGCTGCTGCAGCCTTTGTGTTAATTTGACAGCACGTGAGTCAGATTTGTGCCACGATCAAAGTGTTGGGAAAATGAAACAAGGTCCCACGAGGACGAGGTTACATAAAAGTGAGTCGGGTGCTTATTCAGATGAATTTCCATCATATTTTCACAGGGAATTTCATGGCTGACAGGAGCTTACCTCTGCAGGCACTAACCACCGTGCTGAGAGCCTCTCTGTAGCTCTTTGACGTTTTCAGACCCTCAACGGTGCTGACCAGGGGAATCATACCCAAACCATTAAGAGGAGTGTCGAGAACAGCTGACATGAGTTCACTCTACAGAGAAGCAGTGAGGAGAAAAGCTTCTGTTAGACATTTAGGAGACTGGCTGCAGATTCCAGCTCTATCACAAATTAAATGTGTGTGTGTTAAATGTGTGGGATCTGGTGAATGTAAGAATATCAGTCAGCTTACCATCGGGGGGCTGAACAATTCACTGAGCTCAGTGAAGCTTGACAGAAACCGTGTCAGAGGCGTCTCCATGGGCTCCAGCAGGATGATGGAGGAGTTTGATGTTATCCTTTTGAGCAGCTTTTTCCGTGATGCTACCAAAAAAAAAATTATAATATAAACAAACACATGATTCTCTAATAAAAAGGCAGGAGAGTCGCTTTGGCATTTACCTGATGAAAGATACTTTTGGAGGATGGATGCAGCCTCAGTTTTGTCATCTCTGGTGCCATCAGAGCTTTCTAGTGCTCTAATGGTCAGCGGACAATGCGAGGCTGGAGAGAAGAGCGGATATGACTGCTGGCCTTCTTCAATAGTGAAACCCATCACTTCTACACGACCATACAGGCAGGTCAGGAAGCACTTCCCACGGAAACACAGGGTCTGCAGAAGAGTTATAACGAGCTTAGTTATTTAAAATATGTGCCAATTGTTGCCAAATCTGACGGATTCTTCAGTAACAGTGAGCTGACGCATACCTGCTCCTTCTGCATGACAAGCACTGCATGGTTTTTCCGGTCATCCCTCTCTGCACAGTAATGGAGAGCGTCTCCCTCCAGTCTACCTGGCCGGACATCCTCCACGTCCGCCGAGGTCTCCACACCGTTCCCCTGAATGGACTGGGAATACTCCTTCCAGTCCTGTGAGTCATCAGACTCATTGTCCATTGTAAACACTGAACTTCCATTAGCCTGACTGTACGACTTCTTCAGTCCAGACGAAGAGTTTTTCTTAAAATCAGACACAGACTTTGCCTTGTTTTTCAGTCTCTTGACGGTGGGTTTTTTCTTCACAGACGCCTGGTGCTCTTTTATCATCCTGGCCATGACCGGAGAAGAGTTGAGCTCAGAGGAACTGATGGGAGGCCTGCACCGTTTGCCCCTCACATCCTTCCACTTCTGAGATTTAGCATGGCCTTTAACCTGTGCGGGTTTGTTCACCTTCATGATTCTCTAGTCAACAGTTAATCATGTGGGTGCTGATGAAAATCAAAGGGGGGAGCCTGAGAAAAGAGAGGCAGAGCTTTTACAACCAAAAAGTCAGACGGAGTGTGAGAAATACTGAATATATTCTGTGTCAACAGCTGTGGCAGTTACAGCTAAAAATTCAGTTTCACCACTGTTTTCCCATCTAGACCAAATCAAACCAGGTCAAGATATGAAACAACTACATCTAGACGTGGCAGATCTGGACCAGAGCAGACGAATAGAGTTCAAAAATTAGTTAGATCATTTTAAAACATAGAAATATTCACGCTATTTGTTGAAAAAAAAAAAAGCGATTTCACAGGTGTTTATTTCATCTAGACCACATCAGACTTGATCTGGATCAAGGACACGATGCTGAAGTGAGCTTCCGATGTCAGGCTAATCGATTAATCAAGAAAATAATGAGCAGATTAATCAAAACACGTTAGTTGCATCTTTAACCGCTTTATTTTAAAACATATTATCCACAGCTAGCTTGATTTGGCAGCCAGACAATTCGATAGTAGTTCAAAGCTAAGCTAACCATGCTAACACAAATAAAAGATAATTTAGCTTTGTGTTTCTTATACTTAAATTTCTCAACGTGTGCGTCTAAGTGCTAAACACATGCACCGTTAAAGAAGTGCAAAAATGTCAGACAGCGATGAAACGTGAATTGTTAACTTAGCGTGAAGTTTTCGGGGCTAACTATCACAGCCTTAAAAAGAAACTAGCGTTAGCTGCTACGCTAGCTGTTATTGCTGCTCTCGGGTGCAGAAAACTTACCCCCCGCTTGTGACAAAACAATGCAGAATTGCAGAGATGGTCCTTTGTGACTTTACTGGGTGGACAGGGTTTATAATTTGCCAAAGTGAATCACAGGAGCTGGCCAGCTGTTAATACAGCTCTGCTAAAAGGCTAGCTTACATGTGTGAGCCACTAACAGACGCCGCGTCCGGATGGTCGACTATGGTTTTACCTGGAGCGTTATTATTTACGAAGAAGTTATTTCCCAAATATATATCTCTTTTTAACCTACTGAAACGGACGTAAAAATTACCAAAAAGTTGTGTAACCACAAATAACTCTTTTCTTTGGAGCGGTTTTATTGGTATTGTTGTAAATGTTGGTGTTTAATAATGGACAACAAACAACTTTCCCGGAGTTTGGTCGCGTAAACACCGTCACATCCTCTTCCTTCTTCAGTTTTTAGGGGCCTGCAAGAAACGAAAACAAGGTGCATGTAGCTAGGCTGAACTGTTTATTTTCACCGTATTTATATTACATCAGAGGCGGGTGTAGCTTATCAACAAATGAGAGTAAATGATCAGTTTTGATCGATACTGCAGATGTGAGTGTCGAAATGCAGCTGTCGGGTGAGTACCGAGCTAAGGGAGCGTCTTTAAAGATCTGTGCTAGGAAATAAACGTCGAGGTGCGTAGGTAGCCAGGGGTTTGTTATATTTTTTAAAAAAAAGAGCTCTCAACTGTAGAAATATAATCATATACTAGAAGACTTTATTTTAATAATCAACACAGTTAATGTGGTAGCTGTCATTAATTCAAATGTAATTCATTAAGTCAATAAATGGAATAAGTAGATCACTTAATTTAATCAAGTGATATCTACAGGGTATCTGCAGGGCTTTAAAAGTGCTAAAAAGCAGAATTGCTTCCCTCCCATAAAGGCTTCATGAGGTTATAAAGAGTCTTTCCTGCTGTAGACAATAACAGTAGTTATAACTTTTTTGTACGTGGTTGTGGGCCCATTTGAGCAAAAATGCAACTCAAATTTGTTTATCTACCCACTTCTATGGATCCAGTTCCCATCCACTGATGAACATAATTAAAATGAGTGTAGGCCTGATTGTCCCTACTGGTTTTCTGACCTTTTTTTTTTTTTTACCAGTAGGCCCTTAAACAGATACTAAATTATATTCTGTGGTTAAAATGTCTTTAAAAGTTAATTTGATTTACTCTGCAGAAACTCTGTATCAAGCTCTTTATAGAAACTCAACACCCACACAAACCTTATTTTCTCACATAGGCTAAGTTTTACCCAATGCATTGCAATTAATTCTGTACAATATAATATCATACGGTATGGTGTGAAATGATCAGCAATGGTGGAGGAAGTACTCTCCTATTACCACACTGTAAATACTCCATTACAAGTAAAAGTCATTAATTGAAAATAAGTAAAAGTACATATAAGGAAAATATGTTAAAAAGCAGTAAAGTACTCCATGCAGAAAATGGACCCTGGGAGTTATACTATTATATATTACAACATTAGATTATTATTACTTATGCATTCACGTGTAAGCAGCATTTTACTGTTGTAGTTGTTTGGATTTTCAACTAGTTTGTACAGGACTGCAACTAATAATTATTTTAATTAGTAAAAAATAATAATAAAAAAAAAAATCCCCATCACATTTACCCAGAACCCAAATTCACATTTTCACAATGGAAACTATTGAAGAGAAAAGCTGAAAATCCTCACATTTCAGAGTCTGCAACCAGCCTTTTTTGCTTGAAAAAATACTGAAATAATTCATCAGTTATCAAAATAGTTCCTGATTAATGTTCTTTTGATAGACTAATCACTTAATTCACAAATCAGTTTAGCAGTAGGAGGATGTAGTACAGCAGACAGCTCAAACATAGACAGTGATTAGCAGACATAACATACAGCTAAAAACAGAAAAACAACGTCTTGCATCTAAATTAGAGCCGAAACTATTAATTTATCGACAGAAAATTGATGCCAGCTGTTTTTACCTGTTAATTAATTTTTTGGTCAATCAGTGAGGGATGTATTTTTTGACATTATATTGTGTGTCTCATGCAGCAGCAGCATACAGTGAAGCTGGATCGATGCCTGCACCAGGGAGCAGCCATGCACAGCGTGTCCTGTCCTCCCTGAACCAGCAGAGGGCAGTAGGGAAGTTTTGTGATGCAGTGTTGAATGTGGGAGGCGGGGTGGTCTACCTCGCCCATCGCAACATCCTCGCCTGTTTCAGTGAACTGTTCCAGCAGCCCAGCATGCCTGCCTCACCCTGCATGGAGTTCTGCCTTCAAGAGTGCCCCAACGACGGCCTGGAGCTGCTCCTGAACTTCGTCTACACCGGGGAGCTGAAGCTGGATCCCAACAACCTGGACAAGGTGCAGCACGCAGCGTCCAGGCTGTGTGTACCAGAGGCGCTTGCACTCTGTCAGCAGTTCAAGGAGACATCTGCGGATCCTGCGCCTTTAAAGCGGAAAAGAGGAAGACCTAGAAAGTCTGCATCAAACACAGCCCCTCACTGTTCAGTCAAAGAAGAGAACTCGCTTACAGTCACAAAAGACGAGTCCAGTTTTGATGCTGATGCAGCCACTTTAAGCACAGCTGTCACCACTACCACCACCACCACCACCACCACCCGTTCTGGGCGTGTGGTGAAGGGCCCCAGGCGACTCGTGACTGATGAGAGCCCAAACACTGATTTTACAGCCACAGAAATAGCCGGCAAGAAGGTCCCGAATAATCCTGTGGGGAGAGAAGGTGGTGATGTTGTGGATAATCAAAAACCAGATCAGCCGGGTGGTGAAACTGAGGTATAATACATGAACATAAGCATGAAAAGGCGATTACAGTGACTGAGCATTTGCCACAAATGCAAATAATAATGCGTGGTGTCTTGTTACACTTTTCCTGTTCTGTGTTGCAGATTGACATAAATGACAATGGTGTTAGTAAGGTAACTGAGGAGGCAGAGGAAGAAGAAGGAAGAAGATGATGATGATGATGAAGTGGGGGATTTGGAGGGGATCACCGAAGGCTCAGACGAGGAGTACGTGCCCGTTGCCGAGCCGGCTTCTTCAGCCCCATCCACATCAACGGCACGGAAACGCAAGGCTCAGAATAAGGTGGAGAAGATTGAGAACGGTGAGGCCGTGGAGGAAGACTCCAAGAAGGACTGTGTTCAGTGTCCCATCTGTGACAAATCCTTCAAGAGCAAATATTACCTCAAAGTCCACAACAGGTATACAGCACAACTTCTGCTTTTTCTCCTTTGAATTGCTGTTGAAAGAAAAGAACAGCTACTAATGTGTCTTTTTCATAGGCGGCACACAGGGGAGAGGCCCTTTGGTTGCCTTAAATGTGGAAAGAGGTACTTCAGGAAGGAGAATCTCTTAATACATGAGATCAGAGACTGTGCAAGAGCACAGGTGAGTCACAAAAAGAGTGATGAGAAAGGCAAAAATTCAAAATCCGAGTAGGAGAGAAGGCATAACATCAGTTTGTGTTGCGTTATAACCACAGATGTACACCTGCCTGACATGCTCCTCAACATTTAGTGGGAGAGAGCAGCTTCGTTTGCACATCGTGTCCCACACAGGAGATATGCCCCACAAGGTGCCGCCTACACCCAACAAACATGGACGACAAGAAACTGTATCAAACCTAAAACGAGCATTTAAAATATCTTCATTAACGCAGTGTCATTTTCTTTCAGTGTTCATCGTGTTCTGAACAATTTATGTACAAGAAAAACTTGACGATTCACATGATGAAGATCCATGGTTATCCTAAACCACATGCAGTAAGTTTTTTTAAATTAATAAACTTGCTGGTGAGGTACTGACAGTAAACAATACTTTTGTTGTAAAACTTGTTTTCATTCTGTTTAAAAAATGTCATTTTTAGTGTCCGCAGTGCCCCAAAACGTTCTTAACTCGGACAGAGCTGCGTGTGCATGAAGCAGCCAAACATCGAGGTGAAAAGCCGTTTGTGTGCGAGGAGTGCGGCCACCGAGCGTCCAGTCGAAACGGCCTGCAGATGCATATCAAAGCCATTCACCGGTAACACAACATGTCTGTTTTTTGTCTGTTCGGTACTGCCTTAATCAGACTAGAGGATGGCATTTGTGCAGATTAACTGAGTCTTTTTTTGCCTTTCAGAAATGAGCGCCCTTTCGTGTGTAACTTATGTGGCCATGCATTCTCCCAGAAGAACAACCTCAACATGCACCTGCGTATTCATAGTGGTGAGAAGCCGTACCAGTGTCATCTCTGTGGCAAAACCTTCAGGACGCAAGGTAACAGCCATCCTTCCCAATCTGCTGCTTCTGTCATCACTGTGAGCAGAAAATAAATAAATTAGATCAGAGGTTTTTAAACTGTGAAGTGCAGATACTGTGTGAAAGATACTGAGATGAAAGCAACAGGTGCATGCAGGTTTTTTGAGTTTGACCTGTTCAAAAAATCACACCCTAACATCTCTACCATTAAACTTTCTGTGGATATTATTATCTCCAATGTCCATTGCAAATAAACCTCCATAACTCTGCTTAGAAATCAGTTCAGAACTAGCTTGAGAATCATCACATTTTTAACAAAAAATGTAGTAGTAGAGGAATCCAGTGATAATTGTCTCTACATCCATGATTACAATGCAAACATGAACTTCTGATAGCTAATTCGGCTACTGTCAATATTCCCAGTTTGCAAAAATATAAATAACGAATGTAGCTCTCTGAATTCATAGCTCTGAGTAGTCTGAGATAAATCCTTGAACCCTCACTATTGTTTATTGTATAGATGATTGTCTTTTTAATTCCAGCCAGTCTAGATAAACACCACCGGACGCACACTGGCGAGCGTCCCTTCAGCTGTGATGTCTGTGAGCAGCGATTTCCCAGAAAAAGGCGCCCTCGTCCGCCACAAGGCCAGCAAGCACGAAGAGGGTCGTCCCCACTGTTGTCACATCTGTGGCAAAACCTTCAAAGGTAACAGACAGCATATAATAGACCCTGTTTTCTTCTACAATCGATGAACATGTCATATTTTGTTTCTTGATGCATGGTGTTGACTTAATAATGCGATCGTCTTTACCAGCGAGGGAGCAACTTCGTGTTCATCTGCGCCGCCATAAAGGCATGAGGAAGTTTGAGTGCATAGACTGTGGCTACAAGTTCACCCGACAGGTAGGATCACTAGAAGGGCTACTTATGCAATTAATCCTTTGTTCGGACTATAAAATTGATAGCAGAGGATGGTTTCGATCCATCGACCTCTGGGTTATGGGCCCAGCACGCTTCCGCTGCGCCACTCTGCTATACACCCCAGATGGGACTCGAACCCACAATCCCTGGCTTAGGAGGCCAGTGCCTTATCCATTAGGCCACTGGGGCTGCTGCAGGAGAGCTACTGTGGACAAGGCAGTGTTCAGTGGCATTCACACTGTAATCCTCCTTTAGTTACCTTTTCTATGAACAGGGGTGGTAGCTTTTGTTGTGTGATGTTCATTGTGTCCTACACTGCAGACTAACTGTTTGGTCTACACAATCTAAACATAAAAAACAGAAGTAGAACATGCTCTTAACAGTTTCCCAAAGCCTAATTTGACATCTTCAAAGAGATTCAGTTTACTATCACAAAGGACTAAGAAAAAATATCAATATTTGAGAAGCTAGAACCAGTTAATTTCTGGTATTTTTGGTTAAACGACGATTTAAACAACTTATACCAGTGCTTATCAGAATAGTTGGTAATTAATTTTCTGGTCATTTCAGCTGTAGGGAATACACAGATTTAAAAACTGAGTTTCATTCATCAACATCTACAGTACTCCTCTGACACTTCTTTTATCTTCTTGTGTGTTTTTTGAGATATTTACGACAGCTGGAGAACATATAGTCTCTGCATAAATTGTAGTCAATTTACCTGTTAAGTCATTACACTCAATCCTTTACATCTCTATGTTTTTTTTCATCCAGGCACACCTGAGACGACACATTCAGATCCACAAACGGACTGAGAACTACAACCCCCGGCAGAGGAAGCTAAGGAACGTGATAGTGCAGGATGTCGACGGGAGTTCTGGTGAGAACGAAGCAACTAAAACGGTGGGAGCCTCACTGATCTGTGAGCAGACAGATTACCCCGCAGACGCTAGCGACATCCAGGAACCCACAAACCCAGAGAACGACTCCTCGACGGGCCTCGGCTCAAGCTGCATCATGAGAGTGGTGATTGAGTCGGGCAACGCGGTGATGGAGGAGGTGGTGTCCAATCAGAACCTGGGACACGTTGAGGCAGCGGAGAGTTTCTCTGTGCCGGAAGTCTTGCAGCAAACGCAGCTGGTCGCTGAGCCGTACGAGTCCACAGTGGATATGGAGGGAATCGTTGAGAACATACCAGAGAGGAAGACCTGAGGACTGAAAGCACCAGAGACAAAGTGAAGCCCAATCAGAGTTCAGAGTTCAGGTTAATGTGAAGACTGCTTCCCTAAAGGAGAAGCACAAAAGTGTGATACAGATGGTGAAGCACAGCCTGAAACATTTGGCCTTACAGATCCAAAGATGAAACTGCAACAAAGTCAGCTACCGTAAGTTTCCAGACCTGCAACAGAAGAGTAGCAAGTAACTTTCATGCTTTTAGTAGTTTATACACAGTAAATGAACTGCATGCATGTAGAAACTGCTTGAATGTGAAATAATTTGTTTTACTAAAGGAGCTATTTGTAAGTTTTGCTATTGCTACATAGCTAATGTTACCATTAAGAGCTGTTTATTCACCAGTCTAGAAGAAATCTGAGTTAGCAAATTGATTCCTTTGCTTGCCGAGAGCTGTCTCCAGCAGTGGAAAGAAACGCAAGTTTTTTTTTCTTTTGAAAGGTTAGCATGCTACCTAGCTAGCCCCAGCCTGACTAGCCAGTCTAATCACTTTCTAGTACTCATTGTAATGTCCAGACTGACCTTAAGAAGCAGCACAACCTCTTGCATCTGACCATCACCTCCACCTGCTCCTGGTGAGAAACCATGTTTAGAGGCAGAGAAAACTTACAAATAACTTCTTTAAGCCTCCTTTTTATCAGTGTGCCTACTGCAGCAGGACTCAGAAAATCAGAAAAAACTTTTCTTCGATGGTGTTCACATTTGTTAATGAAGGTATTAAAAGGAATAGTTGGACATTTTGGAAAATGTATTTAATCTCTTTATGGTGGAGGATTAGATGAGAAGCTCTCTACTCCTCCCATATCTGACCATTTAATTTATGGCTACAGCAAGAAGCTAGTTAGCTTAGCATAGCTAAGGTTAGCATAAAGACTGGAAATAGGGATAAACAGCTAGCCTGGCTCTGTCAGTAGTTTTTGTTGAGAATTGTTTTAACGCTTAAGGTCTTGTATGTAAAGATATATGACTTGCTAATTAATTAGCTTTAAAGGTGCTAGTAGATTTTGTTATCATTTGACAGAGGCTGAGTTTCCAGTCTTTATGTTAAGCTAAGCTAACCAGCTACTTACTGTAGCTTCACAGTTAACAAAAAGACAAAGGTGTTACTGTTTTTCTCATCTAACTCTCAAAAAGAAAGTGAATAAACATTTTCCAAAATGTCAGACCTGGTTTAAGTACCCTGTGGAGTTTCTGAACACTAGTGGCACTATGGAGCAATGTGTTTATAAGCAAGTATGATTTGATTATAAGATGCATTAAACTGAGGACATGGACGACCAAGTTTGCAAAAGTTGGGGACAATAACATTCAAAGAAGTGTAAAAATGCCTCTACAAAGGCAGTGAAGAACAAGACTGCTAGAACAAGACTGCTTGAAAACAATGCAGGATTTTTTTTAAAAGAGAAAAAGAAAATACATTCAGTGCATTCCCTACACCTAAAGGTTACACACAATGCATTCTGGTGAGAATCACTAAAGGAAAACATCACTTATAATTTGTTTACAACTCCACAGGGTGCCTTAAATGGAAGAAGGTCAAGGGTTGTCTTATTTACAATATTGTCAGTCAACTTGGGTCATAAAACATGTATACTATTTACAGATATCAGAACTTACTTAGAATTAATATGCCACACAGGTTTGTGATTTTATGATACACAGTTTTCTGAGTGAATGCATTAACTTACACTTGCTATTTATAAAACACTTAATGCATTTATTGTTTTTTCTCACTCTGCCACAGCTAATGTCCATTGTTTATGAGAAATATAAGTGAGCATTTGCATCCTGCTAACAGCTCATCACATGTGACTCAGCAGAATAAACTCTCAGACCTGCCTGCAGTTTAATTTATGGTAACTACACTGTAAACATTACACAAACACGGTACATAAGGTTAAGAATATACTGTATTTACAAAACTGATTCAACATCACAAACTTGTATGAAAACTAAGAAAACGATAATGCATTAACAATACCTTAGAAACACACAAAAGTACAACTTCCATTAAAGCAAGAGCAAATTGAGATTCTTTTGCATTTCCAGTTGAGACTGCCAACCCGTCACTACCACTAAGTTTTACTCCTCTTGTTGCAACTGATAGGCAGGGATATCTTAAGCAACCACAGCACAAAACAGATCCATAAATAAACATACAAAACAGTAAAACATTCATAAATACAGTTTTTAAAGAAAATACTTCATGCACATTCGACTGATGGTTATAGAGGCTGATGTAACCCAGTTTCAACGTCAGGAGTGACACAAAGGAGATGGTGTGCAGCCTAATCGCTAGCAATAGTATCAACCCAGGACAAGTTAACATCACATGCAACTATCCTGAAATTCTACCTTAATGACACAAGGTTACTCAACACACCTACTGAGTACAAGGTATTTCTACTGGTAAATTTCAAACCATCCTATCAAGCCACCTGTCTGCCTAGTGCTAAAAATATCATTTGTGATTGCCGTCGTTTTTGGAATGTAGACAGATAATGGCTGTTTCTGAATAAATATTTGGCTTCTGCTCAGGGCAACAAATTGATTAGAGTGTTCCACCAATTTAGAATAAAACATTGTCAGACTCACAGTGGACAGTTGTTTTTAAAGGATCAAAGTCAACATAGCAGAACCAGAGATACTGCATTTTTCATCCCATACATTATTCACCTTCTTTCTTAAAACCTGGTGCCTACATTAACCACAATACTTGACCGCTGACAATTGAGACCAAGATTCAGGTGTGTTAGGCTAGTAACTGCTCACGTAGCCTCTAGCCTCTGCAGAGGTGAGGAGCAGGCTATGGAGCTCACTTCTTTCCAACTCTACTCCCAAGATTTTTTACATTTTCAGAGTCTTCAGACTCACGTGACGTCACTTGAGGCAATTCATCAGATTTCACACAGCTTCCTCTGGAGCCATAAAAGGTCTGTAAACACATATTCTGATGCGTGCATATCTAAAATGTAGTGTGTTTGTAGAAAATAAACATTCCACAGTGATCAACTGCTAAGCTTTAGGCCATACCGCTTACCTCACCTGTGCACAACAGTCAATGAAACCCTTGCTTTTAAATTCAGCGCCCATGGTGACAAGTTAGATCAACAGCCTCGCTGTAGCGGCATGCCATCTACAGTTTTGGCATGGAGCATATATTTTACACGTGAGGCACACAGTTCTCAGCAAAAATAGACAGTGAAAAGATCTACTGTCATTTGCAACACTATGTGACTGACACCTTTCACTATAGCTTTGATGTTTATGTCAGTGTAGTAACAGAGCATCAGGTGAAGGGCAGTAGTTTTCTGGTGCACTTTCTTTAAACAAGGGTAAACTCTGGTGCACTCTCTGTACTGTCTTTACTGCTTTGTGGTTATTAGTAGGCTGTTACTGATGGCCATTATCAAAGGCAAACAATGTAGAAAGGTGGGACTGGCAGTAGCAGCACCACAGCAGCAACACTCCCTGTGTGAGCGAGGCGCAGCAGTTCAGCAAGGTAGCCGTCACACACAGCTGAGGTACATGGTGTGGCCCAAGGCTAAAACACAGATATCCATACACAGAAACACCTGTCTCATCCACCCAGAGAAGCTGCTATGTTCAGCTTTTTGTCAGAAGTGGGGCAGTTAACCAGACATTAATTTAGTCGCCATCCTTGAAGTCTTTTCTTGTTAAACTGAAAGACGCTGTTTGAAAACACTTGAGATGAAGCATGAATGTCACTATTGTGTGACCATGTTAAGTTTGTTTTAGAGTGTTTTAGAGAGTTGCTAATTCTTGTGGCTAATGGCTGAGAAAGATGACTATATTCTTAATTAATCATTTGGTTTACAGAATGTCTGCAAATTGAGAAAAACATCACAATTTCCTTTGGCCAAAGTTCTTTTGTTTACTATGATATAAAACTGAGAAGCTGGAGCCTGTGACTGTGACATATTTGCTCCAAAAAGTGACTTCAATGATTAATTGAGTTGTACTGACTGGCCAGTGACTGGTCGATTAATTGTTTCAGCTTTAATCTAAAGTGTTTTCAGGCAGTATATTTCACTTTTACAAGTGAAAAGACTTTAAGGATAAGGATTAAATGTGATTAACTTCCCCACCTTCAATAAACAGCAGCAGACAGCAACTTCCCCTAGGCTTTCTATGGGAACCATCCAGGACTGTCTCCCAGTGAACAGGGCTAAGAAACACTTAGCCTTTTTATAATTCATCCAGTCAACGGACTTAAGTGATTGTCAGTGTGACAGCTCAACAGTCAAGTGCATCACAAGGAGCTCAGACTACTTTGTACATGCTCAGTCTTCTCTCTTCTGCCGTAATCAGCTTTAACATTGTGATGAGGTAAATTCACAGTAAACTAACAATGGCACAACGAGGGAAGACAGACTGAACATGTGTGAGAGGGGATTTTAGGTCCAAACTCAGTGCGCTGGGTTCACGTCCTGGTTCTGGTTTTGGTTGAGATTGTTGTTGAGGTTGTGTAGCGCTTGGTGACGTTGGTGCCGGTGTAGGTGAATGGCGTTTGACTCAGGTGAGTCCATAGGTTCGAATGCACTGGACACCAGGGGCATGAACTGGCGGAATATGCTGACACTGCCGTGCCAGAAGGTCGGCTGAGGTAGTCGTCCAGCGAGAGCCCACGAGCGGGTAGTCGGGTCGTAGGCTTCCACCACATCCGACAGCTCAAATGTGTTGTCATAACCACCAGACACATATAATTTACCGCCAAGGGCTGCCACACTTCCTCCAACATGAACCTGGATAAAAAATAAAATTTAATGAAAAAATACACTTCAGATTCCAGAGCCTGCAGAAAGGTAGCGAAAGGTTATAAAACATGACTGGAATACTTAATTCTGGATATACATATCTTATATGATATGATATCTATACAAAAATGTAAAAACAACAAGCAGCTTTTATTATCATCTCTGGATATACTGCAGTCCGGTTGACACCTGTGTTCACAGTGCAAAGAGATCACAAAAGATTGCCACTAAAGCATGCTGGGAGATGTTTGATGTGAAATACAAACCTGGGTCATCGGACTAATTTTGTCCCACTCGTTCTTTTGAGGATTATAAACATCCACCTCAGCTGAGTCATCCCTGCAAATAGAAACACACCAAAGTCAAGCCACTGCCAGAACAGACTGTGCTTCAAATGTATTCACGTTAACTTCACTGACTATTGAAACAGTCATGTTACCAGTCACACCTTTCTCAGAAATATTTTTGTAACTAATAGATAAATTCCAGCTGTTTTCAGGGAATTAGCTGGAAACTACAGGACCTGTAGAATTAATTTACCAGATTTAATTATGTAACACAAATCAGTTTTCTCCTGACCTGACAAAGTAGATGAGGCCGTTGAGGGTCACGGTTTTCGGCGTGAAGGACCACGGAGGCAGCTGTCCACATTTAACCATGGACCAGCGGTTGGTGTCTGCATCATAGCTCTGGATGGCCATGGTGTCCTCCCCGGTCAGACAGCCGATAGCGTACAATCGTCCGCTGCATGTGGTGGTGGAGCAGTTGTCCATGGGGTGCAGCATGGCTGGTAAGGCCTCCCAGCAGTCGAGAGCATGGTCGTAGCGCTCGGTGCTGTCTGATGCCACCACGTAGAGCTGACCTTTCAGCACACAAGAGCTGTGGTACTCGCGGGCCTTCAGCATGGGCGCCGCCTCCGTCCACTCGTTGACACTGGACTTGTAGCGCCACACACCATCATAAAGACGAGAGCCATCAGAGCCACCTAAAAGTAACATACAAAAATATCAACATTAAATTTCTAAATTACCAAACCTGGGCTTTAACATTTACAGAAGAAATACAGAATTCACAGGCTGACATATTGGCCTGGTTTATTTATTGGTCTAGCTTTATTCTGCTATTTCTGAGTTAACCTCAAGAACAACATGCTGGTTTTAAGAAATCATCAGTGCTGTAGTCTTTTCTGAAATAATATAGCAGACAGTAGGTTGACAGTTTTTGAATGTAGTCTGGATATCTCCCATCAGATCCAGGTAACAATGAGCACCTGCTGCTATCAGCTGACTGCACCACAAACAAAAAAAAGTTGAGGTTCACAACTGCATAAATAATAAAATCCAAACAGACCAAAATATGGGTCTAAATTTTTAAGTTACATTCAAGACTTTTCAACAAGTCCTAGCTATTTGCAGTTTTCCTTCTTGACTAATCAGCAGCAAAGATTTAATATTTCAAGCTACTTTCTTGCTCTCAAAACCCCATTGTAGCTTCTAGAGGATTCAACTACAATTTAATTCTAATTTGAAGTGGCCCTGACACCAAGTTTATAAATAATTACATCGTAAATACGCAAAGAAATTGTAGAACAGATTATAAAAACTAAATATGCCTGTCAACATTATGCAATCATATGATGTTGTTATTTCTGTCATCGAGGCAGTGAGCTAACACTGCTAAATTTATGTCCCACCATCAGTGTCTTACAATCTCTGAGAGAGGGTCTAGGATGATTTCTCGAGGGAAACGTAGACTGCTTTTAAGCTCAGAGGAAGATAACTGGTAAGGATGATGATGATGATGAAGACAACACCTCTGCTGTTCTGGCAGCACACCATGTCCTGCCTGACTCAGTCTTGTCCACACACAGAGCTACTAGCCAAAGAGTCTGCAGTTTATTTATAAGCTCTGCCTGACAGCCATTTCATAAGATGAAGGAGCAGGAGTGGAAATCTACTGACTGGAGCTTTAACAGTACAGTCAATGTAATCTACACAGCGACTGCAACCACTGCATACTGTCTGTGGCTTCTGTTTGGTCTCCTGAGACAAAGGAACTGTTGAAAAGGTGCATAGAAAGGTGTTTGAATGTCCTTAAATGACTTACCTGTGACGTACATATCGTTTCCGAGGGCAGCTATGCTGTAGCCTCCTCCCAGGTGGTCAGGGAATTCAGCCAAGTAGCGCCACTGTCCAGTCTGGGGGTTGTAACAGTCCACTGTGACCAGCTCATCGCAGTCCTGGTCGCAGCCTCCCACCACCACCAGGATTTCTGCCAATCCTGTGGAGGGCCGTGGCCTCATGCGGTGGCAGGGCCTGTCGTGGCGGTCGTACTCACAGGACTGAAAGCTACGGGCTTCGTTCACCATGCGGAGGCAAGTGGGTGAAAGGTAGACCAGCGGGTCGCTCTCCACGTGAGCCAACAGGAAAAACCTCCTGACAAAAGGGAGTCTGACCTGCTGGAGGAGCTCGGGCCAGTAGTGGAGTCTCCGCTGGAGGTCAGCCTTCACCCAGCGCACTGCAATCTGATAAACCGTCTCCTCTTTGTCCACACAAAGGTCATTGTCTGACATAAACTCAAGCAGGCGCTTCCAAGGTAACCGCTCAAAGTCCGTGCCTTTAGCCAGCTCCATTATGTTTTTGAGGACAAAGCGGCGAGCGCTGGCTGCCAGCTCTCTGCAAGCGTAGGCCTCTGCAAAGTCCTGGATCTCTAAGCAGTTGGAAACATCCAGCCGCTGCTCCAGAAACGCACAGCAGGCCTCCTTGACTGAGGGAAACTGAAACAGATCAGCCGTCTTCAGAAGGAGGTCCACGTTATCCTGAGTGACGGTGACCCGTCCTGTATAGCAGAAGTCCACCAGCAGCCCTAAAAGCTCAGCTGACACCTCGTGTAGAACGACCCGGTCCATAGCACTCTCCCTCAGCGTTCCTGCGAACATAGCCCGGAAGTAGGTGCTGGCAGCGGCCAACACTGTGCGGTGACAGTGGAACTCGCGGCCCTCAGCACACAGAGTCACATCGAAAAACTTGCGTTCGGCTCGGAGTTCATGGATTCCCCGCAGAAGATTGAAGGCGTGGGCCGTGTCGAAAAAAGGCAGGGTGGATGGTTGTGTCTGCAAGACTGGCTTTTCCATCTCTCCTCTCTCTGGGTGATCAGCTTCCAGTGACTGTGCTCAGAATGTTGTTTTCATCTAAAACAAAGAAACACCAGAAACATACATCAAATTCCAAACCAACACAATTAATGATTATTTACATTATCAACTAATTTGCTGAGATTGATTAGTAAATTGTTTGGTCTATAAAGCCCAAACAGACATCTTCAAATCACTTGTTTGAACTTAACAACAGTCCACAATCCAAAGTTATTTAATTCACAATCCTGTCAGCTAAAGAGAAGCGGCAAGTTCTCATGATTGAGAGGCTGGAATTCACTGTAAATCACTAATTGATTATCAAAACAGCTCAAATTCCCGGAAGATTAGAAGTTCTTATACCAAATAAATCAGACACAGTGGTCTATAATGGTGACAGAAACAACAAAAAGCTATGATGACCAATGTTCAATTAAGTTTCACCATTTACAAAAGTCCTAAAAAGTCCTACCAAACGCATAAAATCAAACCCAAGCCAAATTAATTTCCATCAGTTAATCTGTCTAGTAAGTAGTGGATCATTTAGAAACAATACAACCAAACATGTAACCAAAGTTACAGGCTGCTGCCTCAAATAAAATAAGTAATTTTTAATCAAAAAGCCCAGACTGTTCTTTCCCCTACCTGACAAGCCTGTCCAGGTACATAACACAAGCAAAGTGTACAACAGTCTAGAATATACGACAGCGAAGCTCAGCACAACTCTGGTCGACCAGCTCCTTATCCGTGTTTAAGAAAGAGAGCTCGCTTGCGCTCAGGGGCTATAAATACACCAGCAGTGTCCATTTCCAGACGAGAGGAGGGGGGCGTTTAGGGAGAACACCTAACATGCCGTGGGCTGACGCTGTGGGGAGAGAATATCCCTCCCACCCCCCTTTACTGGTATGTCTCTGTGGTCAGTGAGTGTGAGTAAGTGGTCTTTGAGAGGAGAGCCAGCTGAGCCCGGGCCTCCTCACCACCGTCAGCACGGCAGCGGCAGACCAAAACACAGAGCTTCCTGTCATAATATTCTGCAATCAGCTTAGCAAAGCACAGAAGCACCAGCACAGACCTACTCTGATCACAGCAGACAAACACGAACAGGGACGACTCCGGTGTCAGAAACAACTATTAGACGCCCAACAGAAAATCAACTGACAACTACCCTGATAACTGCTCTGGGGATGACCATCGGTTGGTCTATCCCTTTTGTCCAAACTGAAATATCTCAACAACTTTTGGACTAATTGGCATGAAATTCTACACAGACATTCGTGGTCCCTAGATGACGAATCCTACAGACTTTGGAGATCCCCTGACTGTTTTCTCTGGTGCCATCACAAGGTTGACATGTCTGGTCTGGAGTGAAATGTCTCAACAATTATTAGTTGCCATTAAATGTAACTGAAACAGGACACGCTTTGTTTCATATCAATTCAGTGCAAACCTATGGGAGAGAATTATCACTGGTTAGACTCTTAACATCAGGGTGATTTGTATGAGACAGAAGGAAGCCGTCCTGCTCTCCTTCAGCCTGTCTGCCTGTCATGTTATGTTCCAACACCCAAACAGAGAATCTGCCTCTAACACACACACAACAGACTGTGTTTAAACCACAAACACAGCTAGAGGGGCTGAGATTACACATGAGCTGCTGACAGCCTTAATCACACACATACCTGTGGACCTGCTCACTGTCTGTACATGCCAGTGAAGATGAATTCTAACAAACATGTTGTTTTCACTTCTTAAAGAAACCACTACATTTATACATATCTTCTTGAAATATAGTTCTGTTTTGTTGTAAAGAATGACACAATAACACGTTACTGTTGTTTTGCACAGCCCAAAAGAAAAATATTGAATGATGATCTGTAACACACATATTCCTATCGTTCAAAATACAAAACTGATCAAATTCAGGTTTGTATATTCGCATGTCTTAACACCAGGGCCAATAGATACATGTCTATTAAATGATTGACGCCATTGCAGTTAACCTAATGTGATTATTTATGGTATGTAAGTGCGTATTTTCATGATATATCTTCAGATAAATCTGAATGGTAATATAGGTGTAAGACTTGTCACTTTGGACAAAATGAGAATTACGCAATAATATTTGTTAGTATTTTTGTTTTTTTCTGTTGAAATCTGCTGAAACACCACCAAATAATCGATTAAATATTGACCCTAGAAAAGGTTTTGGGCATTGCATTCTGAAATATCTGTGATACTATAATCCTGTTAATAATTCACTGCTACTTACTGAGAAATGTGGCTGATTTTGATATAACGGCGTTTAAATTTCAAGTTTTCATTCCTGTAAAATCACCAGGAGAAAAACAACACAGTAGAAAGTAGTAAAACACTTGAATAGACTTTTTTTAGAACACCAGTTTGTGTTGACTTCATGGGAACCTGCATTAAAGGCGTATTCAAAGCTTCTTGTCAATATTTGGAGATGATCATTCCTTCTCAAAATATACACTGGTATCTCCTTACAGAGATTTGTTTAAAGGTTGTAATAAAGCCCCTTGTCCTCTGGCCAAAGGACTTAGTGCACATTCCACACCAGGGTCCAACAATGCAGCGGTCCACAAAGCTTTGCGAGGGATCAAACTGCTCTGTGAAGGGCAGACAGGGCCTCACAAACCCAGACCTGCACTGAAAAAAAACAGATCTTTCTAACCTCTGTGTAAGTGATTGTCTTTATGTTAGAAGGGATAATGGCATTTCCTTACATAGAAGTTAGTGAGCTTTCCTTTCTCTCAGTCGTATATGTGATTTCTTACTGCCTGCCACAAATGCTAAGAATGCCCTTTCACAAAAGCAGAGTTGTTCAGTTACATCTGTTCTTCATCTTCACATTTTAGCCATTTTATCTTTTACTACACATTATCACAAACAGCAAACTCTGGAGAGAGGCTTCGAACTCTAACAGTCAAGAGTATTGAGCAACTTAAAATCAGTATGTTTACCAAGCAGCTCCAAGAATAGCGGACAGTAATTTATACTCTCAAAGGACGAGGGGGAGAGGGAAGGTGAGATGGAGGGAAACAGCAGAGGTGTGGAAACAATCTCACTGCTGTGCGTGAAGAGCACAGAGAGACCAGTGTAGCAGCCAGAAAACTACCCCCACCCACCTGCACAGCGGAGCTATATAGGTGAAAGGATCCCTATGCCCCCCTTTCATCATCTACTATAACAGTGTTAGTCTGTCTGCCCTTGGAACTGAACTCATGACCTGTGGTTATATTCCCGATAGAAACACTCAGAGAGGTACAATGCCGTTAGTCACTAGACTTAGTAACAACCTGGCTAAAACTCTAGAGGATGGCTGGTGTATATTCATTTCTATTCCATAAAAAGGTTGACGAGAAGGTCTATGTCTGTATTTGGGAGCCATGTTACCGACGTCTCTGCAGACAGACAAACAAGCAGCATTACTGTAAATAGAAATGGTTTTCATGAGTTGACTCACAGTGAACACACTGGTGCTTTGGGCTAAATGCTAACGTCAGAACACCGGAGAGAGTACAACTGAGGCTGATGAGAATGTCATTACTTTTGCAGGTATTTATATTCAGTGAGAAATAGCTTTCACAATTTACCAAAGTTATTATAATTCATCCTGAGAGGAATGTGAAAGTGAGATTTCATGGCAACCTATGAAATAGCTCTCAGGAAATTTTACTCAGAACTAGTGATGGGCATGATTAATTGATGATCAATTGCTGATTGCTAAGAATTTTGTCAGTCAGGTGAAATTTAATTGATTGATTTCTGTCAATGAGGCAGCAATATTATTATTTTCATTATGTGGCAGCAACCAGCAGGAGGCGCAATTAAAATTTAACAGAGAGAACCGAGCTGCCTTTGAGTTCTCAAAGAAATCTAAGGTGAACATGAAGAGAGCAGAAGTTTGGTGTGGGACCATTTCAAGCTAAGAGTGCCACAGATCTTTGTTGTTCTGCTTTGTTTAGGAGGACAGCAGTTTCTTTAGAAGCCTATTTTCTGCCACGGGCATTTTAAGTATAAAAAAATAACGATTAATCGATAATTTTTTTTTTTTTTTCTGATGATCAATCTATGCTCGATCCCTACTCAGAACCACAAACGTGAAACTTTTTGTGGCACTAGAAGAGAAGTCCTGACTGAGGATCACTTCAGTCAGTAGGATTTATCCTCTGGGGACTGTGAATTTCTGTACAAAATGTTGTACCAGTCCAGCAATTGGATGTCTAAATATTTCACAGGATAAGTGAAAACTCTGAAGTTAGAGGATCAACAAAGTCGTTCAGATTCATAATCCAGAGAACCAAGGAATTCTACATCAGATTTCATGGCAATCCTTTCAACAGTCCCATAAATGTTTGTACAAACTTTTGTGGCAATCCACTGAACAGTCACTGAGATATCTGGATAAAAATACAATGCCAACAAACTCAAAGGCAGAGCACTCAAGCACAACAAAAGCACAAAACATCTCATCTTGTAAACAACATATTGCTTCATTTAAATCTAGAAAAAAAAAGGTTGGCTTGGTTTATTCACCACAGGGCACGACTTTTAATTACAGTTTCATAACACGCTGTGGCTTCCTAGAAGGTACGGTATGTTTATCTGGAAACAGTTCTGTGCATGTGAAAAGGGTAAATCAAAAACAGTTTACATGTAGTTGCTTGCAATATGTTGTTTATCTTTTGGTATTTATACTACTGCTGCCCCCTGCTGGTGCAATCTCAAATTACAACCAAAGCAAATTACAAACACGTTTCATCACTTTTGCATGTCTATCATCTCAGTATCAACGGTTCAATAGCTCTACTGTGTACAGAATAACCTTGCTGAAACTTGGATATTCATAGTTAATATTATACTTCCCAAATGTTAAGCTTAGGCTACCCTGCACATAAAAACAATTAATTCATGACAGAGAATATGAAGCACATAACCTAGAAGGATTTTTTTTTTGCAACAAAGACAACAAATCAGCATCATTCTGTAACGGAGCAGTACTCAGATTCATGTGGTCTACACCAGCACCTGGTCCACCGACAACCACACTGAGACAGCTGCTCGCTCTGCTGTCGCTCCAGGCGGCTGAGGCCAAGGCGACCATCAGAGTGGAGCGACATAAACCCCTGGTTCTCCACAGCTGAGCCTGGCCTGGCCATAAAAAGGCAACCATAGGCTCCCCACACCATGCACTCATCTCATTATTTGGGGGGGGGGGGGGCACCACGAGGCCACTAGCAGCAACAAGACTCAGACAGGAGACAGTATGAGAATGGATATTCTTCTCACAGAAGTGGTGTGGTTTTGGTTGTGGAGCTTTTTATGCAATTACATGACGACCAGCTGTAGCGAGACACGATCTTAGCAGATGCGATTTTGTACGACTACTTTTATTTGTGAAACGTTTGAGTATATTTTTCCGCTAATACTTCCACTTTTGAGGAAAAGGTTTGAATGCAGGTCTTGTACTAGTGAAGTAGTATTTTGTACTATTGTATTGCTACTTTTATCCGAGTTACTACAACTGTGCCCTGCTGAAGTGTCCTTGAGAAAGTCCATGAACCCCTAACCAGTTCGAGTGGTACTTTTCCTGGCTAAACTTGCAGTCTTATTGTTAAGAGTACAACTGTCCAACGGAAGTAGCACATGATTCATCAGACTTGTAAGGGGAATGCCAGGCAGAATAACTTTTAGTGCCACCCTGAAGGTTTGTTTCTGTATCATGACTTGGGGTTTACCACCAGGGATGATTTCAAATACCAAGTAATGTGCGCTATCATCTGCCCCTGCATTCCTGTAATTCCTGCTCCTGTAACAGATGTTACAGTTAGAACTTAAACATCGGTGGTGGACAAAGTATTCAGATGCTTTACTCAAGTAAAAGTACTAATAACACACTGTAAAGATACTCCATTACAAGAATAAGTCCTGCATTGAAAATGTTTCTTGGTAAAAGTATGCAAGCATAATCAGGAAAATATACTTTAAGTGTTAAAAGGAGAAGTAGTGAATGTGGTAAACCGCCCAATTAGCAGATATAATAATAATGAACAAAAAATATGTCAAATGGGAAAAGCAGCAAATGTTCATATATCTGAGAAGCTGGAATCATGAAATGTTAGATATTTTTTACAGTTGCCAATTAATTTTCTGCCAGTCAACTAAAGATTTCAGCTCTACTTGTAGCTACTGTAGGACAGTTTAATCTACAACAAATTCCATTTTATAATCTCATGTTTTCCATGCTAAAATGTTAATCTGCAAAGTAACTGCTAGTAACTAAAGTTGCTGGATAAATGCAGTAGAGTAAAAAGCAGCAGTGTTTCCCCATGAAACAAAAAGTACAGTAAATTGTGCAGAAACAGTTTCATTCCACTAATAAACATTTGTATCATTCAGCTCATGCAGCCATACAAGTCCAAAGTATTGAGCAGTGAGGCCTCAGTCTTAAATGCTTTTGAAAAAAAAAGGTAACCGTTTCCCATCCCAAGCCATGTTTGGTTCTTGATAATATTCAAATGTCGGAGCTAACGATACAGTATATCATAGCTCAGATACGATGCAAGGCCCAAAGCCACATACAGAGATGTAATGTCAGTAAATACTTGAGCTTAGTTATTCTATTACAACACGACATAATGAAAATTGTTAAGCAACTTCTGTCTTGCTAATTAACTTTCGCCACAATGTAACGACTTGTAAAATGCCTGTTTATGCGCCGAGACAGCCATTACATTACGTTGTAATGAGCATAATGGCGTATTAGAGAACATATTAAACAACATTTTGAAGCAGTGGCTATAATTTCACATGTTCAACGGCAGCTGTAAACAGAAGTAGAGTCGTGTTCACACGAAGCTCCCAACGTAATTTTCCTATGGGACACAACGTTGCTGCTTATGTCAGACTGTCCTCCAAAATAACGACATTCAAACACATGTCAACTCAGTCTTTAGACGACTTACCGGTATTTCTGTTCACCTGGCTTTGATGCTTTTATAGAGTACAACGCGTTAACGCCGTACAGATCGAGCTACGATTAAAGTTTGACGCCGCGGATCTCTCCGGCCTCCTCTGCGCCATGATACCCTGCACTGGAACAAATGTTGCTTTTACGGAGTGTCGGAAATATTGGCGTGAAAAGGAACACGCAGATAATCCTACAGTCGACGGCCAATCGCTCGTATGAATTTTCTTCTCATTCTGTACTAATACAGTTACTGCTACTACTTCTATTACTGACTATTATTTGTTTTGAATTACACATTTATACTGATGAAATACTTTGTATTTTTACTCTACTGTACCTTCTTAAGCACTTTGTAATTGCAGATTTGTATAACTGCTATATAAATAGTAAAAAAATAAAAAATAAACATGATTATTATCGAAATAATTAAAATGTTCTTATTGTAGCAGCAGTAGCAGCAGCTGTGTCAGCCAAAAAAACGCACACCTGCAGTGGACAATAACTACGACCCGTTACAAAAATGATGCCTATGAACAGAGCACAGCTAGATTATGCAAGTATATTTTCTAGCATTTTAAATTTCAAAGATCCTCCAATACAACCTCAGCTACATTAACAACTCCTGTTTAATAACTTGACTTTACAGTTTTGTTGTGAGCAGTTAGTAGCATCTGAAATGACTTTCAAACTAATCAATCAAATGGTTCCAAAAGATATCAATGCTGTTACTGCCATGACATCTTTCATGGACATGCATGATCCCCAGATAATCCCACTGACTGTGGTGATTTGATTTTTGTTTTGTTTCACAGCAATCCATCAGGTATTCACAGTGCTCAAGAGTGAATCCTAATGACTTTTTCTTTGACGTTTGACATTTGCGGTTCAGAGTGAAATAACATGTATTGGATGGTATTGGATCAGTTTCACTGCTCATAAAACTTGTGTCTTTGTGAACTGTGATGATAGAACCCATTAGGTCAAAATTTTAATTTGTCAACCAAATACTTTGGTTTAGGACCAAATGCCTTCAAAATTAATGACATCCTCACCACCATTTACTTCTCGGCAAGATAAAACATGAATGCTGGATCTCAACATTTATCTAACAGTTTAGTTTACAGTGAGAATATGTTAGCTTTGCTTGTCTTGGTGCATCTTGGTACCTAAGGTCTGTGAAAAGAAAAAACCAAAGTTGTGTCTTTGCCTGAACAAATTAAACTGTCAATACCCTCATCCATCAGGTGTTCTCAATCACTTTGCAGTCATTTTAACCAGCAGAACACTGACAGTCAATATCCACTATGGCTATCACAATGCTCAATTCAATCTACTGATTAAAATTCAGTCCACGGAGGACACGTATGTCTATCTACCTTTGCCTCTTATCCCTCAGAGGGGAATAATGAGGAGGCAAGAAAGGGATGATGATCTTACCCTTCACAGAGCAATTAGGAGTGACCTGCTGATGAACTTTCTCTGGCCTCATTGTGTCCCTCAGGCAGTGTAGATGTGGGAACTGCTGATGGACGTCTACCATAGGGGTCACAGTGACATTGTACAATTAGATACTCACAAAGGGCCTTCTAACAAATGATACTGACATTTTATATCACTTGATTGAGATTTACTTAGTAAATTTCACTATGACACTTGCAATAGGGATGATTTTGAAACATTTAGTCCAAACGTCTTTAAAACTGTTCAACATTTTGGATAAGATATTCACTTTCTTACAGGTTTGATGAGAAACTTAGATACCACGATATCTGCGTGATAAATATGAAGCAACTGCTACCAAATAGTTAGGTTAGCTGGCCTGGAAATGCTAGCCTGGCTCAGTCCAAAGGTAACAAAATCCGCCAACCAACACCTCAACAGCCCAGTTATTAACATGTTAGATAATGTTTGTTAAATCTGCACACAGAATAAAGTGTAAAAATTAGAAGTTGTGAGTTTTTTTCTGTTTGATGCAGTGAACTTGTCAGCATACAGCCACCCTCTTATTAAGACATCTAGCAGGGTGGGTTAGGGTCTGTATGTTCAATTTTCTTGAGGACCCCTCACCTAATAAATTTCACAGTTGGTTGGCACTGCACTTGAGTTCTAAGCAATATACATACCAAGTCTGAAGTCGATCAGATGAGCGGTTTTTGAGACAAATGAAAGAGACAGACAGGCTGCAGCATGACCATTGACAGTGTCATGAGAATTTGTTAAGAGACAGAAGGTTCTGTGACGTCACAGATGTCCTTTGATGCTGTGACATCATCACGTGATGTCACAAATTAAGGCCCAAGATAAAAGGAGCTGGTGACATCACCAGTGATGATTCTAGAAGCTTACATTTAAGTTTGGAACTTGGGAACTATAAGACCCATCATAAATACAAGCAGTCTTACAGAACAGTACGATCCATATACAAGTCGCGAACTCCGGCAAGATACTCAACAGACAAAAGAAAGCTTAACACAACAAATAGAGATGTCTTCAGCAAACATGTCCATTTTGTCCAGAGCTGAATGGGTCAGATTTCCATCTGTCCATAGAAATCAGCTCAGTGCAGCCAAAATAGACATGAGGCTGACAATGGAAGAGAGTCGCACCAATAATCAGCGGTTTAACCAGAATGGCTGTGACAAAAAATTTAACAAGGTTGTCTTAAGGACACATATGGAGAAGGAGAATCAGGCCCTGTCTGAAATTAAACGAAGACAGCAAAAACTGGCTGAGGAGGAAAACCGTAAGTGTGAAGAGATGATGCAGTCTAGGCACAGAGAAGCTCTGAGGAAGGATCAGGAGAAGATCAATCAGAGAATGCTTAAAGCCCGTGCTTTGGCACAATATCAAGCCAAGCAAATGAAGGAGAGGGAACTGCTGAAAGAAAAGGAGAGACTGCAGGACAAGAAAGACAGGGAAATGCTCTACAACCTCGATGAGCAACATGCACAGGAGCTAAGACGTGAGGCAGAGAAAAAAGCTCTGTCAAAGAAAATTAACTTAAGAAACCAACTGGAGGATATCAACAGAATAAATCTCACCAGAGAGGAGCAGGAACATAGACTGAACATGGAGGTGCAGAACGCCAAACGTGGTCAGCTGCAAAACGATGAACTGCTCCTGAAACGAAAAGCTGAGCAAACCGAGAAGTTCAGGAAGCTCCAGACACCAAAACAGATTGTTTGGGACCAACTGGCAGCCAGAAAGAGGGAGCAGGCCGGCACCAGAGCTCTGAGGGAGGAGCAAAGATTCACCAAGGAAAAGGCAAAGATAGAGGCTGAACTGGTAAAGCAGCAGAGGGAAAAGGCGAAGAACAATGCTGCAGTGGTTCAGTCTATCGCTGCCCACAGACAGAAAAAGACATACGAGAACGAGCAGAAGGCAAAGGCAGAGCAGCAGGGCAACGTGGACTGGCTTCAGGCTCAGAAAGAAGCTGACAGGTTGTTCCTGACAAATGAAAAACTAAAGGCACAGAAGACCAGAGAAGACCGGATGAAAATTCGCGACTTCAATTTGGCCCAGGCAGCTGAAAAGCGTGCTCGTCTTGAGCAGCAGAGAAAGGAGGACCATGACACTGCAGTGAGGAATGCAGAACAGGCTGAGAAGGAGATGTACCTTCGCCAGTATGTTCAGCATGAACTTCACGAGGCAGCAGAGAATCTACTGTGTCAGGAACGCAAGCGCCTGACAATCAAGTACAACGAGACCAGTAACATCGACCTTAAACCCGGCTGCCTCCCGTCCATTTCAAAAGCAGCTAAAACCACCGTAGCTGCAAAGGATTCAACCAGAGGTGGGTCTGGTCTTAGAGTGGGTTCTGGAGAATCCAGAATGACCAACCTGAGCCGCCGCTCCTCTGTAACTTCCATCTGTAACCTCAACCAGGACTTTGTGCTGCCTTCCAAACCCTGCCTCCCACCCATCCGAAAAGCTGTCAAGCAGAGGTCCTAAAAACAATTGATCTAGACCAGCCTGATCTCCAAAAATCTCTTTCCTCCAAACCCTCTAAATTTTTCCCTCTCTTTTTTTCCTGTTACTATTATTCTTTTCTGTTAGAAGTTTGCATGTGTGGTTTTCTCTGGGTCACCCAGTTTCTCCACAAAAAAAAAAAAAAACACACCAACAACAAAAAAAAAAAAAACCTAAAAAAAAAAAAAAAAAACATTTAAAAAGCATGGACTTACATAATATTCTTATTTATGTGGCTATAGTTTCTAAGGCAGTATGGTCACTACAATGATAGTGGTTTCAAAAAAAGAAAAAAAGGGGACAGTATGTATAATTTACCAAATCAAAAAAGTGGTTAAACATGACAAATCTCTCTCAGGAAGTGTCTAATTTGCTCTTTATTAAATTAAGAAATATACTAAAACTCAAAACTAAAAAAAAAAAAAATCTTGAACTGTACTCTGTATACTTCATTAACTATTTTGCAGAATAAAATTGCTGTAATGTATTGAATAATGTACTTTTTTGTAATTATACAAGAAGGAATCACTTATAATGTTGAATACAATAAATGCTGGATATCTATTCTCAAAAACCTTCACTATAGAGAACTCTATTCCATCAAATAGCTTATACTGTACTGTACAACAACTCACCTATGTGTGTCAGATGAACAGTGGGGGAAACTCAAGATTTGACCACTCCTTTGTGTGATCTGTGTTGCAATTGAGCACCAAAAACAGAAGTGAGAGAAATACAAGACAGAAAGAAAAATGAATGTGTATAACTATTCAGCCACTAGATGGAGACATTTTATAGTTTATATATTATAGTCACCTCTTACGTCTGTTTACTTGTAGCTCTCAAAACTAATATCCCTCATTTATGTTTTGTGGAAAAAAGATGATCTAAATCCTATAATTCTTCTGAGTATCCAAGACTGAATTGAATTTGCTGTAAACAAATCTTTGCCTCTATAAAATGATAATTTTGTTTTTGTTAATTGTTATGTTTTAGTATTGACAAGGTTGTTACACATATTTATAGGAGACCAGCCATGACTATAGACTCTAAAGCAGTAGCTGATGACCTGTATGTACTGACTAATAATATAAAGTTTCCTTTCCATACTTCACAAGTGGGTTCTACTAGGTGTTCCTAAACCCATAATAAAGTTTGTGTGTTAAGACAGTGTTTAAGAGTTCAATAAATCTGAAATCAAAACTAACATTTGTTTTAGTTACAGTTTAATAACAGTTACTGGCAGTTAGTAGGTGTAGTAGGTTTTTGTGCTGTGTGATTTAAAATCTCCATAGTTCATATCATTATGACACACATGTTAGCTCAGTTAGCTACGCAACAATTACACGTAGTTACTTACACATAAGTGTTGCATTGTTGTGTTACATTAGTGGATATTTTGTAACTAATATCTTTATAAATCAAACAACAACAAAAACACAGTAAACATAATAACAAGGCTAAGTTCAAACTCAAACAGCTGATGCAAATGGCATGTGTCCTACTTTTAGATAGAGAACACATCTCTTTCTTTGTGCATAGTTATTTATTATTAATGAGTTGAATTTACACATTAGGAAAAAATGTATTGATTTTTTTGGAACAATAATTGTGGTCACCCCCAAGCACTGTATGAAGGTGGTTTAAGGAGCATGATTCACAAGACATCAATCAGTCAATCAATTCCATTTGATGTCATTTCTTTCCATGATTAATGGCATAAAAACAGACAAACCCCAAACTCCTTTCATGGTGCAGTGCAGCATAAAATTGACTAGACAGTTACATCTCTAACACTGATGCTTTACAGTGTATTTGCTTTTCATTTGTTGTGATGCTCTGTTGCATATTTAAGGGCATGGCATAGTCACTGTGTAAATTATTGATATGACAGACTGCAGCTTTGAATGTCAATACATCTCCCTGGAGACGAAAAGTGAAAGAAACCCCAATACAAAAGTTTGATCAATAGAAACCGAAGGACGGTTTGACAGAAGTGAAATGGAATAACAGGGAGAAAGCAAGAAGAGGTAGACAAGTTATAAGAAATGAAATACACAGAGTTGCTGATGAAGGGAGAAAGCTGTGAGGCTGCACAAGTTTAAATCCTTGAGTCTGTTTGAAAACAAATCCACAACTTGCATGCACAGTTGTATGTTGTACCTGGACCTGGTTATATAACACATGATAATAACTACCTTCTTATGTTGTGTTGCAATATCAAAGGTCATGGCGTGCTTTGGTTAATTGAATTCAAACTCTATTGCTGCACAGCGGTGCCTCTCCACGGGGTGACCGATATGAAGGGCTCGATAATAACACATCCAGGGCTTGTTGAATAAGTAGGTGTATTATTTGTGGATCTGGGTGTCAGGGAAAAGCAAAACATTGGGTAGCAGCATAAAATATTGAACAAACTCATCTTTATTGTTCTCTTCTCCTTAACTGCATCACACTGAGAGACAGGATTCTGCTAAGGCTTGTTCAGCAAACCCTTCCCTGGATAAATAGTCAACTTTTTTTATATGCATTCTTTTAAAGGTTATTATTAGTTAGTGCATTCAAATTTGTATTGTTATTTATTATTTTCACTTGGAGTGTTATTTATGATTGTCTACAACCTGTGCAAAATACACCTGAGGGCAGATTTGTTTGGGCTAAGAGAGGAAATATCCGTATTCAGCATGCAGGGGTAGTTTAAGAGGTTGTTATACTGGTACCATCCATTTATTTATCCACAATAATTAGGCTGATTCACTTGGAGTAAGAGGTGTATCCCAGAGCATTTAATTATTTTCTAAAGAAAGAAATTGTGCTCTAAATTGCTTCCCCTGGACTCTACTAAGGCAGAATAAAAACATAAATTCTATGTTTAAATGTTTCATGGCTCAACAGTGCAACCTCTGACAGGTACAGCTCAATCCACCAAGTACCAAATTACAGATTTTCTCCTCCACAGAGTTTGTGCTCATGATTTAATGCCTTGCAGCTGCCATAATGTTCATCATGCAGTGAAGGAGCATGGTAGAGCAGTGAAATGAGCTCTCCTGTGCTCGAAGTTGATCCACATGAGCCACATTTTATTTGTTGTTCCATGTTGCAAGAGCCCAGCTACGCAGTTCATGTGCTGTCAGCCGTGTCATAAAGAGCATCTTTCAATCAGGCATCACTGTGTGTCTGCATGCCTGCCTAAGAATCTCAAAACCGACTGAAAATCCCCCGTCAAATGTTTGGTTGTCACTATTATGACTCACATGCAATACAGGGTTAATGCCAAATTACACATTGAGGCCACCTCCGTGTTCTTAAAGCATGCTCCCTTTTCATCACGTCTGTGTTTACATGCCACGGTGAGATTACAGTTAAATTGGAAAATTATAACATCACATTCATGGTCACTCATCTGTGAATCTCGATCATTATCAGATGTCATCCTTCTGGTTGCTGAGCGAGTAAATTGCAGAGGAAAACAAAACTGCGAAGCATAATCATAAAAGCTGTCAGATGTCAGTGATGAGATTGAAACGCTGATGATTGAAATGTGTTTCTTTTTGTGTCCTGTCGCTATAAATCACAACATGTGGCTAAGGAACTTATAAACATGCACATTTTCTGCATCCAGTCATCAGTCTTGGTTTTGCTTTGCTTGCACTTGCATATTATAGTTTATCTTATATGTAAGGTACTTTTTTCCCCTTTCAGTTGCTGATGCATTCACATGGGGTGAAAAACACTCCAGTGTTGGTTTACTGTGATTAATAATTTCTGAAGGCATGGTTATCTGCTTGCCTGGTGCTCACAGCCTACATGATAATCTGCAGTCTAATCCAATCATACACCACTGATGAGTGGGACACTACTTGTGGATATTACCTCTGCTAGCACATCTGCATTTGCTGAGTGCACACTAAGAGAAATATAGTTGGAATCTGCAAAATCTTCTCTGTTCTCTCTGCACTTGCAGTAAAATTGCCTGACGTCCCTTCTCAGTCTTTCAAATTGAATATGACTGTGATAGTTTATGCTGCCATTACAGAGGCCATCAAAGTGCCTAAATGGAAGATTAGAAGCCATTTATCCTTCTGAAAAATATATTGTTTAGAGATTCCTAGACAGCGTTTTTCCAAGACATCAGCAAAATGTTTCTGTGGTTTCATTTATCATTATACCGGCCCTCTATTTCACACACACAAAAAACAGTTACTTCTCTCCCACTACTGAGGACTCCTCACATATCCATCTGCTAGTTAAGTTCTCCTCTCAACACGACACAATTAATCATGCTGTCACACAATCTATGCATGAGTGCTAGATGGCCCAGGGTTACCAGGCACCGAGTGACACAGTCAAGCAAAATAGCAGAGGATGTTAACTACTCTTTTGTGTGCAAAAACTATTTTCATTATCGCCGCAACCATGCAAGACTTTTAAGTATGTGATTGTTGGAGTGCCCATTAGTCATCTTGCCTTACATAATTATTTTGTACACTCAGAGTCCACTTTAATCAGTCAATCAGTAATCTTCAAAGATGTCATGCTCTTTCAGTGGGCCAGACAAAAAAACAAAAAGGAAAAAATCTCTCTGAACTGAATAAAAAGAAATGAATTCTTCACCCCAACCACTCATTCTAACTGTGCTCATTACATGCAGTTAAAGTAGTCTCTGGGATGCATATGATTCATCCAGTTAAAATGAACAAACTGCCATAAACCACAAAATGTGTTAAACAGAGATTCAATAAGTCTAAGTGTTATAATAGGAACAGAGCCACAGATGTGGGTGACACTCCAGGACTGACACAGCGACTCAAAGAAATAATTGGATATGTCTATATTTGGCTCTGTGTTTGTGTATTCCAATCCTCAGCCTTATTTTATTCGTCCTGAGTACATGACTGATCCCTCACCAGCACCCTCCCAAATAATCTTCAGATATAAGATGCCGGCTAAATGAAGAGCTAATAATGAAAAAGCAAGTTTCTCCAGCTTCCCTCATTTCTCCTATACCTCCCTCACTGTGGATACAGGGGAAGTGACACCAACACAGCAGTGTCCCCGCTGACAAAACTGTTCATTTTGGTGGTTTCTGTGGAAAATAATAAGACATTAAACCCTGGGAGGGCTAGAGAGCCTTATGTTCCTTGCAGCCTGTCTTCGAAGAGCAGCTTTGCCTCCTTCTCACCAAAGGCGCTTAGATTTGGGGGGGCTCCTGCCTCCTGCCACATTTCTGAGGCAGCTGTGTTATTATGGATGGAGATTACTGAGTGTTGGTGGGCAGAAGACGACCTCAACTGATTATTAGGGAAACAAAGGCTGCTGCCTGCCAAGGGGTGGCCTGCTGGATTGCTGCTTGAATGCATTTATCCGACTCTCTTTAAAAAATTCTCCCATAAAAAGGTTCAAAAAGGAATCCCACCATTGTATCTCCGAAATCAAAGAACCTTTTGCCACAAAACGTTTCACTATTAGTCCTGAAAATAGAGCATTTTATATTACAGGGGTTCTCTTTTTATTTGCCGGCGACTAGAGAGGGAAGCTACAGCGCTGTGCCAAGGCAGGCTGTAGTAACCCATTAGAGAAAGTGAAACCAGAGGAGTTTCTTGATACAGAGTATGCCAACTTCTGACTCGCGCACTTGGGAGTTAGGGATGGGTGATTGGTTCAACTTATAAGGCCAGACTCCGGGAGGACCGAAATTGCAACAGCAGCGTTCTTGCTGACATAAACAGCTTAAGCTCGGCTCTGGTGATTATACTTCAAGACAACTGTACCTGACTGTACTGTGACAAAATAATCTCAACTCACAAGTCCACTGACAGTTCTTCCTCTTCTTTGGTTAGAAAAAATAACTAAATTAACAGTGGGCTGCAGTCAAAAGATGCACCTGTTCCCAATCAAAATTTGTATTTCATACATGTAAGAAGCCCAAAGTCCACAAAGGCAGCACTGTTGTACTAAAGTCAAGCAGGTTTCAGTTTCTAATAGTGCTACAGTGAATGCTGATTTGTCTTGGAAAGAGAGCGACTGTGTTGAGTTACAGAAGCTAGTGGAACTAGTCCAGACTTGACTTGGACTTTGGATCTGTCGAATGTCGACATTTCTCTTGAGTAATAAAAATAATAAACTTTATTTATACAAAACTTTTTAAAACAAAGTTACAAAGTGCTTAACACTACACATTACAGTTGAACCACAAATGAAATATTTCAAGACTGCAACGAGGCAGATGTGACCACTCAATTAAAAATAATAAAAAAACATTGTTTTAAAAACAATAATAACAGTGATATTGATAAGACATGTTGGTAATAGTGTGCTAATATTAATTAGCCTTTTCAAGAGGACAGTGTCAAGAGAAGTGATTTAAAATTTGATTCTGATTCTGTAAGTCTCAGATCTTTAGGGTATATATGAAGAAGATGACAAACAGTAAGTTTTCAGTTAGCGTTGTAAATGAGAAAGTTCAGGCCTTGATGCTTTTTTTGCATTAGTATTTCTATCCTTGTTTCTTCCTCTGAGTTGTTGTGACTGTGAAACGTCGTTTAAACACACCAAAACAAAGGTGTAATTTGAAAGTGTTTGTGATGGCGGGGGCGGTATCAAAACAACAAATCTTTTCCCTTTATCTTTAAGACTGACAACTAAGATATCCAAGGCAGTTGGGCGAATTGCTGAACCAGTTTGCTCCTTGTGTGATTATTTTCTGCCTTGCACACATTAAAATTGAAATAGAAACTGTTCTCAATTGCTGAGACAACAGTCAAGGCTGTGTTTATCTGCACAGAAACAAATCTCACGCTACTGCTCCACAGCCAAACATCCTATCATTCTGCCCGAATGATTTCATGCTCTGGGAAGCTGAGGTTAGGAAGAATATATCAGGTAGGAAGGGACAGTAAGAACTCTGAGGGCTGGAGCACCTTCTAAATACAGACAAACTGATTTGCTTTGCCCATGTTTTAACCCAGGTATATTGTCATTTTATTGCTCGAAGGGCTGTTAGATCTCTAAATTGTCGTTATAGCACTTTAGTATATGCTTGACAGGATCCACAGGCTATCTGATTCACCCACTTTAACACAATTTGAATTCTCAAAATTATAGTGGATGAATCATCGACATTTGGTAGGAGAGAGAAAATCACTAAAAATATATCTGTATTTTCAAGCTTACTCTGTGGCATTTACTGTTCATAGGTATATGTTTCTATTAAACAAATAATTTTGTATTTTGACAGTTACACTTTATGTTTATGAGACACTGATAAATATCTAAACCTTTCTTTGGCCTATTTAACACCTTAATTTTAATTTCTTAAGCCTGCATGCACTCCTGAGTTCAGCTGCCATAGTGACTAGATCACACTTCCTCCTGTGGAATGAAAACAAGCTCATTTAGTTTGTCATCTCTGGCTCTGTGTTTCTGCACCTGCTCAGTACAAGGCTATAATGTCTTAAATTACTAACACCTATCAGACCATAAATAAGTAGCCCTGTGCAGGAGATCCTTGAATCCTTATGAGGCTTTTGGGCCTCATAAAGAAGAAGTAGTCGTCCCCATATTGACTGTCACAGTAGTAATCTTACTTAAGACAGGTAGAGTTCTTAATGCTAAAACCAGGCTAATACTGATAATAATACTGATATTTAGTTCATGGAAAAGTTGCAGTCGTTTAGAGGCAGATTTCTTGCTTAAATTTATTTTTTGACTGACTAATAACTCTAGCGTTCTAACATGCTCACAAAGGCAATACTAACATGCTAAAGTCATGACTGGACTAATGTTTACCACTTTAATCATTTTAGTTTCATTTGTTAGCATGCTAACAGTTGCTAATTTGTACAACAGTACAGCAGCTAAAAATTGTTGTGGCCCTTGACTCCAAAGAGCACCTTGTTCATTGAGTGTGATTACAAAAAAAGACACTGTTCACCAAACAAAGACACAGCATCTACAGTAAGTATTGGGCAAATAAGAATTTTGACATGGTAACAGCATTAGATAAAGAGTGATAAACCAAAGTGAGGGGGGACAGAATCTTACCAATCCATATTTGTTTGGAAAAATTTGGCTAAACTATCAAAAATCTGAACCTTATGATGGCACTAGAGGAAAAGTCAGGGGATCACGAAAAATAGGATACAACATGTAGGCACCATGAATGTCTATTCAATATTCTGTGCCAATTCCTAGATACTAGGATATTATTCATCCTCTGGGAAACATGAATGTTTCTTATAAAATTTAATGGCAATTCATCTAATAGTTGTCAGAACATCTCAGTAAAAAAACTTACAGTCATGCTAGAAGAACAATCAAGGAATCACTAACATTTGTGGTCCCCAGAGGATGAATCCTACTTATGCTGTTCATTCATCCCTCCTTCCACTAAACCATTAACGCAGCCATTTAAGAACTGAAATATTTCTAGAGTCCTCCACCCAACACTCATCAGCAACATTTTTCTACAGAATCAGACTGGCAGCTTCCTCATCTGATCCAACTCACCAACCAAAGTTTAACGGTTGACCAGACACTCACCTGCGAGCAGGAATGACTCATGCTCAAGATTCAGTCGTTTCTCCATTAATGCGTTTGGCTGACTGTGGCTTGTAAACACACTGCGGTTGCCAGAACAGCACAGAGCAGAAACAGCTACAGCATCTTGTAAACCTCAGACTAGAAGGATAAACCTTAACAAGAATGAGTGACAAGATGATATATGGCTTTCTTTCAGGTCTAAGAGTCTACAGACACACTAGTGGACAGTATTAACATGCCAATATTTGGCAGGTCTAATGTTTTACCATGTTTAGAGTCTTAGTTTAGATTGTCAGCATGCTAATATTGGCTAGTTGGCATTAAACACAAAGTCCAGCCAAGGATGTCTTTGACTTTGCAAGTATTTGGTCATAACACAAGGTATTGGACGACTAAAATTTTGACTTGATGACGACAAGAGGAAAAGTCAAGGGATCACCAAAGTCATCGGGACGCATCATCTGGGAACCATGGATGTCTTTACAAAATTTTGTGGCAATCCACCCAGAGGATGTGGATAATAAAGTGAACATTTTCATGACTTGCTGGTGTCACGTAAGTCATGAGGATTCATCCTCTGGCCGTCATGGATATATGAACCAAATTTAATGGCAATACATCCAGTAGTTGTCATGACATATCACTCAAAACCCAAAACATAAACCTGATGACAGCACAACAGGAAAAGTCAGAGAAACTTCAGAATGGACCAAAGTGGTGGACCAACACTGTCGTCCTCCTTAGCATGGCAAAAAAGTATAAATATTTCCATTGAACCTGCCCTCCAGGAAACGATACAGCAAATTGTTTCACAGGCAAACAATTGCACTGTGGGTCCAGTTTTATTGCCAAGATTTGTATCCTGCAGAGTGGGAACATAACCACAACACTGTCAGTGAGAAATACAGGCAATTAAATAACTATAGGTCTGGATAAGGTGAGCCTCATGTTTTATGCTTCTTGTCTAAAATAAAGTTATTTTAAATCTGAGAAAATGTTGGTATTTTGTAAGCAGTGTCTTTCACAGTCTTTCTCAGTAAATGTTGCTTTCATGCTTCATTATGGTTCAATTTGTAGCACAATGTTTTTGTCTACAGCATTTAAATTCTTTGGCTGCAGTGCTACCGCAGAGGTCTCCTTGTCAATGCCCATGGTTGCAAAACATTAAGTTGCCGAAAAGCACAAATTATGTTTTTGTAAGAAATAAATTATTGGTGAGAATGGGTACCCTCAGTCCCCCAACAATGTACATTAGAATGAAAAAAATAAATAAATAAATAAAGTTTATGTGGATCCATAAACCAACTGTCTAATCCATAAGGCATTGT
The DNA here is from genome assembly GCF_001640805.2 of Lates calcarifer. Taxonomy (NCBI): domain Eukaryota; kingdom Metazoa; phylum Chordata; class Actinopteri; family Centropomidae; genus Lates; species Lates calcarifer. The sequence goes on along the minus strand of NC_066838.1, from coordinate 23,392,967 downwards.
GAATGTTTAATGGTTATTTTGTTATCTGTGCTGGTTTGCAGTATAAGGCTAACAAGACATCTTAAGATGGAGCAAATAAATAGTTAAAAGGGTCTAAAACAATATTCATGTTTTCTGAAGGCCTTCACTCAGAATGAAAGACAGTTTTTATGATCTGGAAAGGTTTGTCTTGTCCATTTTATACAAAAATGATTCAAACTGCTACATAATGCATTAAAAACATGAAAAAGGAAATACAGCATAAAACATTAAAATGCTCCTTCAACACCTTACTGTCCTTTAGGTTCCAACTTTCAAAGCAGACCGTTTCTTCTATGTCTGTCTCCCTCTAAAACCCAGAGAATAGATCAAAGACATCATTGATCCTCTCCGCCTTCATTTGGTCTCAGATCTGAAGAGTTGCAGTCTGCTACGATAATCTTCTGTACACGCCGGAGAAGCTGCTGTATTTACTGTACTCAACTGTACTCAGTGTGTGTTTGTTTGCTTTTAATGCTATACAGGACTGCACTGACTTTGGGAGTTTGACAAGTGGTGATCTTACCTAACAGGACATACTGAATAAGGAAGTACAGATATATCAGAGTTCATAGATGTTTGGTGGGCAAGCTAATGCTATAGCATACATTAAGAATTACAGGCAATTAGCACTTTCAAAAGCATAAAACAAAACATGAAAAATTATTTGTATTTATAATATTGCTGATACATAACATATAAAGGTATAGTTCAGGAATAGAAAAATCAATGGCTCTTTTGTCTGTGCAAATAGTGAACCTAAGTCATGACATCAATGCAGCCTCTTATTCAGCATTTCTTTCATTTCATCTTTCTGAGAAAGTTAAGCATGTCTGTCTAAAAATATCTACACTGTTTGTTCCTCTCAGGATTCTCAGCAACAATATTAAATTGTTTTTTCAAAAACCACCATCCTTAGTGAGTCAATAGTCGTAGTTTGAGACAGGCTCTGTTCTATAAGGCTGGATTTTTAGTTATTAATGTAGCTACAAATGTCTGTGGGATTCTGCAAGTTCTCTCTATTGAGCTACATCCAGGTGGTGATTAGCTTAGCTCAGCATAAAGCCTGGAAGTAAGAGGTGACAGCTAGACTGGCTCTGTACACAAACAGAAATTGTAAAGACGACAAGTTTTATGGAGAGTTATAGGCTGTAAGTATCTGTTTGTGTGCAGAATTAAACATTCAATAAACAATAAAGTGTGTCAACCGGTGAGCTTTAGAGCTGTTGGCAAGTTTATAGAGTGGTGTAGGAATGAGTCCTAAAACCAGGAGGTAAGTTAGCATTTTTTAATTCTATGACATAAAATACATAAGAAAATACTCCACTTGTGATTTTTAAAGCTTTTATGTGTCTTAAAAAAAGACAGTTGCTAACAAGTGGCCAAATGAGACAACAGGGTTGTTGACGTCATAAAACCTCACATGAAAACCAATCTACTCACCAGTCCACCTTTACAGCCTCAATATGTTTATAATCCCACTCTTACAACTATCACTAACTTTCTAAGAAGAAAGCCTTTTGTAGAGGTCAAAGCTTAGTGGTGGTGATGCTTTACTGTGGTGTAGTTTGTTTATATCCTAACATTAGTTTTTTACATTCTGGTGATTGTATTTAGGCTTCAAAAATCATAACAGTGGTGTTCATTTGTGAAGATTATCTGATGAACTAAATGTGTTAGTGTCACAAACTTTTGTTGGTCACAGAGTCTGTTTTTTGCGATAATCCAAAACCCAATGAAAAAATCCCATTGGCTTTTTATCGAGGGAATGAGGGTGATGCTAACTTCCGGGTTGGACTACAAAAATACATCATCCCTCTACTACTCTATTACTAAACTTGGGCTAGCTGTTTTCCCCTCCCGTCCTTACGCCATGCTAAACTGATCAACTCATAGCTTTAGCTCTGTACTTAATGTGCACAGACTTGAGAGTGGCATAAAACTTCTAACTCTTAGCAAGAACTTTGTCTTCATCAGCAGTGGAATGCAATCAACCTCAGCTGTCTTAATTATTGACTGAACAAAACAAGCTATTCTTGAAGTCACCAAGAAAAGTGCTTGTGTTGTGTTTCATTATGTCTAGCAGGACTAGCCTCACAGATTGAGACATGCCATTTTAATTTATCCCATTATCCACCCAAAGAGATACATGTTCTCATTTCCTAACAAGTCTTAAACAGCATTAATTTCCTTCAAAGTTCTAAAAATATCTTGAGGCAGTAGCATTAGTTGTAAAATTTGTAAGGAAAGGTTGTGTCGGAACGCTACTTTGAGGCATTGCAAACTTTTAAAATAAAAGTGGGATTGTTTCAGCAGTGGATTGTGCTGCAGGAGGCTGTTCAATCCTTTTTGTGGCATTTCAGTCAGCACTATCAGTAGCACACACTCCCTACTGCAAGCTACAGTCTCGAATAAGCTCATTGACTCAGTGTTGAAGTTTTACTCACATGAATCAATCTCTTTTTAATTGGTTAATCTAGCTATCAATTTTCTGCTGCTTATCCAGGTCCAGGTTGAGTTAATTTAATTAATTATATCATTAGGAATTATTACTGTATACTACTGGGAAGTACTGAAATAATGTGATATAATAGATAATTCTTAGCTGTGTTGATCCTACTGGTTTTTCATGATGTTTTAGCCAGTAAACCTGGTTGTGAAACAGGTATTAAATAGCATTTTATGTGGTATTAGTGGTATTATTGTAAGTCATTTGAACTGAAATCACACCACACAGAGCTATGTACCAGAGACAGAGATGATTTGTCTTCTCATCACATCCTGAGCTCAGTGGTGGTCTTAATTTCCATGAAAAGTGAATGGAAAGCTCTAACGCTGAGCTCTCTTTTGGTGGGTTTGCATTGCGTTGACCTGTAAAGCAATTATAAGAATACCGAATAGGGAAAAGCTGATAGCATTTACATGCGTTATGATTGAAATGCATGACGGCGGCTTCTGAGAATCGACTCCTCTGGACTCTATCACTCTTCGGGGCCACGCTGACAGGAGCTCAATTAAACACCTCATCTCAATGACATTCAGGACATGTTTGGATGAGATACCGCTCTCTGCACATTCCACCTGGACGCAAAATGATTATACCGATCCCTATCCATACTAGGGCAAATGTCACTGTCGTTCATCACCGTGTTGTGTACTCAGCCTTATTGGAGAAAAACAAAATGATGTGAAAGGGCTTATGGATATCCGTAAGTATTCTAAGCCCTTTTGAGGTCCTCACGAAAATAGCATGTGTGCGTTTCATTGTAAATCCAACAGGCTCTTGTATAATTTTCACTGGCAGATCTATTTGTTCTTCATCTGTTGTATTGTAGACACAGGGAATCATCCATCAAATCCTGCTCACACAATTTAAGACTGTTACTAATGAGCTTAACTATGAGTCAAAATAGAAATATTTTTCTCATTGCCCCACAGCTGAGTGGGGAATCTTTGATTAACACATCGTGACAATGAAAAACACACACACACACACACACACCGGGATACACCGATGCACGCTCACTGTAAACTGTAGAAATCCTGCCACTGTGGCCCCCAGGAGAAGTTTGAAAGTGCTGATTTTCATTAGCATAGCTTTGAGTGAGCCAGCCCTTTGTCATGCATTTGCCACGATGAATCAAGTTCAACATCTGCAGCCACCGGGCTGTCACCACAGAAAGATTTGCCAGAGATGAAGCTGATTTGCATATCAAACCGAGGACCTCGTGTGCCACAACCCCCCTCATTTGCTGTGTAAAATATGCCCGCACCTGCTACAAAATTATCAATATGACCACCGCAACCCTCCTCATTTATTTATAGCTTATAGGCAGAATCCCTAATGACAGTGGAGAGAGACGTTTTATATCTGTAGCATTATTAGTTTTACTATTGAAAACGAGCTCTCTCAGCAGTTGTCTTCATTATCGCATTAATTCACCATTGGCATCAGTGGACTTCTATTTGGTTTCTTTAAAGCACTTTTGCCGCTGCAGAGCTTTAAATTATTTAGGGATGGAAATGCATTTATACGAGAGACACTATTTTGTGTTTTTTTCTAACTGTCGCTCATGAATAATTAACAAAGAGGATAAAATGTACTGCGCAGTTAAAGCCGAGACATTTAATCAACGTTTTATTCTGTTTAACTTATAGCAGCCGGTCATTTCAACAGATTGAATATCAGCCGTGCCCTGAATGCAGAGAGAGTTGATAAGTTTTCTTCCTTGATTTGATTCTACTGTGATATTTTCAGCTGCAGTTGCCTCAGTTAATACAACTGATATTATCCTGCTGAGTTTTATTTATCTAGTACATGATACATTAGTTACATGCTCGAATGTATTTACTTTGATGTGAAGTTTACCTCAAACTTTAGCGTACAGATAGGATTATTATTAATGTGTTAAATGAGGAGGAAGTTAGATGCTCTTCTTGGTAATGGTGCATTGCTTTCTTTATGGCAGGTTATTTCTCCAACCGTCTCAAAATGATGGAGTATAAGTTAACAAAGAGCCATTACATAGAGCAACATTATTTGTCTCATGCACTGGACACCCTTGGATAATACCTTCTAAATAATGTAGTGGCAAGAGGAGGAACCGATACACTGCAGGTCTATTTACTTCCACCATTAAAGCTGTTACATTGGTAGAGGCAGGAGCCCTAGGGCGAGTTATTGAGTCGTTTTGTTTTGATATCTATAGCTTGTGGACGCAGGTAGCAGTGAACCTGTACGCATTACGAAGACTCAGGGGCACAAACGAACGCTGCGAGTCAGTATCAGCTGCAGCAGAGGCAGGGAAGTAATTGACTCTTTTGAAAACCCGCAGCCAGAAACAATTTGTTATTTGCCTGTTAATCAGGATTACCCAATAAGAGTAGATCCAATCATCAGGAGCAGGAAACGCAGTAGACCCCAGATCCAACATTCGAGGGAGGGGAGGAAGGAAGGGAGGAAGAGGAGGGGCGGGGGCTTTGATAAGCTCTCAATTATCTTGGCTATCTCGGAACAATAGCCCACCAATGTAGACAGCGCAGTATTTACGCCCTGGGTTAACTCACTTAAGAAGGGGAGTCAACCAAGATCTGGTAAAACTCAATATTGCTCTGTAATTAGACAGGCATGAAATCATTTTTCTGATGCCTTATTTGTCAGGGGGTTTATTAAATTACTTTGATTAATGGTTAAGTTGGTAAGAACATAATTAAGGATAAGGTCAAGCAAGTTCATATAAAGTTCAAAATAATACAGCAAAAAAGTCAACTCAATTATTTTTTTGCTGCACCGGGATTTTTTTTTATTTTTTATTTTTTGGTCCATCTTAACAGCCACAATTTGAAAATCAACTTATTTTAATGGTCGAATAAGATACGAGGAATTAATTTGGTTTGAATCCACAGAGGTTTATGGGAAAAACAACATGGGGATCAGCTACTGGAGATATGTTTGCTTTTGTTGAGCTTCATTAGCTGCAGTGTCCCAACAGATACATTAAGGCAATTTCACATACCGGTTCACACCCATTTACATCTACACACAGTCACACACAGCTGCAAGGTTGGAAATCATATGTGAAATGGATGCATACACTCAGCTGCCAGTTTATTAGGCACAGGTGGATAAAGATAATGGAGTTTAATTCAACAAGTTTTTTGTTTTTGTTTTTGTTTCTGTGAAAAAAATAGAAATATCTCTTGATATGAAACAATAGCAACACAAACTGCAGCCTCCAAACTAACATGAACTGGATTAAATACAAGGCTGTTACATTAGTTTTAGCTGGTTGTCTCTACTGTTACAATCAGTGTGTATCAGCATTTCTTAGTGACCATTTGTACACGTTGTATCCAGCCTCATGTAATAATCTCTCCCTCCCCCCTGTCCCTCTCTGTCTCTCTGACTCACACACACACAGATAGTTAAACCCTCATCATTACAGGTTGTAAACGCTCAGGGATCACAATCGGAGTGATGGGGGACCGTGAGTGCGAGCGGCGAGACCTGGCAGTCACAGGTGGTTCAGCTCGGGGGAGATTTATCACAGGAGACGCTCTGACCTGCAGGGACCAGCCATGTCAGTCGACCTGAGAAAAACAAGCCCAGTGGTCGTTATGAAGGGTTTGTTTTGGGTGGGTGGGTGAGAGGAGAGGGGGGTAACGGAGGGAGGACGAAACACGAGTGGTGGAGGAGGAGGGGCATGGGGGGGTCATTAGTCGACAGCGTTTGTTGGTGTATTGAATATTGCCCCTGATTCTTTTGTTTCATTTGCTTCTCTAGCATTGATGTGATGCAATAATTATGCCCTTAAAACACCTGGGGGCAAATGTGATTCATTAAGTCCACACACACACACATGCAAACACACATATATGGCATGCATACAGCATGTCCATCCACTTAACAATCCTGCCCTGTTTACAGGCACATACAGACCGAAGCACAAACACATGCACACAAACATGCACATGCATTCAAGTGTGTTTGTGTGTTAACACACTTGAGAGATTCTGGAAAAACACGGAGGAGAAGAAGAAGAAGAATCAGCCGAGGACGGAGACAAGTTGCGTTTATCTTCTGCATGCTAGGCTGCTGCGTGTGTGTGTGGGTGTGTTAGTCCCCCTTGGATGAGCACACACGGCTGAGGATGCAGCTGGGAGCATGAGTTCTGACCGAGAGGAGTATGACATGGTCTGTCAGAAAGCTGTGACCCTAATTGTTGACCTTTGCCTGCACAACAGCACACTGTTGGATCAGGATACCTGTCAGGATTTCCTCTTCCTGTTGTCCAGCCAGAGCTCTGACCACAAAGACCAGGGTAAGTACTATAATTAACTCCTGATCTTTATTGGGCGCAAGACAGCAGCTTTCCTGATGTGCTTTTTAAGCCTCTGTGATTAGTTTCCCCCTCCACCACGAAGAAAGCTAATTTTAAAGCATGTTGCTGCTGAATACCAATTGTAGCTACAATCTGTCTTTTTGCAAATTAACATGTGGTTTCACTTTTTTCCCCTATTTGTTTACCACATGTTCGGTCACAGACGGTTGCTCAGACATGGCTTCGACTGAGCTAAGCAATTAATACACCCTTAATGAGTTCTTGTGACCCCAGGGCAACAGGGAGCAATAGGTGTATAAAACAAACTCACACTGACTCCCCAGTTTGCTCCAGAGAGCAGCACTTCTATACTGTTAATAGATAAGCCTTAAGGCTGACTAATGCCAGCTGATGCTGTTCTGACCACACAAAGGAAAAATAAGGGATGAGAAACCTTTTCAGAAATGTATATTCCTATGCCTGAGTGAGTAACAAATATGAACATGTGAACAGTTTGTGTAGAAGCAGTAACGTGTATTTAATCCGCTCTGCAAAGTTTAAACATCCCATATTGGATTTTTGACTTATTCATGAGGGGTGATTTACACATCTGTTGCAGCCTCGTGCATCTGTTGCTTTGGCACTTGAAGTGGGCTTCACCCTATTTAAAGGAATAATCCTCCACTCTCCTTCAAATGCATTGTTAACGGAGCGGCGCTGCGTTAGCCTCTGGCGGACTCGTGTGTGTTTTAAGTCTTTGTTGTGGGAGTTCTAGCTGTGAGACGGTGGCGGTCAATCTGACACAAACATTGGTTCATTTGTCTGGAAGCAACTTGTGCATGTAGTGTTGTAACACAGATAACACTATATAAGATATGGCCAAAGGGAGTGTGAATAATTGTAGCTTTATAGATTTAGAAAGACAGGCTTCCCTGAGCACTCCTAGTGTAATGATTTTTAGAGCTAAAATTAAAAATACCACTTCACTTTTGTCTGGAAAACTGGATTCTGAGTGCAGAAGTGTCCCAGTTATGTAATCTGTTCCACATTAGATATCTGTACGGTAATCTATAATCATTCGCTAATCCATTCAAATTCTATATGTTTCTTTCTTCCAACCAAAAGAGTTTGTTCCAAGTTTTTGAGAACTGATCTGAGGCTCTGTGTTTGACAGAAACCCTGGCTCTTTAGCTTTGTCAGCAGTTGCACAGGAAAAAGGAAAAATATCATTTGTGGCTGCTTTTTCAAAGATGGGTCCCTGTTCACAGAGTGCTTGTCACACCGATCCCGACCGAATCCACTGTCACCTCACATCATCCTCAACGGAAGAACTGAACGTACATCACAGTGCCACTGGCATCCACTACTAGGCGGTGGGGACATTAAATGCCATTGCATGTTATGTTGCCATTGATGTAAATTATTTCTGCCACATGGAAGCTAAAGACAAGCTGCTTCGCATAATGTTGGAGGATGTGTAGGGTGGGGTGGGGGGGTGTATGAAATGTCTCCTTGTATATATGTTCTTTGGTTTAATGCACAGATCTTACAAAGAGCAAAATGTGCTTATGTTCGCCAAACAAGATCTATAATGGAGGGTGGGGATTAAACTGAAATTGGAAGAAAAGATTTTCTACAGATTAAAAAAGACTGATTCTTCAGCTTATTGTACATTTCCTTCTTATAACACTTAAATTATAATGTCCTTACCATACTGTCATGCCAAAGTTTGTAGTTTGAATTAGTCTCTGACAATGTCTATACCATAAGGTGAGAGGTGGATCATCTGTGTGGTAAATTTTAGAGGTAGTGCACTTGCATATACAGTGAGAAAAAAAAAGTGTGCTTATCCCAGAGCTTCATGAATCTTATGTACAGAGAAGAGAGGAGAAAGGAGATTGACTGGGAGGAAATAACACAAAGAACTAGAGTTTGTGGTGAGTTCATTGAGGCTGACTGAGAACACAAACACTGGCTCACTCCCACACACACACAAGGCTGGTGTTGCAAGCTAATGTACAGTTGGTACATTGGCTGTTTGGGACAAATAAACAGAAACAATGCTGAGCAAGTTACTTAAAAACAATGAGTCAGTACATATGAAAAAGTAACTAGATTACTTTATAAACTACTGAGCAGTAAAACGCGTTACATTACTCGTTACTTCACTCGCATTTCCGAACTGCCAGCTCCATCAAAGGTGCTTTTAAACTTCAATCTGGAGGGATTTACTGACCATCCAGTAGCTACCTTAGCCTCGCTGACTGTACACAGCTAGTCCAGACCTTAACCAGATTCTGGACCAGCCTTCTCACTGAATACACAGAGATCAAACTGATATCAACCTTCCATCAAACTCACAGTAAGATAGTGAATAATCGGACTCCTACATGTCGAAGTAGCGGAGTGTTACTAGGATAAATAACTGTAATTACACAACTGCTAATTGTAAACCATTATGCTACGTGTTTCTGAGGAAAGTAATCACATTTCTGTAATGAGTGAACAAAAATGGTCCAGTGATCAAATTCGTGTAAATGACGCTTGCTTCCACTTCCCAAGTGGGAGCCAGTTAGCTTAGCTGGCTAGCTTCCACTTTCTGAGTTGAAGCCAGTTAGCTTAGCTGGCTAGCTTCCACTTTACGAGCAAAATACAAAATTAACAGTATGACGGAGCAGCTTAGCTTAGCTTAAATTGCTAATAACAGTTGGTAGCTAATGCTAGGTGAGCTTGATGAAAAAGGTTGTTAGCATACAGAGTGCCACTGAATTTGACAGCATGTCTCCTGGCAACACCAGCCCTCAGACTGTCCATCAGCTGTTGCCACGGAAACCCTGCCACCCACCCAGAGGCTTAAAGCTTAGACTTTGTTTTTTAGCTTCTTTCAACAATTAGAAAGATATGCACAATGGCTGAAGTATCACTATAGTTTATATCTCTGAACACAAGAAGTGAGAATTCAAATTTCAGTTTCTGATCACTTCATAAACTCACTCTAATGTGCTTTTTCTAACAATCAATTCAACAATTCACATCTGTTCCCAAATCTAGAGTATGCACCTTCTTCAATGTGTGCATATAATTTTCATTTTTCCTCCTACGTCACCTCAGCTTTTAGGGAGATTTGAGAATATAAAACTGTTGCTTTCATCTGCCCCATTTTCTCCTCTGTGACAGCACAAAAGAGCACATTAGCTTTGTGAACATACAGATGTTTGAATATATCTCCAGCTATCAAGCTCACAGCAGCAGTCATTTCACCAGAGCAAATTTGCCCCTCTAACTCCCCGCTGTTGGCTGAGCGTCCCTTCACTAGTTTCAAATCGATTATGATGAAATAAGAACAACTAATTTGGAAGCCTGGGACTTTAATTCCGCCGTCCTGATGCGGCTGGGAGCTAACCCATCGTCTTTATTGACCAATTTGTTGAATCTTGAGCTGGCCGATTGTATTCCAATCAAGGCTGGAAATGTCGCCGTGTCGAACCCACCCGCCGTTCATGTGAAAGGCAACACAGGACTTTTTCCAGCGAGATAAATGAGAGCTCAGATCAGCAGCTCACACTCTGCTGAGCGAACATTTCCCACTGATCAACTGCCTCCTTTAGACATTGATATTCACTCCAGAGCGTTGATGGAGGTTACAAAACATATCCCTTAAGCCTGTGTAGCTCCTGAATGGCGAGGTGTACTTATAAACCCACCTTCCACCCCCTTCTCCAAACACACACACACACACTACACTCGCGCTCATTACAAATTCCCACTTTCATTATCAGCTGCAGCTTCAGGTGTGTGGGCTTGAATTGACAAGGCTTATTTTTGATCACATTATTTCTCGCACGCCCATCTCATCTTGAGGTTTATTAGGCAAGACCTTGGCTGGCAGAGGACATTAGCATCAGTGGATCATTCATTTAGTTCCCACTGGTCTGTTCCTCTCTGTCCGTGGTATTTTGCAGGGGGGGGGTGGGATGGGATGGATGGTGCATTGCAGGTTGAATCCAAAACAGAAAAACAAGAACATCAAATTAACTGCACTGTGGAGATTAGGACCCCATCCGAACCACCATGCCTTTCAATAATTCATACCCACTGTCTACTGTCTCGGTATTTTATTGATACAACATTTCACTGTAGACCACAAAGGAACATTGGAGACATGGTCTGTTCCTGTTCTGAGAGATAACACGCAGAAAAATGTCTGTCTCAGCTGTCATGAAAAGACCAAACGCCAGTCCTCAAAGGCTTGTGCCATTATTGCTGTAATCATTAGAATAATAAAACACATTTTTGTGTTTTTTCCCCCCAAGATGCAGCATTAGAGAGGTTAATGTATTCATATGTATTCATCCAGCCTTTAATCCTTGCTTTGCACCTTTGCACAAGTGGGGAGGTGTAAGATGATCTAATGTAAGGGAGTTTTGATGACACCGGGGGTTAAAATCAAACAGATACGGCAGAATAAGTAAGGTCAGTGAGCCGGTTCACTAGGAGGAAGAAATAATGACCGGCCAAGTGGAACACATTTTTCATTAAAATGGACGCACTAAAGACAAAAGTCAAACAGTGGCTTGAATACCAATCAGCTCTTCTGTGAGCAGGCTGTGAACAGCATTATAAACGGGAACGCCTTCATCGTTCTTTCTCTGAAGGCTTTCCTGGTGTTTCCTCCCCCACTCCACATTTTAATTTTGAAGCTCAATAGCAACTGAGATGTCCCCAAAGGGGGTTGATTTCCAGTGATGCTATCTGCTCCTCAGTTGAACAGCTGTGAAACTATCGTGAATGTGAATCCATCTCCATGAATAAATAATAAAAATCCTTCTCCTTGGACTCAGTAGCGCAGACAGTCTTGTACCTTAATGTGTAAGGTGCTTGGCAGGGCAGCGCTCCCTGCATTGGTTCTCTCCTAAAAAATGCATCAGTGTCATTAATGGCAAAAGTGTTAGGAGGATGAGTAATGTAAAAAACCTGCTGTGTGATACCCAGACCGGCGTACCGGCAAGGCCTCTGCTGAGCTATTGAGCAGTAACATTGGTTTACTGATTAAAGAATCAGGCCCCAAGCGAGTGCAGCGGAGAGAGCCTCACAGGGCGAGCATGAAAAATTTCGTGCTTTTGCCATCTGCCCCACTGGAGCATAACACTATCCCACTAATTAGTACAGATATACAACAGTCGAATGTTAATTGACCCCCACTACTGCTGCTATTTCTGTTAAGCTTTGAAACAATTAGTCCCTGATTTCAGACATAGGTAGACAAAAGCAGGCTGCTTATTTATAGCCAGCCAACACTGATTTATGTTCTTATTCCACAGCTGTCGTTAGCACGTTGTATCAGCTAACCTCATGCAATAATATCAACATTAGTTGGTTTAAAAGCAGTCTCTCACTGACTTCAAAGCAGCTATAATTGATATTGTCTTATAATAATTGCAAAAAACAGTGTGACAATATGGAAGGGGAATTATTACCTAAATCTACAGAAATGTTGCTAACAACTTTCTAACTTTATCCCACTCGCTAATTTGTAGTTAGTTATGTCATGACGTAGCTACTGGATTTACATATATAAATAAAATCAAAGTCAGTTAAGTTGAAGAATGACGTCAAACTGTCAAACTAGACGTACCTGACTCTAGCTAGCTTTGCCATTAGCTATTATTATTCAAGTTTCTGTCATCACATCAATATGCATCTAAATCTACCTGTAGCTTCAACAACATCGAAACTGATGCATTGGAATGAACTCGCTCTGATAAATTCTGTGTATTAACTGTAATAGTTAAACTTAGCAAAAACAAAGGAGAAAAACAACAATGGGGATCAGTGATACTTTCACTTAGCAACTCTAGTCAAGGGAAAACTGATCTGCAGCTCATCTCACCAGCTTTACAGCAAGTTTAACTTTACTGTTTTAATTCACTCTGACCAATCTAATAGAGTCATCCTTAGTCACAACAGGCAGCTGACTTCAGCAAAAAAATCTCTAAAAACAAACTGTACACTCCCTGCTCAGTTAGAGCAAAGCAATTAGCAGATAAAGGAGGAGTTGGTGGAGACCAAAAACAGAGCTAAAAGAGAATGAATGCTGAACTAACACTCTTCAAGTGGCCAAAAACACGACTCTGAATTAATGTGGCTCCGTAACTGCTGCATGTGTAAATAAGAAACAAGTCTTTGTCTCTTGTTTGGAGCCACCACCCTTCAAACTCTGTATACACACATTACTGTTCTTACTACTTCTTTGGCATGCAGAGAAATTAAAACGTGACAAGCCTGCTGTGCCTGGGTATGGATGGTTTAGAAGGTGCAAAGGAAGAGGCTCCGAGCTTTTAGTTTTTCTTTTGCTTCATTTGACTTCGTCACGTCACTGATGTCAAGCTCGTCTCGTCCGCCTCGTTTTTAACGAAGCCCCATGTACCTCTTCTGTCTCAGAGTTTCACTGGATGGTTCTGTTCATGTAGCTGTGTTTTTGTCATAATGGCTGTTGAGCTGTCTGTCACTGTGAAGGCTTCAGGCCTCCGGGGCCGACACTCCTGTCACGCTCACACTGTTGATGGTGTAGAATCAGACGTGGGGCCTGAACACTTCATCACACAAATTAATGTGCAGTCTTGGAGGGTAATATCACTAAATAGTAGAACACTAAAATAGAGATCTGTAAGGACATGATTAACACTGATAAGAAACTGCAAACTGGACTGACGGTGCTGAGAGACATCTTTGTGTAACGTAGTATATTTCTGTTTTGTTGTAGAGTTTCACTATCAATTAACCTACAGGATACTTTCTCGACCAATTACTTTCTTTCTTTCTAGAATAATGACAAATACCCATTATGACGTCCCAGAGCCCAATGTTACAGATTCACATACCTACTTTTATTCAAGTGCATAACAGTCCACTGTAGTAAAATATTCATTTTATTAAGAACAGCATCAGATCGTCACATTTGAAAGGCAGGAACCAAAGAATGTTTGGCATTTTTGCTTAGCTGAAAATTTCCTGTCAATCAACAAACCAAATAATTGACAAACAGTCTGAACTTTTATCTCAGGAAGTTGTTTTTACATTGATCTCTGTCATTTGGATGATTTTGGAGCTCCAAACAAAGCTGGAGGTTTATCTCTTCAACAGACATTTTAGCTTTTAACTAATTTAGCTGTCTCTTTGAAAACCAAAATAGCTCTTAGTTTGTGTCAAATATAGTCCATGATACTGTAACACAAATGGACAGGAGACCTGGGCATCTGTGTCCATTTACCCAAATGCCGCACATAAATACAAATGTAATTTACTTGCACTTAATTTGATTATTTCCATTTTCTGATACTTTATACTTCTGTGGCACTACACTGCAGATTCACATTTCATATATTTTACTCCATTACACAGCTGTACATACCATACAGATTAAGATTTTAGAGACAAACCATGAGATCAGTTTCTAAAATATGATACCAAATACCAGATAATACAGTATATTAAGAAGTAAAATTGGCGATTACAGTTTGTCCCACAGTCCAAAGACATGCAGGTTAAGTTAACTGACAGTGATAAATTGTGGGTAGGTGTGAATGATCGTCTCTATGTGTCAGCCCTATGATGGACTGCTGACCTGTACAGGGTGTACCAGCACTGGTCCAAGAGGAGACAAGTTTTACTGACATTGCTGCAGTTCCTACAGATCAACTACAGATGTCAGTAAAGGCGATAAATGACATGATCTTAGTAAGTTGTTTTTGAAATTGGTATTTTTTGTACTGTTGTTTTACAATAATCCATTTCTAAAACAAACAAAAAACTGACAATATTTTAGCCAGATACTGATATGCACTTTTTAAATGGATGTTGAAGTGAGATCTAGAGTACAGATATCCTCTCCAAAATCAACTTAAATATGCTGCAATACATCTTTACAATCATAAATTCTGAACAGTCTTAACCTCCTGCAGGTGCCATCTCAGTTTTGGGTTGATCTCTCAGATTGTTTGAGTACATAGTCTCATTTTCCAAATTACTAGGGAAGTTTGCACACAATTATCAGCTAGAAAGCGACTGATCTCACACAGTTCCATTCATGATATAACTTCATATTGATTTATTGGTCAGACGTGACAATATACTGTGAGTAAATAGTTGTAGTATAGTAAGATAGGTATAGTAGTATTGTATGCTATCTATTTTATTTGCGATTAAAAAGCTCCAGAAGAAAATATCACTGGTTACACTGTAATATAACTACTGGAGAGACAGAGCAGGATGTGCACATTTTTTCCTGACTCAAAGGAAGCAAAGGTGGCCTCGCACTACTGACCTTGATTGATATATTTTTTTCTAAATGGAAAATAAGTCTAAAAATACATCAGCCTGCAAGCAGATACACAAGCCCACATCTACTTGTTTTATAGCTGCAATTATGGCAGTGATTTGGTTTGAAAATATTTTGATTTAAAGCTGCACTAATTGATATTTTTACATTATAAATGATTAAGGCCGTGTGTAAATTAACAGGTGTTGTAATAATGAAGCCACAGAAGAATATGGAGAAGGATTAGGGAGACTCCAGATGAATGCTAATGTTGTTTGCTGACATGTGCACCACTACAGTGGTACACATACAGTGATAATACACCAGTGTTGTGTTTACAGATTGTTCCACTATCTCCACTGGCCAAAAAAATCAATTAACATTGCTCTGAGATTTAATTTTGACCTTTAATTACAGCTCAGTAATTAGTCAGAAGAACGTGATTAGCAAGAATAGATGTATATGTGTAGCAGGTGTTTTGTGTATTAACCAGTCAAAGTTAAATTTGCCCTTTCATTACTGTGCTACTAAATGGTCATATAGTATTAATATTTCTAGAACAAACAATCAAAATGCACCATCTGTCTGTGTTTAATCAAAAATACATGCTCCACATCTGCTGCTGTTGGTGTAAAACCAGGAAACTGTTCACTGACACGCTCATCATAACAACTTTACAAGGTGATAATGTGTCAGTGCTGAGTTCACAGCTTATGCTGCTGCCAAGTGGCCAGAAATCAATTAATGCAGGTACAAATAACAGAGAAGGTGCAAAGTAATAAGCAATAAATATTACAAAGAAGAATTTGTACCCCCATCTGTTGATCTTTTTTACATTACGGTGCATCAAATGTACGCAGAAACATGACAAAAATATAATCATCTCTCTAGTGCAAACAAACACAATTCAGCATGTACACCAGACCACAATAAATTAAGCTTATACTGTATTCAGTTTTTGCTCAGAGAGGTGTTGATTCAACTTTATGGTAATGTCGAGAGCTGTTGCTTGCGGTGCTGCATCATTCTGAAAGCTGTTTCTGATATTTCATTCCACTGTGAGCTTTTTCATATGTAAACTAATGTCAAAGAAATCACTCCCAGTCAGGGCTTCTGCTCCAAAAAGTTGACAGTGAAAAGAAGCAGAAGGGAAATAGTTTTCAGTTTCTTGTTTTGATAAAAAACTTTGACATGATTTTGCACAATTTTACTGTAAACACATAAAAGACTCATGTAAATCCTAATAAATAAAACCTTAAAGCATCTAATACTGCCTACACCCACACACAAATCTGTTTTTTTTTTCCTGCCAAAGAGATAATAACATACACTGCTGTAACTCTGCTCGCCCTCAATTACAGATGGTAAAAATGACATCTGCTCTTGGATTCAACCCTAAAACAATCAGTTTTATGAATTCATTTTATTCGTAAGTAAATTTTAAAAAACTGAGCAACACATATCATACATGCAAACTGCATCTGGAGACATCAGCCCTCCCAGTGAACAACTGTCCCACGGTTAAACCTAACTGCTGATTCTTGCTATAAACCAAATGAACGAATGAATGAATGAATGCACAAGTGTGTAACAACAGCTGTTAAACTAATCTCCTTCTACCTTAGGTGGAGAACGTATCAACCACCTCTCGTATATTGTCCAGATATTCTGACAAAATAACTTCTTTCTTATCTAAACAAAGTAAGATTGCAAGATTGTTATTTTTTTATAATCTGTGTTTTATTCTTTAGTAAAACTTTCTTAAATGTCAATACTTGTTTCAGTGCCAATGCAACTTTTTTTTCAATACAAATATTTCAGTACTAATGTTTCCTTTTTCAGCTTGGGTGTTGTTTTTTCGGTGCCAAATTTTATTCTCAGTGTCAAAATTTTAATGTCACTGTTCTAGCTTCATACTTTCTGAGATCATGACATGAAGGAGAATGTAAAAATACATAACTGATAAATCTCACAGTCTCCTGTTTCCTGGCGAAACCTCATTTGGGTACACTTGATCATAATTTTCTACTATACTCAGTTTTAATAATACCACGTTTTATGTAGTATTTCTATATATGAACATACATGCATCTCCTACTGTGTAAGTGGAATAACCTATAGTGTTGTTATTCTCACACCTTTCTCAGAAGTCCAGTCCACAGCAGGGTGTGAGCGGTTTCATCTGTTGCCTGTGGCTGAGCAACGTGAGACGTTTTCTTTCTACTAAAACTGGAACCCTCCACAGGCTACGACAAGATAATAAGGGGGAGGTTTACTATATTAAAACGTATTCACTAATTAGATAGAGACGTCGCATGCATGAAAGGCTAAATTAAATACAAATACGAAACGCTTAAGGGACAAACCAAGGGTGTAATATGTGTGCAACACTGCATTGTTTTATACTCTGATGCCAACAGTGTGCTGAACTCTGCCGCCGTTTATTATTATGACAGTGATTGAAGATGTTTTTCTTCATTTATTTTAAGGTTCAGCCAAAGGGAAAGAGCACCAATTTATATATTGGTCTATGAGACAGCCCATTATACAATGTGTAGAATATCTATTTTAGGATGCAGACAGTACGTTCTTGTATCTGCCTATAAATCCTGTGTTCGTGAGCTGCCAGAAAATGTGTTAGTCACAGTGCACCTAGAACATACGGTGCCTTAGGCCCTCCATCAGTTCAGACTGTATCATTCCCATTTCCTGGAATCTCTGCTGCTTCCTATATTTTGTGTTTTCACTTATACTGCCATTAACAACCCCCTGAGGAAACAAGACCCACAAGAAGTACAATCAGGGAGATGGGGGAAGGACAAATTGAATAACAACCTCATGACAAAAGACTGGGAGGCACAGAAAAGTGTGTTTATGTGTGTGTGTGTGTGTGCGCCGCAGATTTGTGAGCATGTCAATAAGTGTGTTTTTTTGTGTTAGTAGGGACATGCAGTTGGCAGAGCGGGAGGCTTTTTAACACCAGGGTGATCATGTTTCATTAAACTAAAGACAGAATGAGATTCTTTTTTTCCTCTGTCTTTGCACTGAATAGAGAAATAGAGCGGTAATTTGAGGTTTGTTGTGACATTTCATCCTGTGATTATATTAGCGCCTCTCTCTGCAAAGCAGACACTGCCTGGTCTGAAATGATGTTACCTGAGCTGACAAGAATTGATGGAATGACCTTACAACTTCTGCACCAGTGGAAAATTGCTCCACGGTTTCACTGTGAAACACTGGAGATGCGAAAACAGTCATGTATCTCAGTTACATTTTTATCTCTCATATTACATCAGTGGAGCAAATACTAGACAGTGGTACAGGAGATGAGAGGAGCAAAGAGTTCTTGGGGGAAAAAAAAGGAGCAAAAAAAAAGGCATCCTGTACTGTGAAATATACCATATATAGAATTTTTGACATGCGGCCAGACAACAAGGAGTTATAATCAAACACTCTGGGGGCCATGTTCCATTATTCATCAACAGACGCATCCATTAAATTTGCATATTTCATTTGTCTGTTAGATGGAGTAATAAATATCCAGATATAGATTGTGTTCTACAACAAAATTACTTGAAATTCATTAATTCTGAGGCGGAGGTCCAAGTTTTGCCCCAAAAAAACTATTTGACAAGAAATGTGCAACTTTTCTGAGACATATAAATAATTCTAACAGATTCACAGGCAGGTGAGTTCCAACTGGTGAGTAATATTTTTAACATTTCAGGTAAATATAGTGAAAATTTAACTGCATATATATGTAAAATAAATAAACTTACTAGCATTTATCAATAGTTACAGTGAGACTGTACACTCTGTTGAGTTTATTAGTTACACCTAGTCACAGAGAGGTGTTTCGGTTATTTTTGCCCGACCTCAACGATGTATATGAGATGGACAAAATACTAGAAATATTTGTCCATAAAGTTGAGTCAGCACCTCTCTAAAACAGTTTCAACACAAATAGAACAATGAAACCTTCATGAAGGTAGGATTTACTGCA
The DNA here is from genome assembly GCF_001640805.2 of Lates calcarifer. Taxonomy (NCBI): domain Eukaryota; kingdom Metazoa; phylum Chordata; class Actinopteri; family Centropomidae; genus Lates; species Lates calcarifer. Next base: position 23,373,808 of record NC_066838.1, on the reverse strand, counting down.
GGATTGTTGTACTGTTATTGTTTTTGTGTGCATTTTCAATTTGTGCATAAAAAGCTTGAGTGCAAACACAGAAAAAAGATAACAACCTGAAATATTGCAAAAAACAATGGTTGGTGTATCGAGAAAAAATATACAACACAGTGCAACTGAAATAGACTTAGAGAATAAATTGAACACGAAGCACTGATAACAGCAGACAAAAACCTTAACCTTCAACTACAAGAAACAAACATAAACACTTTCAGACATTTCCATCATTAGTGTCTATCTCCATCTCTCTTTCTCTATGTATCTATGTGTCTCTGTTAAGCCCAAGTAACTGTCTTGGAGGTTTCATTTCTGTAAAATGAAAATCTGTGTGTGTTTGTTTTCTCCCTGCCAACTGAAATTAGCTGCTGAATTACTCCTGACCAAAAACTGTACCAGAACAGTATTTCCAATCTGTTGAAATGTGCGTAAATCCATGTGTCTTGTATGTAATGTTAAAACACTTCGTAGCAGCAGTGTGACAGAAATGGCAGTCGTGTGTAAACAGCACAGAGACCAGAGAAGCTGTTAATTACTTAATTCCCATCAGCTGTGTATAGCCTGCTCCAATTAAGGTTGCCATGGTGATGGTAACAGCTTCTCCTCCCCTTAAGCGAGACTTAGATTTTAGTGAGATTTGGCTCAGTGCACCTCGTGAACTCCCATTATTCAGTCAAAACCATAACACCTAGTGCCAAAGTTTTTACACCGTGAGCCCTGTGAAGCTTTTGTGCACAGATCTGTGCAATTTTGTGTTCCAAGTGTCAAGAATTTGGGAAAAAAGAGCAAGTTTAAAAAAAGGGTTGTTTATGCTTTTCTCTGAAAATGAGGTTTTTAATTTGTATTGCAGTCTATGGGGCAGTCGGATGGTACTCCTGTCACTCAGAGACTCCTGGAGCAAAATGTGTAAGTCTGTTTGCTTAGGTAGTTACATTTTGGGAAAGAGTACAAATTTTCCTATGTTCTACCGAAAACATATGGGTAAAGAGTGAAATTTGTGGCCGTGAGGACAAGTTAAACAGATTTTTTTCACAAAATCTTTTCCCGCTCTGGTTGTGATGTCACCCATTCTAGACTTTGAACATTCCGTCACTGTAGTCTGAACATTCCGTCCATTCAATGGTGGGGGAAAAACTGCTGACAAAACGTTTGATATTTTAAAAACTTTGACACATATCACTGAGAAAAGTACATTATATCATCTCCAGATCAAGCCGCACATTGTGACTTCTGATCGGAGTTTTGACGACAAACGGTTCAGGACTAGTTAGGTTCCAAAACAGTGAGAGGAAGAAAAATTTATGTGTCTCCAGTGTCTCCACATTGAAATGACCTGAGGGTCACTTAGAGAAGATTTCCTGAGAAACATCATGTAATTTGGTACTAATAGGGTAAGAGATTGTGTTTAATGGGTGCACTTGTAATTAATTTTAGCTAAACCTGAAAAAAGAAGGATGCTAAGGCTAATAAAATAAATTTAACGTATATTTTAAAAAAAAGGTTTCCAGTAATTAAAGAATGCATATTTACTTGAATTAAATTCTCTCAAGGGAATACATTCAATAAAACAGATACAACAGTCTTAGAACTTTCACTATTTTTCCTATTATTAGTACCAAATTACATACAGTATTTCTTGCCCAGAAATCTTCGAGAAATAATCAGAAATTCATTAAGAAACAGCAAGCAGGAAGTGTTAGTGATCAGCATTACTGAGTAGACCTTAATGGTTTCCATGTATAGAGGATAGCTGATTTGCATGTGGATCACCAAGTAGCTTATGAATATATTATCAATCATTTTCACTCAGATGACAATTAGCCATATTGGTTGGTATATATGTGTGTGTTGTAATGTGTGCAGTGATTTGTTAGAGTGGCATTAACATTACAACAGGTGTTGGGAGGGGGACAGAAATGAGACACCCTAATTTACAAGCACAGTAATGACCTGGGGGTCACTCACAGAAAGTTTTACTGATGGTAATATATCCCCTGGTAGATCATAGCCCCTTCTTTGACAAGCTAATCCCCAACCAGGCGTGTAATTAAGAACAGAGTTGGGTGTGCTGGTGTTGCAGTGCGTGCGTTTGACACGACAGTGAGGCGGCGGTCTGCGCCATCAGTGCGGTAACTAATCACCTGTCACTGGCTGTTACTGACCAAACACAGTCACTAATGCATTCGATGAGCCAGGATTGGATTTAGACATTGAAGAGAAGCGTTACTAAGTGATGAATGAGGCATCATTATCAAATTCTTCCTCTGACAGAAACATTCCGTCACATGCTCAGGATTTTCATCTGCATGAGACTGCAACAATCCGTGGATATGTCTTTCAAAATGTTACACTGAGGCCGGGGGGCAAAAGTGAAGGTTTAGAGCCTCAGGCAGAAACCACCCTTTACAGTGTTGGACACATATCATATCGCTGTATTACCATAATCACTTCACTGCAGCAGAAGTAGCTCACATACCTGAGGGTATACTGAGAATCCAGACAGCAGTCCTCTGACTCTCCTACATTATAATATGATGTTGACTGGCTTCTCATCTACCTTTGTGCTGTTTTTTTAATAAATGAAATCACTGCAATGTTGACAGAAATAAAACAATTTTGACTTGAAGATGTAACAAAGAAAAGTGTAAGTTTAGCTTTGTTTCATGATTAGATATGTAATGACTAAATAAGGCACGCTATGTTTACAAATGAGTCTGCATTCAGGCCCATTTCTTCTCCTTGTCTGGCCACGTGCACCCTTGCAATGAGTTGCTAATGAGTGGGGTCACAGGGACATGTGTCTATATGTGGCTAAAGGTCTGAGTTTAGCTTCCATTAGGTTCTTTCAGACAGCGAGTGGTTGCTGCTGCTGCCTCCATTGTTTTAATTGCAGACAGAGATCGGGGAGGACAGCTGCCACTCATGTGAGCGTACACGGCTGGTAGGACTGGAGGTAGTCAGGTGTTGTGGTAGCGGCATTGCGCCTTGTTGCTGCCAATTCAAAATAGATGCAGATGTTGCTGACAATCATTCACCGTCTGAAAACACTTTTAAGGTGAAAACAGTGTAAAACACAGCAGACGTTTAGGTGGATGTAACTGGTGCTAGCACGAGGTCAGGATCAACGTGAGCCTCTGTACTACAACACCAAGCTTCCGTATTATAAATGCAAATGACTACAACAGAGTCTGCCCCAGCGGCCTGCAAGAAATTGCCTTAAGGCAAACATGAGATGAGGGAGGAAGTTTCCCCATGCGGCCCAGAGTAATGAGGGTCATGACCTGACTCTAGGGTCTGAAGCAAAGCACACAAGGGCCCTCTTGGACCCTGAAGCCACATCAAGCTCTCAGCATGGCCCGTGCAGTGACCGACATAAGTGTGTGCGAACAGTCAGCAGAAATTACTGTGTGGACGCTCACACGAGTCGAAGCATTAAGCTGGCAGCAGGCCTGTTTTTCAGGACTTCACCTGGAGAAAGTATGTGAGGTGAATCAGTAAGCTCACACAACTGATTGCAGGGCTGCAGGCAGCGAATTATCCTCTTGGTTGATGGTGATGGGGTTGAGGATGGCATGAGGGGCTGTCTCAGGAGCAGCTGAAGCACCACCACAGTGAGCAGAAATATGTATCCTTTGTCTCGGCTAGTTTTGCAGAGAGAAAGGTCACGGTGTACCATTTTACATGCTTGTGGTACAACAGGGATCCTAGCATTATAAATAACTAAAAGCAAAGTCACAACAGGGTAAAATAGCTGAAAAACAGCAACAAAACACAAACACAATGGAAAGTCAGCCATGCCACCCAGGTGGTTTGCAAACCTGGGGAAACTGGGAAAACCAGTGAAAACAGACGGATACAAGATGTCAGCTAACAAGCTAACGGAGGTGTAGAGGAGCAAATTAGAAAGGAGACTTCACCTTTAACCATGCAAGAACCAGCAGACAGAATCTGCCTCTGGTTAGATGGATAAAACCTTTTGGAGCAGCTACATGAACATGTGTAGCTGACGAAATAAGCAGATTAACACTGATTAGGGATCAATCAGGGTCGACTTCTACTCAAGGGGCCAAACAGAAAAATAGCTGTGCTACACACTGCAAGATCCCCTACAGTTCAGAATAAAACAAGGAGAGAGCGTAATGCTGTTTTCTCCTGTACTACTCAGATTTTCTTATTTAAATAACTGTTCGAAGGCCAAACAAATCAAATAAGCCAATATTTTTAAAACATTAGGGAAAAATCGTACTGAGGAACACAAATTTGTACAGCAGAACTTTTCTCTTTTCTTTGTTCCTCTTTTCATTAATGATCTCATGACTTCTCTGATTTATCTTGTAGCTCTTTGGGGGGAAACTCCCTAAAACTCTAATAAATCTAGCTCCACCTCAACCAGTTACAGCAGTTAAATGCTGTTAACAATCTTCCATCTTCTGTGAACAAGTACATTTACTTTGATAGTTTACATAAATTGTGGTTATAATATTTTAACTGTTGGATTTTGTATGCAGGGATTTCACTTGTAATTGAGTATTTTTTTTTTTCATGAATGTACAGGAGCTTTTACTAAACTGAGGGATCTTCCACCACTTGATTTTCCTGCCCAACTGACTTACTGAAACAAGAAGCTTTCTGCAGTGAGATGGCAGATAAAAAGATGAAGAGATTCCCTGATGATATGGTCAATCAGAGACCTGAAATCTCTTTACCCGTGCAAGTGTAATTCGATCTTACCTACTATTAAAACATCGCCTTCAGCAATAACGAGCAAAGGAAACACAGTATTTCTCTACAGATGGCTTCTCTCACTTTTTTCACGATTGCTCTAATTGCGAATGAGAGCATCACTTTACAAGCAGCTTACTGACCCATCTTTGATCATCACTCCCATGATGTTTCTCAGAATGTTTCCAGTGTTTCCCTTGATGCTCTTTCTGGGTCAGCACTCGCCTCCAAACTGCCACAGCCTGTAAGCTCTAACCTCTATCTGCAAAGTATGTGTGATCACTTCAAAATATCTTTTTTTTTTCTCCAGTCAAGTTCTTTTAATTTCAGTCTCAGATGTTCAGTGGCCATAAAAGTGTAAGAAAACATCTTCATCAATCTGAAAACACAGCCACAACATTGCTTGCTGCAAATGGTGCAAGTCACAAATAATACAACAATAAAAGTTTACAGAAGACACTAAAAAGTGATCAACATGAAAACTGTTCCCGATTCAACCCAGAAGTCATTGTTGTTTCTTTGATCAAAGACCGTTTCGCAATCAGTTTTAATCCAAACCAAAATCTTCTCCTAAACCTAATCAAGTTTTGTGTCCAAATCTAATCAAACTGAGACCGTTCCAAAACATCAATTAACCACGTGTTTATTGCTGTTACCATGACGACGATGGCATGCTCCTATGGGTCGTACCTGAGGGTTTAACAATTTCAGTCTAGGTTTACGTATTCTTCTGAATCCAGCCTCACAAAATGGTCCATGATCTCCTGCTGCTTACTGAAAACAGCCTTCAGTTAAGGCCAGAGCTTTAGTTCAGCTACAAAGAATGCTTTATGTGCTTTACACAACAGTATGACCTATTACTGTAGTGTGTATAATGGTGAAGCACAGGACTCTGCTGCAGGCGAGTCGTCTCTGTCTACCTGCTAGCCCCTACTGTATGTAGACAATTTCAAACTCCCCACGTTTTAGTTTTTTTAAATTTTAGATATCAGCCTGCTTGCCCTTCAGCTGAATGCATATTTCCTGCACAGGAAATATTGTTCCTGGAGCAGAGAAACAATTTTCTCCTCCCAAGCTGGTTTAATTTCAGATATTCACTCATTGCAATCCCTTACCTCTTAGACAAGGACATACAGAAGCCTAAATATTCTCTTGGGGGGAAGCTCTTGTGGCTCATCCGCTCCTTATCGTTCTCTTCATCATGAAAATGTCAGAGTGCCATGGCACAGTGTGCTCTGCTTTTAAAGGGAAGGGGTGATCTGATTGGTCCCACTTCACCTACTTAGAATGTATTCCTTGTCCCTCTGAGTTGCACCTCTTCAAGACAACATGCTCAGAAATCAGTCAGTGCTTCATGCGTGCTCATGAAGTCATGTGTTTTCTGCCATGTGGTATTGATTTAGAAATCTAGAGCCTTTAACTCCCATTTGTAAACCGTCCTAGAGTGACTGCAAAACAAATGAAACAAATGCATTTGTTTGATTCTGACATAAATATGATATCCCCAGCACCACTTGTCAGAGTTTGACTTACTCTAAGGTTTACTTTTCCTTAAATCCAGATTGTATTTGTTTATGAAATCTGTGGGAACATTTCCTTTTAGGAGGGTTGACATGGTCCCTTGCTGCCGGTGGATGTGGATAAAGCAAAGGCCTGAATGCATACATAACTTCAAAAATGCTCTGGCACATCCAGTGGGGTTAATCCTCACCAGGGATCCACTCGGCACAATTCATCTTTCTAACGAACCATACATCAAGAGTCTCTCGTCCTCTTAGGCCTCAACAACACATTGGATCTGCTGATGGCTGGTGGCCCCGGCGAGAAAATCTAAGTAGAGTTCAAAGGGAACTGAGCTCAGGCTGGAGGACTGTGTTCCCCAGGGTGTGATGCTTGGAGAATGAAAATCTAAATCAGAATCCACTCAGGTATTCACCGGAGGAGATTCAATACAGCTGCCTGAAATCCTTCCATGCATCCAGCCTGACCTGAAACTCTGCATTAACTCAGAAAGGTTGTGAAGAAGGTTAAAGGAGAAATTTAACTTGGACTCAAGAGATGCAGACGAGATCATTTTCAGGGACTGGAGGACATTTTCTGCTGCTTTATTGAAGGAATATAGGTTGTTTTTTTTTTCTCTCTGGCATTCTGTATCTTTTGCTTTTCAAAAGAGCTACAGTAATTTCTGATAAATCTACAAAGCATATCCCAGTGTTTAAAGGTCTTCTTGTGATGTTTTCCTATGATATCCCCAAAATAACTCTTCTGGTATATGTGTAAGTAATTTTTTTCTATAATATATATATCTTTTGTTTTCTTCTGACCTTGCTTAAGGTACTATATGTACATTTTTGCTATGGCAACATAGTCAACGTTAGCATTAACAGGAGTTTACTTACCAAGAACCTCAGCCATCGTTGGGTTTATAATACAAGAGATTATAATATGTCCTCTGGGTAGCGCTGTCTGGGTAAATGTCTATGACACATTCAGTGACTGCAATGATGCTGCTGCTCGTGACTTTATTCACCTATATGCACACAAACCTATTTTTACATATGAAGAGAAGATAAAGGGCAAAGCGGCGCCTTGCTTACTGGGCTCGTTTCAAAATGTCAGTTTCAGCTCGATAAAACAAGTCAAGTTACCATCAAACTGTTGGTAATGGGTAATGAAAAGGAACTTTATCTTCCGTAACTGAAAACCCTTCCACTGTCGAGCCTGTCGAGCTTTGACGTGCCACAGCACTGCACCATGGAAGTCTGTCGGACTGTGTGTAAAGAATGGATTTAACTGTGTGTTCATCTGTTCTAATATAAACTGCACACATCAGTCCTCATTGGATTTAAGGACATTTACACTGCAGCAACTCCGGCCAATTTCATTACCCGCCACATCAGTCAGTGCTCAAAGTTAAAGTTTTAAAACAGAAACAATAAAGCCAAACTCAAACCTCTCTCAGCCAAATATTAGAATTAAATAAGAGTCTAACATCCTTAATATATAATTTATAATATCTAATTTAGTGTAAAAATACTTAAACTAGCTCTACACTGCAGTACAGGAATGCCTCTTCTTTATTTCCATGTCTTGTGCATGAAGAATCAGCTGGTGAGGATGCTGACTTGCTGAAATGTAGCTTTAGCCTCTTCCAATCCAACGATGTCTCCTAGAAATTACTAAATTGTATACCCGATAACGTTGTGGAGAGGAACATAATCTCTGACTGGATTATCTTTGGAGGCAATATTTTTTTTATTTTTTTTTTAAAGAAAAAAACACAACCTGAAACAACCCTTTATAAATGGTGTCTTATCAGAAAGTGGTACCATTTTAAAACATTCCCACTGCTAATCCTGATAAAAAAAAGTGCTGAGCCACAGAGGAAATATCATTTCCTGATCAAGTAAGGCCGAGTCCGGATATTACAGGACTTCTCCTTCCAGTGGTTTGGGCAGTCCACAGAGAGTGTTTCCATTTCCTCTCAGACTGACCCGCTCCACTCTGAATGCAGGGCAGCTCTCAAACACTGACACATTATTTTTTTCCTAGTCTTGGCCAAATGCCACAGGGCCTGTGGCTATAAGAACACCCTCCTATTGAATATATTATCTTCCCGTCATATAGGACGTTGAGGATAGACGATACCATGTGGAACCTGTTGGTATGCAGAGCCCACTCGCCCTGATGGGTATTTTTAGAGTGGAGTGGGACCACAGTGAATTAACGTGAAGAGAATCCTTGAAAAGGTGATTCAATCATTTTCAGCTGTATAACAACTTCAGAAAAAAATGTCAAACCTACTTCAAGCTGCTTGGAGGACAAAACACGGCACATGTTGGTGGCTTCAAAGTCATGAAAGGTAACATCTGAAGCTGTCCTAATCAAAAATTTAATTTGGTTATATAAATAAATGTAATATAAACAAGACCCTACAAATCCCTGCATATCTTTTTTGGCTAATTTCGTTTTGGTTTCACAGCCTGTAGCTTTAATGTTTCGCTCTTAACAACCTAATTTACCTAATTTAATTTTTGTTGAGTGAAAAAGACCCGCTGTACGCTACCTGTCCGCCACCAGACAGCAGACAGACACAGTTAGCGAGTCTCAGGTGAGCACAGTTGGAGCATTTAGCGGCTAAAGAGCCAGATATTTCCCTCAGGAGTTGGTAGATGGCAAAACAGAGTGAAAAGGAGAGTGAGTATTGGACTGACTCATTCATCACACAGCCTTGTTTGCTAGGAATTACAACAAATCTGTTTTGTAGGAAATGTGTTCGCTGCTCTGATTCCACTAGAGACCAGGATTTGCATTGTCGTTAGGTTTAGGCAACAAAAGCACTTTGCTTAAGGTTAGGGAAAGATCGTGGTTGTGGTTAAATGTAAAAACATCAACGTGTTGGATCTGTTGTTCATACTGAGTTCAGGATTGTTGGGTTGAACTCACTACAAGTGGTTTTTGTACTTCAAGATCGTATATTTTACTGGAAAACAACTATGATGAACATTTTACTGACATGGTCAGCATCAAAATATTTGCAACAACATCTCTTCATTATATTAACAGAAAACATAAACTGGTCAAAGTTATGTTTTTACTGCTTACTAATTTGTTGCTGGTTTTGTTCAATTTAATTTCTCCTCATTCAATATTGATTTTATTCTCCTGCTATCTATTTGTTTATTTATACTTGTAAGAATATTAAATATAGTTGTTTTTAAACAACCTTAACAAATAAATGTGATTTGAATAAATGTAGTGCTTAATACATTCAAGAGAATACATTCTCTACAAAACATATTTGCTGCAGTTTAGTTGTATACAAGTGTTATTTCTAGGGGACGGGGTCGGCAGTTCACCTCAGCTCTTCGGGGCGTTTTAACATCTTTTAACTTATTGTTTTGGTTTTTGCAGCCTGCACCTTCACTCTCACCTCTCTTATCAGCCTTGTTTCTAGCAGCAACAGGCAGCTGTTTTCAACAAATAATACTGATAATAAATCCCCTGTACGCTACCTGCCCAGCACCAAACAGCAGACAGACATCGTTAGTGGCTAGATGGTGCACACTGCAGCATTTAGTAGATATTTCCCCCAGGAGTTGATGAGGACTGAACTGGAGTTAAAAGAAGACTGAAAATTGGACTAACGTTTATCAGGTGGACAGAAGCGCAACTACAAAGGAATGCAAATGTTGTTTATGCAGGGTTTAAAACAAGTGCGTACAATGTCCAGCATTGTTGAACGACTCACACAACTCATTGTGTTTCATTTGTAGGTTAAGATTCCTTCAGTTTTCATTGGTTTACTGGGAGCTTAATCATCCACACAGGACTCCTCCTCTCCAAAACAAACAGACCAAGTAATTAAAATCAATAAAAACAGTGAATAAAGTAGTTTCATGTTAAAAATCTGTGTTTTTCCGATGCTCTTCGACAGACGCAGGACGTCAGCTGCTAGCTGAGCTGCCGCTAATGTTAGCTCAGCTTGTTTTTAGGTTAGATTCCTTCAGTGTTCATCGTTCAGATGGTTTTTACTGGGAGCTGAGTATTTAAAGTATTTAAAATCAGTAAAAACACTGAATAACAACAACAGCCAGCAGAAAACCCTGTTCATGTTTCACTGAAGTGTAATTTAGTTCTTTTTTGCTCCGATGTTTGCTGTATCAAGGTGATATTATACAATACCTGTGTTCACAGTTTGTTTCATGGCAACAGATGATGAGCCATTTCCGTTTTTTCATCTTAAAATAAGAAACCGAAAAACAAAAAAAAAAAAAAGCCATTTTCCGATTTTCGTTTTGGAACAATTAACTTGGAAGACAAAGAACGACTAGTATTTTTTATTTTTGTTTTATGTTAACACATCAGTTACCGGCTTAAAAACCGTCTGTTTCGTCGTGCGCTAAATTATTTTTTTACCCCTGAAGTCACCAAATGAACGATAGCACAGGATCCCTGTAAGCTAGCACAGTCCTTTTCTGTGCTGCCCAGCTAAAAGAGCTGGCCTTAGCTTAGCCTCACCCAGCTAACGTGAAAACAGTTGAGAAAGAAACACCATGCTATGAGCTCACATCTTCATGTTTCAGTTGTCAATCCTTTGCTGCGCTGCCCAAAAATATCGTACTTAGGTGACTTCCAGGGAAAAAAATAAAAATAATTTAACACACAACGAAACAGTTTATAGCCCATAACTGATTTCTCATTTTCCTTGTGTTAACATAAAACAAAAATGAAAAGATAATAGTTGTTCTGTTTTCCAATTTCCTTGACCTAAAATGAAAATCGGAAAACAGCTCATTTTTGTTTTCCGTTCTCCTACTCCAAAATGAGATTTGAGATTATCATCTGATTTCTGTCTTTATGATCTCTGCTGTTACGTACACGGACCTGGTCGTATATACTTTTCATTTACTGTGACATTTCATTACAAATAAGGTACACAAAGGAAAGACAGAATAATAATAGCTTTAGCTGCCTACACCTTTTCATTTTTGTAGGTATATAATGATAATATCAGTGTTGTGCTTAATGGTCTTTCCACTATCCATAAAGTGGCCAAAAAAATCAATTAATCATGCTTCAGGAAGTGCGAGTTTGAAATTTTGACCTTTAATTATAGCACTGTAATTACTCAGATGAATGTGATTTACAAGGGTATGTGTGTAGCAAGTTTTACGTGTATGAATTAGACTCAGCTAGGCCTATGTGTGTGTGTGTGTGTGTGTGTATTTTTATACCCAGAACGCATAGTTAAATACATCATCTGTCCAAGTTTAATCAGAATTAGGCCACTTATGTCGGAGATGTCATGTCTGAGTTTAAAGTGTTGACTGTTAATTATATCACCCTTCATGTGTGATCCCTCAGCAGAAGATAAATTATGTCTGAGGAAGCAGTTTTGTTGTCATCTCACAGTCCCAGCTCATACATACTGTGCTCAGTTAAATACTGGCATTTGTTTGGCTAACACTCATCAGCAGTCTACCTTTAGCTGAGGCATCACTATCCCTCTGCTTACACCCATCAATGCCCCATCAAGAGCCCGTCCAGCCGCTGTCAGGCGATTGTCATGCTGTTCGCTTCTAAACCAATCTGTCATGCATTGTTAATGTTTAGAGGATATTGTTGTGTATGCTGTTTGCAGCAGCTAGATCACAAGGAACTGAGAGATGTGATTTGACTGCAGGACCACAGGATTAAGGGTCCATCTGTTTCTTTGATATAAGACTTTTTTTTTTCTTTGTTCAGCTTACACATATGCTTGATTTGATTTTAATTCTTTAAGAAATGAAAGGACATGCTGTAAGTCAAAATCTCAATAAAGCGTCTTAGCAGGATGTGCAGACAGACACACTCTGACAAAACTGTTTACAGATGCCGGCTTTACAGGAGCTGATCTTTGCCACCATTGAGTAATTTCATTAACACCAGTTACTCTTTCATTTTGCAGTATTTTGATTAAATATATATGGACTGAGAATACACCTGAAATGACACATGAAACCTTCAAAAAGTCCACTAGCATTTCGTCTGTGCAACTCACTGTGGAACAGTAAACCAGCTTTACGATGGGATAATGCCACTGTTAAAGGTATAATATGCAGGATTTGTCAGCTGCTGTTTGTAAACACACCATTCAAAGTTGACCCCTCCTCCCCGGCTAAACAAGCACAAGAGAGAGAGCGAGAGAGCAGTGGTCGAGCGAGCTAGAGAGTGAATGAAGAGAGGAAGAGAGGGAGCGACGTTGGTGTCAACAAAACCCTGACATAAGAATTCAAGACGGCTCCTACTTCCATCAATAATAGTAAATATTCTACTAATTTTACTGTTTATTTATAGCAGTTCTGTCTTATTTATTTGACTGACTTGTATCTCAATGAGACTTCCTGATTAAATAAAGTATATATACTATAAATTATAAAGTCCTGTCTTTACACGCCATGTGATGATTGAGAGGGATTTTTCTAGTATAAGTCTATATATTGTTTTTGAGGAAAATCCTGCATATTATATCAAAAATAAACATGGTAAAGAAAAGTGACGAACCGACTGCAACTCTGCTCACCTTAACAGAGCTTTATGGCAAGTTTCTGGTCTCTAAATCTAGTGTTTTGGTTCACTCTCACAGCATCCTTTTCTGCCACAGCAGGCAGCTGTTTTCAGCAAGAAAACCCATTGTCCACAACCTGCTCAACACCCAACAGCAGACACACACTATTAGCAACTACCTGGTGAACAAAGCGGAGCATTCAGCAGCTGAAGAGACGGATATTTCCCTCAGGAGTTGCTGGAGACCAAACACAGAGCAAAAGATGAGGGAATACTGGACTTGTACAACACTGTTGTTCCTCTTGGTAGGATGGTCTTACAAGATAAAATATAAATTAAGGACAAGCCGACAAATTGCACAATGCAAGAGTTTTAAAACATTCTGCATGAAACTCTGTGTTTCAGAGTGATACATAATGCATTAGCATCTGTAACAGTTAGCAGAGAAACCCTTTCCCCCGGCAGTTCTGTGCTGCTTGTCTTATCCAGAACATGCTTTCTAGGATCACAAATTTGAACGCTTGCCAACTGCACCATTTCATACATGTGTGTAGCGCTGCAAATGCAATTGATTTCTATTTATTTTGTCAGTGTTGCACATCCAATTGATTTCAAGGTGCTCCTGCAGTGGGAGCCTCTGGTCAGAGAAGCATCCTCTGCGGACCACTGGCTGTTGAGGAACTGATGCTAATCTAGATAGAGGGAAGACTGGGGGGGTTGCACTTTCTTCCCCCACCCCTCCTTCTCCTCCTTCCTCTCCCTTTCTCCCCCTCTCTCTCTCTCTCTCTCTCTGTTGAAGATTGTACTGATTGTGCTGCAATATGTCGCATGACCATGGTCAGAACTGCAGACTGAGGCGCAATTTCTCCCATGCTTATTAAATTAATGGTGTGTATGCCTCTTGAAGCAGCATGTGGATGTACATGTGTTCATCACAGCAGCTTACCGCAAGCTCTCTTGACACAGAACAAAGCAAAGGCTTGCATGTGTTGCTCATCCAAAAAAAAAAAAAAGACTCTCTTTTGATCCCTCATGACGCATTTGCCTAATCTCATTCTACGTAGAAATAAAACAACTCTTTGAATGTGTTATCTGGACATCTATTCAAAGAAAAGCTTTGATATTTATGAGGATACCCTCATCATTATTCATGCTCCTAAACTTATGCATGTTTCCTTTCTTTTGCTGCATTGCCTGTGTTTTTAGGGAGGAAATAAATGTTTCCTTACAGGGCTCCTCTTTTGCTTTTCTCCCTCACTGCATGTTTTAGGCTGAACAATGTTTTCCGCAACAGAAGTTGAAGTGGCTCACGGGTGTTTTAGCACAACAAGATTGAAGTGAGAGGCTATTGAGCTTGTTTGACTGCTCGCTGGGCTGAGTGAGGGATCTGCCCCTAGACATTTGCACTACAGTATCCTGCTGACTTGCTTGCTTGCTCACACTGCCATAGAAACAGGGTTCCTGAGTGCAGTGGAGGCTCATTCTGTTCAGGAGCAAGCAAGGGAGAGGATCGGGAGGAGAGAGTGTGAAAGGGGGGGGGAGAAAAAGAGACACAGAGAGGAAAAAGAGAAACAGAGGGAGGGGAGAAGTGAGAGGGAGAGGGAGAGAGTGAGAGGAAAAGTGAGAGAGACTGTCACTGGTGAGTACATAGCTGTCACAGCAGATTGAATCAGTTGTTTAAAATCTGACGCTTTGAGCCTCTTTTTCTCTTCTTTGTTTGCTTTTGACGATTGATTTCTCCGGCTTGATTTCAGCGGTGCCGAGCTGCCGTGAAACAGGTTGCAGGTTGTCAGTTTGTTGGTGGGGGGGGGTGGGGGTTGTGGAGAGAGAGAGAGAGAGAGAGGGTGCTTCTTCGCTCTCAGATGCAGAGACAGATGCAGAGCAGTGGCGGCTTTTTGTTTGTTAATCACTCATTAATACCTCTCAATTTGTAATCTTTGTCTAACAGTGCGTACTTACTTTTTAATAATACATGCTGGTATGAAACTACTTCTCTCTTTCTTTTTTTTTGGCAGCCTCTCTGACTGTATCATACTGTTCTCTATCATTTATGAAGCACCATGTTAATATTTGATTAGAGAGGATGTCTGCAGCTGCACTTTCCGCCTCTATCTTACACACCTCTGCCCATTATGCTGCTGTCTGAGCCCTGGTGAAATTGGCGAGATATTGACTTGTCCTTTCCACAGCTTTTATCAATTATTGAACAACTGAACTAATGCTTTATGGTCAGAGCTGCACCTGTACGGCAGAGGTGAAGACTTACTCAGCTGCATAGCGTAAAATGTTATGTCAGGTCACCGCTTTGTGGATGTGTGTGTGTGTTTTCTATTTGTCTCTGTCCGTTTCTGTTTGCACATGCTTATGTCACTTTTTTTTTCTTCCTCCTCCTCCTCCTCTTCTTCTTCGCTCTTGCTGGGTTTGATCAACGTGCATCATGACACTTTGATGAAACGCCAGGGCTGTGGGGCTATTAGGGGGAGAGATACAGCAGGATACCCTGTGCCTCGTGTCAGCCCGAGTGTGGGGAAATTGTGTTATTCTGATCATTGTCTGCCACCTTGTCAGTTAGGATTTAAAGTACTTCACATGTGACGGAAAGCAAAGATTCCTGCCTCAAATTTATCAGAAAGTATCATCGGAAAATATCTTCCGCTAAGATTTACAACCTGTTCTGTGCGAGCTGAGTGTTAATCCTGTTTATGTTTATCTCTGCGGCTCACTTGGATCCCCTGCCTCCCTTCACCTGTTCCTACAGTGCAGTTCTATTTTTTTTCCTCCCCCTCCAGCAGCAGCAGCAGCAGCTTTGGGAGAAGGCTGAATTAAACAAATCCAGCCAGCCTTATCAGTTTTCTACTGGCTCCTGCCATGACTGGACCCCGGTGGCCCTTCCTGGCAAGCTGTGTGTGTCTGTGGATGTGTGTGGTGGCTCTGCTCTGGATGTGTGCAGCCATACGTGGTTACAAAGCGCATGTGACCAAGTGCATGCATGCATGCGAGTGTGTTTGTGTGTGTGTCGAGGGAGCAGCGTTGACATGATTGTGTGTGATCAGGATAGCCGCAGGGGTAGTTTTGTTTTTTCTTTGTGAGCGGATTCAGGGATTCTGGCATTTTGTCTTCTCTCCTCTCCTCTGTGACATATTTTATGACTTCTTGTTAAAATGTCACTCACTAAAGCTGGACTGTAAAATGTCCCTGCGCGAGAGCTTAGTGTGTGAACAATAGAGCACAGCGGTGTGATAAACCCAGTAAAGCACACAGCTGGGAACGCATGGCTGGAGGATGGGTAAGATAACGCTGAGCTCTCTGACGGCCCCTTCCAGGTATAATTTGTTTCAATACAACACGAAATTGGGCTGAATTCTGACAGCTCCATGGCCTGGATCAATACCCCGGCCGTCCATGAGGGGAAACAATATAGCTCTTGTAAACAGGAGGATATGCTATACTGACAATGATTGCACTTGTTTAGTGGAAGCGCGAGAAGCTAATCTTACATTAAATGAAGCACATGAGAGAAAAGGATTATCCTGTGTTTATGAGCCAGCCAAATGTTGCATCTGTGAGAAGAAGCTCTGCAGGGCAAAACTGCTACTGAAATGCAAATGGATGTGGGGGTGCGTGCTGATAGCCGGATCCATTTTGCTAAAATACCCAGATTCTTTAAGCTCAGCGGCCAACAAATCCCTTATTGAATTTTTCATTCAGTCTCTCTTAGTCAGTTCCTTTTTCCCTCCTTTCTGACACACAATGCATCCACAAAGAAAAGAAACAGGCGATGTGTACGATCACATGCTAACTCAGCAACACAGCTGTCAACAGACTTCACTACACTTGGATCCACTTCATCAAATGCAAAACAACAGCTAAACGCAATATTTGCCAAAGCTGGACAAGTCACTGAAAATTAGTAGTCACAGTTACTAGTTACTTCTTTCAGAAGTACAAATTACTGTATGAAGAAGCAATGAGCTGCAGGGGAAAGTAACCTTTGAGTTAAAGTGTGTTATTAATGCACACAGCTATAATAGTTTAGTGTGACACAGTGTGGGAACTGTTGAATTTTATCTGTCATTACACCCATTATCATTATGAAGAAGTAAGAAGTGGAACAATAAAACACCACCGCTTTACATCAGAGCGGTCACCAGCGCTTTAGAAGATTTGAATTATTATTCTTTGATGTGGAGAAAGTCCTCACACTGGCACATATTCTACAACTCACCGGTTTATTTTTGACCTCGAGGAAGTAAAAATAATGTCCATATTACTCAGACGCTGACTGCGACATCGTAAAGTCGAGTGACGGCTGCGTTTGTCGGCAGTTGTCCTTTTCACAGAAATTTCTTGCTACTTAATTTGAAAAGAACTTAGTGACACCACTAGTTGCTGCCAAAAGTAGTGGCATTAATAACTGAATGTGCAGATCATGTTTCTCTGATCTCTCTCCGAGTGCTTTAATATCGGTTAAATCCAAAACAGCGGTAGCTACTTGATACAAACACTGAAGGTCCAGATTCCAATCTATTAAGTTGATCAGCTAAAAACATTTAGATGAAAGTCTCATCCAGAGAGACGATGCATCACTTCCTCGAATACAAAACCACCTCAGCCCACAACATCAGTGTTAGAGAGTGAAAGTTCTTCCCTCACAAACGACCTCTGGCTGAGCACAGGCACCGGCTCGCCAAGAGCTCTTCAACTGGCCAACAGACAAGTTTTATTTTGGCCTGTTATCTAGCTACTCGTGGATTTAATTCTAATTAGCGACAGCTGTATGACCTGCTATTGCCGCCGTTTGTCATTTTTGCTGGCGAAAGCGACAGTCAGTGGCAGTTAAAAAGGTGAAGCTGCTTGCAGAGGGTTTTATATACTGCTCTTTGATAGCGAGAAAGAGAGAGTGATGCAATTTTTTCTCGGAGCAAAAAGCAAAACTGAGTCAGGGCGGGGTTAATGAACAGAGCTGTGGCAAAACATGGTGGGAGCCCTTCACAGAAGAATCTCTTTGATAACTTCCTGTAGTCTGAGATTATTCCATTTATATTTTACTATCACATAAACTTAACTTATAGACTTGTTACTTTTTAAAACAAGGCGGTGTCTACTTGTGGCTTCCTAATCACAGGTGTCAGAATCAATTTCTTACTAATTCTTTCCTCTAAACTTGTCATATTGTGTTCTTTTTCATACATTTTTAAGTGTCCAAAGAGGTAAAAACATCTGGCTTTTTCACAAAAAGCAAAAAAATTGTGTAGCAGGACTTAGTTTTTTCTTCTTAATCTATCCCATGAACTGTCTCCTAGGTTGGGAATCACTGTCATAGACAAAATATTTTGCATTTTTGCTTGTAAAATTACATAAAGGATTCAAAGGTTATCAAAAATAGTTCATTTTTTATTTCATTATGTGCTCAGGTACTGCTTCTTACTGTAACTCACACTGCAGCTACTGTACATATATATATATGTACACACCAAAGTTTTCACACAGATGTTGTTGTTGTTGAACACTATGATCTCTTCCAAATCACCGCCAGCAGAGATAACACCAAAACACCCTAAAGGCACTCCATCACTTCCTCTGTTTTTGTCCGGTGTACAGAAAGAAAATAAATTTAGGTTTCTTCGAACGGTCAGTGTTTGAAGAGGAGTCGATAAGGAGAGTTTCAGCGGTGGTGGTTGGTTACCCAGGGAGTTTTACAGGAGATAAAACTGCTTTTGTGGTGGAGCTGAACTAAATATATAAGGTGGCCTCACAGAAAATATTGCATCAATCAATGATTAATTCATTGCTTCTCCGTAAATGTGAAAGTTCCAGTTTTAAACACACTGCACTATCAATAATCATTCATCAAGCTGTAGATGGATACATATAGAGAAGAGAAATGACTGGATTCAGCTGCTGAACCTTTGCAGGAGTTCTAGTTTCAGCCTGATAATGCTCTCCGCTTGATAAAACGCTTTGTGCTTGCCATTTTTCTTGTTATCAGCTGAGCGATAATGCATCATGAGGCGACTGGCTTCTGAAGCACGTGGGTCCCAAATGTCAGACCTCGGTTTATTCAGCAGAGTCAGTGATGGATGCATCATTTCCTCATGCTGACTTGTTGTTTGCTGCCATCATTCAGGGCCCCAAGGCCGAAGGTCAGGTCAAACCAAGGTCCCGCCCCTCCCAAAGAAAACTGATGTACTGGCATTTTATTTTATTGTAAGAGGGTTTTAAAGAGAATAATTTGACGTGTCCTTGGAAAGTAAATTTGATAAATTAAATATGAAGCCTGATAAAAACAGTTTCACACTTTGGGAAATACACATTCACTTTCTTGCCAAAAGCAAGATCAGAGGACTGATACCACTCTCATGCCTGTAGGGTGAAAATGACGTTACAACCAGTGAGCGGTTAGCGTAGCTTAGCATAAACACTGGAAATTGAGGGAAACGGCTAGCCTGGCTCGGCCCAAAGGTAACAAAATCTGCCAACCAGCACTTTAAAGTCTAGAGGGACTATATAAAAACATAGCAACCAGGTTACATCACTGCTCTGTCGGTATAATGGATGTATAAAGAGCTAAATGTCTATGTGCCTATTTTAACGAGGGTGAGGCTGTCAGCTGCATCCAGTCAAAGTACAGCAGTGCAGTGTGTTTATTAAAGAACATAACAACTGTGAAAGAAAAGAAAATGATGTTTTATTTCTCAGATTAATTCCTTTTTTCTTGCGAAATAACTGAGCCTCACATAAACCCCTGTAAAAAGGCAAACTACTTTGTTTTTTGTACAGATTAATCAAACAAGATCTCTTATTTACTGAGCTTTAGCGGTGCTGGTAACCAGATTTTGTTTAACCTTTGAACAGCCTGATATTCAGTGTACAGACACGAGAGCTGTATCGATTGTCTCATAACTCTCGGCTGAAAACAAACAAGTGTATTTCCCAAAATGTCGAACTATGTCAAACTCATGTCTCTACGGTCAATATGAAGCTACAACTGATTAGCTTAGCCTAACATAAAGACTGGAAACTCTTCATATGATGAGCTTTTCCTGAATGTTGAAGACTCCTTGTAAAATATTACTTCTTCAACCAACAATAAAACAACAATACACATTAATATTATGTGATATACACATATGTATTGCCTCACTCTGTCTTTTAAACAAACTCTATTAAATATCCATCGCCCTCACAGCCTCCGGTAAACAATCAAACATTTTAATAGGCTCTTAAGAATGTGCCAAAACATATTAACGTTTCTATAATGTTTCTCCCACATATTTCTTCCTTAACCTAATCAGAGACATTAAGAAGCTATGGCATCTTCCCACCCCCACATCGCTCACATCCTCTCTATACACATGACTGCTAGTCATATTTATTCGTCATGATTAACAATGCAATATTTCAGGGCAATGAAGCATTTTGAGTGGAGCAAAAGCTTTCATCGTGCAATACCAGGCGCTTATAACTTCTGGCTGTAATGGATGTAGCACATCCATTTAAAATCCCTGGTGGTGAAAATTACTGAGACTGAAAATGAGCTTAAGCTATTTTTACAGGGGGCAGATTGCAGCCTGTTAGTTTTACTGTGATACCCCTGGAAATTAAAGCATCCATATAGTGGCATACAGGAAGCATGGGCCAAATCGATAAAGGTTCCCCACCCCTGTAACACCATAAATTGTCAGTCTTTATTATTTGATAGCATCATGCAGTCCACCTGCTCCGCTGGTCTCAGGGATTCTTTTATTAGAGTTTCTAACTTCAGCAGGTTTATGATATTCTTTTGCTCCAAATCTCATATAAAACAAATCATACGACTTCATATTGGATCTAATATTTATAGCTCTCTGTACAGTAAAAATTCATTAGTTACAGAGTGATGAGGCGAGTCTCTGAGACAAGGCTGTGGGGGGTGGGAGGGGACGATGGATCGGGCAGGATTCAGATGTACCACAGGTCAAGTGGCTGGGGAATGGCATGGTACCTAATCAGCTCGGTCTGCTGAGGAGATCCAGGGTGATGATGAGGTGACTCGGGATCAGGGGCTCGAGACACTTGAGCTATGGGGAGGGATCTGTCTGTCACTGGTGTGGGGTATAATATCCAAACTGCACGTAATGCCTGAGGAAAGGATGAAGCATGAAGCACTGTTTATCCCAGAGGGGATACTGGGTGGGGACTATTTTCAGCAGCGGATTAACACACATCTAGTGCTGGTTTTCTATGAAATACAGCAGCAACATGTCATCCACTGCAATACTGTGGCTCATTTTTAATGCTTCAGGACAAAAAAATGGAGCTCTGTGCCTCAGATATATCACAATACTTAGTTTTGGTCTTTTCGTGATATTTGCTGACAATAAGAAAAATGCAGAACATCGCCAGACTTTCCCCTCAAACAACCCTGCTAATCTGTGATATTTTATGCCATAGTTGAAAGTGATGACTGAGGCTAAACATCTCTGTTCTGAAGTTTACTTACTGCTACTTACAGACAGTTCATAAATATGCAAGGTTCACTTTTTTTTTTCCTCCTTAACCTCCTGAGGGTGGAGAAGATGATTTCCCACCAGTCACATAACTGATGCTTTTTTATTTAAGTAAACAAGGCAAATCTCCAGCGCCTCATGGGCAACAGGATTGAGGCCGACATCTTGCCTGGCACAGCTTGAAATACTCCGTCAGTACTTTATATGATTTATACTTTGCAGACAGTATTCACAAGTTGACATTAAGAGTTTAACTTCGACATAAAACTCTGAGTTCTACTTGATGATCGTAATTCCAAATATAGGTCAGTTTAATTCCTGTACTTACATACATTAATGATGTACAAGAATATTCAATGGAGTTCATAAAATATAAATGCTATTTAATGTTTAGGTTTAGTTTGCTCGTTTAAATTTCTGCTCTTTCCAAAGCAGAGTTTGATATGTTAGGGCTGCAAGTCAAAATTATTTTTAATATGAATAAATCTACCCAATATTTTCTTAATGAATCAATAAAATGTTAAAATATTGTTTTAAAAACACCCATCACATCAGCTGGAACCAGTGAATTTTTGACTTGTAACTCAAAATATTTGACAATAAGTCAACTAATCGATTAACCAAGTAACTGTTGCTGCCCTAAAACATCTTTCTGGTGTCAAACTGATTTTTTTATTTGAGTGTGTTGACAATTAAACACACATGTACTATCAAAATGTTTCCAAATCCATGTATTTTGCATGTTTTAAATCACATTTTTCATTCATCTGATGTTGGCTGAAAATGACTGATTTGTGGTAAATGCAATATTCTTTTCTTGTTTGCCTGAGGGAAGTCACAATGCAGTAAAAGTGTTAATGAGTATTGGATTGATTGTGCAGAACACCTTTCTCACAAGTCATGTCAGCAACAAAAGTGTAAACGTGCAAACATCTACCACTGAAAATCCTCTTTTTTATTTTTCAATGTTTATTTTCTGGCCTGTGAAGGTCTGCGATCTATCTCAATGTTTGCTCTCTGCAAACGGCCCCCATGAATAGAGGCAACCTGGCAGGCTGAAAGCTGTGCGACAGAGATAGGAGCTCCTGGTCAACAAGCAGGTTAATTGTGTGATAGGACCAGATGCTAATACCGGACTGAACTCGACACAGCCCCGTGGTGGAGGTGGGGGGTGTTGGAGGCTCCCCTGTGGCTCCTCATTGGCTGCAGAACACAGCAATCAAATGACATTTAACAAGATGGAGACTGTGCTTGAGCCAAAATTTACTGAGCCTTGTAACGAGTTTAATATTTTAACTTTCCTGGAGAGATGACAAGAGTTTTTGAACCGTTAGGAGGACTTGAAGATGTGGAGGAGAAGAGAGGCTGCACTTTGATTAACTTCGCACTTGTGGAGGAGATAACAGCTTTCTGAGAGTCTCTCCTGGGCGGATTATTGAGTGTGAGCGCTGGCACATTGTATGAGCCCTCCGAAGTCCATTAGAAATCTCAAGTCATTACATTATGAGACTGTAGAATCACAAGGCAAAGAGAGCATGTGCCTTTTGGGTGACAGAAAACTAATTTAAAAGAAGCAGATTTTTTAAAACGTCATAAATTCATCATATATCATTCCGGCTGTAAACTGCAATACGATTGAAACGTAAGGATTTTCTTAAACAGCAGAAATGTAATGGGTAGAAAAGGGTCAATACCTTTACGAGGCAACCTCCCTGTTACTTTAGAGTGCACAGTTAGCGATTAGCATGTCGTGATCTGGTCAGAGACTTTAAGGGGGTCATGGATAGTTATTAGTGTCAGTAACGGTCATTTCTCACCCTGAATTTGCTGGTTAAAGTCGGCACATTGTGGGGGCTCGGTATGTCACTCTGACACAGATGGGTTTATTTTAAACCAGCCTGGTATCACCAAATGGAGTAGGAATTAGACGCCAATAGAGTGGTGCAGGGATGACTTATTTCTGTGGGCCAGCCCGGAAGTTAGCATCACCCTGGTCACTGGGTTTTGGATTACTGCAGAAAATAGGCTCAGAGGCCAAGAAAAGTTTCTGATACTTACACATTTTTGTTCATCAGATAATCTTCACAAATGAAGTTTCCAACTTGTAATTTAATTTAGTGCTGACCTCTCCTACAAAAGCCTCTCTTCTTAGAAAGTTAGAGATAGTTTGTGAGTAGAAACAAACGAGGCTATAAAGGTGGACTGGTGAGTAGAATAACCTCTGTTGTTAAAGAGATCATGAGTGGATTTTTTACTGACGTATTTTACTCTATGTTGTAGAATAAAATGTGAAAATGACTTGAGTTTGTGTTTACACCACAGACCTTATTTCAGCCTTATTTCAAAAACCTGCTGACTTTGGGAAGAGGGAACCAGAAGTGCTAAAATGCTAACTTACTTCCAGGTTTTAGGAATCATTCCTGCACCACTCTTCATCATTTGTTTGCTACCAGACGACCATTATCATCCAATCATGTTCATGCTGGTGTTTTGGACCTTTATACATCGCCCCCATTGCTCTGCTGAATCTCCACTGCCAACCCTGACTACTGGGAAACTCCCTCCACCACCCTCAAACAGCAGAGTCTTTCTCACCACATCTAACCTTCTGAACAAGTGGTAAATTCTTTGACATAGGTGTCTCTGACTGAAATGTAAAACTGACAAATTGTTTTTAGGGGGGTTATGTGCTGTACCATTTCTTGGCTCTGAGCAGTTGCCAAGCAACCAATCCCCCATTAAACTGAGAATTTATTTCATTACACTTTGTTTTTTACACGGATTAAACAAAAGAGATGTAACATTTTAATTTGTGAGTTCTAGAAGTGCTGGACAGAGCCAGGCTAGCTGTTTCCCTCTGTTTCCAGTCTTTATGCTAAGCTAAGCTAACTGACTGAGAGTTGCATCAATCCTCTCATCTCTCTCTATCAGAGAGGAAATAAGTTTATTTTCCAAACTGTTGCACTATTCCTTTAAAGGACAAACACTGACATATCCCCCTGCTGTACCGAATTAATCTGAAATTGAACCTTAGCACCTTTTGGAGCTGTTACAGTCTGTTCAGAAATTATAGATGCTCTGACTGAGGTCTGTTTTATCTTCATTTAAAATTATGGGGATGAGTAATGTTGAATATGATTATTATTTTGAACTTCAGCAGCAAAAATTTATCCATAGCTTGTCGGCATCCTGCAGCTGTCACTGAGTTTTAACATTTTCACCGTGACAGTTCCCAGACAAGACATATCTGTCGCATATTCTGGCAAAACTGAGACAGAAAAAAAAATATCCCTCTGCTTTGACAGCTCAAAAATATTTCAACATATTTCCACTTGACAGTATATCTTGGCCTTGCAGGTTGGAACTGTCAAGCAGACAGAATGATTGAGCTGACAAACAAAAAAGTAATGAAGAGAAAGTCTTATTTGCTAGTATCATATTCGCTTGCTGGTCACTTATAAAAGGTTCTGTCCCCTTTTATCTTTATTGCCAACGCAGCTGGGTACTCGGATGTGGAGCTTTAGTCTGCTTTTTTGTGCACTGTAGCTGGAAACAGACGAATTCAAATTAAAGCAAAGAGTAATAGGTTTCTAAGCATTTTAAGTAAAGATAATTACTAAGATACACGTCACTGAGGCTGATTTGAGGCTGATTGAGACAACATCTTTTCCCACCTTGGCTTGAAATGCGAAAGTGTAATTTTTTTTTTTATTTTTTTTCCCTCCACAGCCTCAAATTCCTCCTCACACCTCTAGGCTGATCTGCTGGGGTCTAAACTCCTCTTCGCATGTGGTGGGGCTTTAGGATTTGGGGATCTAGGGGATTATGGGATTTTCTGATTGCTCTGAAAAAGACACCATGGGATACAGAAATCCAAAAATGGCTGAGGTACCCACATCAAGATTAGAGCGTATTATTCTCCCCCCCCTTAGAGAAAGAAGACAGGGAAGCCACTACTGACAGCTTTTGAAACAAGTGTGTTGGGGAAACATTTACAATTTAAGGCGCTTGTAGTAAACTACAGAGCCCACTTTGTGCTGAAATCAGTTGTGCAAACTTGACGCACTTTTCCAATCTCATGAAATGTCACTGCCCGTTGATTAAAGTAAACTTTTCCTGAACCACTTTCATTTTCTTTAGAAATTGTAACCATTAATAACAAGTCAACTGTACATGATCCTCTTACACTTAATATCTGGGCTGAAATTACTTTTAAATTTGCTGCAGTTTATTCAATTTCACTGATGCACAATGTGTTGCAAGAAAAAAAAGAGTGTATGTGGAAGTGCTGGAAGGTGACTCTCATACAATTTTGGGGAAGAAAGATATTAATACGTCAGAAATATTGAGGACAATCTGCCATATGGAATATAAATGAAGCCTCACAAGAAAGAAATTTCACTTTTAACTCTCTACCTTGTCAAACGCTGTGGCTCACCCACATTCACATGTTGTGTGCAGCTCTTCTCTCCTTCCTGTGGAAATATCAGATGTCATGCCCATCTGTGACGGACAGAGAGCGTGAGTAACTGTGGGTTACAGGGCACAGACAGCACCAACACTCACCACCATCCTTAGACATCTGCCTTTGGGTAAACGAGGCCAACAGAATATGACAAAGCAGTCATTTTTATAACTATTGATGACTGAATGGACATTATTATCTTTGTGTAGTCGGGTGCTCATTTCATTATTATGACTAAAAGAGGCGACGCAAAATGAGTTTAAAGAGGAGCTACAGATCCTTGTTGCATCTTGTGTTACGTTTTTAAAACACCGTGCAGAGAGAGATGTTTCCAGCAGAGTGTCAAGTATCCAGATTACAGTAACAGCGGCAGATTTACCATAAAAAGTCACAGCATTTACTGAATCGACAGGTCTTCCCTCGCGCACAAACGCAGCATCCCATTTCTAGTCCACGAAACATGAATTTTATCATTTGATTTTAGCAGCTGTAGCTAGCAAATGATAAATGTTAAAACTCGGCCTCCAGCGACTTTTTCATGCTTCCAGCTGACATGTTTAAAAATGAAAAGCCAGTAAAAAGACACGACAGCTACATACATACAATGTTCAAAGACTAAAACCAAAGCGACCCTGTCTCACAGTGTCTCTCCTGCTGGGCTGCTGAGAGTGTTGTCACTCACCATAACACCTGTCGTTTACACTTCAGCTGTGAGTGTTCTCACCCAACACTTCCTGATAACGAAATAGAAACTGTTCACAGCAAATCATTTTGACAAAGAGGGAAAAGTCCAACAGTTAATTTACATGCTAATTTAATCTGTTTGTAGACTAACCTCCACACTGCATAGAGTTGTGTGAAATATTTTATTAAAACGACTATTCATGTAATCTGTAAAAGTTGCACAGCTAGCATGCTACTAATGTTAGCTAAACATGGCGTCAAAAAGTTAGATAATTTGTTTTAATACCTACTTCTTTCGCAAATACATTGAGGATCACGAAGGTTACCATAGGAATAAATGGACTTCTAGTTGACTTGCATAAGTACAGAGCTATATGGAAACAAGGAGTACCACTCACTCAGTCACAGACATACACATTTCAAGCTAAAAACATACCAGCATGTTGCAGCATCTCTGCTGTTCCAGCTCTTAACGAACTTTGCAGGTAACTTCACTAGATTACTATTGTAGGTAATGAGCTAGTTAGGCAGGTATGCTAAAGTTTGCAGCTTTAAATTCTCCCCCCAAAACAATCAGTCCACTCCCACGTGAGCACAAGGAATAACTGTCATACAGTCCCTTATATGGCAATAACGTTGCTGCCTCTACGCTGGTGAAACAAAGCTGGTTGTGTAAAGTAAGTTTCACACTGTAAACATCTCTTTGACGTCTCTATGACCTGTGTGTATTATAGCTCCACTGTGAGTGGACTTTCCCTGTTGAAGATGAGTCAATTCATGACGGCAAACAGAGACATTGCACATCCTCTCTAATGACCAAGTTGCTATGGAAACCAGGTTAGATTTGAACTTGATAGGGGGGGGAGAAAAAAAAAGAAAAAGCCCTCAGGCTTCACTTTGCTCTCTGACTCCACTTCAAAACAAACGTTAATTAAATTTGTGCATCCTCAGAAACACCTGATAACATCTGGACAAGCCCTGTTTCGGCAGGACCTAGTGTGACAAAGGAGGAAACTCCTGACTAGAAACAAACCAACACTGTACTGAAACATGCAAAGTGGCAGCGAAGGGAGCAGCCACCAGTTGCATGCGACAGAGCTCGATGTGGTTTGTCTTGTGGGAAAGGGTAAGCATGCCACAATGTTTTTAGAGCACTGGGGCTGTCAGGGCATTCACGCAAGTCACCCAGCTCAGGGGTCAATATCTGGAAGTTTCACTTTTTACAGTATATATATAAAATACCCGTCTTTCACAAAGCGGTGATTCACTTCCTTGCCTTTTTCACCTGCCCTGAAACCTACCTTAAGGAGCTTTGCAGTATTGATTGTGAAAGGTTTTTTCAGCATGAAAGGATCCACAAAGATCCTTTTGATTGACTGCAGGATAGTGATAGTCCACTCCTCCATGGCATGGGTGCAGTCATTAATAGTGTGCTAAACCCTGAGGTCAGTCTAGTCTCACGCTGTCAGGGGAGGTTGCGTCCGGGGGGAATAATCCGTTCACACAGCTCTGCTCCATTACCCATCTGTCTGAAGAGGAAGAACAATGGCTTTTCTATCACTCTCTCTGTCTTCAACATTCACGCCAGGCTCTCTGTCTCTGCCTCACTATCGATGCATCATTAGCTCTCTGCGTACAGTATCTATCATCTTCTGAACACTAGAAGGCAGAGACTAAAAGGACTGAGAAATTAGCAGCATTTCAGCTTCAACACTTCTATTTTTTCCAGTCATTATGTTAGAAATGACTTATTGTACTGTAGGCGTTGCAGTGCTGGAGGTCTCTCATTAACCTTATCACACCAAACTAGACAAGTGACAGGAACATGACTCAGATCCAGCTGCTTCGATTATTCAATTATCACAGAAACCACTTCAAATCAAAAACAAAAAACGCTCAGTTTCTACTTCTTTTATACCGTTTATCAGTTGTGCAAAGTGCAAAAGTTCAGAAAGTGATAGTCGGTGAAGCAGCGGTGTAATTTCGCAGCTGCGATGTGAACAAAAGGTCACTGCACAAATGCTCCAACTCACATGTTTACCAGTCTGTACACACACTTCCACACAGGCTTTTTTAAGTTTAAAGTGCAGGTGCTTGCAGGTTCTAAAAACAGAGGGAAGTTAGTTTTTGTAGTGTGGCCTTGCAATTTGGCAGATTTACCAACATAGCCAGCACTTGGAGCTGCAGCAGGGGCTGTGACACACAGCGCATGGAGGCTATTAAGGTACTTTAAAACACTTGGCATCAGATTGCTGCAATTTGCAGAAATATTTGCACTCATAAATCTGAACACATGGACATGCTACACATATTTTTAGATTCAGTGTGAGTTATACTTTCTGAGGATATCATTACCTATATATATCCATCGCAAATAAATGTTCATAACTTCACTTCATAAAGGTCAACATTAAAAAAAAACAAGACGCTCCTCATATCGCCAGAACTTGCCTGAGAATCTTCACATTTTTTAATTTTTACAGCACCAAGTTGTCTGTACATCTATACACTCACTGCAAACAGGAACTATTAAGAGCTAATTTGGCAAAATGTAAACGACTACAGGGCTCAAGTTGTAACCCAAACTAAACCCATCTCAGTATTTTACTTCCTGTTTACATCCCCCAATGCATTATGGGAACTTAGTCCCTAAAGTTAGAGCACTATTTCAGTATCCATCAAATATAAGAGTGACAAAATCCATTAATATCAACCTTTTTGAAATGACTGAGGCTCGATTTTGTCTCAGTGAAGCCCATGAACGCTGCCTTAGTGGTTTCCACACTTTGAACATCAATCTGAGGTAACTACTAACTTTCCCACAGCTACAGCAGCAGCAGCCTTCAAATTTTGAAAGCTGCTGCTGCTGCGGGGAAAAGTAAAACAAGCCAAAGTTCCGCACATCAATAAAAATACAAATTTTTGACCTGTCGACGCATTTTGTGGCGACAGATTGTCACCACAGGCCGCTCGCTGGCGTATTTCAGAGCACAGTGCAGGGTCGGCTTCAATTTGCCGTGACAGCGGATGAAGACTCCATGATGGATGAAGACAGTCCAGTCAAGATGAAGCTTTGTGGAGAGCCGTGTGAAATTTCAAATGACATGGAGAGGCCGGGGCCGTGGACAGCTGAGAAATCCTCCTCCAGGCATAAATCCTCCAGACTTGAAATCCTGTCCACCGCTTGACTAAGCTGTAAATTCCCCTTAGTGGACACTCTGTTTTGTTTGAATTCTGAACATGAAAGCTCTTAATTTGTGCAACACAAGGCAGAAAATTTTCACAGCCTTTTGGGTCATTTAGGTTTTATAGATTGAATATAGGAGTAGTAGTTTGTCACATGAACAGTGAGTGATTTATTTTTTTAACAACGGGTGTCACTGCCTGTTCCTTTCTCTGTGAATCTTTAAGTTAGTTAACTATCCTGTTTGTGTTGTTAATTGACTTTGACGTATCTCTGTTATATTACACTACTTGTCTGGATGTGATCAGTGTGTTTTTGTGTGTGTTGAACAGACATCCTACCTGCTCTTCCTCGCTCATCTTCATCACCTTCTCGCTTTCTTTTCCTCTCAGTCCCCTCACCGTGTTTTGTATCTCTTTCCTTCCCGCTGCTTAGTTTTGATTGATGCAGGATTTCCAGTTTCGTCTGCGTCTGTGAAGAAAGTAAACACATGGTCAATTAATATACATACAGTATATATGCAAATGTTACCACTGCAAAGATTTACCTGGCACTGATAGACTGAATCAGCGTTGCGTGAACTTGTTTGGCAAAGGCTTGAATGTAACAACAAAGTCTGAATAATTTCCCACATAAATAACGAATCACATGTATTCTCTAAAAACCTCACCCTGAAAAACGCAGCCTCACCTGCAGGTTTCAGTGCCTGGTGATGCTCGTGTTTTACTTCAGAGAGAAAAGGTTGAGCCAGGAAAATATTAGAGAAGAGCTAATTCAATAAAGCTTGAAGCAGCTTCCTGCTATCTCTGGAGTGTTTTGTGGAGACAGGAGTTTGTGGATCCTCTGAGAGGCCACCGAGACGCTCCTCAGCGCGAGTTATTGTAGATAAACTCGGGCTGCATGGAAAAGAACACTCCAGCAAAAATTTAGAGAATTGTATTCAATCTCGGCTGAAAAGTGTGGAAAACGTTCCCAAGTATCAGCTAGTTAAATGTTTTTTTTTAAATCAAGAGTGCAGCAACTCTGGCAAGAATCCCAAAGGCAAAAGCCAGAGATAACAGTGCTATATGTTTTTTTTGTTTGTTTTTTTTTCTCCCTCGGTCCCCATGAATCCTTGTAAAGTGCTTGTCAGCATTCTTGGTGAGTCTCCAGGTTTTTGTATGCTGCCTGTTTCCCAGGAAGCATATTCAAAATACGCGAGAATAAATGAGTTTGAGTGTGCCTGGCTTTTTTTTTTTTTTTTATCTGTTTCATGGTGAAAAATCCCAGAAGAAGCTTTCTGACACCTTGGTTCTATTCCCATGAGTCTTTTTTTTAAAATTTTTTATTCAATTATATTGTTTGTTTGCATAATTACCTCTCCCTCTCCAGTGAGGAAATTATATGTACAGTATGTGTGCATGACTGCATATCGTACCCACATTTGAATTATGTTTACATTACGATGCTGCTGTGCTTTTCTTATCCCTTGGCTGAACTGAAGACTAATGGAAGTTGCTTTAATATTTATGAAGCACATCTCCCAGTATACTTGGCTCACTGTCCTCCGTCTTATATAAAAACCACTGATATAGCACAAGACCATTTGAAAACTCATGCTCTAATAGACCTCTCTCTCTCTTCCCTCTCTCCTCTTGTAACCACCATCTGTTTGTCCATATTGTGTGATCCTCTGTTTCTGGTCCCCGTGGCTCGCCACCAGACGCTACTTTTGGCCTCCTGCTTGGTGTGTTTGTGGTCTGTGGCCTGGCTCTGCTGGGCCTTCTTACATTCGTCTCCTGGAAGCTGTGCTGGCGGACTAAGGCCCAGTTCCCCAGTCCAACCATCAGCCCCGCCTGTGGCCCCGAGCACTGCCCGCTCCAGCCGCCTCTCCCGCTGCCCAGTCCCCAGCAGCACCAGCCACCGGTCACCATGGCGACAGAGAAGGTGAAGGACCCCATGGGTTCGATGGGTTTCCTGGAGGCAGCAGTGAAGATAAGCCATACATCTCCCGACATCCCTACCGATGTGCAGCTCTCCATGAGGGAGCACTTCCTGCGCCGCACGCAACGCATGCAGAGACAAACCACTGAGCCAGCTTCCTCTACTCGGTTAGTCACATTCACTGTATGTAGGATGTGGTTATCCATGTGTAAATACACTTAAGAGTTACATACAAACATGCACGCATGCACACATAAGCAGAATTTAAGCCACAACATCATGTGGAGTAGGCACCACATATCCTTAATATGCCACTAATGAAGGAAGATCTTTTCTATCAAAGCAATTTAGTATCTACGAAGTTAATTATAATAAATACTGTCGATCGTGTTGCTCTCTGCCCTAGAGGCATCCCTCTGCAGGTCATTATGGTAAAGCTAATTATATGTGATGGCTTCTTTATGAGAATTAATAGAATATAGTGGAGAAAAAAAGCATTTGCTGTAGCAAAACTGCACATTTCCTCTCTGTTAATAAGTGAACATTAGTGGGCCATTCTGCTCATGTATGCAGTTATCCTTTAAGAGCACATCCATTTGTCCTCTAACAAAAGCAGCAAAAAATCCCATTCGCGGTCTTAACACAACAAATCATCAGTCACCCCTGGGTCCTCATTTAATCCCCACTGGGTAGTTTTAGTGCAGTTTTATCTTTACGTGACCTCTATCCGTATATTTCACCTTCATTTTTTATTGTATTTTCCTATTCCTCAAGTAAAATACCAGAAAATCTCAGTGCAAAGCAAAGAAAAGCAAAACTTCTCAAACAGTGACAGATGAAAAGCTATTATTCCAAACATCTTACAAGATTTACAGTGGCATGAGAACAGGCTAGCTTTCGATGGTAACTGTTTTCATGCATTTTTAAAACAATGTAAGTACAGGCTACAGGCCACTAGTTATTTCCTCTCACACAGGATATAACTCTGCTGGCATTGGCTGTTGTCTTTGTTTGATCAATTGCAACTTCACCGGAGGATGTGAGGAGACATGAGGTGACACAATCAGTCGTCCTTTGTCAGCGCTGGTTCTCTGAGGTCAGCTTGCTGTGTTGGACCCTTAAATTCAAAACCTCCATCTTCACCAAATCGCCTCAACAAAAAACACCACCGACTCCGTGTCACACTCTTTCTTCCTGTCTTTTCTGTCCCTGCAGGCACAATTCATTCAAAAGACACCTGCCCAGGCAGATGCAGGTAGGCAGTCTAGACCTGGGAAATGACTATGTGGTGGACAAAGATGAAAAGCCCACAAGCATCGGCCGCATCCAGCCAGAGCTCTACCAACAGAAGGCCCCGGAATCAGAGGATTCATCCAAGAATGGCAGCAGCAAAAACTGTGGCAGGATTAACTTCTCTCTCAAGTACGACTATGAAAATGAGGCCCTGTTAGTCAACATCCTCAAGGCGGTAGACCTGCCCGCCAAGGACTTATGCGGCACATCCGACCCTTACGTGAAGATCTACCTGCTGCCCGACCGCAAGAAGTTCCAGACTCGCGTCCACCGGAAAACTCTCAACCCCACATTCAACGAGAGCTTCCAGTTTCCTGTGCCTTACGATGAGCTGGCGGCCAGGAAGCTCCACATGAGCGTCTTTGACTTTGACCGGTTTTCACGGCATGATATGATCGGGGAGGTGGTGTTGGACAACTTGTTTGAGACATCAGACCTCTCCAGGGAGACAAACATATGGAGGGACATCCAATATGCCACAAGTGTAAGAATCTATTCACTTTTTTTTTGTCTCTTCTAGATTCCAAACCAAATCAGGGCATTCAGTCAGGGCAATAACTGCCATTCATGATAAGGCAAACATGTTGCCTGTAAAATTTCTTGTATTACAGCAAAGTATTACAAGTGGAAGTTTAGACTCTATTATTATTACAGCCACATTTTTTTGGCTTATTCCAGGGCTTTTAGACTATATGAGCTATATTTTTGTGGCAGTGCAACGACCTTGGCAAGCCACACTCTTGTCAGTTCATTTATTCATTCGTTCAGGTTCATTCAAATGAGGCAGCAGAAAGCGAGTTGCTGGCCATGTCTGTTTGTGGCGCTCCTCTGTGTTACAATAATGACTGGAAATCAGATCTTTATTAATGTCTAGGCAACGGTATGTGTATATGAAAGAAAAAAAAAAAAAAAAGTTCAACCAGCCAAGTCATGTGGAATAGATCATTATGTAAATGTAGAATATGTATTAATGTTTGGCGTCTATGCTCTGACCTTGTTGCTCTACACGAGGAAACATCAAAGTCAGCTCAGCACGGAGTAGATACTAAGTTCCCCACCTGAGGGGAGGTATGACTCAGAGCCTACAGGTGGATGTTAGGGTGAAGGTGGCGCTTTTGAAATGTTGATAGCATGTGTGGCAGTGGACATGCAGCTAAAATGCAGAATGAGTAGAGCACTGATGGTTCTGGCTCACAGACCTCACTTCATTAATAACTAAATGAAGTAAATATGAGCTTGGTTGGGGCTTACCTTGAGTTGGCACCAGCTGTCCCACGACTGACGACCCCTCGTAGTGTTCATCTTCATCTCTTGTTGCTTGTGGTTGGTGCAAAAAGAAAACAAATCTGAACACACATGGGTTAACAGGTCACAGCAAAAGACAAGTAGTCAAACAGAAAGGCTCTCACTGTCTCTGTTCAACAGTAGCTCAACAAAGTCAGCACCTCAGTGCTACTATGTATGTGTGAGCACTAAACTGACCTGGCTCCTGCCCACAACCAGCCAGCCAAAAGAACAAAAGGAAAGTGATAAGTGAGCGTAATAGACCTTTTTGACAGCAGACATTTTTGGCATGTCACTGACAAATTACAAACAACTACATCCCATTTAGTCTAGCTAGTCCCAGGGTCTTGGTGTTGTGCATGCTGGCTCCCTTGCATGGCTTACTGGGACAATGAATTAAACTGAGACATCATTAACAAAATTTGTTTCACCTGTGCTGTTCCTGCCATGATCAGTCAAAATGTCTGTCATGAAAAAAAGGAATACTTGGAGCAATACCACTACACTTAAAATGTAAATAATTTTAATTCGACACTTTTCCACCCCTTGGAGATTCAACAGGTTAAAGCAGGAATGTTAGAAACACAGTCTGCCTTTATTTGTAAATTAATGAGTGATTCTTACAGTATCTACAGCTCTTTTATTATTTTTGCATGAAAAGCTTCTGACAGTTCAATCAATGGTGTAAAATGGATGCAATCACAACTATTTGTTTTTATTTTTCAGCTCTATCATTATTTAATCACAACATGAACATGATACATACATTTCATTAATTAGTAAGTGCTAATGTATAAGTTTTTGCTGTTGCTGAACGGCTAACATTAACATTAAACGCTGTTTACGTACCAGAATAGGAGAAACGTTGCGAGTTCAGCATCAAACGTCATTCCTTTACTCGCCAAGATGGCGGAAAGCGACGCCAGCGTCAACTCTTGTTTTGCTACTCTTTTCTTTGCCGCCAAATGTGGTTTGCTGCGAGCGGGTGGTGGTGGTGCCATTGTTGCCTTTAACGTTCCATTCCAGCATTCTATTTCTTCATTCTCTCTGATGGACTGACGGCAGCAACTCACTATCGCCTCTTGAGGTACAAAGTGGTATTACAAGACTACAAGGATGGAACGCGCTAGCTGGTTAGCATGCTAACTTACACACTACACAATACAGTACATAGACGTCTTTGATATAACATCAAAACTAATTTCTTCACATTCTGATGATAATTTAAACTAAGATACTTACACATAGCACTTTTAACCCGCCGAAATACACAGAATATGTAATTTAACATGAATAATTTTAACAAACTGAAAGCCAATCAACAAGAAAAGATTTGGAGAATCTCTTTTTTAATATCTGGCCATAGGTTATTAAGTCTGGCCCTTTAATGTGAAACAAAACATCAGAAATACATCAAACAGCATATGCATTGTTAAGGACCAGATGTGAAGTTCAGTTTTTTATTCTACAAAAACATAACAGTTACTTATTAAAATACATAAAGGGACTAGTTGCAGTCACAGGGGCGTTAACACCTCAAACATAAAAGGATATTTGTGTCTCACAGCTTACTCATGCTTACTTGTTGATGTCCAGGGGCCAGTTTCAGAAACTAAATGTTCCTTGTCTCTGGCACCATGTTAGGCACCTTGGAGCCCTCATCACTTTATCACCTCCTCAGTGCCCTTATATCAGACACCCTCCCTCCCTCCAGTTGTTGAACTTGAGCTTCTTCAAGGATTGTTCAATAATCTCAACGTTATTGCTTAGGAGGCAGAAAAGCAGACGTCCCTCTCCTTGGCACACAAACTTTATTGAACCACCAAATGATTTTATGACAAAATCCCTTGCTCACATTAAATTCAAGATTGGCAACATAAAGAATGCACAGATGGTGGGACTTGAGTAGAAACAAAAAACAAACATGAAGTGGTGTGTAATGAAAGTCTTGGGTAAGATAAAGACACTGCTTTAAAAACACTGTGCAGCTTAATGAGTGAAAAAGACGGCAGTATTGAGCAGAGGGAAGGGGGTGAAAGAAAAGAGCCAGCAGCTTTCCTCAGTACATAGATCAAGGAGAGATATGCATCAATAACGCCAACACAGAAGCAGTACTAAGACTGAGTCTGAAGGAGACCAGTTTATTTATTGACTTCAGACTATTTCTCATGTGTGTTAACACAAACAGACTATTTCAAGAAGGTTTCCACATGCTTAGCATTAAAATGAATGGGGGAGATTATTTATCAACTGTTGAAGTGACTAAACACCTAGAGGTATTTATTCTTTGTAAAAAGTCATCAATGATGTGTAATAAATAAAGCAATGTAAATGTAAATACAGTAAATAACACCAGATTTAGCAGTGGATTTTTGAAGTAGACTCCGCTCGACTTTGGCACAGCAGTGCTTTGAGTGAAATGCAAACGTTAGCATGCTAATATACTCACTTCATAGTGTCATGCCAATGTTTAGCAGTATACTGTTTACCATGTGCACCATCTTAGTTTAGTGTTTTAGCATCATACATTTTGCTAAAGCTAAACACAGGTATTGGTCTTAAAGTATCAGACAAAAGGTTTTTAAACTAATGCTAACTGGTGCTAAATGTAAAGTACAGTATTGGACAAAGTGAAATTCTTATTGGTGATGCTAGGTGAAAAGCTATTCATCCTGGCAGAGACACAAAGGTCTGTACCAAACTTCATGGTTGTCCATCCAGTAGTCACTGAGTCTTTAAACTCAACACCAGAAATGATCATCATGTTAATTTAGCACAGGTTTGATTTTAAATCCAAGCCGAGTCCCAGGTTAATCCAAATCCAAAGCCCTGCACAGGTGACAGGTAGGTTACTGTAATCTAAAAGTATCCTCAGCAGCTAGGATCATGTAATATTAAGCTGTGGGAGCATTTATACAAACACATTATGTACACAATATGTTTTAAATCACAACTTTTTGATGCCGTGAGAAAGAGGTTATTTCTAATAATTAATGGAATAAACAAAGGAAAACAGATCAATGAAAAGGAGTTCTTATAATAACTAAAGGCAGGAAGTAGCACATAAATAAAGGATTTGTGCATCAGAATCATTTTCACAACAATAGAGAGGGAAATAGGCCACATGCTAGATACTCATTTATGTGTATAAATTCCTTCTTTTTATAATAAAATACTGCTTTCTTCAATCTGATTTTACAGTTTTCAGTGGAAATTGTGCTTTGGGGTATAGAGATACTTCATGGATCCTGGTCCTCTTTATTCAGGACACTTAAATGTGAGCAAGCTATCAAGTCATAAAACAAAAGTACTCTATAAATAAAGTCAATTCTTGTGATAGTTGTTATATTAGATATTTTAGTGTGGACCAAAGTGGTGGACTGATGGACTGATTCACAGACCATCATCGTTGTCCGTAGAGTGTCACCGCTAACGTGGCTAAATAAAAAAAGGTTAATGCGGCACAGGTGACGGAGACTGGCACCAAAACAAGCCTGTGTGTCTAGAAGGACAATCAATGTGTCACTTCATGCTTTTACAACACTTGACATTTCTGCTGTGCTCACACATTACGGCTGAACCTTCACACCCTTCAAAAGAAATCCCTCACTTCCTCAGCGGAGAAAGCCAAATCGCAGCTGTACGTGTGAAGAGACATTAAGACTGCTGCACTCAGACAGACGTGTTGGGATTTGCCAATCAGTGGGGCTCTCACCAAGCTCATTCAGAGTGATTAGGGGTCTGCGTGACCTTAATACTGTTTCTAGGATGGTGCTAAGAACTCGCATGGGACAGATAACAGGACTCTCATTGCACTTGAGACTATTATTTCAGAGGGGACTCATGCAGGACTGTCTCTACACAAGTGAAAGCTAATATTTGACTTGGTAGACAGGCTGTGCTTGGAAAGTTTTTTGTCTTAAAAGTAATTTAGATTATATAAAACATTCTTACATGAGGGATCTTAATGATACAAGCCTCTAAAAAGGAAACTCACTCGTTGAGTATGTGGGTAATTGGTTTACATTATGTTAAAGTACTGAGCTGTGAATTTGATATCCCTTAATCTGGATGCCTAAACAGAAATAATGTTTTTTGATAATGAAATGAGGAGGAGGAAATTGGCTGTTTGGTAAGTGCATACAGCTGATGAACCTTAATTTCAGAATTAGACCTGATTGCTTCAGTGAGATATCGACAGCTGGATAACGTGAAGGACTTGAAGTGAAGCCCAGTTGTTCATTTTCCTTTTCTCACTTGAATATTTTTCTTCCTAGATTTGATGGGTGCATGAGAAAACTCATGTTTCTGATCAATATTTCCTCTTACAACTTCATTACCAAGTAATGCTGTTCTGTGTCTTTGTGTTCTGTATCAGAGTTTGAATACAGTGAGTTCTAAGAATCTCAGAATAACCCACAAAGTTTTTTACTTAGAGTTTCCTTTAAAGGAATAGGTGGACAGTTTGGGAAATACACTTGTTCGCTTTCTTGCCAAAAGTTAAATGAGAGGATCGATCTTAAGTCTGTACATTCATTATGGAGCTGGAGGCAGGGGGAAACAGCCAGTCTGAGGTTCACCAGAACCTCTGAAGTTTACTAATTAACATGTTGTATCTCATTTGTTTAATCATTTATTTTCGATTAGTATACAAATGAAATAATTCAGCACCATGTTAATTAATGGGCCAGTCACAACAGCATTTAAAACTAAAAACCTAAAAACTTTAAACTACATCCAATAGAATCACTATGGCTGGTGTTTTTGCATACTGGTAACATAAACCTTATTTTTTCTAGCTGAGTTCATCTTTGTTGAAGTTTGACCCACAAATTGACCATTGACCATTGACCAATGGCAAACCAGCTTGACATTGCCGACCTTTCAAGGAACAAAGAGCCAAAGTAGAGAGTACATAACCTTCTCTGTTGGGAGTATAAACTGCTCCACAAGAGAGAAATGATTTGCAAAAAGTGATACATGAAAACTTATATATATTCTTGAATAAACCTCAGACTTTTTTGGCCATTAGCAACTGAGATAACCATGTATGAGGCGCAGGCTAGCTGTTTCCCTCTGCTTTCACTCTTTATGCTAAGCTAAAATAATCCTCCCCAGACTCAAGCGCCGTAGTTAATGCACAGACATGACAGTGGTATCAATCATCTCGTCTTAATCTCTGCAAGAAATTGCGTTTTGCAAAATGTCAAACTATGGCCTTAAAATAAAAGTGAAACTTATATTAAAAATTGGCCAGCACAGCTCACTCTTTCATTACCTCTCTAATACATGTTTCTGGGTAATCTGAGCTCTAATAAACTTGTTTGCTAGTCTCACTGGTGAGAATTTGACATTATTTATCAACAGGACACCATAAGTTTTATGATAGAGGTTTAGACAGGCCACAAACAACTCAACTGTTCACTTAAAAAAGTATTTCTTTTGCTAGTTTTTGCTGTCTGCTTCACTGACCAGACTATGAACAAAATATCGCATTGATCCCAGAAACAGACCTTGAGCAAGAGACCCTACATTTAATGTATATCCCTCTGGATTATAGTATCTGTGCTGAATGTAAATGTGAAACTGAAAGAGATTTTTTTCCTTTGCTTGTGTGTGTGTTCTCACAGGAAAGTGTCGACCTTGGAGAGATCATGTTCTCACTTTGCTACCTGCCCACCGCAGGCAGACTCACACTTACTGTCATCAAGTGCAGGAACCTCAAGGCCATGGACATCACTGGATACTCAGGTGTGTGTTATGGCTGTATGTGGCTGGGTGTGTGTTTGTGTGACTCACATACAGCTGCAAATGAGTCACAATAAATGACCCCCCGCCCCCTCCTTCCTCTTTCCTCCCCTTGAATATCCAATTGTAAGCATGTCAGATAAAATGAACAAACAGTGGAAAGCCCTCTCTACTGCTGCG
This sequence comes from Lates calcarifer, assembly GCF_001640805.2. Lineage (NCBI taxonomy): Eukaryota > Metazoa > Chordata > Actinopteri > Centropomidae > Lates > Lates calcarifer. The sequence continues at coordinate 23,333,760 of NC_066838.1, read as the reverse complement.
TTGTTTATTTCAGCAGTTATTAATATTCAAACACTTGCGATATTAAGACGTTGTCAGCAAATAGTTGCAGGCGGCCTGTTTATTTTAATCGACTGCTGTTTCACTTTCCCATTCCTTGTTTTCATAAAAGACAGATAACACTTGTAAAGTGTGGCGTTTATTGCGCCTTTAATGCCAGGGTTCAGGTGTAATTTGGGGCAAACGTGACGCTCTCCCTCCCGTGTTTAATGACATTTCACGATTTTAATGTGAGTCACAATTTTTAATCCCCACCACCCACCCACCTCTTGAGTCTTTAGGGTTTTAGCTGTCTGCCATTATTTCAATCTGAGCATCGTAAACCCGTGGCGATCAAATTGTGCCTTCAAGCATATTGGGGTTGCTAAGCGAGCACTCTTGTTTGTTGTTTATAGATTTAGGGCGGCTTACGTCTGAAACTAAAACACGGCATAATGGATCATACGAGGCGATTTGCCACTGACGGATGAAGATTGAAATCAGCATTCATCAGGAAGCTTTCACAGTCATGCTACTTAAGCTATCTATGGCCTCCCATGCTCTTTGTTTACACAAGGCGTTGACTCATGTACATTTATGCGCATTACTGATGCCACGTCCTCCAGGGTTGCTTTCATGCTTAAGTAGAAACCAAAACAAGACACACTGGGTAATGAAATAGACCACTGATGGCTCCATCTTCACGGACATCTTTGAAGATGTTTTGGCAGTCAAGACAAACAAAGAAAAATCAGTTTTTTAATAATCCCAGAAGCCTGATCCTCATGATAATTATTGCTCTGGTAGATTGCTAAAGAAGACAAATAACTTGGAGACTGTCCAAACATGATGATATTTAACTGTTAAGCCACTTTTTGTGTCTCTGTCCTCTTTTCCTCTCTCTCATTTAGATCCCTACGTCAAAGTGTCGCTCATATGCGACGGGAGACGTTTGAAAAAGAAGAAGACGAGCATAAAAAAGAACACTCTGAATCCAACCTACAATGAAGCCATCATCTTCGACATCCCACCAGACAGCATGGACCACGTCAGCCTGCACATCTCTGTCATGGACTACGATTTGTACGTACAAATGAGTAAATTACTGATTGTTTCAGTCATTTTTCAAGTAAAAATAAAGAAAAAAATGACTCAAAAATGAGAAACTTTGCTTTTTTTCTTTTTTCAACAAATATCTAAAACAATATTAAACACAAATTACTATTAAACGTGTGTTTTTAAGTCTTAAACCAAAGAAAGAGAAAGAGATTATTGCTCAACCTTTGTGTATGTGAAGCTATAACAAGAAAGGGAAAAAGTAGGTGCAGTGCAGACAGCTACCAGAAACAGAACGTGTGTGTTAAAGGTCAGACTGTGTGTTTATTTTTAACTGTTGTATGAAAGGAGCAGACACTCCCAGGATTAGAAACCTAGCCCCATGTGTTTTCTTTGTCTGGGATTAAAGCAGGTTGTGCTAATAATCTAGTGATTAAGTCAAGAAAAACTAAAGTCTGCTCTAATTTACACTTCAAACGTCGTTAACAGAGCAGAGATCTGCTTTGACGGCCTTCCTGAGATGAGTCAATTCGAGCGTCACAGAGACAGTCAGAGGCAGATTCGCCGTATCAATCGGCAGGACATCCGGATTCAGACTTGTGTCTCCTTTGATTACAAAATGCCCTTCGCGCAATTATAAACAACGGTTTGATGTATGAGATGTCATGTCAGGTTAAGTCACATGTATTTATACAGTACGTGTTTGTCCCCACAGGGTAGGTCACAATGAGATCATTGGCGTGATGCGGGTTGGATGCAACGCCGAGGGACTTGGCAGGGACCACTGGAACGAAATGCTGGCTTATCCACGCAAGCCCATTGCACACTGGCACCCCCTGCTGGAGTCCAAGAAATCTGAGAAGGAGGTAGGTTTGGGACTGGGAAGCATTTTTAAAGGATTATTCTGTACGTGTCCATCATTTAGGATGAGGAATTCAGGGGCTTAGCTGGTATTTCTCAGCCCTGTTAAGGAGTATTGCTCCAGGGCAGAAACAGAGAGTTACAGGGAGGGAGGGAGTCAGGGTGGGGGGGGGGAGACATGAGGCAGCAAAAATACTGCATGAGGTTAAAGGGACAGATGGATGCAGGTGTTCTGAAAACAACTGGTTATTTTAGTGTGGTCTGCTGATCTGGTACCAGCAGCAGCAGCTACCACATATTACAGTTCATGGAAGTGATTAAGCCACTTGCATCAAATCTGAACACACAACCACTAAACACATATTTTTAAAGTAAGTGTGACTTACACTCTCTGAGGATATCACTATCTCCTATGTCAAAAACAAATACACATCCATAACTCTGCGTAGAAGTCATTTATAACCCCAAAACTTGCCTGAGAATCATCATATTTTTTAAAGTTCACTTCACCATCAAAATAATCCAGTATTAGTTGACCGTACATCCAAAAATTTAAAGCAAACAGGAACTGCCAATAGCGAATTCAGCGTAGTTTTAACGGTGGTAGTATGGGCTAAAAAAGTAGTAATCCACAGCATAACTCACTGAATTCAAAACTGCCATCAACAAACTTCCTGTTTACATCCCCCAAAGCATTAAGGGAAATGTGGTTCCAAAGCTTAGAGCATTATAACCCCAAACAGGAGTGACAAAACCTAATATTAGCTGTTATTTGTAGCATTGTTTTTAGACACACTGTAATCTGATTTTCTTCTCTCATCATTCTTTGTTATTGTAAAGATCCAGTACAGAGGTGTTGATAATATCCCCTTTGTGTTTTCGATGAGACTGTATGTAGGTATCTTGCACGAGTACACTCATAGTCTCTTTCATGCTGTGTTCCTGTACCCTCTCCAAACTGAATAGGAAGATGAAATGAAAAACTGTTCACAAAAAACCTAAACAAAGAAAACTATTGTTCTCTTTCTGGAGCACAGATACTCTCTTCTGTACAGATACTATATTTGTTACTGTGCTGAAAGTGACCTGAGAGTGACAGTGCTGTAAAAAAAAAAAAAAAAAAAGCAGCATATGCCCTATGAATCATTGCCTTGTGTGTGTGTGTCCTGCAGTGGAAGGCGAGGACAGCCAGCTTTGACAGCCAAGGCTCCTGCCCCTCACCCAGGCCCCCTGCCAGTCCCTGAGCAGAGCCACCTGTGACCCAGCAGCCCAGAAGGGGGTTTCCTCCCTCCTGCTGATCCACTTCCTGTCTGTCTGATTGAGGAGAAACACAACCCCACTGTCTCTCCCTCCCTCCCTCTCTCCTTCTCCCTCTCTGTCCCTCCCTTCCTCAAAGTCTAGTCCCAGAGCACTCCCAAGAACTGATCTAGGACCACCGTCAGTCAGTTAGTTGTGTGACTCGCGCAGTCTTTTCGGGTTAAAGTTTTAGGGTCTCTGATTTGAAATGTGGGTGTCGTGATGACCCAGAGTTGCCCTCCCTGTCCTCAGAGGAGATTGGCTGTGGACATCGCGGTCTGCAGACATTTAATATTGAGCTGTCCGTCCGGGGGCCTGAGGCGAATGGATCTCAGTGTCCTCGCAGGAGACTTTTCCCAAACACTGAAGATTCAGCTCAGCCCTGATGGAAAAACTCAAGTCGCGTATCGCTCCCTGAAAGCAGCAGAAGTTTCACAGAGGGAAGCTGAGGACACGTTTCAGAGAGGGTTTGAAAAAGAGACGATCTTAAACAGGATCTGAGGCGACTTCAAAAACTCCACACACTCTGAATTTTTTGCTGCACAAGCATAAAACAACACTGAACTGTAGCATTTTGGAACTAGTAGATGTAAAAAAAAAAAAAAAAACAAACAAAAAAAAAACAAAAAAACGCTCCATCAGGCATTGTTTGTAAAAAACAAAAAAAAACTGAAATGAGTTTCAAAGCTCCAGCTGAGTTCACTGTACTTCCAGTTTCATCAATAACATAAGCAATTAGCTGATCTCCAACTTCACAATATGAAGCTTTAGCGTGGATTCACAAGCAGCCGTGACAAACAGATTTAACATAATGAAGAGGAGGAGGAAACAACAGGATTTCTGGTATTCACACAAGAGCAAATTGGCTGCAGAGTTGTCGCTGATTTCAGTTCATTTCAGTTCTCAGCACAAGAAGCAGATGGTTAAACTGCCTGATGAAGGCACAAATAGCTCATACTACGACTAAAAACCAACCTAAAAAAGAAAAAGAGCCATTTTGACAGAAAAAAGCTTTTTCGTCAACGGAGCTCTGGAGGTTACTGCAAACAGGGAAATTGTGAGCACACTTTACACAGCCTTACTTCCTCTGTTTAACATTTGCTTTTGAGCAGTGTCGCCTCTTTTCTTCCAAGTGAAAACTCAACACACAAACGCTCAAGTTTTCCTTCCGACAAACACTCTTCTTTGTCTTTCTCTGAACAGGTTTTGGTGGATGTGTATAGTTTCATGTATAGCCATCTGCCGGTTACTGTATGTACGTTTTGATTTTCCAAACAGAGAAATCATAAAAGATATGATGATAGGTATAGATTAAAAAATAAAAACACAAAAAAGAAAAAAGAAAAATATTGACATTTTGAATATATGTAGCTTTGTTGGTGGTGGTGACTGAGAAAAACCTGAGAAACTTAGAAACATGCAGCTTTCTTGATGTTTATCCTGTCATTAATCATGCTGTTGTACAGGGATAATGTGTCCGTGGATTAGCCATCCAGATGCTTCATCTGCAACATATGGTAAATGGATTATTTTTGAAGATACAAGAAAAGACTGCAGCTGAGTACTACTACATCAGATTTCTTTGTATCAGTAAACTTCCTTTAAAGGGTCCACTTACTTATTTACTATATTTATGATAACTTCAAGAAGTCACTAATTGTTCTGGTGAAAAACAGTAACTCATTAGTATTTTTTAATTTAAAATATTACACAATGGAAGTTCCACGTAGCTGTGTATGGAAGTCCATTACCGAAGATGTGCAAGTCATAAAAATGAGAAACGTTCTCGAAATAATGATTGAGTGTCTCTCATTATTCTGAGATATTAAAATAATTATTTTGAGAATGTTTCTCGTTAATCTGACTTGCTCAATCTTTTTTTTCCACATAACATTGGCAGAAATGGGCTTCCATAAGCTTTGAGAGGAGAACATGACAATTTGGCTTCTACTTACATTATTTTCCTCTAGTTTAACTCCTGTAGTAGTAGTAGTTTTGTTTTGCTGTAACACACAAGTGTCCCAGCGACATTATCATGAGATGTGAGCGCACACGAGGGGAAGACAACAAATTACTTGGAGCTAACCATGAAAAGTTGTTTTTGTAGCATAAACTAAACAAATCAGAAAAATTTTAACATCCCATGTAGAAAAATAAACTATTAGAAGCTAGTGTTCTTGTCAGATTTAATGAGATGGAGGATTGTTTTGCACAGAAACATGGTGACTAAGAAACTTTTTTTGGGTTAGACAGCTCATACTGTTACTGTTGGTTTATGGCTGGTTAATGAATATTGCAACCCTTTTTCAAGCTTCGTGATTAATGCATAAGTCATCAGTTTGTCATGCGTTTGGAGCTTCAGGTGTTAGCTAATACAGGGGAAACGCTTGCCAGATAATTACCTGCTCTATTCTCACATTCGTTCAACTGGACGTTATGCAGACTGGCAGGATGAAATCCACTTCATTCGCCTGGTCTGACTCACACGGATATTTGCGTTCACACATAAAGCTCCGCCGGGAAAAGTTCAGATTTGTCGTGCATGTGTGAAAGCAGCTAAAGTCACCTCTTAATGAGAATCTGAGTGGTTTCCAGCAGGTTGCTTTATGGTGCGTTCCAGCTGTACTCCAAAGTCAGAATTTCTGAATTCCTAGTTGGACGTTTCAACTGGAATACCCGTTGAACCCGGGTAAACTCCAACGTCCAACGTATTTCTAAATACTGAATACTTCCATATATATATACGATCACAAGGTTGTGATGAAGAGTTTCTACCCCCCTGCTGCTTCCTTTGTTGATTATAATGGGAAACCTGTCAACAGCTTTTAATTAAAACATATTGTAAAGGAGGTTCTGTATATTTTTATGGTTAACATTACTTTCAGTTTCAGGTTTACCCTCCACTGGAACACAAAGTTTTGTTGTTGTTGTTGTTGTAATTGGCAAACACAGATATAATCAGTACATTCAGGCCAGGAAACATCCACAGATTATATTGGGGAGGGCTTGTACAGATAATTTCTTCTTGGGCATTTATTGAACAGCGGCCAACGGCATCCTTAATCTGATATGTGACAATGTTCTTGGCGCTGGCTTAGACTAGTCTAGACTGCTGGTGCCTCGCTCAGCACCAGAGAGACAAGTAATACTACAGCTCAGACTGTGTCTCTCAGTCGCAGAACGCAATGGACACGTTATATATCACAGAGTTTGTGAAAATGTCATTGGCCAGACATCAAGACACGAACAGATGCGTTCAGCAGACCCTGTAGGATCTGTTTTGGCCATTTCCTTCACGGGTTAGCTTACGCAGAGCGAAGCTGCTTCAGTGCCTCGGTGTGGGTGCGAGGCGGAGACGACAGCGCGGGGGCAGCTGATGGGGTGGACAGGTCAGCATCTACAGAGCAGTGGCATTTCTCTAATTGGCACTTGTTACAGCGCGAATGAGTCAGCGCGTTATTGTTCGTGCTTGACGTAATCCATCACGGCATCAACACCCCTCCACAGACGTGACAGTTTGAATCACACACTGTTGTTTTTGATGGTGAAATTTCTCTCTAGACTAATACTAATAATGGCATTATTCATAGATTTCTTATACCTTATTTAAGTGTAAAATTTGAAACAAGTGGTTGAATACTAACGTAGTTTCTGTTCCACCTTTCTTTTTTGAACATGTGCTTTATGATGGTCATATATTTCTCTGAATATGTGGTGTGTGTTTTCATAGTAGAAGAAACCTGTTAAATCAATTGCCTCAGTTTATGGACTGTTTCAAGACCTTCTAGCTTTGCCTAATATTGTAACGTTTCTTGATATGATCTTGTATCCCTTCCAACTGTTATGATAGCACTGACTTTCCAGTTTTTTATTGAACATTTTGTATTTGTAATAATAGAAATGTTTGAGAAAACGTTCTGGTGATCGACATCAACAGTTGTTAGTTCAGACAAAAGTCTATTATGAGTTCATTTTAGATTCTAGATCATTATCAAGACTCACAATATGAGTGACCCAGTGTGTAATAAAGTAAACTGAAATAGCATACAGTATTTCCGCCACAATTTGTCCTTTTTTTTTTGTTAGTTTGTTTCAACAAGTCTGAAAATCAGCAGCAGAGAAGAGTTGGTTGTTTTTTCTCCCATGGGGTGTGATGTGTTATCAGTTCTGTGACTTGATTTTTTTTCTTTGATTAAAAGACTTATGCAAAAACGGTCTTGGCATTGTTAGTTTTGTGGCAAACACATCATATAAAAGCAGCACAGCCAGAGGCTTAACAAGCAGGAGCGGGCACAAAGGAAATAAGATTTCTACTGAATCAAATGGTCAAATTAAATGAGGAGAGGACACACATACCACACAGCAGTAAGACTTGACAGCCTCTAATAAACTGTGGCATTTCCTTGTCCTTTTTTGTTTGTTTTTTGATATTTTACACAATAAGAGAAGGATAAAAATGAATATGTCCAAAGACTGATTTATTTATATATTTAAAAATGTATGATGATATCTGTGATCTGTATTAAATCTACCATGATTGGAGAGTCTATAGACTGTGAGGTAAGTGCAAAACTACCAAAAGATTTTGGTATCAACCTCACTCCTAGCCCCATGATACCGTGCTTAAATTACAGGTAGTGATTTCTAGTTATTCCTGTCACTGAACTGGTGTCTTGTGAGAGTTAGCATCATGCTACAGGTGTCTTCCTTTTACTCAGCAAAAGAAAAATACAATCATACCTTTACTTTCTCCTAAGGAGGGCGACCTGAAGAAGTGGCCTCAAACAACACAAAGTAGAATATTTAGCCTCGTTACTAACTCAAATGGTGGACCATTTTCTGACTAGAGTTAGATGAGAAGTACACTAAATATGAATCCACCAACAGCAGCTGGGTAGCTTAGCTTAGCTTAGCTTAGCACAGACTGGAAATGAGAGGAAACAGCTGGCCTGTCTCTGTCCTAAGGTAACAAAAATCCACCTTCTAGCAGCTCTAGACCTCATTAATTAATATGTTATTCCTCATTTGTTTAATCAATACAAAAAACAAAGTGTGCAAACAACAAATCACCCTAATACAGATATAAAAAGGGGGTAAAACATGCTCAAAAGTGAGATGCTTTTAGGCAAAGCTAGGTTATTTAAGCTAAGCTACCCAACAGATGGTGGTGGCTTTACTATGAGATATGAGAGTGGTATCAATCTTTTCATCTAACTCTTGGCAAGAAAGTGAATTAGCGTATTCCAAAAATATCTAACTTCTTGCTTTACGACTGTATTCACACATCATTTATTTCCCAAAAATCTCTAAAAGTCACACTGCATATCGTTACTGCAGACGCCTGCTCAGTGAGAGGAATAACTGGAAGTCCCATAATTCATGCAAAGTATCATGGGACTAAGAATAAGGCGGATAGCATGTTGTTTTTCATCCTTGCCTTTGAAAACATGACACCACTTCCTTGCTGTCAAACTAGGAGTTTCCTCTTCATGGTGAGTCTGTAAATTATTTGGTAGCCGTCATCCCAGCCGTAAAGCTGTCTCTCCTCGGGGTTGTATTTCAGACTGGCGTGGGCTCCGTACCTCCTGGGGAAGTAGAGCAGAGGAGCTTCCTCGCTGATTACCATGTCGTTGACGTCAAACACACACTGAACCCGGGAGCGGCTGGCCAGGCGGGTGTTGTAAACGACATAGACGGTCCCACATACCACGAAAGCCGCCTCCGCGTTCTCCCTCGGGCACCGGGTGTCCCAGATTTGTTCTATATCGAGCGTGGCAGGGTCCATCTTTGCAAGGTTGATGTTTGGTTCGCTGTCACTGATGGCGTACAGGAGCCAGAGGCCCTCGTCATCTGCTGCGAGGTCCGCAACAATCTCTGGGTTGAGGTTGTAAACGGTAGCGTGGCTTTCCACGGGGAACATGGCAGTATCTGTCACAGAGCCACGTAGCAGGTCATATTTGACCACCTGCACGTCTGTATCAGCTTCCTGTTTTATGTAGTACAAATAGCCATTATAAACAGCGCCGCCAGGGCCATTCCACTCAGACGGCAGCCTGATTTGTCTGCTGCCGGTGACGCCCGGAGAGCCAGAGAAGTCACGTACAGAGTTAAACTGGTAGATAACGTCTCCTGATGTCCCGTTAAAGACGTACACCCTGGATGACTTGGGGTCTCTGGTCCACATGCCCTTGGGACTGCCCACTCTCTTCAGGATCTTCACTGATCTGATGCCAGAGATAATTTCCACACAGTCTGCAGAAGGAAGAAAACATAAAGAGAAGGGTAACGTTTCTGTGCGCAGCAATAACTGTGGAAGAACTGGCCAGTTCGGTATTACCTCTTGGTTTTATTTAAGAACTATTTGTGGTGAGGGTTGCTGGAGTAATTGCAACAAAAAGCAGGACGTTATCCTAGAATCCGACAGCACCCAGTATCAGCTGCTATCAGCTTTTATTTACGTATTCCTTGGCCTTGGAAGTAACATTAGGATACTAGTGTTTGTAGCAGGGTTTTCCACAAGTGCATACAACGTCCTCTAAAAAGCATATGGACCAAGTTATTGAAATCAGTAGAAACACTGAATAAAGCAGTTCCATGGTAAAAAATCAGCAATTCTCTGATTTTCTCAGTTTGCTCTTGGGCGGAGATCCAGACGTCCAATGACAAAAATCCTTTATCCAATTAAGATTAAAGTTATAATGTTAGAAAAAGTGATGGAGATGTGACTTGAAACAGTAAGAAAGTAGTTGGCTATCCAGCCAACACCCAGCGCGTACATAAAAACCTGTGGTACTAAATTAGTTGGACATGCTGATGATTTCAAACCTACGTTTGAGCAGAAAAACACACTCTTTTATCCATTGCTTTTACTTCTGGCCCTGTGTTTTTGGTTTTGGAGAGGTGAAAAAAAAGGAAACACCACCCTTCAAACACTTTAAATGCCAAGTATTCCACTTTGGTATGTGGAGACACCCAGTCCAATCCACCTAGGACCCCATAGCTCATCTCAAGAATCTGAATGAGGAAACCCCACGACTGATGGGCCTGTCGTTACAAACTCATGCTGTGCAGTGCAAATGCTGTTCACACCCACAGAACCTTGTTTAAAATTCAAGCAGGGATCCCTAAGTTTCCAAAGACACCATTAATATCAGGTTGAACTTTGAGGTAATGTGTGAAGAGTCACATGAAACATCTAGAATATTTCTATATCTATATATCCGAAAGCATGGAGCCACATTGAGCAACATTTTTTCAACTGTCAATCAAACCACACGAACACAGTCCTGGTAAAGTATATATAATGAAGACTTCAAATGTTGACTTTGATTGCTGCTCATTTAATCATGATTATTTATTATTCTAGAGAAAAATGTATGATTTGAAATGTTTTGAGGGTCTTTAAATCCACTTAAAGTACAACGCTGATATTTCTGAACCTTATGTTCCCATATTTTTGAGCTGCTGTAATGTAATCCAATGGTCCACTAAAGTGCTTGTTTTTCTCACTGACAAACTCAGATTGTTATTCTAAGGATCTGACATTATGGATAGGATTCTTTTTATTAAAGAACCAGATCCTTTTTGTCCAGAAACATCCCTATATATATATATATTACTAACAGATTCCATTGACAAAAACAGTAATTTTTCCAAGCAGAACACAGGAGATGCTGGAGCACCGCTGCCTTGATTGGTTGGTTGGTTTGTGTTATTGTGTGACTTTCATGGCTGGAAGAAGTGTCCAGACACTTTACATAAGTAAAAGTACTACATACTACTACATAACACAGACAAACCAACTAGTCAAGACAGCGGGGCTCCAGCACTTCCTGTGTTCCACTCGGTAAAATTACTGTTTTTGTCAAACAAATTGGAAAATAATGACAACAGTAAGTCACTAATCAAAAAATACTGGAATCATCCTTTAAAAGGAAAAAAGGAGAAAACTGGAAACTGGAAAGGCTGCAAAACTATTTCACAGGTGTGAAGTTAATATAATTATACTAATTGAATTGACATTTAAATCCCCTGTCACAATTAGTTCCGTTAGTATGTTTCAATAAAGAGCCATTCTCCTACTGAAATGTGTATTTGCAGCCTAACATTTAGAAAACTTTATTCAGCCTGCAGCAGTCAATATCAGGCTCTCTAAATTAAGGCAAATTCAAACCAGTCAGGAGGAAATTGGACAAACAGAATCATAATAAGATGAAGTATGAGCGCAGGACACGGTCAACATGAAGATGCTTTCAGTTAAGAGAAGAAAGAATAATACCGCGCTTTTTTTTCCCCGCTGATGTGTCCCGGAGCAATATTAGCACTATGCTCACACAAATCGGAAGTGGTGTCTCTACAATGCAGCTAAGTTCGTTTTGGGTCACGTCACAGACATTTCACAATGGATCACTGTGTGCAGACCTCACTCCTACGAACATGAGCTTGGAGAGTACTGCTGCTGACCTCAGGGTAGTTTCCTGTCCCTCCTCTCTGCAGTGACACAGCTCCAGATTGCACAGGAGATATTTGCACACAGAAGCTAATAGAGAAGCCTTTATTCGGCATTGTACCATCATCTGAGTTGTATTTAGAAGTCTGAATGCAAGAAATGTCCCTTAATTACATAGAGCACGACTAGCATTATGATACCAAACAGAGGTTTTATGACATTTCTAGATAATTCTTGAGTTTATGTGTAATTGATTGTCTAATTAAGTCAGCAAGAATAATAAAGCAATCAATATTTTTCTCATTTGCTTTGTCAGGAGAGTCTGTGTAAATGGAACCAAAGGAATTTAATGATCTGTCATCTGGGGTTTAGCTTTTGGAACCAATTAGCACAAAAATATAGATCTGTTGCTTAATGTGGCACATTCAGTGAAATCTGCCAATATAAAGTCTGATGTGTTTCATGGAATTAAAATCTGCTTTCACAACTTTCCACGTCGGGTTATAAATCCCAGTGTTACCTGGGTAAATGACTCAGAGCAGCAGCTGTATGTCAGCTCTGTTTGTAGGCAGCACGCCTTTGGATCTGGAGATTATAAAGACAAACGCTGCGCTCCAGCAGCACAAACAGAGGAGTAGTGCTGCTGAAATAAATGAGTTTCATGAAGCCACATTTTTCCTGGAAAACATGACTGCCCACTGACTCAAAGCACTTCGTTAAATGACTTGTAACAGCACTGTGTTTGTTTCCCATTTTCCAGTGGCATGGCCTTTCCAAGACAGCAACTCAGCAAAAAAAGGGGGTGGTATAGTGCCTGATGAGATGTGTAATGTTGAATATAACTCTACATCATACATCTTATATATTTCCTAGAGGTTCTGACTGTGCCAGGGCTCCGTCATGAATGAAAATGAAGATCAAACGCAGCCACCCTGCAGAGGAACGTTTGGCTGAAGTGTGTTTGTGTTTCCCTGCAGCTCACCAGAGACTCTGGGCTGCAGCTCCTCCCAGTCTTCGTCCTCCTCTTCCTCTCTGCTCTCCTCCAGCCCCCAGACCCCCCGCTCCACCACCTTGTCTGCCTTATTTGTGCAGGCCCGAGGCGACGTCTGGGTTTCCACGTAGTCCATCTCTCGCTCCACCCGGTCCACTCGGACCGTGGCTCCTTCCAGGTCTTTGAACAGCATGCTGTGCTCCTTCCTCAGCCCATCCATGGTCTCAGCAGTGAGCTTTTTGAAATCCAGCAGCTCTGTGTGGTAGCGATGGGACTGTTCGTGCCAAAACTGCATGCGGTCCTGCGAGACATGGGAAGAGAAAAACAAGTGCTGTAATGTATCCTAGTGCAAGATGAGGTTTTAAAGTTTTTATTTACAAAATCCACCTAACCAGGAAAATGTTTACTTTGTGCAATGTTTTAGCCACACTAGCACCATGGCTTCAGGGACTGCGGTCTGTTGGTTCATACCAAAATATCTCGACAACGGTTAAACAAATTGCCCTATAATCTTGTGCATAGTCCCCAGAGGATGAATCCTAATGATTAAGGTGATCCCTGACTTTTCCTCTACTGCCACCACAAGCATAACATTTATGGTTTTAGTGTAATATTTTGACATATATTTGTTATATTTCCATTAAATTTGGTAGAGAAATTGCTGTTCCCCTCACGATTAATTGCAATAACTTTGGATCACTTAAAGGTTAAAAATCTATATTCATACACATGATGAAGCCTTAAAATTATCCAGGGGACTGGGAACAAATTAAGAAACTAAATTGTGGTGTGAGGAGAATAAGTAGAGAACGAGTCACTGTCCACTGTGCCGTGTTTGCGCTGCAGAGTAGTCTGGCTGAAAGCAAACAAACAAAAAAAGTGCTGTGGCTTATTTGTATCTCTTTAAACCAACCAGGATGCAGCAGCAGAGCCCCTGCGTGTCCATGACCTCAGATGTAAATGGAACACGGCATAAATGTTGCTGCTGCAAAGAATTGTGGGATGGCATTATCTTCTTTCCTTTCATAAAAGATAATTCAGTGTTTCCTTAGCTAAAGGAGATAAGACAGGCACTGAAGCACCTTTCTTTGGCATTTACAGAGTTTGACTAGCTCTTATCATGGCTGCCGCTTAGATACTTCCAGGTCATTTCACTCAGTTAGGGACTTTACTAAGCAAAGACAACTGTTCGACTGACTGCAGCCTCAGTCCTGTTGCCTGCCATAATAAATTTCAGCTGGTAAGATGTGCCTGTTTCAATCAAAGCTTCACTACGGTCACCAAATAGAATACAGTAGTCTGTGTTTCTCAGTGTGGTGATTGACACAGTCAGACGGTTCCTCCACTGTCTCATCCGTCTCTCTGTTTCATTTTCTCCCTTTGCTTTGCTGTGGGCCTGTGGTCAAATGAAAATGAAAGTTCAATGAAAAAACTTGCTGATGAAATGCCGTGTTCGTATCAACGCAGACGTTAAGCCAGCATATTGGAATTGAGACTGGAGGGAAGCCACGGGGGGCGAAGTGAGCAGGCTTTTGCTGTAAATAGATGATTCATTTCATGCAGGATAACAGCTTCATGATTGTCTTTTTTGCATCACAGCCACACGGATGATGAAAAAGAAAATTAAGACTCAGAAAATGTACTCCAAAAGAATACATTAAAGGAGTTATTTAAATTAGAGTTCACTGAAATTGCTCCCTGAGGTAACCAAACATGTAATCCTCTTGCATTTCAAACCTAAGCCAACAGAAATATCTTTCCTTACACAAACTTCGCTTGCTGTCTTTCATGACACATAATAATCCTTAAAAAAACAACACTGAACTCTCAGTAATTTCACCCCTTCCCTGAGGCACTCTGTTGTTATACAGATTCATTCTACCTTTCTACATCTTTCTATTAGTCTGTTGGGATGTTGGATGCCATGGCAGCAGAGGTTGGGCTTGTACTCATTACTGGGGGTGTCATTGCCTTTAAACACTGAAGAAACTGTAATGTCATCGAACAGAAGCTGCGCGTTGCATGAGGAGGAGAGCCGCCCTGCATGCATCGACTGATGTTTCCGCCAGAGGCCCCTGCACAGTTGATGAGCTGGGCAGAGATTGCATTAATTGGATTGCATTAGTTAAGACATTAAATTCAAATAAAAGAAGAGGAGGAGGCAGCGGCCATCGGGAACTCAAAAATATGAAATGGCTTTGCTAATTTTTTAATGAGTGTTCCTTAAGAGAGTTGTGTGCTGCATGAAAAAAACCAAACAATATTTTGGTTAATTACAAGTCATTTAAAGTGGGATTGCTTCTTACCTCAATAGCCAACAGCCTGTTCTCCAGATAATCCATCAGCCCCTGGTAGTAATACTGGGCTCCCGTCAAAGTCCAGGCTGTGGAAACAAGGAGGACTAACACCGGCTTCATTGTGAGCCGATTAATGGGACAGCTGAGCTTCTTTGTCTGTCCAGATTTTAGAGACTTCTCCAGGTTTTTCCGCCTTTGACGCGTTCCCCTGCCGAGCTGTCCTCAGAGCTTCACACGACCTATAAACGGCTTGTATATACAGAGGCAGCCACATGTGCAGAGAGGTGAGAAGTATATATAGAGAGTAAGAGGCCGCTCTGAGAGAGTTTCCAATTCTTTGACCAGCTCTCACTTTGCTGGAATGTTTTCACAAACTCTCAGGGAGGAGCCTTGTGCCTCTTACCCCTTGCTGTCCTTAAAAAAAAAAAAAAAGAAAGAAAGAAAAAATGAATGTGCTCCTCGCGCTCTGTGCATGTGTGTTTGTTGCACATTTTGTACACAGTGTCTCAGCCCATGTCAGGGGATTATAGCACAAACAGAACATAACTGAAGACTCATTTGAGATGACACTCGTTCGTTTGCTGAGCATTTATGGCCCTATCTAAGCAACTGAAATAAGAGTTAAAATATAAGTCATATACTGCTGTCATATGAAGCTTTATGATAAAATCTCATCCATGTCTTGACAGCATGCTACTTTATTTAACTGGGATAACAAACACTGCTGTGAATGCACCAGCCAAGAGAGTTAGAACGCTATATTATATATATATTCCATATGTAGTCCCCAAACAACTGTTAGGAAGTTGCCATGAAAGCAGAATATAAGATTATGAGATTAATATTACAAAGTTATTGGCCATATACAAGCATGTAAAGCAATAATAAAAAGAGAGGAGAATATTAAGGTTATAAAAAACGTCATTCAGAACTTTATTTCAGGTACTTTTTATAACATGCAACACAGAAGCATATAATCACACGTACAAAGAAATGAAATGGGGGAATATTAGTACTAAATTAGAAGCATGGACCAAATATGACCACATTATTTTAGGCACTGTCTGTCTGACAGCTGGTCTGTCCACCACTTTCATCCAGATGGAAATATCTCAACAAATGTTGGATGGATCCCTGTGATATTTGGTTCAGACGTTTATATCCCTCTCAGGAGGAAGTGAAATCACTTCTTCCCTCACTGCTATACCTGTATTTTATTTGTCTCTCCACATGTGCCAAATATTTACATGTGGTCTGCACCATTTCTGCACATCTCTCCTACTTAAGACTAAAAACCTTGACTTTTTTAAATCATAGTATACACTGAAACCGGTAACTGGCCCATGCCTAATGTAAACATTTCAGAAATGTTTCATAGCGCACTATAATGCAAGCAGATATATGGACATTTTAAACTGTTTATTAATGTATTTTTTAAGAGCTAACTCATACTGTAGGCACCTGTGAGTGGACGCTGCTGTATAAACAGATAATGAATGACAGAACAGTTGTGGTGATATAAAATATGTCTTCATAGGAAGAGTTATAATCACTGTCAAATACTGTACTTTGGTAACAACTGATTACAACTACATTATAGTGTATTATAAACTATTTTTAATTGTTTATACTGTTTATAAATGCTAAGTAGGGGGACTTTTTAAATACAAATAACTGCATTGATATAAAATGCTTTTAGTAAAAGATATATGGGATGTAGTAAGAGCAGTAATATGAAAACAGTTCATATAAAGGAATTAAAGAATTATATATAAAAGGGATCTATACAGTTCCAATAGAACAAAACTACACAGAGAGGTTAAGAGGCTAATAAACAAAAAGAGTAGGAGAAGATGCTAGAATACTCCTGGAGGAAAAAGTCCAGTTTAGGTGAAGTGTTAAAACAAACACTGACATTAAGAAGCTAAAGCAATCTGAAGAAAACAGTTACACTTGTACCAAACTGCAGTTATTTAAAAGTTAAAGAAAACAACATTTGCAGAGGCGAATTTGCTCCATTAAACAAGAGACAGACATTATCCCCTCCCTCTCAACATCAACAGCTAGAATTAGTCAATAACGCTTCGCTGCTACTTGGACAGAGATTGCATTGCTCTGATGTGAGAGAGCTGCGTACACCGTATATTATCCTCCCTGCAGGGGAAACACTGCATGAGGATTTGATAACACAGGCGATCACACTGACTGACAAGGCGTTACAAACTTTTGGGTAGACTGAGGTAAAGTTACAAAGGAGGGCACATTAGTAAAATGGGTAAAATGTATGTAAACCCCTGGTTCTTGGCAATAATAAACTATACATCTTTAACAGTTACATTGTGTATTCAGTGTGGTAAATGAGTGCCACATAAACAACCTTAAATATAATACCAGTAAACAGCTGCTGTCCTACAGGACGCAACAACACTCCAGTACTGACCCAAATCAACTACAGAAAACACAAACAATCAGATCCATTTACTAATACAGAGACATACACAACAACCAAGAGACTAAGTCAACGACAACAAAAAGACACAATGTCGAAACACAAGAACCAGGAACACATGTAAAAGGTTCCACATCACTCCTACACAGACACAAAACAGGACAATTTCATTTGTCATTTCTCAGTCTCTCTTTTTTTTGGTACTTTTGTATCTATTTTTTTAAAATTTGTGTTACTTAGCGTATCTGTAGACATTTTGTGTCTATTTGCAGTCACTTTGTTTCTCTTTTTAGTCACTTTGTGTGTCTTTGAGGTTGTTTTATGTCACTTTGCAGTCATTTTGCTGCTCTTTTTGGTCACTTTGTGTGTCTTTGTGGACATTGTGTATCTCTGCAG
Source organism: Lates calcarifer (assembly GCF_001640805.2). Classification (NCBI taxonomy): domain Eukaryota; kingdom Metazoa; phylum Chordata; class Actinopteri; family Centropomidae; genus Lates; species Lates calcarifer. The sequence goes on along the minus strand of NC_066838.1, from coordinate 23,315,968 downwards.
CTTCATTTTTGGTTGTTTTGTGTGTCTGCTTGGTTATTTTTGCACCGGTTTGTGGCCACACGTCAGGAAACAAACGATGAAGTCAGAAAAGTTCAAGACTTGTTGCTGTGCCATCATGGTTTGATTAGGGGGTTGGAGCCAAATAATGACGATCGTCTAATCATGCCCTCCTTTTTTTTGATTGCCTCCTGCCCACTATCATCTCAGTGAGTCCTGAACTGAACCACCACCTCTGTCTATTTTTATGCCTGCAGACAGCAGACCAGACGGTGAGTGTCGTCATGGTAACAAAGTGCCGTACAGCTGCTTTTAGAATCGAAATGGGCAACCTGGAGTTTGATCTAATCTGGAACGCATTGCCTGTCTGGAACTGGCAGGCGAGGGCATTGACAGGCCAATGGCTGTAAAATAGTGTGTGTTTATGTGTGTGTGTGGTTTTATGCCCCAGAGGCTTTGTTCAATCATAGTTTCTGACTGATGTGAGTAATTACAGTTTTATCCCCCCCCACTTTTTTTTTTCCTTTTTCCATTTTGCTAAATCGATTTGAGGCATGTGTCTCATACTGCCTGCCACTCAGTGCAGATGCTTAATCTATTATTAATTACCGGCTTAATTGCATCATTGAGTGGTGCGATGTGATCAAAGGGCAAAGCATCGTTCAGGATTCATTATGTTCTGCTAAGCATCAGCGTATAGCAGCCTCCTAACCTTTTCGCTCAGGGCTGAAAAACGATGAAAGGCTGTAACAGTTGCTCAGACATTTGTTCAGGGGGTGGGTATCACTGATTCAATTTATTCAGTGGAAAGAAGACAGAAATGTCTACACCGATGAATATGCATGGTTTCTTTATAAAGTTATCCACAAGATGGCAGTATCTGTCTTTATGTGAAGTCAACAGTGACCAGCAGTGGAGGAAGCATTCAGATCCTGTAGACTAAGTAAAATTACCAGATCAAGACAGTACTCCATCACAAGTAAAAGTCCTGCATTTAAATCCTTCTTAAATAAAAGTGCCATGACTAAAATGTACTAGTATTAAAGTATCAAAGGTAAAAATACTTAAATATTATATATCAACAGTGTGTAAGCAGCATTTTGCATTATATTCATTTTTTTCTTTTTTAATCTGTATTTATTGAGGGAGGTTGCCTCTTTTGTGGGAACCTGCTAATCACATTCACATGAACAGTTACACACATATTCACACCTGGAAGCTGCCCAGTGCAAATGCAACCACATCAGAGACGTTTAAAAGATAAAGGTGGAACTGCTAACAACTTATAGACATCTAAAATGTGAAAATCGACCCCAAGACATTTCCCTTTTTGTCAAAAATGTTGTGAACCACTGGTGTTGTAAAATCTTGATCTGAAAAGTAACAAGTAACTACAGCACAGTAACTGCAGTGGAGTAAAAAGTATGTTTCCCTCTGAGTTGTAGTGGAGTAGATTACCAAGAACAGAAATGAACAGTAAGACAGTTACATAAGAAAGTATCAAAGTAATTCTCCTTACCTTTGCCACAGCCTGGGCTTGAACGTGATGATACTCATGTCTGTTGTCAATTAAGATTAGGTTGGAGTAGTTGTGTGCAGATCCACAAAACCTGCATAGAAGAAGAAGAGAACCTGAAAACTGAAATCATATCTCCCTACAATTTCATTTCGATGTTTCATCCAACTACAGATAAGATATTAAGTACAAAAACAAAGCCTATCAATTGCTGTATTCTTGATATTTTCTAAGTTTCTTGGTTGGATATTGGAGATAAGCGCTGGTTTTTAATGACTTCTAAGTCTTTTTTAACTGATCTACAATTCAGCATTACTCTTGAAATGGCCAGGCCTGATTCCAGCAGTTTAAGCCACTCAGTTTTGCACTTCCCTCAGGAGATCGTACCTGCTCACTAAAATTATATGGAGCACGAGTGGAAATGACAGAGGCACCATTCTCTGTTGTTTCCCTATTAACAGTTGCATAATGTTGCATTAAAGCAAAAATTAGAAAATGCTGATAGTGAATATGTGTGCATGTGTCTGTGCTTTTTGTGTGTGTGTGTGTGACATTGTGCAGAGGATCTCATGTAATCTTGTGTGTTTGCCTTCACACCAGGCGTCAGGAGCCACCCATAAAAACTCTCTTTCCTCTGCAACTAAACAAAAAGCCAAACACCCGTAAAGGCAACATTCTTTATTGCCCTTTCGTATTGATTGAGAGGGTCAGAAAACGCAGCAGCCCGGTGCCAGGTCGTATAAAAAGAGCAGACCAAATGGGTGAAGCAACGTAAATCCTTTAGTCCCTTGTAAATAGCTTTAATACACCCGAGGCGCCAAATCACTTGACCTGCGTTAGCCCTGCCGTTTGGGGGCTTTCTGGCTGACTGAGCAGTGTGGAGCCAGCCCTTCTCCTCCCATTCTCTGGCTGTCAGTCCAGGTAATAGTCAAGACCTTATTAGTGACACACATGCTCTGCCTGGCTCCGAACCTTTCGACGGCATCTCCTGTATTTAATCAGCCACTGAGAGCCTAGTTTTTCTGCATCTTAGGTCTCTATTTACCCATAAACCTTATAATCAACGCTCTGCTTTTTTTATTTATTTTTTCTTGTATTGCAAGAATTTGCTGTAAAACTGTTTAATTTTTCCACATTTTTTGTCACATCTTACTGGAGAATTTCTGTTGCTTTAGCAGCATCCCTCCATAAAGCATGAGTAAATCATCTTAATTAGTATACGACATCAATTAGAGGGAGAAAATAATTCTGATCACCTCCAAGGGCCTGACAGGAGAGCAGTGTTGGGGATAACGCGTGACAAATTGACACGTTAGAGTATTCTGATTACTTTAATGTTGAAATGAGTAACATGACACTACAACTACTTTTGCAATTCAAGTAATCATCAGTTAGTTATGATAACAAATAAGCAATCCCCCATTGTTACTACAAAACCAGTTTCAGTTTCAGTTTCTTTCCTACTACTGGAAGGTATCCCATCCTACAGCGTGTGAGTGCACAGGTATAGCTAAGCTAACGAGATCGCAGAGAGGATGTAACATTAGTTTGAATTTGAAATTGTGCTTCGGTGTTAAGTGTCTGTCAACTGCGAAAAACTACTTCAAATTTGAAGAAACAGCTCCTCAACACTGGTTGCGAGGTCCACTGAGGAGGAGGAGAATGACGCTGGCGCTACAGCTCTGAAAGAGACTGGTTGAACCACGCATCATGAATTTACAATTTATCAGAAGTTATCTTTTGCATTGTTAGACGACTCACACAAGTCACTGTGTGTCGTGTTTGTAGGTTAAGATTTCTTCTCTGTTCATCATTCAGGAGGTTGAATTATCCTCAGAGGTTTCAACTGCTCCAAAACAAATGGACTCAATGATTAAAACTGGAAGAAACACTTCAGTGTTCATCCTTTAGAGGGTTGTTTCTAGGAGCCAAATTAAAAAACACAGAATAAAGCAGTTTAAAACAGTGTTTCTCTGTGCGCTGTTGGGCGGACAGGATGTCCAGAGTGGCTTTTTGCTCAGCTTGTTTCTCAGACCAAACATCTGACGACAAAAATCCTTCATCCGTTTTAACATTATAGTTTAAATGTTATTTAAAGAAATGACAGTGACGTGATTTGTAACAGTAAGAAAGTAGTGGTCTGAAATACAGCATACAGCTCACACTCTGTTAACACTGCACCACTGTGGTAACCTGGGAGGGCCCACACAGACAGCAACTACCAAAAGCTGATACAAGTTTCTGTAGCCTATAACCCGACTCTTCTATTCATGTTTGTTTGCAAGAATTTGCAGTGAAAAATGATTCATTTTCCACAAAATTTATGTCTATTTACGGTCAAAGCAGCACTGGATCTCAGTGTTTGTGTTGTTGGCCGCATAATCTCGGAAAGTTAACAGCTTAGTGTGACTACAAACCAACTTTGGGAACATCCACATAGCATCGGTGAGTCATGTAACTACCAGGAATTGTGAAATGGTGTATCCAAGCCAGATTTCGGTGAGGTATGCATTATTTACACACATCAAGTACGCACAGTACACAGGTGTGTCTAGTTTTAATTCACTGCATACAGGGGCTTCTTGAGGAAAATATTTTTTCGACATGATATCTGAAGCAGGTTGTGCTCTGTAATGAAAACTGTCTCTCAACTTGAATGTTAATTTCTTGCTGTCCTGACAGCCGACATGCACTTGCTTGGGTTGCTGAGCGGAGGACTGCCCGAGGGGCTGCAGACAGCTGCTCAGAGGGGAAAAACTCTCTGACAAAGCTGCATTTATCCATGGTGGGCGCTGCATGGGAGCTTGACCGCTGGAAATAAAGACACAGTATGTGAGAGAATATCCAAGGAAATGCCGTCAGAGCCAGTTGTCCCTGGACGGGAGCACACAGCTGTTAGCCATACTCCTGCTTGGTCTAGACGCTGCAGGCTGATGTTACACACACACACACACAAGCATGGCTGAGCATCCACAAACAGTACAACCGCTCTGTCACTGTCAGGCAAGAGGCACTGCATTATATCAAGCAGTTTAAAAGGATAGGTTCACATTTTTTCAAGTCACACACCCAAATGTGCACTGAATCAGTTTTTACTTGTTGAAATCATTCTTGTTGTTCATACTAGGTGTTAAAACAAAGAAGGAGGTGATGGGGGACAAACCTAAAGTCCTTGTTCTGGGCAGAGATATGTTTCCACATTTATGTTAAAGCAATATAAATAAGTATTTTGCCTTCAAATAACAGTTTCAACATCATTTTGATGGTTCACTGACTTGTAATAAGGAGAACTGTAGATTCAAGCTAAAACAGTTTAATTGTATGTAAGTATTCTTTTAAAACAGACTTGAAATATATGTGGGAGCACCAGAGCTGTCAGGAGTATTATTTAATTCAACACAGCCACGCACAATCCTGTGCCATGTAGAAATCAGATTATATTGCCTACACACCCCTCCGAACCACTCCTCAAGCGCCTCATGCGTGTGCGTCCCGAGCTCGTCTACATGACATGTTTCAGCATTGTTCTTGTTGCTGTTTCTGCCTCTGGAGCCAAGTGAGGAAACATAGCGGGAGGTGGGCTCGTGCATACCATTATCTCACAAAGCACTCATTACAGGAGTATCTCCCCATATCCTCTATACCAGCAAAACATGTCACCTCACGCTCTCCGCCTCATTCTGAACACCACAGCACTCAAACCCAACACCTCTTTGGCACAGGGCTCCACTCTAACCATGACTCACTTGAGTGAAATGCCTCAAACATTACAGCTGCCAAATTATGAAGTGAACAGAAATGTATGCATGGGGCTCGGCCTCCTCTTCCTGTAAGCAGAGGGGTGGTTTTTTTTGTTTTTTTTTTTTTTTTTTGGGGGGGGGGGTATTTGACACAGCCACTTGCAGCCCACCTGCAAGCCCCCTTTTCATCAAAACACAGTGTCATATTTTGCCACCATACATCATGAGGACATATATTTAATTTACTGTAAACACTAGAGCAATAAAAATGAGGTAATAGTCTGCGGACGAGAACATTAAATTACAGCTGCTATAATTGCTCAAGTTCATTATGTAGGCCCTGTTTCAGTGCTTCAGCACTGATTAGTGCATAAACACCAGGTCGAAGTACTTATCTTTGTGAAAATCACCACATTATCAGCCCTTACATTTTGTTGAGTGATCTGAGTGCATGTAAATGGGGCATACTTCTTTTATAAGGTAATTACATGTTTGGAGGCTCCATGTCTGGATTAGTGAAAGTATGAATGCATCCTACCCTGAGATTTATCCGTAGTTGCTCTGTAATTACAGCATGTCTCATACAAAAACCCTCCAGTGAATTACCATGACATCCACTGCATCATGTTAAGGTTAAAACCTGTGATCACGCTGATAAGCAACTACAATTAGCAACAGTATGGTGCTACAAGATGGAAACAATTAAGAGAGTTCCTGGACTTCGAATAAATTAAATCAAATGTTGTAGGAAGCCCATTAGGTATTTTTGTTTGTACGTTCTGAGAGTATTTACCCGACAACCGGTATCACAATTGGAGCATCGTGGCAGACTGGAGCAGGGCTCTGGAGAGATGGGCTTGTCAGCAGCTGTTTCAGTCTGCTGCTCGGTGTGGAAAAGCTCTGTCATGGCCTACCTAATGGTAATTGTTTGGACTGGTGAGAGCTCACCGTCTTGTCTGCATGCTGGTATCTCAGGGGTTTGGAGTGGAGGCGACAGCGAAGGTTGTAGAGCAAAAGGGGGAGAGAGGGGCTGTTATAGAGGAGATACTGATATTTCTTTAAGGTTTCCCATTTCTTCAGCATCTCCTTAGCTTATAAAAAGGCATTTATACAGTGTTATGAGACACAGAGATGTATGTCAGTAATATTTAAAAAGGAGGCAACTAAGGGACCGTATGAAAATTATTAGTAGCGTTTTTTACTGGTTTTAATCACTTGATCCATTTGTCTTGGAGGGAAGGAGATCTCTGGGAATAATTCAGCTCAGAGGAAAAACTTTCTGAGCATTGAACACTAAAGGAATCCTAACCAAAAACAAGCTGAGCACTAGGCATAGATTCTGACAGTACCAGATAACCTTAAGCAAAGAGATCATAGTTTCACAGTATCACAGTATTGCAATTACAGCTTTAGAACTAAAGTAAAAGTACTAATTTCGCAGGAAATGAATGCTTCTTTGCTCCTCTCTGCTCTGTGAAGTAGCGTTAGGTAGGGAAACTACCTGATGTCAACTAGTTAATAGTTATCTGCCGCAGTAGTAAGCCTGTAGTATTTATTTCACTGATGCTTGACATAATAACTCTCAACGCTGTTGCAGACATTAATTTCAGTGACAGTGTCACCTTGAAGTCGACTGACCAAGTTGCGTCCATCTTTACTCTTTCTGTACCTGAAATTTTTCCACACACGATATACCTTAAAACCGGTAACCAGCCCCACAGACTCTCTTGAAGTCCTGTGTCTGCCAAAGAGAAACAAGAAATCAAGTTCAGTGTGACTTTGCCTCTTAGGGTTATAAAAGAATTAAAGAGAATATAGTTAAAGTTATTATTAATTAGAGCTATTAAGTTATTATTTTGTCATGTTGGCAGGGTCCAAAGAAAACATTAAGAACTCTGCTTTCTTAAGAAGTGAAACAAGGTTCAGCTCCTTTCCCCACCCTGAAACTTTTTCTACAGTCCCTACGACTGCAAGAGAGGTGAGGAAAGAGGAAAAAGTGGGAGACAGGGGGAGAAAAGAGAGAGAGCAGAAGTGTCGGGAAGAGAGAGAGATGGCGTCTCAGACAGACTGTCTGGCTGCAGCGGGATCTCCGGCACTCAGCGTCATATGATTCTGGGGTCAGAGGTTATCCCCACTGATGAATATCGGGCCGAGCCTCGTCTCCCTCACAAAAGAAAGGGAGTTGTTTTCACTCCCTGGGTCTGGAAAGTTTATTTCAGGAATCCATCCTGCCAGCACGAGACTGTAAACCTGTCTCAAGGCAGAAGAGTTACGTCCACAAATATTACTTCTTTTTTTTGTGCAGGTTTTATCAGCTTGCCAAAACATCTAGTGATGCGCTCTCTCTCATTCAGATGCATTTATGGGTGTAATCACACAGCAGTGGGAGAAAGACAGCACATACTGTACAGTAAGTGTGTATATTTACTAGGGAAACATACATCCCTGGGATTTGACAGGATTTGGAAGATTATAGCTTGGAGTCTTTCAACTGTGTGAAAGTACACTGGTGTTTTGTGTTTATCCTTTCATACTGAACGACTCATCCCACAAGCCATCTCATTATATCCCAGCGTATTAAGGTGGTAATACGCCAGCTTTTTAAGCAATGTCGATGAGCAACAGTCCCAGCAACGGGCAAAAAAGCAAAAGACACTGTTAAAAAATCCATCCAAGAAGTCATTTTTGTCCTTACAGTTTTTCTGTGGATCTTCCCACTGATGTGTAAACTTTATAATGAATAATCACGGGGCATTTCAAATAACACTGTCAGCGGGATTTCTACTAAAAGCTTCTGGGAGATTATAGCCGCCCAGGAGTGACAAGTGTGATATATGAGATCACACATGTGAACAAACGGATGGCAGGAGCCTGGGCATTTATGAGCCAACTGGATGAGTCCCTGCCAGGATATGCACGATCGTTTGACAGTCTTGATTTGAGTAATGAAAAACCACAACCGGGCTCTCCCCGAAGAGTGAGGAAGGCTGGTCTGAAAGCTTACTGAGGTGTTACAGAAGTTCAGGGAGGAAAAGGCAAAGGCTCATGGGGTTTGGGAGAAGCCTCTTCCCCCAAGGTTGCAAAGGCCAAAGCACCATAATCACCTAAGATTCACCAAAAGTAACTTAGTGTGGCAGTGTGGTAGGTGTTAAAAAAGCAGGGTGTGGCCAGTTCATTAGAGAAGTGAGTGCTGAGTCGAGGTATTAAGGGATATTTAGAGTTAAATATATTTGTTTTTGATTTATTTGGCTTTAAAACTTTGAGTTTCAAGCTTTCTCAAGAGCTACTGAAACGAAACATCACCACACACACCATCATAATATTCCCTAAGTATCAGTAACGCCAGTGACCCCATGGCTCTAGGGACGGCAACATCCATCAGTCAGTCCACCATTTTTTGTCCAGACTGAAATATGTCAACAGACATTCATGGTCCCCAGAGGATGAACTGAAAAACATTTCGTCCCCTGACCTTTCATCATGTCTAACATTTTGGCTTATAATCAAATGCCTGAAAAACATTTCCACCAGCCTCAGCTATACTTTGTATTTTGTGCTAATATGTAAATACGGACATTTTAACATGCTCAACATGTTAGTATTATTATTGTGTATCATTGTAAGGATGTTGCTAATGCTAATGTTAGCATTTAGCTCAAATGCACCACTATGTTTTAGTACAGCCTTGAAGACCTCTAAGTATAGCTGTAGAATTAATGGGAATATATTGGAACTACTGGGAATTCATAGGAATAAATTGGAAATTTGCAACATTGCAGATAAGCCTATAACAGGGAACTTAAATGTAGTTGGAAAAAAAAACATCTTGCAGCATAATCTTGGTTAAAACAACCAGATTTAATGCAAATCCAGTTAAATTTCTACTCTGCACTGTGCATTCTTCCATCACTTGCACAGAGCATTTCTAGAATCCTACTACTGCCATACTACTGCATCTGAGCCCAAGGACTACATCCAGTCCAGTCAGTTTGGATGATATTACCTACTATATATTTGATCTGGGGTATTAAAATGTAATGAGCAAGAAAGTGTTTATTCAGTAGCTAGCTGCTAAATCAGATTTGCTTTTATGTAAGCTAGCTAAAACCATTTAAAACAATTTAAGAGGCTAGCAATCATGGTGGTAGCTAGGTCAACCAAAGCACAACTTATGTTTAAAGTATTATATGTATATTTATACTACCTCTAGAGGTCTGTCTTGTTTCACGCAAATTATACATAGTTATACTGCAACACTGGAATGATAAAGGCCAAGAAACAACACTATAGTGCATTGAAACTTGCCCAGATATAGTCCTTCAGACTAACTGCAATATCATTTTGATTTAAGAAACAAATTTCAAGCACTGGTATGACTGCAATCACATACCAGCTACTTCATCACTCAGGGGCCCCTCAGCCTTCCATACATCAATCTCTGGACTCACCCTCATCACTGCAAAGCCTTATCTTATCCACACCATCAACCTCAGAGTCACCACACCCTTAGACATGAACCACCAGTCCCACATCCAGACCAGCAGATCTGCTGTTTTTATTCCCAGGAGCCTGGGCCTGAGTCACTTCACCTTCACCCCCCACCCCTAGCTCTATCCTCTGCTATCACTGGGGGAAAAGATAATGAGGGATATTTGCCCTTATTAGTGTCAATAGTGCTATTTAAGGTCTTATCATCTGTCCTATGGAGAGGCACCTACTACACTGGATGTCTGAAATGTTCTTCATAACAACTGAGCTCAGTGCTGCTGTTGCATAAGGAAGCCTGATAACATACTGCTGTAACTAGAAGTTTGAGAAAATGCACATTTAAAAACATTTTTAAAGGAATACTTCACAATTCTTGGAAAAAAAAGCTTATTTTCAAGGCTTCGTTTCAACAGTCAGGTAGTTAGAAAAATATTGATACCACTCGTGTCTGTATAATAAATATGATTAAGATAGATTACAGTAGGAGAGATGTTATCTCTCCAAAGCTCACTAATTAATGTTTTAGATCTCACTAGTTTAAGGCACAGGTTCTGGTACTTTTAATGGTGCCGGTTTGCCAAAATGTCAACAAATATATGCTAAATAAACAGGGCTCCAGCTGTAGCCCACAGCCATAGCAACATTATGCCTCCTGTTTATGTCCACCAACTGCAGATCCAAAGCTCAGAGCATGATTAGCCCCCAAACAGAAGCATAGCAACAGCTGTAGTTTGCAAACCCCTAGTTTAATCCATACCAAGACCCACGTGTAAAAACAACATGTTGGACGGAGCTATAGGTCAGGTGTTTCCCCCTGTTTCCAGTCTTCCCAAGCTAAGCTAACTATCTCCCAGCTGTAGCTTGATATTATACAGACAGGTATGACAGTAGCAGCAATCTTGTCATCTCAAATAAAGCAAATACATCCATTGCACAGAATGTCAAACTATTCTTTTAACACACACAAACACAGAGAGACAACCAGTGTTGTAATGCATGAGAAAAGTCAGACAAGACAGATTCCAAATGAGCACAATGCCTGTCTTGGATCTGTGTGTGCAATTGTCCCTAATTATGACAATGATTCAAGAGAGTCCACATTCCAGTGCCTCTTATGGTTTTGCTGCTATGTATCTTGGAGCCTGTGGAGCCATTAACACGATACCAATCTTACCAATGGCTCCAGTTTGGGCCTCCCATGGGCTCCTGAATGCAACCTGTCCAGCTCAAGGGAATCTAAACATCCACCCCCTCCCTCCCCTCTACACTCACGAGGAGGTGGGCATCAGGACAAACAATCAATGCCAATGACAGATCCACGTCAGACAGAGGATAATTATGGGAACGGCGTTCTGCAAGATACTGTGTCATTAAAACCCACCGTCTCCACTCCAACTACAACAGACTCTTTCCTGCTGGGGGTTTGCTGTGTAAATGTCAAGCTGGACCAGTGATTCTAATGCATCCTGTGTCCTCATATAACTTTTTGTGTAATTGCACCACAGGTTGCTGAGTGAGCCTGTAAAGGTGCAGAGATGTAGACATGAGACACAATTTGAGGGGCCATGCATGACTGAGGGAAGCTTCAACTGCACCTGACAGCTGCAATTTGAGAACTAAATTGCTTGAAAATACTTACATAGTTGCTGTCTGATTCTGAAACCATTCTCGTACCAGACACTTGTTAATGCAAGATTATTCAGTGGAAGATAAGACACACTCAGTTCGCCTGGGCTGCCAGAAAAGTGGCCATCACATTCAATTTGCACAGGTATATTAAGATAATGTCCTGCAGGCACTGAATAAGGATGAGTGCATGAGTGATGAGTGCATTTAAGTTGTTGAGACAAACTATAAATGACATAGAGACCAAACAACACCCAGAAACAAATAAATGAGAATTAAAATCTGTCTCTTTCAATTTAAAGTTCAGTAACAAGTCAATGAGATGGCAGGTGAATCACACACCAACTCTAGCTGTACCTAATTAGCAGGTCAATCATTTGTTCTACAAGTCAAATTCAGTAATTACATATTTGGTCAAGACATATGTTTAGTTAAATATGTGGCAGAAGACAGAAACAGCTTGTAAAATTTGCAGGAACGCCAAAGACAACTAGCTGAAGCATTTCCAGCCTTTATCCTATAATCAAGAAATCAGTTTGATGCTCTAACATATTAATTATTTACTATACTACACGTAATTATTAATGCTGTCGATAAAACCAATAATAATGAAGGGAAAAGTAACGTCCGGGCTAACTAGTTCCATTAAAAGCAAGCTAACTAGCTAGCCTAGCTCAGCCAATTAGTACCAACTGCCATCTCATCTTTTAGCGCATTTAAAGTGGCACAACATTTTCAAATGTTCAATACTGTAGTCGCAATATAGTAAGTTTCCCAACCTCTCATTTTATATAAGTCGCTGTGAGGTAAAGTGTTTTTGTTTAAATTATCAAAGGGACATTGAATCATCTGTTTGTTTCTGGCTGTTAGCGGTTAGCTAGCATTAGCAAAATGGCTACCGCTTACAGCCTAGCTACTGTCCAAAGCAAGAAACAACTATAAAAATCCTAGTTTGAACCACAACCCCTATCTCAGTGACATGATAAAGGCAGAGTAAAACATTGCCTTGTATTAATAAGTAGTTATGTTTTCTTACTTACTGATCTAGTAGAAATAATGCCAGCTGTCTGTCGTTCTGAACCTTCTGAAGTCCCGAAGCTCTTTCCATTTGACAACCCGGACAAATCCCGACGTGCCAGTGGAGCGTTAAAAATCCATAAAGTCGGCTCGAGAGGATAAATCCAGGCCTGAATTTCTCTCTCCACCCACTGAGTGCCCGTCCAGGTTCACCCGTGTTTCCACTGCGGTTTGTATCACTTATTGTTTGTCTTCTTCGCCTCCAACAACAGGGCTTTTTTTCTTTCTTTGGCCCGATACAACTTCCACAGTTACACGGGTTGTTCCGCACCATTTACACTACCTGCGGTAAGATACCTGTAGCTACTAGAAAATAGAAGCTGCTGTCCTCTCTTTGATTTGGTTGCGCAGTGGCAAGGTGCACTTCCGTGATGACGTAAATCGAATCTTCATTTTACCGCGAAAATGCATGAGGAGTGGCACACAGTATTAGTGAGAGTGACGTCGTCAGTATTCCATAGCCGTTACAACGTTCTATTTTTAATTATACATTAAAACAAAAAAGGTGTCTATTATAACTTTAAATGGCTAAAGAGCCATCTAACTTAAAACCTTTTAAAAAATCAACTTAAGTATGTTACTGTTCTTCTGTTTTTACGCTCATTTTGACTTTGCAAATTTATAAAAACCCAAGTGGAGATGCTGACAAAAGGATCTCAAAAAACTTTTTTATTTGGCTGAGGTGGAAAAGTTGGTCCATCAATAAAAGTAAACTACAAATGCTAAAGGCAATATAAACTTAAGTGTCCACTTAAGCTTCTGCTCCAATGGATAGATGAAAAGCTAAAATTGGATGGAAACATGACTACTGTGTGTACTGTCTGTCTTTTTAAGCCAGTGTCTTACAAAGTCTGAATATGTTCAAACAAATGGATAAAAGTGCATAAAGTCACGGAAGGCAAGAGGGATAAGGACACCACTTTCTGATAAGGCAGCAATCCAGATAGATCACTTAAAAGCTTAATGTAAAATGCACTTATAAGTTATGTGAAAACCCTTTTTCTCATGTCTGAGTGTTCTTCCTTATTCTCTGGGTACATCACTATGAGCGACCCCTCAGTAAAAATACTGATTATAGCCAGCTTTAAAGAGCAAGCATGTAAGACAATAATTGTCATACCAGAGGAGGATCTTCCATGACCTGGCAACCCAAAAGTTGCGCCTATTTATGAAGTATAACTGATTTATAAAGTCTAGAAAATGGCTAATGAAACATTATCTAAATGCTGTATAAAAGCTGCCTTGTTTTAAAGTGGTACCAGGATGACTAATATGTATTATATTAAAGCAAAACCCAGCAAGTAATGAGCTCCACTGCATTGCATTTATCTTTCATCTGCTTCTCAGAGGACAGATGGGGACGGGGGGACGGTATCACAGCAACAGGTTTGTTTAGGGCCGCCTCGGTATCAGCATGATTTGGGCTGCTCGGCTCTGTTTGGAGTAACTTAGGCTGCTGTGAAAAAATCCAAGGCATGCTAAAAACATAATATACAGGAGCCTGGCATCCCTAAGAGAGAGTCTTACTGTCTGTTCCTCTCTGCAGGTAGCCATGTTTGGAAGTGCTGACAAACAGAGAAGAAAGACAGAATGCATGGGGTCCAGGCCGGTGGCTGGCTACTCGCCAAAATGTCACGTCCTCTTCATATTTGGGCTCCAGCTACGGTCACCTTTCATAATTATGCTTGATTGCATATGTTTGGAGTGAATATCACACTGTTTAAAAGTGCTTTGGGTTGATTTCCCTGTTTTACAGGACCTCTGTAAAGCATTAGGTATTTAAAAAATGTGTTGCATTGCCAATATATGGACACAGTTTGTTCTGCTCTCTCTTTGTTTTAAGGATGCCTGTACAAAGGAGGATTTACTTAAAGCCATCACCCAATGAGTCAGTCACTAAGGTAGAGGAATCTCATAATTAAGGTCTCATTAAAGCTTCACAGCGCAACTATGTTGGTTCACAGGCAGACAGAAACCTCACAGATTCACAATGGGGCCATTCATAATACCTCACGTCTCCGAGGTAAAGGAGAAAAAGCAGTTGCTCTTAGCATAGGCAGATGTAATTGCAATCACTCAGCTTGTCTGATTCTGATAATGGGGTGATGGGAAATTCCTGTCAGAGTCGTGGCGCAGGGTGGTTTCACAACCACTTTGGCAGGCTCTGCGTTCCACTGCAGGGCAGCGAATGCGTTACGGCATGCTCACATAGCTGTCATTAAACACATTTTGAAAAAAAAAAAAAAAACACGAGACAATCAAAACTCACAAGTGTGTGCCATTCTCTTGCTTCTTGAGCAATGAAAAGGCAAATATTATGTGGTACATATGTTGTCTTTCATCCCTGCACAGTTAAACATGTTGACAGACTGCAGCTTATAAAGAAAAAAGGGAAAGTGAATATGCTTTAGCAACCCCAGTCACCTAATATACACAATTCTGGCTGGGCTATTTTCAACATCTTTATTTTCATTTGTCATTTTCAAAACATGTCTCTTGACTGGTAGTTTATGTGAAAATTAAGATGTGTGGGGGGGAATAAGACATATTAACTGCTACCTAAAAAAGCTGAGCAGTTCATTTAAAACTATAAATGTAATGTTTGTTTTCAAAATTTTGGGAGTGCTTTTCAGCAGCAAGCAGCCCCATTCCTGTCTGAGATGTGTGCTATGGTAGGCGGCTGAAATAGCACGTGGGTGCAACGTTCTTGTGGTTGGTCCTTGGGTACAGTATGTGACACTTGGCATCTCAGCAATGCTTCCATGAGAAGCCTCTATTATAAGGCATTCATGCAATGATGCTAACAAGCTCATTTTACTGACTGGACAAGCATTCATGCCATAAAGTCTAAGGCTGTCTTATTAGGGCCTTGTGAGACCACCCAAGAAACAATATACCAATATTAAAGAGCAGCAATAAAGTGAACTGATTTACCTGAACTGCAGCTGATTGGCCACAGCTATTCAGTTTTAATTAAAGTGGAAACTTGAGGAATATAAAATGCATAAAAAACAGTCTGGAAAAAAGGCAATAGCCATTCTATTTAGTTCCCTGAACAGACATGTTGAGTTTACAGGCAACTGCTGTCATGAATTCATTTGGCACAATGCCAGTTTTTGCAAAGGTATTTGAAGTATTTTGGGTATTTTACAATTCAAATCATACCACAGAGAAATGTAATTTGTTGCACCACAGAGGATGCTTTCATCAATACATTAGAGAGGCAGAAAGAAAAAGAAATTCTGATATTTGAAGAAAGAACTCAGCTAATGTCATTAAAAGGTGTTTCCATGATTAAGCATCAGTATTATGTGCAGAGACCAAATGACAGTGTTTTTAAAGAGTTTAATTTCAAATTACAGAATATTATGGGTAATAAAAAAATAGTAAAAAGATATAATTTTATTCTTGCAATAATCTGTGGTGTCAATAGTCCACAAAAGTGTAAATCAACACACAATTGATACATTTTCTCAAACATAAATACCATATCAAATTTCAATGCTTTCCAATATTACTGGTGTCTCAGTTACGATAAATTACAAACATCTAAATGTCAAGGAAAATAATAAAATACAGTGAAAAATAAACGGATAATAAATGATAACGCAAAAAGAACTGTAAAAATAATCTTGAGTCTACCCAAAAATTGTTCTTTTACACCTCTCTTACAGTCAATTTGTGGATTTGTTTAACACATTTAAACAAGACTAAAGGCGTATTCACATTGAAGTGGAAAAAAAGCTTTTGCACAAATGTCCACGGGGCCGGTGGAGAAATGGTGTGCCAAAAGTTGAGATTTGTTGATGTGAAATTTTGAACTGAAAAATGAACAAACATTTAATTACTTGTGTTTCTGAATTTCCATAACTGCACAATAAAAAATGGCCTCATGTCAAGACCAGACAAAAAGATATTACCTTGGAGAAATATATGTAGCTGCCAGCTTGAGTGTCTGAAATGTACTTAGTGCTAGCAATATTAGCATTCCCAATCAAAGTCAGCAAAACCCCAATTATCTGATGGTTCTATAGATTATCTTGCAGATTTTCCTGGGTGTGAGGTGTGTTAAGAGTGATTTTACCGTCCCTGATCTGCTGGGAAGATGATCGGGGCTGCCAGAAACACAACAAAGAAGAGATATCACTGTCCGCCATGTTTGTTTTAAGTCTCGTGTGACTGCACAAGATTTCAAGTTTTGAGAGCCAAGATCTGGTTGTTGGTGGTGAATCTGTTAGTGTGTGGTGTGCTGTGTTGGTCTTCTGGTTGCACATCACACACTATAAGAGCATAACTGTGAAATTATTTGTCGTCATGTGTGTGGTCTCTCACATTTTACAAATCGGTTAAGATTTTATAAATCTTTTAGTGTGTGCCAGGCTTAAAGTGACACCATGTAGCACAAAATAATTCATCCACCTGCAGCTACAAGAGCCTTGTTTTTCTACTTTAATGAGAATACACGATAAAAATCTACAGCTCTGCTAGCAGCTCTATGAGTCACTTTAGCACAACAGTTCTTTGAGCTAAATGCTAATGCCAGCTGCATGCTCACATGCTAGCATGTTGATGTTTAGCAGGTATAATGGTATAATGTTTTCCATTTGTACCATCTTAGTTTAGCGAGTTAGCATGCTAGCATTGATTGCAATTCCTCATGAGGAGAACATGAGTGTGTGTATAAAATTTCACGGAAATCCATCCAATAGTTAATGAGATACTTCAATCAAAACCACAAATGTCATGGGGAGGCTAAATTAAAAGACAGAGCATCACCAAAGTCAGTAGGATACATCCTCTGGGAGCCATGAACATTTGTACAAAATTTCACTGCAATCTGTCTAAGAGTTGCCGAGCTGTGTGAACCAATGTTGTGGATTGACTGACTGACATTACCATACAGAGCCATGCTGCTAATGTTGCTAAAAATGCACTGATAGCTATGTTACAATATGTGAGCTATCACTTTTCCAAGATCATATTCTGCTGATTGGGCATTTTTCTATTGTCCAGTGTACTCACAGAGTCTATGTACCATATAACTTAAATGTAACATTTAACCTATGACAAAAATAACTAGAGTTCATGAGTGTGTACCCAGGAGATCATGTAGACAAACATCAACATGTCATATACACACAAATGTACTTTTTCATGATCCCCAGCTCTTCCAACATCTATCCAGAGAGCTTAAAAAACATTGATATTTGGTTTACCTCAAAGATGTTCGACAGCCATGAAAAATATACTTTGACAGACATATTCACTGCTGTACATACAAGTTATTTTATAGGTGAAGCAACAGGCAACCAAGCTCCTCAGGGAAGTCGCAGTGCACGGTGAAAAACAAACTCAGTCCTTGAGTTCTTCACATTGTCCTTTCACCATCTGACAAGCAGTCAAGTCAATGTCAGCCTTACTTCCTTCCTTCAAACCTCCCCTGTGGTTTGGTACTGTGTGATGGTGCTCATAAGCAGTCCATTGAAATGAAAAAACAAAAACAAAAAAACAAAATGGCAGCAGTGGATGGCTTGGATGATGCCCTGTTCATATGTGAGGCTATACACCAAGCAGCATGCCCATGAAATCTGAACCGTTCTGTATTGTAATGGAAGCACCGGCTGCATTATCCACAAATATGGAGGTGTACTGCCCTGCCTGCAGAAGAAAATAAATACAACAATGAAGCAAAACAATTGCACAAATACAGATATTTTATGTTTGTGTGTCGGTCACCTGTAGCTCCAGCAGCCCCTGCACGCTGACGGTGAATATCTTGCTGTTACTCTCTAATCCGACAATCATCTCCAGTGAGCTGCAATCACATTAAAAATGACATTTCTACGTAAATATTGTGTCAAATTTGCATTCCTCAAACTTACTTAAGTCAACCAGGTGCAAAATATCTTATGCTGAAGGATAGACATTTATTAGATGAGAAGATTGCTACCACTGTCACATCTGTAAGGTAAATATGAAGCTACAGCAAGAAGCTAGCTTAGCATAAAGGCTGAAAACAGACAAACAACAAATAACAAAATCTGTCTACCAGCGCCTCTAAACCTCATTAATTCACATTCATATCTTGTTGGTTTAATCCATACAAAGACAAAAGAATACAAATGACAATTTGCTATTTTTAGGAGGGGTTGCACACCAAACTATTGAGAGCCGTGAAGTTACAGGTTCTTCCAGGTCTGAATTTTCATTTTATTGTAGTCATTAATCAAAAAAATCACATAATTTAATATCTGTGTTTAACTTTAATTGTTTTTATATGTGCTCTATAAATAGACTGACTTTACTTGACGTGTTTAGATAAGGACGGTAGTTTTTTGTAAAACAATCTAATATCATTGTTATTTACTATTGATGATTTAGCGACCTTTCATGGACACCTTTTCCCATAAACCCTGGATGTTCACGGGCTGAATTTCATGACTTGACAAAGGAAGTCAGCCATAGTCCAGTCCAGAGCAGGTGGACTGAACACTTGAGAAATTTTTAGACACCAGCGATTACAACTAAAACCTGGGAAATTTACTTTAGAAAGAGGCGCTGGTGACTGTTATGAGTATGGGAGCTGCAGTTTTTCTGTGTTCAAATTTTGTTAAAACAACCAAGGTTTCATTTTCTAACAGCAAGTGTTGTTAGTGGTTGCTGCTTGGTCTTAGAATGTGTAAAGCAAACCTCGTGAACACACTTTTCCAGAAAGATCAATGAAAGAAATGTTGAATGAGCTACTTGAAAAGAGGCTTCGTCAGGGCATCAGCTACACAACAGAGATAAAACATGTTAATTAGTGAACTTTAGAGGTGGATTTTGTTAACTTTGGACAGGGCCAGGCCAGCCGTTTCCTCCTGTTTACAGTCTTTCAGCTAGGCTAAGTTACTGGCAGTAGCTTCATATCGATTGTCTCATCTAAGCAAGAAAGTGAATAAGCCTATTTCCCAAATGTCAAACTTATCCTTTAACAACTCAGTGCCCCCAGAGCCTGTATAAATGGTCGCTGCAGGCTTTAACCACACAGTGAGAGCACTGGCTCCTGTTAAGTGGAAAATGCTACATTTTTATGGCGAATCAATCATGTTTGTCTTCACTCCAACTGCCATCACAATGAGCCTCATTTCACATTCTCTGCATTTTCATGTGTGGGAGAGTGAGACTGGCTGGGGCTTTGGCTCAAAAAAGCAGAAGCCAAGCACTCTTCTGGGTTAGGTAACCCATCATAATAATATTATTTATACGTTCCCCTCGTTGTACCACACTAGAAGGGAGGCTGTGGAGCTCTGCGCAGTCTGGGGGAGACTTTAGGGAGCAATTCATTTCAGCAATTTTCACTGACTTTATGTAAATAGAAATTTTGAAATATTGGAAAGAACTCAGAACCATTCCCAACTGGATTTGTAATTTTTTTGCCATGTAGACCCGCCGTATTAGATACTTCATTATCTGCCTCCCAGATCCCAAATAAGGACATTTCACTACTGTGCTGCAGATTATTACAGGCTGCCTGAGGTGTCAAAGGTGAGTCTATAAAGATTAGTTAGGCGACAGTGACAGGGGCTCTAAGTGAAAGGACATTTCCTTTAAAGACCTGCTCTGCTTTTTATGCAGGAAATGCCAAACTGGTTCCACACAAACTGTAACAGACAACACCTTTAACAGCTCATAAATTCTGGTGAAAGTTGAGGCAGCAATAAAATATCACTGTTACATGGGAAAAGTAAACAACTGTCCAAACAAGAATGTCAAGAATGCAAAGTGTGGCTGTTGCAGTCAGATTAATTACTTCCCAAGATAAATTTTATTAGCTTTTATAAGTGCTAGGTGGGGGTATTACTGACCAACATGTGCTATAGCCATTACAAATGAAAACCACATGGCTAAAATGGTGTTAGATAGGATATATCTGATTTGGATTCAGGGGGATGAGTTCTCCGGCATGTTTTGAAAATGATACTGAATACCTACGTGTATCTGTGGCAGAGTGATTCGATGCAGATCAGCACCCGAACGTTGTCCCTGGCCTTGAGTTGACTCTTGCTTCGCTTCACCTCATTGTGGTCTGTTAAGGAAACAAAACGTTCACAGTCACACTGAAATACCTTCTTACCCATAGCTCACAAAAAACATATGACTAGTTCCCTTAAATTCTTAAAGTTACAAGTAATCAAACCCCATTTTAGACATGATGTATGATCAGGAATCTTTCAGCAGTTATTCAATTTATATTCTGTGATTACTGTTCTCTCTCCTACAGCAGCATCAGAGTTATATTAAGTTGCTACTAATGTAAATGCTGCCAGTTCACAGAGAGACTCATTTGGAGACTTTTATTGTGAAGCAGTCACAGGAAATGCTATTTATTTATTCATTACCAATAATAGAGCTGACAGCCACTGTTTTGTCCACAAAACTATCAGTACAAAACCACCATTTTTGGCTTTTGATGACAGTGGATCAGTTTTAAATACTGTAGCACTTTGTAGAACAACAAGGAGTGGCCATAGTGAGCTATACCTCCATGTCCTCACCAAAGAGACCAGCTCCTCTTACCTGCGTCACGCTCAGCATGAAATCAGACTTGGTAGAAGAAGGCTGACTACTGACTGACATCTTAATTTAAATAATGTGAATTTGTTTGGCTGCACTGTAAACAGATACACCACATGCTCTTGTGTTATATTTCAAAGTATTTCCCCACTGAGTGTAGTGCTGCCTGCAGTATTCTGGGATCTGTAGTATTAAACCACACGTTGTTACCACCATTGTCCACTGGGAACACTAAATCATCCAGATATTACATTTTTGTAATTATAACCTTACATCTTTAATCATTAATGCACAGAATTTGGCCCATTCCTTCACTTTTTTTAATTCCCAAATGCTCTGTACACCCAGTTTTTTGTTTTTGATCACTCTGGATAATTGAAAAGCTGGGTGGAGCAATACTGGGAATTAAATGTTGTCAACAAACTCTAACTAATCAAAAAGCTAACACAGTAAATCATACCGCTGTAACAGATGCAGCAAAACCAACAGAAGGATCAAGGAGATCAGCCAATCAGCACTCTCCAGAGAGGAAGTCTATATAGCCAGCATAAGAAGCTTTAAGGCCTTGGTATATCTAATATCTCATATAGTAAAGTTTGAGCGACTTACCGAATGTGGACGTTAGCAGAGAACTGGTAGATCCCTGTGATGGGAGCTGTGAATCTCCCAGTAGACTGGTCCATTCCTGACCCCCTGAGGAAGGCTCCTTTAGCTGGTGGCTGAAAGCACAGATAATTTTACATTACTGTTTACATTTCAGAGCAATAATCCATTAGTTCCTCCTGCGGCAGAGTGTAAGGAGGAACCAAAACAAAAGCTCAGTGCGCTGTAAAGGTATTCAGTGCCTTGCTCAAGGGCATTTAAGTAGGGTTAACCTTAAAGGACGGGTCACATCTGCATTTAAAACAGCAAGATTTTGTAAAGAAATCAATCAGTTTCGGTAGAAACACCAGGGGGAGTAAGGGCCACAATGCAATTTAGCAACCACCCTGTAGAACCACACATCTTCACAAGAATTTTGCTGTCCCACTTTCTGGTGTGGTCAGGCTTTAAGGCCCCTGAAGACCTAATTTTTCATCCTCTGCCTCCTCGTCTCCTCCTCCTCTTTACTTCTGACTCTGCTAAAATATTAAAACATCACTTTCCAAAGCCATAGTAACAAATCTTCATGAACACAGCGCTTTGTTAGCATGTTAAATACTTTGGGAAAGCTTAATTCCCCCACCCCCTCCAGCCTTGTCAGCCCATCCCAACAGGGCATAGTTCTTCCACTACAGCATGCTGTTTCGAACAGTGTCTATTTCTGTCCTCTCCATACTTTATTCCAAGTCAGAGACAGAGTGCCTTTTGTATGCCGCCCAGAGAGTGATGTGTAGAATTGAAAAAGTAGATATTTTTGACCAAAGAGCCAGTCTGAGTCTCGGAGTGGCACTGCATGCTTTGCCAGTGCCAGTTACCATTGAGGGGATGATCTGCTCATAATTCCCCCACATGCAAACCAAACGATGATTACCAAACACTCGCTCTTTCACACGCAGTTAAAAGAGAGAAGCAAATGGGTCAGAAACAAACCATGTAACCATGCAGAGGAGGGCTTAGCCAAAACTTTACTTTTTCAGCCACAAGCAGGGAGCAAGGCCGAATCAATTCATAAACATTTACTTGGTTTCAAACAAACATACTGTCTGAAAGTTCTGGAGCTCCACCAGAGTCTTCTTATCCACCACCACAGGTCCCTTGAGCTTGCAGTGGAAAGCCTCCTCTATTCGCCGGTAGGAGGTCATCCCCTCCAGGGTGAGGAGAGCTGTAGGTAGCTGGCTGGGGCTGGTTTGTCTGTCAAGTGCTGCTGATCTCCTCTCTGTAGCCTCTGACAGAAACAAATCCAGGTTATTACAGTTCAGAATGAGTTAACATCCGTCTTCAAACTACCAAAATACCAAGAATAGACCTGACACCGTGGATGTAAAGTTGTGTAACTGATGGTTTTCTCTGCAAACTGGATGAAAGAACGACCTTGTGGCCTAAAGAGGAGCTGAAATGTGTCTTGGCTGGAAAATCAACATGTTGCTACCTTTAATCATCTCTTTGAACTCCTTGAGAAGAACTTCCTGGGTCACTTCGGCCCCCGGAGATCCAGGAGGTCCCTGTGGGCCGGGAGGACCTGGAGGACCAGGTGGGCCCGGCTAATGGAGGAACAGATGTACACAACACTGTCACGCATCAATCTTGGTCTGAAAATCATTATTTACCAGTTACTGTAGTAATATATTTATTCTGGGTTTACCAGGGGACGTTTGCGTTTGCGACACTTTCCAGGGAAGTTGCCAACAGGTCTTTTGACAAAGTCCATCCATGATCCCAGTGGGTCGACTCTCTGGTTGTCAGAAATCTGCAGCAGAAAAAAAAGACGCAGAAAAAGAACATTTTCCCTCATTAATTACCAGGTCAACATCTGTACTGACCATTAAGAAACCGAAAATATCAAGGCAAATTACAGTATAATCAATACTGACGTGAACTGATGACAAACTGTAGGGTCATTTATTTACATAAGGCATTTCACACACACTGGGATTTCAAAATGCTTTAAAAATGTCATGATAAAATAAATAACACACGATGAAAATAGATATATGGACATGTCCTGTTATAGGAAAGCAAAATTCAATAATAGGGAACATTTTTCTCTTAAGTCACCACACTCTATTCTCAATCAGTAATTACACCAAGCCTATAAAAAGGTTCTGTTTACCAGTTTAATCATATATTTTATTTTGAAATATTTTTCCTAATAAGGCATAATGCAAAGAACTGTACCTATGAAGCTAAACCCAATGCATCATTATTTCTTCCTTAAACCATCACTGGAAAATCTTGCCCAAAATACAATTAACTGGTGCCAGACACCAAGGAAGGTCAAACAGGGAAACCTCTTTCTTTCTGTTGGTCCTGCCCAGTTGACTTGCTGTTCCTCAAGGAAGAAAATGTGGCTTTTTCAATCTGCCATCTAAGTTTAGTCACCATTCTTCTCTGAAAGGTTCACTTTATGCTTATTTTCTCATTCCCGATAATCCACTCAGGTGCCACGTCAGTTCTTCTTTGCCCAATATGCTCGGATGAATGTAAACAAACCTTGTCAAGCTATTTTTTTTTAAGCACATGAAAATTTCCATGAGCACTCAGATGAAAAATGAGTCTGCTCGTGTGATGTAGATTCTGTGGATTGCAGACCTCAATTACTGTAGTTTGTAACAACATGTCAAAATGGCCAACACTTTCTCCTCCATCCAAAGACACACTAGTGTTTTCTTACTACTTGTATGAGTAATGTTACGCTGGAGAATTTAATAAACAAGATAACACAAGTATACACAGTGTGTATACCAGGACGAGTTATGATTTAAGATTGTTTGTCTATTTCTTAACTGTATGTCTGCTCAATCTCCTTATCTGAAATAACTCATTTATAATAAATCACTGTATAAGAGAGACTGGGATCTGTTAGGGAGATAAGAAACTCAAAGACGACCCCTGGAAGAAACATTTTTATGCACAGCGCTACGACTGGCATGTTTTCATTTTGGTAAAATGCGAGGCTGAGTGAATTCCAATTACAGACGAGCTCGAATTTTACCCTAACCCTTCCCCAAATGTCAAGTCCCTTCAGTTGAGATAGAAGAGGAGATAAAGACGAGCCATGGAGGTGAGCTGCCTGAAATGGAATTTGTTTAGGTTTGGCAGCGGGACACGGATCACTTATCTGCAAAACCAACATGCCCCTTTCCTCGCTGTTAAAGTCTTGTTGCTTGTTCCACCGCAACAAAGTAACTCCTTGTTTGTCTTTTTGATATGGTGGAATAAAAAAACTATGTTTTTTTATTTTAGGGGATTTGCAGCAGTTCTTTCTCTCTCTCTGTGACTTTCTCTTCTCTCTGACAGAAGACAAAATAAACAACTTAACAGGCGCTGTGCCGGCTGCATGTTGGATCGCTCTCTGTTTTTGTTGTGATTTTGAGGCTTGGAAACAGATAAAAGCAAGACTTGATTTGGTCAAGACAAGAATACTTGTACGCTACTCAATTCTGTTTCCATAAGACTGGGAGCCTGTTGGATAAACTGCTTTTTCCTTTGCTATGTCAACTTTTCACATTCATGAGCAATCTATACTTCAACAGTTGGGGAAATACTTAAAGCTACAAAAACTGAACTTTTTTTTGGTGACTTGGGGGCAGTGGAGACAAGCTGTTAATGCAACATTGATGAATCATCACCTTTTAAGTTGATGTGGTGAATTTCTTAGCAAACAGTTGCTTATTTACACATCCAGCAGTTATGAAGCAGCATGATCACTTATTTGGAGTCATGTTTGTGTCCACCTGATGAAGTACGTCCAATACATACATATGAAGCTATAGCCAGCTGCCCTTTAGCTTAGCTTAGCACAAGGAATAGAAACCAGGGGAAACAGCTAGTCTGGCTCTGTCTGAAGGCGACAGAATCTGCCTATGGCTCCTCTACAACCCACTGATTATTATGTTATATCTGATTTATTTAATCTGCACAGAAACAGAAATGTAAAAACAACAATTTGTGGTTTAAAAGGGGCTACTTATCATATTAGAGTTATCGTGATTATAAGTTTTCAATGTGTATGATTGGGAAACTGATTTTTCTTGGAGCTTAATAACATGTAAGTGCCTGAAAATCAAGCCAACAGCCTCATGTTAGCCAGAGTTCATTGTTCAATGTAGTTAAACCCCAGTTTGATACATATAGTGTTATACTGCATTGGTAAAGCACAGCATTTTAAACTCTTAGCAATTGTCTTAAGATGTCGGATAGTGTGGACGGAGAGTCTTTCCCAACTCCCATCCATCCATCCTGTAAGACTTGAAGGCAACAATGTCCAATGTCAGTTTTTGTACGGATTACAAAACGAGATATGACATTAATTAGTGAGTTTTTGAGGTGCTGGTAGGTAGATTTTCATCAATCATTGTTCATACTGTGTGATCTGGGAGGAGGGTCAAGAAATTGTCAACACGCTGTCAAGAGCAAGCCAAAGCAACAAGCAGCAATCTAACCCTAACATCATGTTCATGCCAGAGAGTGCTCTTTTCGATGTGAAGAAACATGTCGTAAAAATGACTGGGAAGAAAAATTCTAACATGCTAGACTTTTCGTTGGGGTATTGTGGGGAGTCCCAGACACCACATCATTATGTCACGCTACGAGTCCCATTCATCGTTCCTGACGTTCATATTCGGGTCCAATGCTGGAAATTTGTCAGCCACGATAACACTGTGTCACAATCAGACTGCGTTTGTGTAGTCTTGACAAGAAAGTGGAAAAGCACAGTCCAAAATGTCATGCTACTCCTTTAACATAGCAGTTCTGTAAACTGAAACAAATATTATCATGTAGATGAAAGGGTTTTGTGTTGGGGTTGTACTAGTATTCCACGCCTGTGGCAGCCTGAGTATATTTCCACTGGGAATAGTAGTAAAACTGTGAATCATCAACTCACCCACGCGGTTATGACAGCCAGTGGCTGCTGCTCCAAATAAAGTTAAAAAAAAAAACAACTTTACATTTGTTCTTGTGTTTATGTCAAAGATCATTGTCAGAATGTTCCTGAGATATGAAACAGAGCCAGTTGGCCCACACATGTGGTTTATAATTATAGATCTTAGCACTGCATAATAATAATAAAAAAAAAAGATAGAATATCACTGCCAGGAAATCAGCCATACTCTGAGCTTGTTATCCTCTTTAGCACACGCCATTGTAATTAAACCATTAAAACCTTGCCCTCCAGGATTTTCTGTGCTCAAGGAAGAAAGGCTATGACCAAGGTAATTATTACCTTCATTTCTGTACTAAAAAATAATAGCAAATCACTGTATAAATAATTTAATCATCAGCTTAAGAAATGCTCAGCTCTTTCCATTAAACCGATTGTGTTCTCTTTCTCTGTCTTCACTGTCAGAGCAGAACGTACATATAGTGACAGCTGGAAAGGCTCATACAACCTCGTGATTCATTGTATGCAGGTGAGTCTCTGTCTCGACTGAAAACTTCAAAGACTCCACACATGCAGACATGAAAACCATATTGCTTGATGACACAGAAAAAGCTGTCAGAGGCGTTCAATCTCTCACTCGCCGCTATTGACTGCGGCGTAAAGTAAACTATGGATTCCCTCGCATAGCTCTGTATCAGCACGCACAAGTTGTGAACAAAGTGGGGAGGGAGCGGATCCAGGTATCAGTCTTGAGAGTTGATGAGGAACACCAGGGCTCTGGCTTTGATCACTGCTGATGTGCGAGTGCCTCAAAGTGGCCTCGTCTGTCAGCAGGTGTGAGCGCACACGCCTTCTCCAGCACGGCTGTAGAGAATGTGTCAGGTATTCTGTCGAAAGGTGAGAAACTTTAAATCTTCCAGCCAGTATTTATCCTCGTTGATGGGGCTCTAAATCATGACACGTTACTGAGGCCCAGATCTTAAGAATGCGATGCATTGTGTCCACGGTTGGAAGAAGTATTCAGATCCTTACTTACAAAGTACCAATAAAGCAATGTTAATATACTCCAGTACAAGGATTCAACAATTAGGACATATGTTTCTTTGCTTTCTTGTTGAAGATTGAGATGATTACTCAAGTAAAAAATCGTCAAGTTGCAGCTTACATGTCATTTCTTGGTCAGAAACAGTAACGTCCTGAAGTCTTTTTACTATTCATCCTGTTTCCAGTCTTTATGCTAAGCTAAACTAACCACCATAGACTTATGGTGCATTCCAGTTGTACTCAAAAGACAAAATTTCCAAGTTCCTAGTCAGAGGTTTCAAGTGGAACGCCCCCTGAAGTCGGATTTCCAACTCAGAAAGTCAGAGAAACCCCACCAACCCCAACATAAGAATTCAAGATGGCTGCTATTTGCATCAACAGTAGTGAACACTGTGCTAATTTTACTGTTTATAGCAGCTCTGTCTTATTTGTTTCACATTAAGTCAGTCATACACATAGTACTGTTCAGTTTTTATCTGTGGATATGTTGCTACACTGTTCATATGTGCAGAATATTAACTGGTATTGCTAATAATGGCTAGTTCAGGATACATTTCAAACGGTTCACGTTCGTGGCTTAATGTGTCTTTTTTTTCTGGAACAGTTAAATTTGAACGGCAATCTAATGTTAACAACTGAGTGCATATTTGTTTTGAAGTTGTCTACACTTTGAAAGAGGAACTACAAAGGCCCTATGAGTGTCCATGTTATTCTGATTTTTCAGCTGGAACACCATCAACTACTCCGATGTGAATGAAGCACAGCACAAGTCAGGCTAGCTTTTTCCTCCAGGCTTTATGCTAAGCTAAGCTAACTAGTCAAACACCTACATTTAATTACAGACACAAGAGGGATATCACTCTTCTCAGCTAACTCATCAAGAGAACGAACAAAGTATTTCCCAACAAACTGTTGTTTGAAGTAAAACTGCAGAAATAACAGCTGCAAAATGTACTCAAAGAACATAAGTAAAAGTGTTTGAGTGATTCCCTGTCCAGGTCATGGTTATCCAAGAAGGGCTGAATTAAAGAAAACTGGACTTGCCCATAGACGTTTTGTGTCCAAGTTCTTCAGTCCTTCAGAACTGAACTAGCCTCTTGGATGAAACGTCCTTAAATAGACAACTAAGCCCAGTTACCCTCAATTCAACCCATCTTAGGTAAAAGTACCTTTTCTGATACTAGACTGTTAAAACACAAATCTGTATTCATATTTTTGACATTTATCTAATCTTTGTTGTTGTTGTTGTGACATTTTGCATAATTTTCCATCTTTTGGCCTCAAGCACTTAATTTAATGAAACTATCTAAGTAGTTGTGACAAAGGGCCCCAAATACGCACAAAGGTTGGGAACTACTACTTTAAACGTATTTTAAAGTTCATCTTATGTCTTTTATGTAAAATCTTTGAGAGGTAACTATAGCTGTCAAATAAATGCAATTGAGTAAGTCTGAAATGTATTAGAGTAGAAGTAATAAGTGACATAAAATGGAAATACTGTACAAGTACTGTACAAATTACTTTACACCCATGGCCCACAATAAAAGTGAACAGATTGTTTTATTAACCCACAGCACAGTGTGTGTTATGAGTATTTGGATCAATTACTGGATCAGTTGTAATCATAGCTGATCATTCCCAAGAGCATGTGAGATTTTATGACCCTGAAAAGAATGACTGGGGTCTGCATGAATAATACTTTTATGTGCACTGTTTTAAGTGTGTTTGTCATGTAGTTTGGGGAAAATTAGGTTGAATTTATTTGAAGCAATAAAATGGGAAAATATTTCCCTGGGGCAGCATGCCACCAAAAACACAAACACAACTGTTAAAACATGTCTCTGGGGCTGCAACCAGATACTGAAACTCTACTCTGCTGCAGCCAGCTCCTGAATTCTTCCATGTGTACGGCTGAACTTATCTTATTTTCTTTTACGTGTTATCTGTTTGTCTACCTGTTCGTACACACGAGATGACAAGAAACGTTTTTGCTGCTGATAAAAATGTTGCACAGGCAGGTTTAAGGGTTGGACAGGATGATGGAGAGCTTTCTATAATCCCTTGTTTTTACATCCCAGTGCTGCTCCCATGTGCAGTCATCCATGCATGGGTGGACGGGCCCGACGCTGGGCCCATCCCACCCCGGGAGGCAGGGATCCCCACGGCTGCGTGGGATGAGGGGATCCTGGTTACCTGCGTGCATCCCAGTTGCTGTTTCCCCACCGCTGCACTTCACAGAAACAGACTGCCTTGAGGATTTATTGCCGACAAGCTAAACACAGTTAGGCATGCGATGTTGACTCTTTTCTCGTCTCACTGTGTTATTACTCAATTGGTGAGCACCGTGTGCAAAACATAATTACTCTATCACACTATGAGGACGCTGCCATTAGTTCAACAAATGTTGCAGGAGCACCTTTTCAAAGTGCGAATGAAGAACAGTTATATAATGATATGGTTGAGCATGCTCTGTAAAAATATGGCCTGATTTTCAGTTCACTGTTGCCCAAACAAAGGTGTGTATGCTTTTATCATGTGTGAGAGAAAGTGAATAAATTTGTGTTTATGCTAAAGAAATCACCAGACACAGCCTCTGCTTCCTCCTGATATAAAAAAGGTGATATAAGCTGATTGCTTTGATCGCTGTGTCACATCTGTTTTGTGTACAAATTATAGCTTTAAAAATGGAGCGAGTGCTCATTTTCCCTGTGGTAGGTAAAATGGGCTGTTGAAAGGTTCCAGTGATCCAGTTCCATCTCAGGTACAGGTTTGCCCCATGGTCTGACTTTGGGCACAACGTTTCGGGTAGGAAGTCATTAGATCCTCTCCCTGTAATATGATTCATTTATCCTTCTGCATCTTGTTACATAAGTACATACTGTAAATGGTTCATTTTTCATCTCTCATTTTTATTATGCAACTAATTTGCCCTTGTCGTGTTGAGTTATGAGTGGAAAAATATGATGGTGGTGACACAAACAGGGATTATTAATTGAAACTGCAAAACAGTTGTAAATCATATTAAAGATGACATAAAAACAATAGTATTTATTAATAAAAGAGTACTTTTTGTTCCTTTTTTGCTGAGAGTTAGAGGAGAAGATTGATGCCAAACTCATACTGGTACAATAAATAGGCCTATGAAGATGTTCAGCTTAGCTTAGCATAGCATTAAGTTTGGGAACAGGGGAAACTATTAGCCTGGCTCTGTCCAAAGGCAACAAAATCCACCTACTTTTCTTGCTACAGCTACATAGCCAAAGTTAGCATTAACAGAGAACTCGCAACAAAGTAAATAGCTGTTAATGCTAACATCAGCTATGTAGCAATAGCAATAGCAAACTTACATATAGCTCCTATAAAACTCACCAATTGATAAACTGCTCAAAACCCCAAACAAATTTACCACACAACTCATCATAAAACCATAAAACATGTACTTTTTACACCTCAATTTTTGTATGGACAAAACAGACAAGCTAAAATGTTAATTAGTGAATTTCATGCTAAGCTAAGCTAACCACCTGCTGGCTGTATCTTTATATATGAAAGTGGTATGTGAATAAGCCTTTTTCCCAAAATGTCAAACTTTTGCTTTGATCTGACTGCTGCACAGAAAATTGTAACTCTAAATATTTAACAATTTCAACACTCACAGATGCATTTTTATGTGATTCTCTTTATACAGCTACACATTTCAGTGGCCATGATATGCATCAGTGGGATGAACAAATCATCCTTCATTGTCAACAAAAAATAAAACAGCCATCTTCTGTTGCCTAATCAGCTCTATAGTTGTTTTTACTTGAAGCCCCAATTGACCAGTTTACTGTAAAGTGTAGCAATAATTCTGAAATCGTGGTTTCAGGAATATGACCAGCACATGACAAGAATCAGGCAAGATTAAGGGATTTCTATAAATCTGGCATCAATCTGCAGCTATTATAAATGAAACAAAATCCAAATAAAACAGCCCCTCTATGTCTGTGAAGTAAAACACACATACTGTGCAGTTTATTTTACTTTCAAATTTCAGATGTAATGACAAAAGATCATTTGTTATTTGTTTATTTTTTCTCTCTCCTTCAGATGACTTCATTAGGTAATTTTTATGTTAAATAAGCGTGACCTTTTCAGGGGTCTGACATGTTGAAAGCAGAGTTAATTATCACGCAACACAAACTAAAAGGTAGTTCACACCATCAGTAGACCATGAGAGGTGTGTGCTCTCACAGTGGCCCTGTTTCCTATGGGACTCGCTCTTGTTTCTCATGTGTAGGTTGATCCAAAAGGTCCCACACACTGCTGCATTAATCATCACAGGGGATGAGAGAGAGGAAACAAAAACCCTTGCCTCGGGCTAAACCCAGCCATTACTCAACACGCCAGGCGTGATGTTTGACTTGACTCCCTCAATTACAGCCATCACAGATCCCTCTCTGCTCTCAACAATGACAGATTCCTCTCATCTTTGGAGTGGAGAGCAATAAGGCTTACGAATGCGTACCTTTGACATATTGCTCTGAGACTGCACGACGTGACGGTTCACAGAGATCACGCTTGTTTGAAATGTGCTTCAGTTATCGTCTCATTAAAAAAATTCCACTCGCAGCACAACTCCACACCTCACTATTGTGATCACTTTCAAATGGAAAATCTCCTGAGGAATGCAGTGTACGACTACATGCTGCCAACAGCCCACACACAGGATTGGTCAGATAGAAAGCAAATGCCATTATAAGAACTGTTTCAACTGTTTCCACTGGGCACAAGGGAAAAAAATGTAAATGTGGAGTGTAAATGTTTGGCTTGTTTGAGAACACAAATTTCTTGCCAAGACAGCTCCAATGGACGTGTTGTTTTCTCTGGGACCCTAACAGATGTGTAATAGGATAAACTTACAAACTACCCAAGAAAATCAACTTTACCACTTCTCACAGTGTGTGGTACACTTGCTTTTTTTCTTCTTGAACAGAAACCTGGATAGACTGGCACCAACAAATGCGACTTTGAATACAACCACTTCCAAAGATGTCAAGCTTAAAGCTCAGGTTCTCGTCAGAGGTGACAATGTTTGGCAAAGACGCTATCTGGCATAACACTGCGTCTTAAGAGTGATTATGTCATTACCCTCTGATTGTGGGAGATGAGATGAAAAGAATGTCAGAGAGGGAGGCACTGGGGGCTAATCCTCACCGAGGTGTTCTCTTTCAGGACCCTTTCTATGGGGCTTTGTGAGGGGCTTACACGGCATGCTGCCCCAGTTCTCGGGGCCGCACCGCCCCTATCGGATGTCCCAGACACAGCGGAGTCAGACTAGGCCTGTGAATGACAGAATCAATGGGCTGGGAACAACATCGCCATAGGTCTTTAAATATCTGCCCACCTAACTTTCCCAGGAGTTACATCATGGCAAGCCGGGCCTACAAGAGACCTCAGAGAGGGGCGGGGGGGGGGGCTGTGTTTGTGAAGACACTCTGCTCCCTGCGGGACGAGACCAGAGGAGTGAAATCCCAACGGGGTGCAATCCTCAGCAGGCTCGAGGGTTGACACAAGGTCATCCTTCATAGCCTGTGCTTTTACAGGGCAAAGCAAGTCAAATAAACACCACCAGGCCACAACCACCTACAATGTGTTCTTAAAGATACAAAGGAGACCTCACTGCTTGGTTTTCAAGGAGGGTGGGGGGTGAGGGGTGTGGAGGTTACCATTAGGAATCCAGAGACTGGGATTGCTGGTCGGAGCTGAAGTGAAAGCTGGTATATAGGGCAGTGAGAGTTATATGAGAATGCCAACATAATGGGTGGGCTGAAAGCAAAACAAATAGCCTGTTGGAAACCCTCGCAAATATGCAACACCCGCAATAAACCAATAAATAACAGAGTCAAGGGCCAACTGTTGCTCCTGAAAATGGACTTGTACAGCTGTGATGCTGTTTTGCAGAAGGAATACATTTCTAATAAAAATAACGCTGGTCTTCAGTTACAGATAACTGTTTTTCCACTTAATAATAGCAACAATTCTCTCCCTCTAGATAATAGAAACTAATTTTATTTTCATCCTCAGTTATTCTGTTGCTTAATTTCCTGCTGGAATGATATCTTATCTCCCTCCCTGATGCATGAAACTTCACTGTGTCCTGATTTCATCTCCTAGCCTGGAGAATTGGTGGCAGACACCCGCAGTGCGCACTAATTGATGCATTGATCAGCCTTTAGATGTCCACATTCCTGGCATACCTCCGGAAGTCATCCATTTAGTGTTTCACACATTTTTGGTCAAAGGCTTGACCTAGTAGGGCACACCTGTCCTGTCCTGGCTTTTACCTTTTGCCACACTTTATCTGCCCTGCATTATTGCCTGTGCTGACAAGAAATTTGCACATATCTTACATATCTGCAGGTTGACTCCGCCATAAGGAAGCAGCTGGTGAATGTATAACAAGTGTAAGACAGGTTGAAATCATCAAACACATTGCTTTAACACACATTTAGAGAGTTTCAGTCACTACCTTTACGCTTCCACCGACCTCTTCGCTGTTGGAGAGTGTCGCGTTGTACGTCTCTGTGTGTTGTGGCGTGGCCTCCTTCGGCCTCTTTCTCTCCTTCTTGGCATCCACCCCATCCAGTAGGACACACTGAGTCCAAAATACTGCAGCCACCACAGCCAGAGGCCCAGCCCCACACCACATCTTCACACTCCTTTCGATCAGCACCAGAATCCCTGCAGAAACAACCTGAATCTTCTGTGGCCGGGTCGTGTGATTAGACAGGGAGCTGAGGATGCCCACAAGGCTCACACAAACACAAAGTCCCAACGGGGAGAAGGAGACCAGAGGAATGCAGCTTCAGGGACTCCCTGTCCAAGAGGCTGTCAGACTGACTGCTGCCGCCGCTGCTCCCCTCTTGATGAGCTCTCAGCCAGCACAACGTTGAAGGGGCACCAACTCTAGACAGAAAGCCAGGAGGCTTACTCAACTATGAAATGTGTCAAGCAGAATGGGCCAAGGGAATGACAGATCGGCGCAGATCTGACAGCAAATAAACCCATTAGTGAGATTTTTCACGCTTTCTGCTCTGTTGGGGGGTGAGGTGTAGAGGAGGAGGAGGTGGTGGGTGGGAGGGGGGCACAAGGGGCAAAAGAAGAGGCAGAGAGGAGGGGCGTCCAAAGCTGTGGATGGGTGGGCTATGGGGTTTGAGAGATGGATGGCAATATTCTCCTTTTTCCCCCCAACCAGGTCTCTCCTGCTGTTTCTCACACTGAGCACTGGATCCAGTCTCCAGCAAAATGGTGTGGTAGCTGGAAAAGCTGCAAGATCCACAAAAGTTGGGCTTTCATCAAAAGATGCAGTTCTGCAAATCAGTCACTCAAGTCCGCACACCATACCACCACCAACCCCCCGTCACGCTGGGATGCAGAGTGAACAAAGCCCAAGAGGAGACAGATGAGGTCCACTTTTCCACTTGGAAGTATAAACTGGTTTCACACCAAACAACAAAACTTTACAGGTAGCAGTGCACACTCTCCTGCTTCTGGCTGACACAACTCAAGTGCTGCCTACTGATTGTCCCAACAAGTCATCAAGTCCAAGGCCACGTGCAGAGATTCGGTGTGTGGCAGGTCTCTCTTGCTCCGTCGCACTCACAGTCCCTCTGGTCTCAGTCGCTCCTTTGCTCTCTGACTGAGCTTACAGGAGGGCTCACAGTGGAGTTTTATCATCACCCTTTCTCCCTCCCCGCTACTCTTTCTCCCCCTCTCCCTCTCCCTCCCTCTCTCTCTCTCTCTTTCTCTCTTTCTCTCCCTTCCCTCCCTCTGTTGGCAACCTTACTGGCTTATTCAGCTCTGTTTTATCTCATAGATGAAATGCTCAAGCTGAAGAGGTTCTCTGGCAGTCAACTTGTATGTGTGTGTGCGATGTGTATAAAGTTGTGTATCTGTCTAAGAGTGTGTCTGTCACTTTGGCTCAATATTAGCCTGCTCCTACTAAAGCCCCGTGTTTAGATCTAAGCAAGAATTAGAAACAAATTCCTGCACTTTTCTGTGACCTTAAGGCATTATCTTGTGTAATCTGCCACTTGAAAACCTGCCAATGAATCCTGACTGTGCCATATACATACAGTGCATTTATTCTGTGTAGATGTTGCTTGTTTTTCTGAATGCTCTAGTAAGACGTGAGCTGAAGTAATACTTATATTTCAAGTAACTTAAATTGCAGGTTTCAGGAAATAACCTGTGACTAATGTGAACAAATTGTTAGTCTGTGTATTCTTACATTCAGCTCATTTGTCTAAAAGCAATTCAGCCCCCATATACTCTTATTAGAATAAATAACATGTTAGCTCACCAGAGTTTTTTTTTTTTTTTTTAAACTTCACATCTTACATTTTCAGGCTGCTACTTGGACTTGCTCTGGCTGATATTATTACATTTTAACACAGCGCCACCCAGAGGCAGCAGCCTGAAGTACAAAACAACTCGGCCAGTACCTTTCCAGTATGGCTCCATACTGGTGTCATCCCAGTTCCTGTATCCGCTGGCACTTCAGTCTGAAAACGTAGCAGGTAGCAGCAGCCAGGAAGGCGTCAAGCTCCACACAGGGACACAGAACTAAAATGGAAATTGAGTAACGTACCATCAAAATAAAAGAAAAAAAAAAATCAATTTACATGTTTTTGGATAAAATAAGGTAAAATGAATCCATTAAATATTTCAGTTTTTATTTGTTACTTGTTATTAAACATGTTTTTTTTTCAATTATTTATCAATTACTTTTAGCTGACAGTTTAAAATGTTTGTTTATTGTTTATTTCAACCACTTATCAATTAGCTAAGACTAGTTAGAAAGCTAATCTCAACTGTTTAGGCTACAGACTGCTTGCAGATAACTGTTAATAGCTGTTTATCTAATACTTTTCGCTACATTCAGCATTTTCTCATTACCTTTTGCCATTTTTAACCATTCATCCATTACGTCTAGTTATGAACTTTAACAGTTTATCTATTACTTCTATTTCTATTACTCTTAGTTACCTGTTTTAACAATTTATGCAATACTTTTAGTGACCTACTTCAACTGTTTGTCTATTATTAGGTTAATGTGATCTATTTCTATTTGTTTATTACTTCGATAAACTATTTCAATTTCTATTTACCTATATTTTAACCATTTAGCCATTACTTTTGGTTAACTGTTTTATCTCTATTACGTTTAGCTAGCTAACAATTTTAACAATTTATCCATTACTTTTAGTGATCCACTTCAACTATTTATCCATTATTAGTTTATTTTTTTTAATCCATTTTAGCCACTTACTAATTCATTTTAGCAGCTATTTCAGTTATCATTTACCTATCATTTAACTATTTAGCCATTACTTTTAGCTAACAATTTTATCTCTGTTACGTTTCGCTAGCTAGCTATTTAAGCCATTTATCCATTACTTTTAGCAACAATAACTTCATTCATTACTTTTAGTTATACACTTTAACCATTTATCCATAATCTTTTGTAAACTACTAGGCCATTCATCCATTTTTTTTCCCCCTTTTTTTTGCAATCTATTAGACCGTTTATCTTTTTTAGCCAACAGTCTCAACTTATTAGCCTGCTAACTAGTTTTAATGCACTCTCTATCGCAACACCTGCAAGTGTTAACTGACTTGAGATAAATATGTATATAAATAAAATAATAATTTCCATTTTTCCTCTACTTACTCCTTGGCAGCTGCAGAGGTATCCCGGTATCATAAGTCACTCCTTTACGCCACAAATTAACTGCACATTAGACATCAAGGGTTTTACTTTGAAAGTGCGGACCGGAAGTTATGCGTAAGCTTTACGTTAGCTTACTACAACTGAATCAGACTAAGGCTAACGGCTAGCCAACCACCAGCGCATCTGACAGCTTGAGTGAATTAACGCAAACTGGAACATCGGCACGGACTTTACTGCCGACCTGGGCCTTTATAGTGTTATTTTAGTCTGACCCGTCCCACATTTTGGAGCGGGGGTGTTGTGGGGAAGCCACGTGTACAGGAACTGGAGCCTGACAGCTCTGACTGACTGGATCCACCGCAGGTCTGTATAACATCAGCTAGCAGGTACTAGCCGCCTCTCACTCCCCAAGTTGTTTCAACTTCCCCGGAGAGTCGTCTCCAGTTACCGGGCCTGACAGGTCGGTTGTTCTCTGCGAATACAGGTTGTATTTAACGCCGGACTGTTTAGTTATAGCACCAGCTGCTAGTCATAATATTTCCATTAACCTGCCTATGCTAGCCACTTAGCATAACTACGATGTAAAATTACTCAAATGACATGACTAAGCTAAATTAACAAGCTAACCGGTATTTAGTTTAAGGAGCCGTATACTGTCTTACGAGCACGTAGTTTCATAAATATTAATGTGGATAAAGTGAACGTGAGTAAATAAAAACGTAAAGTGTTTTCAGTAGTTGTCAAGTAAATGTTATGCCCTTGTGTGGCGTTCATTTTCCATAAAATATCGTCCTAACCTTAAAAAGAAACATATCTCTTGCTACAAATTAGCAACTTTTGTTTATTTTAGTGAAATATGCTTTAATAAACCAACTGTAGCAGATATCAATCGAGTATTAAATTTTATTTGAATGTGTTTTGTAGCTGTAGCATTTATATAATGTAGTTTGCGTTTGATTTTCTGTAACCGGGAGTTTCTGGATTATCAAGGATTGTACTGACTTCCAGCTTTGAGTCCTTTATCGTAAATGTTGCTGCTAGTAATAAGGTTGAAATTTTGGATTTTCCAGTGGGCGTGTTAAAATTCTGGAAACTCCAACGGGACGTGAACACGGCAGTAGTAGCATGTGCAAGCTTGATTTGATACCTTAAATTCAGATTTAACAAACCCCCTTCATGCTTCCACAGGCAATCATGGCTGTTTGGAGGAAACTGAGGTGTAGAAACCTCATGGCTGCATCTGTGCTTTTCTACATCCTGCTCCACACCATGGACGTGCATGCACGGCCAGCCAACATGTCAGCCTTTAAAGATAAGCCACCAGCCAGCAAAGACGAGAACGAGATTCTTCCCCCAGACCACCTGAACGGGGTAAAGATGGAGATGGACGGGCACCTCAACAAGGACTTCCATCAGGAAGTGTTCCTGGGGAAAGAGATGGAGGAGTTTGACGAGGATTCAGAGCCGAGGAGGAACAGGAAGAAGCTCATTGACATTTTCACCAAGTAAGACATGCTTTTCATTCTTTGAATATCTGTGAATACAATGCACTGAATGGTTGATTGCAGTAGTTGATCAGGTTCTTGGGAATTCACCCGAATTCAGAGAGCCAGAGAGCTAGAGTCAGAGAGCATTAGCAGGACTTCAAATGTAAAACCGAGAGGCAAATCTTCAGGCTAAATATCCTGCATTCTCATAACTATTTATATCAAGGGTGTGTGCGGGGTTTAGATGTCCTTGGGGCATGTCACAACAACATGGTATTGCAAAACACACACAGAATGTGAAAGTAATTTGTTAAGTATTATTGTGAGACTACAGCATTATTTACCATGTCATTTCCTCTTTGTAAAAGGCACAATTCACACAGAGAAAGAACTATTAAATGCAGTTTTAATGCCTTATTTTCAATGTATTTCTGTGCCTCTGTAAAGCACTTTGAATTGTCTTGTGTCTGAATTATGCTTTATAAACTTGCCCCGCCCTGTCTAGAACAAACATGAAGTAATGTATACTGTTAGTGAAACTGTTGTCTGAAAGAAAGATTGCACATAGATTGGTCCTTTGTATGGTATACAGTTACCAGGCAAGATGCCATTGTTACAGCACAGAGTGATGATAGATGGAAAACCTGTTCTATTTTTCAGCTAATCATTCTCCCTGACTTGACAAAACCCCACTATTCTTCTCTTAGTTTTAGGGCTGTAATTAAATATCTCTGTATATTCTATAAATCTACCATTATATCCTTGGGTAATTGATTTAAAAAAAAGAGTTAACATCCCATTGCTTGTTTTGTGCCACCAACCGTGAAAAACCAAACATTATTCAGTTAGGCAAGCAACTGAGAAGCTGGAGCTAGGTAATGTTTGATAAGTTTTGCTTAAAAATATCAACAATTAATCAATTATCACAGTACTTGAAGATGAATATTCTATTGATGAATCAACTAATTATTTTAGTTGTGCTTATTTAACTGTAAATGGTTAAGAATTGTCTATAGTAAGAGGTATAAGTCCTTGGACTGGACTGGACTGGACACAAGCCAGACAGACAGTGCATCAAATGGGTCATTACAGCTGATACTATACTGTATAATGATAGTGCTAATGCTCAATAACTGGAGCTAATTTAGACACTCATTACTTTTTATATTCCTGTTTCACAGAGTTGATTTCAACAAGGACAGGAGTGTCAGCGCTAAGGAGATGCAGCGCTGGATTATGGAGAAGACGGAGGAGCACTTTCAGGAAGCCATGAAGGAGAACAAGAACAGTTTCCATGCAGTTGACCCAGATGGAGACGGTAAGAGAAAGAAAGCGCACAGGAAGTCACATCCACTTATATCTTAAAACACACACGGTCTGTTTTCACATCTGGTCAGCTTTGTTGCAACTCTGTGTCCTAAACTAATAAATATTGTGTACTTAGTCAAAACGCAAACCCTGAATTCATGCTTTGTCCACAGGTCATGTGACATGGGATGAATA
Source organism: Lates calcarifer (assembly GCF_001640805.2). Lineage (NCBI taxonomy): Eukaryota > Metazoa > Chordata > Actinopteri > Centropomidae > Lates > Lates calcarifer. Next base: position 23,275,695 of record NC_066838.1, on the reverse strand, counting down.
CAGAATCAAATTTCTGGCCAGCAAAGGTTTCAATGAAAAAGAAATTGCTGAGAAAATAAAGAATAATGAAGATTTGAAACTGGACGAGGAAAGTAAGTACATGGATTATGTCCCAGTATTTCTGACGTAATCATAGCTGCTTATAGCTACTAAATCTGTACACATTTAGTTTAAATCTGTCTGAGTTGCTCTGTTATAAATATATTTTCTATTTTTATCATTGCAGCTCAGGAGGTTTTGGAAAGCCTGAAGGACCGCTGGTTTCAGGCTGACAACCCTCCATCTGACCAGCTGCTGAACGAGCAGGAGTTCCTCTCTTTCCTCCACCCTGAGCACAGCAGAGGCATGCTCAAATACATGGTCAAGGAGATCGTTCGGGACTTAGGTACATTTTACTGAATCATTAGCTTTGTTGTTTTAGCTGCTTATTTACATATCCATCAGATACAGAGCAACATTAGTGTTTATTTTATGGTCTCTGGCCATAAAATGTATTTTGTTTTCTGTAAGTCTCCTGTTAGCTCTGCCGTAAACTCTGCCAACTCCTGAGGGAAATATCTGTCTCTTCAGCAGCTAAATGGTGCACTGTGTTCACCAGCTAGTTGTTAACTTTGTCAGTCTGCCATTTGGTGCTGAGCAGGTAGCGTACAGTGGGGTTTTTAGATGTTTTTTCTGTTGAAAACAACTGCCTGCTTTGTCTGGAAAAAACACTGATAGCAGTGAGAACTAAAACAGTTGCAGGCCATAAAACCAAAATACTGAGCTGAAAGATGATGAAATGTTTCATACAGTTTAAGGGAACTACAAATAATTTTACACTTTGATGTTACAAGCAACCCTTTTCACATTACATGCAGCCATCCATTGTTAATATAAAATATTTCTTGTAGCTACTTTAATTTACAATGGTACTGTATGCAGAGAAATTTATCTTCTTTACCTTGTTAGATGACCTGGGTTTGTGTCACTGTATGTAAATATCAGTTTCAGTAAAGTTACAGTCTTATTATGAGAGAGCTGATAAACTTGGCTGGGCTTGTTGATAAACAGGCTACTAGGTTATGCAAACGTATCCCTCTTTCCTTCTCACTTTTGGGTCACGCTGTGTGCACAAGCAAGCTTTGCACTGCATCATTGCTACATGTTGGCATCAGTCATTATGAATATGTATGTTACAGAAACAGAGCATAAATCACATGTTTATGGTGCTTCGCTTGCAGACCAGGACGGTGATAAGAAACTGACCTTGTCAGAGTTCATTTCTTTACCTGTGGGCACCGTGGAGAACCAGCAGGCTCAGGACATCGACGACGACTGGGTGCGAGAGAGGAAGAAGGAGTTTGAGGAAGTCATTGATTCAGACCACGATGGCATCGTAACTATGGAGGAACTGGAGGTGAGAAATGAAAAAGCAGAAGTCCCTTTTTAATCACATTATACTGTTTATATATTTCCTGATACTTTTTATTTTGTCTGATGTTTTCCAGTTACTGCTTCTGGACTATTTCTGTATCCAGTCGGCTAAAGTGTTTAACATGGCCAGCATAACAAAGCCATAACACACCATCATTTATTTTTATCCTTATCCAGTTAACCATTTCATAAATGCAGGTGTTTGCTTTTATGTCCTGCCAACATGATACTTGATATGATCAGATTTTGGTGACATGCTACATAATATATCATATAAATGAGGTAAATTATTATTATTATCATTAGTTTTTAAACTTCTGTTAGTATTGATGATGACAAAGTACTAGTCCTGTGAGTAGGGGTGTAATGATTCTGAATTTAAGACCAATATTATGATACAAACGTCCACAATCTTGTATCACAATATGGGAAGACGGAACCACGATACACCCCTGTGGTAAACGTTAGGCTAGTTTAATTGGCTCAAAATGAATAATAACCCTGAGATTCCAGAGATTTTGGTCTCCACCTCCACAAAAAAACAAATAAACAAAGAATGCATGAACCAAACCATGGCTCAAAAATCAACATCTAAACCAAACCAAGTCAAATTGAAACTTGATTAACAATGACAAATCTTTCCCCCTTTTCTTCCTCTGGCATGTCTTCCTCTGCGTTTTTTTACAGGAGTACATGGACCCAATGAACGAACACAACGCTTTGAATGAGGCCAAGCAGATGATTGCCGTTGCAGACGAGAATCAGAACCATAATTTGGAGCTGGACGAGATCCTCAAGTACAGCGAATACTTCACAGGCAGCAAGCTCATGGATTACGCCAGAAATGTTCATGAGGAGTTCTGAAGACAAAGTCATCCTCTCCTCTGTCTGCTCAGCGAGGCAGAGGGCGGCATCCTACATCTGCTTCAGGGACAAGCCAGGGAAAGGGTGGGGTGGGTGGATGGGGAAGCCTGATGATAGGATGTCCTAGTGTGCAATTCTGTGTTCAAAGCCTAGCCTCAACGGCCTCTTTCACTGCTGACTCCAGTTAATACACATTTCTTTCAAGCCTGGACTATCAGCAGAGTTAACACAGTCTGCCTTCTGTGTGTCATTGGACTTTTTGATCTTTAAACGTTGAGGCGCTGCATCAACTCTAAATTTACTTGTGCTATAATGTGAAATGTGTGTATATGAGGAATTTTAACCCTGACTAGATTTTCTGTTCTGGTGCAGTGGTGAGAGAGACTGCTAGGCAGCTAGGCGAGCTATTTGTGCTGCAGGATCTGTTGTTTCTAGCTGGCGTGTCTGTATACAGTGTAAATATTCATTGTCTCGCACCAATGCCTTTGTCCGAGAGAAAAGCTGAAAAAATAAATATATAATGCTGCTGAAAGGAACAACCCATGTAGAGATATCATATCATTATTAAAAAAAGTTTAATGGTGTCACACAACACTATCTGCTACTGCTACATTCCCTGAATTCAAAGGTGATTTTGTCATCAATGTTGCACAAGTTCACTGGTCTCCATTATGAATAGCATCCGTCCTTCTACAGTACTTATGAACAGGGTATTGGTTGTGTAAAAATAGAAGTATACATTTAAAAAATGCCTCAATAACAATAATAATACTTCTACGTAGCACAGACTTTTCATTAACAGTTTATTGTCAGAGTAATAAAAACTTAAAATGGAGGAAAACAGATTAATATATAAGAAGAATGTGTCTTTTTCACTGCAGATGTTTGGACTGATTGAAGGAAAAAGCACCAGTTTCCAAAACATTAACGATTAAATGGAAGCTGTTGTTAACGTAATTTCGTTTCACCTGTGTGTTTCAGGTCAGAATGTCTCCTGTTGTTTTGTTCTACAATCTAAATCATGCTGTTGTTAAGATGTGGATTAAGATGAGTTCATTTATTTGACCAGTGTAGTTAGTATCAGGTGCATCTTTAAACTTTACACAGGTTTGGACTTATTTTTTTCTATTATATTGGAGGCCGGTGTTGGTGTCTTTGTCCTGGTTCACAAAGAGCTGAAAGTTACCCGTTAAAATTTGAATGTCTTTAGTTGAATGATTTAATTCCACTTGTACCATGTTTATAAATGCATGATTAAACAATGGAATTACATTCCTCTGTTTTTTTTTTCCTTCAATAACCTGTGGAAGCGTATGGATCCTGCTACAGTCTCCTCTGTCCTTGGTCCTGTTCAGATTGTAAAATAAGATTTATGATAAACAGAATGTGACACAGCTTTATAAAATGTATTGCAAACATACTGGTAAACAATAAATATTTCTTATCAAGTAAAGCTCACCTGGATTTCTTTAGTGTTCAGTTTTTTTTTTTTAGGGCTGCAAGGGAGGATTATTTTCATTAATGATTAATTGTATTGTCAACATAATGTCAAAAAATAGGGAATAGGGCTGTACTAATATCTTCAAATTGCTTGTTTTGTTCCATTCAGTGGTCCAAAAACCACAGATATTCAATTTAGTATCATACAGGACTTTCAGAACCAGCAGAGTTTCACATTTGAGAAGTCAACAATGCTGAAGTTCACTTACAATTTGGTTTGATCCTGTTTTTTGCAGCTTTTTTTCATGAGAACAAGAAAATGATATGTTGTTCCTTTTGTTAAAAACATCTAGACCACTTTAGATCAAGTCCAGATCAAAAACCATTATAGGTAGACCTGTCAAATCTGAGGCCTGTGCTACGAAGCAGTTTCAACATACCCAGGTCATCTTTTCATCATCTGACGCCACTAAACCTAACAACCACAGTCTCACTGAGTGCCCTGAGATAACTTCTATATAAATAAATTGACTTAATTACAAGCAACATCCTCAGAACCATCAATAAAGTAGTTTTAAGAGGGTTGTTAGAGGCTCTGTTTTATAAACCAGAGTGGACACATGGAAAGCCTCAAACAGCAAAATGATTCAACGAATATCTATTGTTCTTTATTATTTGTCGCTTAATTTTAAACACTTTTCCCCAGGTCCTCCAACCCTACAACTAAATAGGTCAATTGTTCCTACCATAGACTGTATATAAATAAATATATATAAATAAATAAATAAATTAATAAATATATAGAATTATAAATAAATAAAAAAAAATATAAACATACAAATACGACCCATAAGAGCGTTTCCTGAATTAGCGCCCTTACCGGCGGCAGGAGATATTGCCTCGGCCACCTGATACCGTGTTCATGTGTCAGTTTGTTCATGTCGCGATCTTGTACGAGTGATCTGATTGGCCAGTAGTTGGGCTGTTGACACGTTTTGCCATTCAGCATAAGTTACCATGGTGATGTAGCCAGCTACGTGAACCAACGCCGTAGCCCTGACAACAGAATGTTAAACCGGAAGTACTTCGCTAACCTCAAAACCCTGCCTCGTAGTTACAGACATCGGGACTAGTTATCACAGACAAGTTTAAGACCCTTTAACAAACACAGCATAGGCGAAAAATAGGAGACACTGACCTGCTTGACGCACTGGCTGTCAAAGAATCAGGGATCCAAAGAACTCAATTTTGTAGTTTTACTGCAGCTAAAAACAAACAAACAAAACCTGTGTCGCAGAAGCATCCGAGGTTTTCAACATGTTTCACAGGTATAATAAAAACAACGTCCAGCAAAAGTATAGCCTCCTCTCTGACCCTCTCTCCGTTCACAGAATAAAAACTAACAGGTGAAGCTGATATGCTCATTACTAGGCCACGCTCACCACGTGACCCAAAAGGGGTCCTTCAACAGCACGGACCACAGACCACATTCGACCAATTTAATCCAGTCCAAATTTTACAAGTCTAGTAAAGGTAATTTTTGATCGAGACCTGGTCTGATGTGGTCTGGGTGTGAGAAAAAAGGCAGTGAAATTCACTTTTTTGTGTTTTCACAAATGCCATAAAAGGTTTCACGTCTCACTCCAGATTTGATAAGTCTAGTTACAGGGCTGGGTGTAATTTATATGTAAAGTATAAAGTATATGAGATCATCAGTGAGTCACGGCTCTGTTTTGATAAGATTTTATTGCGTATATACGGGTTAAGGTTCATTGTGTGTTCTATGTAATGTAGCACTTCACAACACAGCAGGATTGTAAGAACAACCATCATTTCACCAAACCAATGATTTTGTTTAGAAGCAGTAACATACTGAACATCGATTCATTTTTTTTCTATAAATCATCTTTGTCAGATTTGATTATTCACAATTCAAACGCGTTACTGTGAATTTTACAGTTGTCATCTAAATGGCTTTAACTTTTACATGATACATGTGGTACCCCAATTGGATTTTTATATGTGCACGCTTTACTTCACAGACATCACTTCACAAGACAAGAGCTTTTACATTTTCCCCCGAAATCGTTAAATGTGTTTGTCGTACAAATTAAACACAATAGTACTAATCCTTCTGAGTGCAGCTGTAGTTTACAAACCCCTCCTGAATGCTACTCCATGTCAGACACATGCAACCTTAACAACAACTTTTAAAACTGTAAAAAACAAACAAACATGACAATCCCCTCTGAATACCACACCCTACTCTACAGTGAAATGTGCTGCATCATTCAACATACTAAATATATAAATATAATGAAGTCAATGGACTGTTACTAAAACAGAATTAACATGGAAAACACTGAAGAACACAGTGACACATCATTATACAGTACAGTACATAGCTTACGTTCTCCATGTGTTTTTGTAGTACAGATAAAACATACACTCACACACACACACACACACACGGTACATTCATAAAGAAAACAACATATTCATCTAACTCATCACAACGTGCTGACATATTAAAATAACAAAAGGAAGTTGGCCTAAATACATAAGGCGATTGTGTATATGTAAATGCAACTTTTGAATCATTATTTGATGATAGACAATAATAATAATCAATAATAATAATAACAGAGCAGCATAACAGTTAGTCAAGTTCCAGTTTCTCCTCAACACACATTTCTCAAATAAAATTGAGAGTTTGGGCTTTACATGTTGAGAATCAACATACATACAGTAAAGTCTGTAAGTAGAAGAATGATGCTGTTAATTTGGGGGATTGTGTATAAAAAAGGCTACAACTGGTTTATCAGATGTGGATATAAATGCTCTTAAATTTAAGATGAAAGTCGGCATCTAACCTCCTCCTCGCTCTGTCATTTCAAATCAAATGTGCTGGAGTGTTCAATACTTACAGACTGCACTGTTTGTTGCTGTTAACATACAGATAAGCAACACAAACTCCAAAGTAGGAAGAGATTAAGAAAACACACACACACACAGACACAAAAACTGACCATGATTAAAATATAAATACATTCTGTGATTATTTTGGATCAAATAATCAGAGAAAGTTCTAAAAACAAAGACTGGACAGCAAAGGAAAGTTAAAAAGTCGAGTTGAAAACAAGTCCAATCACAGCGGCTTGTGATGAGCTTGTGCTCCTCTCTAGTCTCGGTCTCCATTTTGGTCTTCATGCAGAGCTTCTGTGTCAGTCAGCCCTCGTTCAGTCTTTACAGGTAGGGATACTGGTTGAGTTTTCGTTGGTAAGCAGCAGTGGAGCGGTGGAAGGGCTGCCCTCCCAGCTGATGTTGCTGCTGTTGCTGCTGCTGCTGCTGCTGTTGTTGTTGATGGGTGTGGTGGTTGCCGTACTGTCCCGGAGCAGCAGACCCTCCCAGGGCTAAGCTGCCGTTCTTCTGGAGCAGCGCCAGGGAGGAGTACGCTCCGCTCGCTCTGCTGTGGCGGGACGAGCCTCCTTGCATCTGATCTACGGCTTGGGACACGGAGGCCAGGGCGGCAGACGCTGGGTAGGCGTACAGGTTGGGGGTCGAGCTGAAGAGGGCGTTCTCGTGAAGACGGTAGGATGAGTGGGAAGAGACGGCAGGGGGGTACGTTGGCTGCCGTCGCAGGGAACTACTGCTTCCTGTTTGGTCTTGGGATGAGGACATCACAGACTGCTGTACCTGAAACAACAGAGTACGCTCAGGTCTGCAAACAGGGTCTGGTAACTGTCACATTGACCACTGCACCAGTGAGTTCAACTTCAGCTTCTCCAAAGGTTCTTAGAGACATTAATTTACTCAGAAATTAGCACACTTTGATTAATGCTAGATTGCGGAAGATCCTTAGTCTAGTCGATTGACAGATTCCCCCCAAAACAAGAGCATTACATTTAATAAAAACAGTGCGATGGATAGAGTTGTTAAAAGGTTTATCAGCACATTAAAAAATTGTGTGTACTTTGTTTTTGTAGAATACAACTGTTCTTGTTAAGACCTCAAACCTGTGGAAATGACAGTTATGTCTACAAGTCATAACCACCTGCAGAGGAATATTAGGAGGAATATTAACACCAGTGATCAGAATCAGAATGCATGCCACTGAGATTTACTGTCCAAACAAAATCAGCGATAAGGGGAGATCAAGGGGGCAGCAGTTCTTGGAGCCAGGCACCACAGTTGCTTTCCCCAGACTGTAAAATCTCTGGAAACTCTTCTAATCTAAGAGCTGATTGGTTTAGATGTTGAATCAATGACCTGACCTTTTACAGAAACTTCTCATTTCATAGACAACATTGATTGATGATTAATTTCTCTATTAGGTCCATACTAAAATGTTAATCATACAGAAGTTCAGTGAAACCAACAAAGCATCTGTATATTTGCATGACTGATAAGATGACCTCAATCATCAAGCCTATTCCAGTGTGTTCAGATTAACCTCTACGCTCTTGTGGTCTTAATGAGGACTTGGGCACTGCAGCAGTCACTGGAGTAAGACCAAGACTCTTTAAGGGGTTCACCTGGGGAACAGACATCAGCTACATCTGAAAGCTGTTACCTGACTCAGGTTAAGAGGCTGAGATCTGCTGGACGCAGCCCGTTGATGCCGATCTGTGTTGGAATCTCCTGGCCGACTGGACTGCTGAGTCGCCCCCTTCTTGGACTTTCCAGAGCCACTTGTAGCTTGATCTACCAGTGGAAAACCAGACAGAATACTGTGAGCACTAAAAAGAGTTTAAGTATAAATTCCAACTGATTGTGGATTTCTGGTCTAGTGGACCTGGAGCTGCTGGAGCTTTGTGGGTTGTGCTCTCTCCAGGCTGGCTCTTCACAGAGGGCATGATAATGGCCAGACACTTGGTGGGCTGTGAGGTGGTCTTGGGGCTGAGGGGGCTGCTGGTGGAGGAGTCAGAGTCGTGGGAGTCGTGCACCGTCACACAGCTGATCACATTGGTTCTCTGGCTCGTTCCGGAGCTGCAGGAGGGAATGAGAGAAGAGTGAGCAGCGAGGTCAGTGAAATAAAACCTCTCTGTTTTCCTACGGCCGGGGGAAAGAGCTCACCACGCAGCGGGGAACTTCCTGTCATCCTCATCCTCTGAGTCGCTGTGGATGGTGATGATGCTGACGGCGGGACTAGGTGTGTCCGAGATGACGATGGGCTGAGACTGGTCACCAGCAAACGTAGAAGTGTTGTGGACCACAGTGGTGGCTGAATGCACTGACGACACAGGCCTGGAGGAAAAAGACGATCTATCACAAAATCTATTTTAACACTTTTGGCAAAAGATTCGGACTTCTCCCCAACAACATGTAAGAACATACCTGGCTCTGCTCTCAGCGTGTCGAGCCTTTGACCTCTTGCCTTGTTGGGCTCTTGAGTGAGCGGCCCCTGAGTTGTGGTTTTGGGAGGCAGCGTGACGGCCAACACCAGAGTCCTGCTGGCTGACACCATCGTACTGGCTGCCATGACGACCCCTTAGAAAAAGAAGAACAGATTTAACTTGCTTAATCATTTACCAATCATTACATGTTAATGATGAAGGCTATGTCCAAACTAAAATGTTTTCATTTTAAAAAGCTGTTTTTAAACAAAAACACATCACACACGAGTGTTTTAGCTTGGTATTGGTAATATTCTCCACCCACACTAACACCTAAAAACATACATCACATTACCATTCACGCACACTGGATATACATGGAAACAGGAAGGAAAAGCAATGCTTAAAACCAAGACCAGAGACTGGAGATGAGTTGGAACTGCTACTGAAGGTAACACATGAGTATAAGGTGAATTAGGGAAGGATATGTTGTGACTGATAAGACCCAATCAGGAAGCCAATGTGGGTGTCTGCTTCATCGTTTTCCAAGTCTCTGTTTCTGTCGTTTTTAAAAGGCATTGGAGTTTTCAATCCGGGGCCAACAGTGTTTCCACAAGTCTCAGTTTCAGGGGCTGAAAACTCTAGAGAATTGTGGACACTAGGCGTAAACTATAGCAAGAGTGATGCACTTTAAAACTAAAACGTATCAGTGTGGGTGTAGCCTGAACTTACCTCCAGCCAGAAGCTTGTTGACTGTCAGAAACGGGGGCTCCCATAGGTGAGTCAGGCACTACGGTCTGCCCGGGGTTGTGGATGGCCATGCCTGGCATCTGCTGCCATGTGGAAGGAATGAGTATCTGCTGTGTGCCTGCTGGCCAGCCCTGCTGTATGCACACATACACATAAACACAAGTTTAAAAGACTGCAATGACCAGAATTCACTTAGACCAATTTCAGCAGTGACAGTCTGTAAGAGAGGAACAAAGAGCAGTGTGTCGAACATAGTGAGAAAGAAGTTATTTTCTCAGAGAATCATACTGAAAGAAAAGACATGCAGCCTGTAGACACAAAGCTTTCCATCTCTGTCGTACACAAAGACATCGAGCAGATGTCAAATCAAAACTAAGCTGTGACAAGCTGAACAGGAGATGAGGTCGCCATCTGCAGATTTATTCCTGTGCAGAGAGAGCCACATTTGTTACTGCTGAGAAGGAAATGTGCTAAAAGAGACTTCAGAAGCAGTAAATACCAAACAAAGCTCTTACAACGACAGAAAAAAACAGGGTCTGATGCCAAGCATGCATGCCATAACAGCTGCACTGTGAGTCCAGTGGAAAGACAGCCAACCTGAAATCAAAAGGAATGTGTTAGTGTGAGATAGGGAAGGAGTCAACGCTGGTCTCACTGCTGCAGTGACAGCTCCTGGCATTTGTTAAACACAGTTTTAAAAAAAGTTCCCAAAGCTTTAAACATGTAGTGGTGCGCACTGCTGTTTGCCACTGCCTCTTTTTTGAATTCTGGATTTCTAAAATCATCTGTGTGAAGATTTTAAAATCTTTACAGTAAACAAACATGGCGGATGACAACGTCTCTTGCTTGCTGTGCTTCCGTCTTCATCCAGCTTGCTTCCTGATTGATCTTGAACACTCAGAAATCAGAGAAGCTGCAAGCGAAAGCACAAACCAGACAGGTGAGTTGCACATGCGTCCCATGCTCTGCTGCACACCGACAACACACATGTGCTGTGAGGAAGAAAGAAGAGATGGTGGCAGTTGTGATGATGGTGTTTTTTGTCTTTTGTTTACCAGCATGGAGGCATTCTGATCCAGAAAGCTGCAGAGGTTTCCACCCCTACAGCCAACTGGAAGCTGGACTGAGCCTAAATGTGACATTCCCGCCACTGAGGCGTACAGGCTGCCTACCAACAGGGGGTCGAAGGAGGCCTGGAAGGAGGTGTGACGAGGGGGAGGAGGGTGGAAGGAGGAGGGGAGACGTTAAAGACACCAAAACAGACAGAGAGAGGACACATTTGGAACAGATCTGCTTCATATTTTACTGAAAAAGAAGAGGGAGTCAAGAGCTTTCTGTTAGAGACGATAACAGAACAGGAAACTGATAATCACAGTCAAACACATGTACACAAACAGAAACACAGATGCAGCAGGGTTGGGTCCTGAAAGTTGTCTCCACTGTTGAAGCTACAAGGCAAAAAAAAATAAAAAATAAAAAAATCTGTTATCACAACCTATCTCTCCAATCATTTTAATTAACAATGTGCAAAACTTTCTGGAAGCAGCATTTCATTTTTAGCCCTGACTGATTGTTAATTTGAGAGGTGTAAATGAAAATTATCACCAGCAGCAGCCTACATCAGGTGTGACTAATAATACCAAAGTGATCTGCTGAAATGTCAAAATGAAACTCAGCTGTTTCTGGTTAAGGAGTAACTGAATAACAGCAACAACCTCTGACCACAGAAACACTCAGATCTTTAACTCAAGCATCAAAACTAAATATTTCTTCAGCAAATGTACATGAGTATTACTAGCAAAACTTAACTGAAGTATCAAACATACTCATTTTACAGAGAAATTGTTTCTATGAATGATACATAATCACAAATTACATTATCATATTATTAAGAATAATGCATCATAGACATCTGAAACCCAGCAAGGCACAACTTCTTTCAAATATATTAGGAAGCACTGGTTTAAATCTTAAGTCAGGTAAATGAAATGGAGTAATAAATGTAGAGGAGTGGTTTTATGAAGCAGCATAAAATGGAAATACTCAAGTACAAGTACCTCAGAAAACCACCTGATTAAACGTTCCACCACTGCTGATGCTGATGAATTCAATAATGGATTCAGATTCAGAATAAACGCCATGGAAACCCAACCTCAGTGCTCCTGCAGCGGGTCCTACCTGTGCCAGCATCCCGGGCTGAATGTGAAGAGACTGGGACGATTGGTTCTGAGGAACTAAAGGTACTGAGTTGTCCATCCTCACTGGATACCCAGAGGGTTTATTGGATGTTTGAAGACCTAGAAGATGGAAGCAGATTATAGTAGGTTACAAACACTGACAAATCTGGACTTTAAGTAGAAAGTGTAAACTGAGATTTCTTTTCTTTGAAGCAGCACAAAAGAATTATCTTTCATCCTCACCTTGGATGGTGGGGGGGCAAACTATGAGTGTTTGCTGGAAGGGTTCAGTCTGGGTGCAGAGCTGGGTGGGTCTGGTCTGCAGGGGTACGCCCTGCTGGGTCAGACCGGGGATGTTTATGGTGGCCTGCTGGTAGAGGCCGGGCTGGTAGTTCAGGAGCGGGACGTTACTGCTGAGGGACAGGGACTGGCCTCCTGTAGAGGCCATCTGGAAGACACAACGTGCAGAAAACACTGTGTTCAAGCAAAATGTTCAGTGCAGGAAAGCGACCCAGAGACAGACTGGAGATAAGATCCTCACCTGATTGTGCTGGTTTAGTTGGCTACTAAAGGTGACAGTGAGGTTGGTGGCTGCACTTGGGGTATTGTTGCTGGCAAACATGTTTTTTCCATTCTCAAAAGCACTGCATCTGCGTTTGCATATATCCATATTTTGGAAGCAGGATTTCACGCTGTAAGGTAAAAAAAGAATCGTCAAAAAAGAAGCACATGTGGACTAAATCATAGCCACAACAATTAATAGGGAAATACAAGAAGTCCGCCTCCTCTTCTTGTCGTCTTACTGTGAGCTGTGAGGGAAGTGCAGCAGGTGCGTCATGGTAACAAAGGGGTGGTTCAGAGTCTTCATGGGCGTGATCCGTTTATCCGCGTCCAGCGTCAGCATCTTCTTCAGCAGGTCTATGAACTCCCGTCTGTCGGCCTTCTCCGCCAAGATGTCTGTCCCCTCCAGGTTTGTCATGTTCACCTGCGGCAGAAGGACAGGAAGTCAGCGTCTGTTTAAACGGAGGCAAAGATCTTGATGTACCCAGCACATGTTAGATTAATCAGAGTTCGAACTCTGTTCACAGCAGAGCAGACTGACACACACCCACGATTAATTTGCCTACACACACAGTGTCCTGCCTTGTATCCCTGCAGGGGGGGAGGGGATTTAAAATAACCAGCTCCAGAAATAATATGACTGTTAACTGCAGAGGCCATCTGGCACAGGGCACAGACACCTGACCCCAACCTCTCCACCTCAAGAGTCAGTAGTTGTGTTTCTACATAATTGTTGAGATGACAGAAAAAGATATCCACAATGTTGTGCTTAGTATTTGCAAATCTATAATTATATTATATATTTCTGTCATCTTGGACTTTTTTTCTGTGGTCATCCTGCAAATATAGAATTGTTGAGTAAATTTGAAGCAAACTTTTGAAATGTCCCAAAAAAGAAAATGCAAATTAGGCATGTTTTGAATAAATTTGACCGTGTAGTGTCAGCTAATCAGTGAATGTTCGCTTCTTCAGAAAAGGTGTTTCCACACCTTTGAAAGACGAAAAAAAAAAAAAAAAAAAAAAAAAGTCAAGTGAGCGTACATTTTTTTTCTCAATTCAAATTTTTCAGTTTCCATCAATCTTTTCTTTTGCAATACTTCAAAATACACCCCTGACACTTGATGGAAACACAGCTACTGTTTAGAAAGTAGTCACTGTTTTTAAGATCTACACTCAACATTTTAGAATAGAATTATTTATTGTCACTGAAGACAATTTAGCAGCACTTGATAAAAATAGCCAAATAAATTATAAATGGGAAATAGAGATAAAATAAAATAGAGATAAACACAATACAATGAGGTAGTACAGACGTAGTAGTGCAAATTATAACAATATAAAGTGTAGAATGAACAGTGATCATGATTCCATCCTTACTGTGTACATGTACATGGATGGACTCGAGTCTAATCTGACATTTAACAGTCACATCCTCACCTGCATCATATCATCCAGACAGTTGAAGATGTATTTTCTCGCCTCCTTTGACTTGATCCCCATCTCTGCCTCATGCTCTGCAGGTGTCTGCAGAAAAACAACCACAGCAACTCCTCAGTAAATGTCCTGTTAACATACTGTTTGTTCTCATTTGGTGACCGGCATCTGCAGAGACACCTACTTTCAGTCTCCAGAGGGGGTAGCTCGAGTCGGGGCCTCTGTTGAAAAAGCGGCTGGTCTTGGTTCCTGCACTCAGCAGGTACTCTGCTGGAAGGCCCTGGGTCTGGGAAATGTAACGTATCTGAGAGAGAAATGCAAAACAATGTCAGCTGCAGGTGTGAGACAAACAGAAACGTCGTGGCCTCTGTCTGTGGTCAGTAGCAGTTCTCCAACAGGTCATTATTCTAGTTAAACCGTCACAAACATGCTTTGAGATTTTCACATTTGCAACACACTTTCCTCTCATGTGTGACACCCTGACAAAGCTGCTATGACTCAACTGCTGACAACAGTAATAGTCACAGTTTGTACACATTCACAATTTAAAGTGCTAAAACCCCTTGAAGGAACAGTTGAGTAGTTTTGGAAACATGCTTATTTGTGGTCTTGCAGAGGTTTAAATTAAACCTTCAGCACTACTCTCCCATCAGTTTGTTCAGTATGAACCTGCAGCCAACAGCCAGTTAGCTTAGCTGTGCTCAGCGAGCAGGGGAAGGCATTAGGGTTATGTACTCGTTCTATATATACACTTGTTCTGGACATTTTGCCGTCTCATCGCTCAGAGGACCCTGTGCTCGCTCATCTCGGTCAAGGCTCCTCTCCGCTCTGGATCCATGTTAATGGTGGAATGAGCTCCCGGGTGAAGTCAGGACAGCAGAGTCACTGCCCATCCTCCACCACGACATAAAGACCCAGCTGTCAGACTACACTAACAACACTGGACTGACAGTCACCTTAATCTAAACAGAACACTGTTATGAGAACTGATCCGGTGTTGCCGTTTTAATTTTTATTCATTGCTGAGTAAAAAAGTCGAGTTGTCTCTGTAATAGTCTGTTTTCAAGATCACATTTCTTATATATATGGGAAAATATTTCCAAATCATCAATGTCAGTGTATTTCTGTCTTGTCAAAAAAAAAAAAATAGCACTAAACATGATTTCAGTCACTGGTTTAAAAGGGATACAGTACCAGTTTTGGATTATATCTACTGTAGCTCTTGCTTTTACAAGGTTTAAACGCACTTATTGTAGATCACTGTCTGCCAAATGAATGTAATGTAATGCATGTGTTGTCTAAAAACAAACACATACACACAAAAGGAAACCGGACCGACACAAACCCCAGCAGAACCACACTTTGTCATTTCCTACAGTTTAATTTAGTTGTGTTGATTACGTAAATGAAATATAACATGTTAATTAATGAGGTTACGAGGTGGTGGAAAGCTGTTTCCCCTTGTTTCTGGTCTTTATGCTAAGCTAAGCTAACAGGCTGCTATCTGTAGCTTCATAGTTACCGTACAGAGTGAATAAGAAAAAATAAGAATTAAATGTTGCCTGATTCTGTGAAATGTTTCCACTTCGTACGAATAGAGAATATAAATGTCACTTTTAAATCTCAGAGAGCTGCGGCTGACCTGATCGTACTCTGAGGCACCAGGATAGAGAGGCCATCCCAGAAACAGCTCAGCAATGACACATCCCAACGACCACATGTCAATCGCTTCACAGAAAGGAAGGCCCAGGATGATCTCCGGAGCTCTGCAAGCATGTCCGAATTAATAAACGACAGCTGGTAATTTACATATTACAGACTTAATGAGTTGACCATTAACAGTCACTCACCTGTAGTATCGTGACTGCAGGTAGGTGGAGCAAACCGCCTTGGACACGTGGCTGGCAGAGCCGAAATCAATGACTTTCACCCTGTACGGCTGCCTCAGAGGATCCACCAGCATAATGTTCTCAGGCTTCAGGTCGGCGTGGATCAGCCCCAGGCTTTTCAGCTTCATCAGCGCCGTGGCGACCTGCTGCAGAATGGGCCGGATGCACTTGAGCAGCAGGGGGCTGAACTTGCTGTGCTTCAGGAAGTCGTAAAGGTTCTGCTCCAGCATCTCAAACACAAGGCACGTGTGGTTCTTGTGCTGGAAACACTCGTACGAGCGGACAAAGTTGAACTCGTCGGCGTTCTCTGTGCTCAGCCTGCTCAGGATGCTCACCTGCAGGGAGGAGGAGGAGGATGAAGATGCAGTTGTGTTCATTAATGAATAATAATGGAGAATACATCCACTTTTTTGCTTGGTTTTCTCTACATGTCTTATCAGGCATATTGTAGATAGGATAGGAATATATATACACTGATCAGCCGCAACATTAAAACCACTGAGAGGTGAGTATTCATCTGCATGTTACTTTGACGAGTACAATGCTCCCACTACAACACAAAAACTGCTCAGAAATGACTTGAGGAACACGACAAAGAGCACAAAGTGTTGACCTGGCCTCCAATCTCCCTAGAAGCCTACGGAGGCCCTGCCCCTGGAACCCACAGGACCCAAAGGATCCACTGTCAATGTCTTGGTGCCACAGGACACCTCCAGGGGTCCTGTGTCCATGTCCTAACAGGTCAGATGTGTTTTGGTATCAGTGCCCCAGCGATATAAAAGCATGTAAACATTCTGAGCCTCTGTAAAACATGACAGAGTCTGCAGCCATGATTTGGGGGAGGTATAATGCTGCCGTGGAGTTTTGTCTCGATGCACCAGTTACAATAAGGATTTAGTTTAATCCATGTTGTCCTGCTGACAAGACTACCACTCTAACTCTGTTTGTTTCTTCCCTCAAGAGCACCAGTGTCCAGACAGAGTGCCTGTCTCTCTCTGTCCCCTCTCTTTATCATCCTCTCCTGTAGTTTTGTAGTTTTTCGTCTCTCTCTCATTTTGTCCTGTTTCTTACTGCAGGACTGTGGAGTCTGATCTGTGATGGCGTGCCTCCTGCTGCTCCTACGATCCTGCTCAACATCTAATATCATTACTTGGGTCTCTTTGGGCTGAATTAGCCTTTAGCAGTTCATGTTCGCTGGATTGTTTTGATACTGAAGAAAAGCTAAAGACATGACAATTCACAGGAGTAATAAGCAGCATCATCATCTCTGAATCACCTATTTAAGAGCGACAGACTTCTCTCTTTCTAACCTGGTGTTTTCAATTATTACAACATCATACTCACCTCTATTTGACCCTGCCGAGCATAAGAGGGATGATTCTTCAAGATTTTAATAGCCACTATCTCATTTGTGCCTCGCTTCCAGCATTTTGCCACCTGGCCGAAGGTGCCGCGTCCCAGGAACTCGAGCACCTCGTAGCTGTTGGACATGGAGCACAGGATCTCATGCTGGACCAGCTGGTAGTCGCCCTCGCTGTGGGAGTTGCTGCTCTTTGTGGTAGACGTGGAATGTGCTATGGACTGAGCTGTGGTGGTCCCCCCTCCGCCACCGGTGCGGTTTGAGACCACGGGGGCTGAGAGCTCCTCCAGTATCTGGACGCTGTCGCTGCTGTCCACCTCCTCGCTTTTCCGCTTCAGGCTGTACTGCTTGTGGTAGAGGTCGCACGGCTGGGAGGAGGACTCTGCGTCCTTGACCCGCCGGCTGGAGGAAGAAGACGAGGAGGAGGAGGGAGGTCCGCGAAGGCTACCCGTGCTGTCTGCCGCCCGCACCACTGTCTGCTCCCGGGAGCCCGCAGTCGGCGGATGCACCTGGTTGGGGTTGTACACCGGGTTGAAGTTGGAACCGGAGGTGGACGGTGCAGCTCCCTGGGTGGGGCTCTGCTGGTAGTAACCATTGTCTCCCAGCTGGTTGGACACATCCCAGGCAGGGTTCTCCACTTTGAGCCTCTTTGAACGGGAGTAGGCACTGGAGGACACAGAGGGAGAGGAGAACACCTGGAGCTGCGACGCCATGTCTGTGGACAAGATTAAAGATCAGAGGAAGCCATTAACAGGACGTCTAAAACCCTCAGAGACCAGAAACAGGTGGAATTAAGAGTTTGTATCATACAGAGAGGAGTGTTATCAAACCAGACTTTACACTGTTATATTATTTAATTATTGGTTGCATGTCACTTCTAATTTTTACCTTCATATATTTCATTCACCTTTCACGTCTTTCTCCATAGCACACTTTTTTTTATATCCTATATCTGTAAACAGATTATTTGTTTTATTTCATCATTTATTATAATTTTTTTTTTTAACCATAATTTTGTTCTATTTTGCTCTTTTTTTTCTATGTTGCATTTGTGCAGCAAACACCAAGACACATTCTTTACTTACATACATACGTATAAATAACGGATTCTGATTCTGTATGAAAAAGATCCAATGAGACCCACTCACTTTGACTGCATTGCTGGCTACCAATTTGGTAATCAATTAGAGCCACAATTATTGATTAACCAATTAGTTTATCAGAGAAAATTAGTCACCAGCTAATTTGACAATTGATTAAATCAGTCAGCAATTAAAGGTAAAATTAAGAGGAACTTAAATGACGACACTGAGCAAATGTTTAAAAACAACCATCCATCCAGACAACAACAGACCAAAGCCAAACATTTATATTTAGCAAAGCCTGACTTTATTAACAAGAGAATCAAGTAACTGTTTAGATTTGTGAAACCGCTATACTATTTTTGAAAAGATAAAAAAGGGCACATGTCATCCAGACCATATCAGACCAGACTAATCAAATCTAAACACACACACACACACACACACACACATAAAAACACACACTTGCAGCAGTTTAATGACTAATGGTCCTTCTTAGTGTCATTTCTATGGTGCTGTTACTGCAGCAAAAAACATTAGCAAATGTCTGTGGAGAGTTCAAAAACTGTACCTTAACCTGTACTCAGATTTGTTAATGTGTACATTACATTTATTAGAAGAAGAAAACCATGAGCCTCAGACAGATCGGCTACACGTATTTGCACATTTACGGCACAGCAGGGGTTTAACAAACACAAAGCCAGCTGAGAGGCACATCCCATCAGTTTTCAGCTCTTGAATCTAAATACTTACAGTTTCATGAATAAAAGATCATTTATATTCAGTTTTGTAGTTCATATATTTGCAGAGTGTTTTTACACATGTTCCAAACTTCATCACATTTACATATTTCACATTTACATATCTGTGTACGCATCTACAGGTGTGGTTTGTGCACGGATTTACATATTTTTGCACACACCTGCAGGTTCGTTTACACATTCACCAATCCAGCTACACTACTACACATTTTTGCACACATTCAGATACAGCTTTGCATCTCTCCACACACATATACAGTATCTGTCTGTCTGTCATAGCGCTCCTGTTTGTGCCCCACCTGGATCACACATTAGGGTCAGTTTGTTTAAATAAACCACATCACCTGAGCTTCACCTCCTCGTGAATGACAGTACCTGTATTTGATGCCTGGACACACCGTCTCCGATCTGACATTAAGGCCTCGTCATGTTGTGTCCGGGCTCTGTGTGGTGCTGCAGCTGATCAGCTGAGCTGCTAGCTGCCCGCTGGAGCTCTGACCGTAGCAGGGAGGATGAGGGCTGGCTAAGCTAACAGCTAGCTAGCTACGAGCATCTGAGTCACATCTGAGCCGGTGCCGCAGTCATATCGCGTGTGGAGCGAGCAACGAGTGCATGATGTCGCCCCAGATGTCAGGTATCATCATAATGAGCGGTGTCGCCTGAGCTGACGGAGCTCCATCATCACGGACTGTCCGAACGCCGTAACGTACTTCCTACCGCGACGACGTAACGAACGTAACCAACGTAACGGCGAGACGCTGCCTGACGTCACAGATTGTCTGTGCCTCAGAATGTGTCAGTGTTTACTAAAAACACTGCGCCACAGTTTTAACCTGTTTTTTTTTTTTTTTTTAGTTTTTTTTTAGTGAGTTTTGAGAAAGTTAACGTCGCAATAACACGCTGAAAATACTCCATTCAAAATAAAAGTCCTGCAAAAGTTTAAATTAGTAAAATTAGAATAGTACTTTACTTAAAATATCAAAATAAAATTACTCATTATGCAGAAAAATACTCTTTCTAAAGCACTTTGTAGCTGATAGCTGGTCTTTGAAAGGTGCTAAATAGATAAAGTTATGATTATTATTGTTATTATTGATGCATCTAAGTGTAAGTAGCCTTCTACTGTTGTGGTTGGTTGATGCAAAGCAAAGTTGACTCTATATTACTCTATATAAGTAACTCACATGGGCACTGGATATTTTTTGTAGAAGCTGAGAAACATTTCAGACTTTTTCCTGTAATTATATATATTTACATTCTTGTATTGATGCTTTTACTGAAGCAAAGAATCAAAATATTTCCTCCACCACTACTCATAGAATGAAATTCATCCTGTGAGTAGCCAGGTCATCATACACACAGTTTAACAACCTAAAAATAATACATATACAGACCAGGGTTTCACAGTTGTTTTCATTAAAGATGTTGTGTATTACAGCAGCAGTTGTACTAGATTCTGGGAATGCATAGTAATCATTATTTTATAATCAGTTATTAAAGCCAGTGGGTTAAACTCTTATTGTTTTTTGGATTGTTCAGTGAATTATCCTCCAACTCATGCATCTGATGGGTGATGTGTTATTATAGTCATCTACATCTATATAATCCATCTCTAGATACTAAATACTTGGTTTTTATTTTATTTTCTCCCAGCCCTAACAGAGATGTTTGTCATTTATCAGTTTGTTTGCTGATAAATAATAGTATATATGTAGGTTTAAAATGGCTCACCAGTCCCACATTTCAACACGAGAGGGCGCCAGTGTCTCAGCTACAGACTTGACAGAGATCCCTTATATGTAAACACAGACGATGTTTATTTCAATCCACCTTTCATCAGTTTTCCTGTTCATTCAGATATATTAGCATTTTTGCTTCTACAGCATGTACGCAGTAACACAAGCACTGCACTTCATAGTGGCACTGCAAAGTACATTTAAACAAAAATATTACAAAGACTACACCAGCATAGTCAATGCAAAAATAACACATTCATATCAAAATAAACTGCTCATGGAGAAAATAATGACACTGCGACTTCAAGATGTTGGATTGGTGATGATAACTACTGATGATACATGACACTGTTTATCCATATAACATAACAGAATTCAAGTTTAAGTAATGAAATATAATGGGAGTAAATGCATGCATTACACATACAGGAAAATTCCTTTATGTAAAGTATTGATGAATGAGACAGAGCAAACAAATGATGATTTACACCAACAAACATAGAAAAAGAGTCAAAACAAGTGCTTGGGGGATTTTTATCCAAAGTTAAAACTAACACTGTACAAAAGCAATGCTATATTTATATGTTTATAAGAGGAAAAGACCAGCAAATCCTCATAGAACAAAATCCTATCAAAATAAAAGTCTGATCTGAGAACAGCACAAGACTCTTGCAGATATAATGCAGATATTCTAACAACAGCAACACAAATTTTTCATGATTTCTTCACTATAATGCATTTTAAAGGTGATAAGGTGGTTTATTATGCATTAACAGAATTACTTATGCTATCAGGTTTCCCCTCTGTGATGTGTATCTGGAAAGTGGCTGTCGTTGCACTTTTCAAGTATATGATGATGATGTTGCTTTTCAGACTCTTGGCGACTACCTGAAGGAGTGCCTGAAGTGAACGCTCCTTCGTTTCAGCTTCTCTGGGTTGTGGGATGCCATGTGGGAGAATTCTCGGAAGATGTCGAGGTACGTGGCGTCTCCTGATGAAGAAAACAACGGATGAAAATGATGAAAATGATGCTACATCACTGAGCACTGATCTTGGGCGCTTCACCCAGGACTATTCCCCATCAACAACAGCAGCAGAATTTAGTTTCCATTACATCCATTTTCCCATTATTTCATCACTATTTCTACACTTATAAGTCATAATTTTTTTTAAAGGAATATACAATATGGTAAATGTAGGGTCAGACTAGCTTTTTCCTTCTCTGAGAAAAAATGTGATTATTCATGTGATTATTTAAGAGTTGGACTGCAAATAATGAATATTTTCACTAATGATTCATCTGCAGACTGTACTATTAACCCAAAGATATTCAGTTTACCGTTATGTGCAACAAAGAAATGCAACAAATCCTCACATTGAGCCTGCAACCAGCAAATGTTTGGTATTTATGCTTAAAAAATGATTAAATTGATGAATCAAACATAAAAACAGCTCAACTAAGAGCTCTCTACTTGAGTTACTTGAAAAAGAAAAGTCACTTGAAAAATGTGTATCATTGCTCACACAGCAATTTTTACGCTTAAATTGGTCCTTTAGAGGCATCGAGTGTTATTCTTATATGTGTGATAAACAAGGACCCTGGCTGTCACAGGGAGAAGAGTCTGGTGCTGGTCTTTGAACAGTCAAAACATCTTTTATATGAAAGTTAAGAATACAAGCGATGAGGAAAACAGACGGCAGAGGAGCCACGGGTAAGAAAAAGCCTGATGAATGGAGAGGCGAGAGCAGGCTGAGGCACCATGAAGCTTCCCTCTTTCAACTTTCCAGATACTGAGCTTTTACTTTTCCTGTGGCCATGGTAACCGCTGAATCTACAGGCACAACAAAAGCAGTTGAACTCCTTTGTGTCCCATGAGAGCTCCCAGGCTCGGCTAATTAAAAAGGGGAATGAACATTCCTGGCTTTTCCCTCTGTATGTGTGTGTGAGAAAAACAGGGAGAGATCAGTGAGTTCAAACCTCATACTTGATATGTAGGGTTTTTTCTGACGCTGGAAATTACACAATCAGTCGATTAATTGATTTATCTTTTGAGTCAGTCCTGGTTTCAGTTTCTAAAATGTGAGAATTTGCTGCTTTTTTCTTCTAAACTGGACATTTTGGGGGTTTAAACAAAACAAGGCATTTCAAACTTTTACTAAGCATTTTTAAATATTTTGTGACATTAAGTCATTAGACATCCTGATGATAAAAGTACCAAAATATGGTTTATAACACACTGTAATGTTGTGTCAGTTGTGAGCAGATATTACAGAATTAATTAACAAAAACAAACAAACAAAAAAAAAATGTCAACAATTATAACACCTCTTGTGGTGGAAAGTTATTAAGTACTCAAGGGCTGCACTTAAGTACACTTTTGAGGTACATGTACCTGTTTTCATTCATTTTCATCTTATTCTAATTGGTACATTAAAACTAGCTGTAGAAGAAAACAGGTATACAAGGCAAAGGGGACTAATAATGGACAACTTCGTATAATTATCTTATCTGAATCTATTAGATTATTAGAAATGTTTTCTTCACTCTCATGACAACTCCATCAGCTGATGAAGGCCACAAGATGCAGCTGAAAGCCCCACAAGAAATGCTGCAAGTGAAATTTTTGTGAAACTGTCAAGAGGTCAAGAATAAATGTTTGAGTTTTAACGACACCGTGCTATCAGTCTTTTCATGAACTGTAACTCATACACATTAATAAGTCATTCACAGGTTTTCCTTCTATGTGTTGACAGCTACAGTGTGCTACAAACCATTCATAAATGCTAAATGGGGGTTTAACATTAAATTAAACATAACTGAGTATGTTCCTTCTGTTCATCAAAATCAAACGTCAAACTCTCTGTGCAGATTCAAACATGTCATACATATTCTATTTACACAACAACTGTGCTAAAATATTTGAAATGCTTGATCTGTAATTAGTGAAGTTAGAAGTTTGTTAATTCTGTTAGACGTAGTAAAAGGCTGTCGAAGCAAGGAAAAGAACACTTAGGAACGAAGAAGGAAACAAGCAAAGGGAAAGGTTAGCTTTTAGTCACATCTTCCATTTATTTTCAGTATCATTTAAGAAGACACTGAGAGGAGTTATTAAACAAAAAACAAACATAGGTAGCAGTTAGTATTAATATGCACAGGTACTGTATATTCAGAGACACACGTTCTCTTACAATATTCAAAGAAATTGTACAGATAACAGTCAGAGAGAAAAAATACAACAAAGTTAAAAATTGCATGTTAGAAGCAAGCAGTTAAAGTGTTAATAGTTTTTAGTTTATATACACAACAGTCAACTTGTTGACATACTGACTAATAACACTGTAGACACATCGTACTGTACAAGACATAATCATTCAATGGCTTGATGTAAATGATTGTTTGGTCAGTGTTGACATCATTCATCGAGTACTGCACTAAATAAGAAAAGGCTGGATTAAGAGAGATTGTGTGTTTCAAAGTGCATTGAATCTATCACTGACAAGCAACAAGGAAAAAAGAGGAAATTAGTGAGTTGATCTTTCCATTGCTGCCATATCCTTTAAAAACATTTCATTGCTAAAGGGCTCCAGACATGGGTTGGAAAATACAAGTTAGGGACTGTATGGAAATTTTTAGAAAAGGGGGAAGGTTGTGTATCTGTTCTGAATTTTCTTTAAAATTCAATAAAAATGGCAAGAATTTGTGGTTAAATAGAATTACCATGAACAACTTTGGCATTTGTTATGTTCCTGTAATTGTGGCAACTGCTGACTGCACTCCTAATAACCAATTTGGGCTATTCAGAAATTAATGGCCCGTTGACATATTTAGAGTTAAGAAATTAGTGGGGAGGATTTTGAGGTTTTTTCTAAGCAGAAGTTTTAAACCAAATATTAATAACCCTGAGGAATACTTTGCTTTTTTTTTTTAAAAAAAAGGTAAAAGATAAAGATCAGCGCCCCAACAAAATAATTTGTGTACAGTCACTTAAAGGTATATAAAATCATTATAGATTGAGGAAGAAAATGAGGAAGAAATTATTAAAAATACTTGGCTGGCTCTCTGAAAAACTGTCTCTGGTCTTTGGTTTGAACAAAACCCAAACAGTCTATAGCATCTGTGAAAGACTAGCAACATCTTTGGGAAAAAAGTCATTCACCGACATTTTTCTTTCAGGCTAATTTTACCTCAGATAATGTGAACAACACTCAGCTCAGTCACAATCAAGGCTGTTCAGCGCTTTAACTAACAGTCATCTCCAGCACTTTCTGGATCACTGAGCTACCAAGGGACTCAAATAAAAATTAGACCTGACATCATCTTAGAGCATAAATTGGGTCATTAAATACAGTTTTGGGCAGCAGCCAAGCTGCCGTGTTCATTGTCATCGAGCTTTTTGCACCAACATTATCCAGCCAATGAAAGACAGCAGGAAAGGGGTGTTCAGTCTATTGATTCGTGTCATGAATGTCATTCCATGCACTGTTGTCATGATTTGGCAGTATTTATAATATGGATATTAACATTATTCAACAATACTAAAGGTCAAATATTCACATACACTGGGTACAGAAGTAAACAAAAGCAGCAGGGCTTAGGAAGACCTGAGCAACAGCCACCCATGCACTATAAACAAAGAACAAATCTAATATTGGCCTAATCATGATACATTAGATTACCATAAACAAACATTTTAACATACAAATACTGTATATACAGTAATACATGTTTGTGAGATTTATCAAAAATGTCCATCTTCCGGTGCAGTTTGTACCGCAGAATTACTCTGAGTGATTACATACTATGAAACTGTGGAGCACTGGCTCTCTTTCTCACAATGAGAATATAATACTGGCGCTATGTGTGAGTGCTCAGCAAAATAAAATCTAACAAAATATATCCAGCTTAAAAAAATACCATCTGCATTGTTGTCAAACATAATACAAAAAATACAGATTATCTGTACTGAAATAATCATTGCACTATTGCTCTGGGAGTTTTGTCATAAATTAAAAAAAAAAAGAAGGAGAAAAATAAAAAGGTACGACATAAGAGCAAAAGAAAAATCTAATCACTGTTGGTAAGAAAAAGTGCATAATTTCGCCTTTAAGTAAACATAAAAGCTTCACTTGATCAGTCTCTCGATCAATACGGAGAAAATGATTCTACGATCATTTACTCTCAGTCACAGTTATCGCAGCCTCACAGTTACCCCTTCATGACCGTCACAAATGTAAAATAAAGAGCTCTACTGCCACTGATCGCATGTGCATGGACAACAGATCCTAAGGTGATTAGAAAAAGCACAGCCAGATCAGATTTAGTTGATCACAGGCGAGCGAATTGGCTGCAACACCCTGTACTCGTCAATTTGGCATATTTCCCATACTCATCTGTTCAACAAATACTGTACAGAGCTGGAAGGTGGGAGGGCTGGTTCCAGAAGAATTTTTTTACCCATTCTGTATTCCTATTGACCCAAGACTCTTCTGAGTAGCATAACAATCCTATAGTTTTATGTTATGACCACCATTTTTAATTGTTTCTACTTTGTTTCTAAGAAACCATATCTAGTTCATTTCGGTATGGTGGATGGCTCTATGTACTACAGTACCCATGAGCCTTGGCTGCTGTTGCCATAGAGAAGAAGTCAGCCAGAGATACAAAAAAATTCAAAACACTTGGTCGTTGGCTAAATTCACCGAAGACTGACCAAGATTTTTAAAATAAACTTGGTGCTATTAGTAAGTTTTTGCTATTGCTACTTAGCCAACGTTAGCATTAGCAGTTGTTTACTTAGCAAGAGCGTCAGCCATTGCTGCGTTTACAAGATGAGAGGTTATAATACTCCTTCTGAACAGCGCTACTTCTTCATCCCCTCATGTTTGATTGAGGACAGACTGGACACAACAGTGACTCCCTATCATCAAGTGGCATTACAAGATACAACGAGGCTAGCTGGTTAGCATGCTAACTTCAGTAGACGAAAAGAAGTGATAGAAATAGAGGAAGACATTTGCGTTTCTTTCCACTGTGGGCAACAGCTGTTGGCGAGTAAGAGAAGAAAGTTTAATACAAACTCACAACATTTCTTCTAGACTGGTAAGTAAACAGCTATTAATGCTAACATTGGCTATGTAGCAATAGCAAAAACACAAAGCACCTTTAACTTGTCCACTTTATGCTCTGTGACTGGATGTTTCTTGCCAACATGCACCTTGGGGGTTGTAGTGAATTTCAGTTTGTGTTATTGTCTCTGAGAAAATCAAATGGGACTTTTACTTTCAGAACCAAGAAGGAGCCAAAATATCTCCTCCCACTTTGCACTACAATGACAACAAGATGAAATTAAACCTAGAACTGTTGGAAGAAATGAGCTGTTGCAGGTCTTTGGTTCAGAGCACCCTGTACCCTCTAAACCTCCAAAATAAAGGGTAAAGTTGGTCCCAAATACACTGCTGATGACTTTATAGGTGGTCTTCTGATTAGTGCTGCTGGATAATCTTGGCAGTGATTTCTCAAGTCTGCCATGATTTGACTGATTGAACCTCACTACGCTAATCTACACTGATTTTTTTTTGGCAAAGTCAGTCGCTCAAATCTGACATCATTTAAAGGAGAGTTCTTGTGTGATCCTGAGAGGGGAGCTAACTGCTGGTAGACTCTGGTTTCTAGTCTAAAGTAGACAAACGGTGCTGGGGAGAAGTACGTTAGAAATATTCTGGATATATCTGATGTAGAGATGAAGTTAATCTGGTGGTGAAAAGTCCCTTTTCAAGAGAACAAGTGGAGGAAACAAGCTTGAAGAACAGGATCCTCGATAGGATCCTCTCTCAGTCAGTCAAATGTCTCTTGGCACCCCCTGCACTGGTTTTACACCGTGGTTTAACCTGACTGGGCCTGATTCTAGCACTCTGCTATATTGAGACAGATAAACTCCTGAATGCATTTCTTATACTGCTGCTCAGTGGGACTGCTGATTGGGTATTGACCTGGCTGTCCGAAGGGTCCCTCCGACTCCCGCATCTCCTCATTCATCCTGGCCAAACGCAACCTGAGGAGCAGAGGGGAAAAACAAAGCGAAGAGGAGCAGAGTGTTAAAAATTCACTGAAAGCAGGGGTGTAAAAAAAACAAAAAACACAAAAGTTAAATTAACATACAGTGTGACTATGTCGGCATTGGCTTGCTGTACAGCTATACTCAAAGGATCCTGGCCGTCCTCATCACCGTCGTTCTGTGTAGCTCCTCTTTTGAGGAATAAACACACCTGCCTGGAAATACAAAGGAAATTGAGATTGTAAATTGCTCGTTTCAGACTGATGATTGTTTTAGTTATGCATAATAAGTGTAATACTGACTCTCCTTTACCTCCTTTTTAACTTTTTCTCTAATTGTTAAAAAACTAAATAGGTTTTGTGGACTTAGATGTATTCAAACAACATGGGATACAGCCCTGTGGTATATTGAAAACAAGATGGAGTTGGACCCGGAAACAGTATTTTTGTTGGTCGTGACTTCAGGAAACCGTGTGCGTGTTTGCGTGTGAAGCGGTTAAAGATGCTACAAATGCAGCAGCCTGGAGTAAACAGTCGCTATCTGCCTCATGACTCACCCTGTGTGACCCAGATATGTGGCATGATGCAGGGGGCCCCTCCCTCTCGAGTCTCTTTGGTTGACGTCAGCAGCGTTCTGGAGCAGGAACTCGCAGGCGATCAATGAACCCTGAAATAAAGTAACGACAACAGTTAGCTCGGCAGTGACAACAAAACACTGCTATTGATTCTGGAAGTAAAAGGGTATTTAAAATGGATTTCTCATTCACAGCTGCAGACTTGTTTTTTTATTTTTGTGTCTCTTGAAGGAAATTACAGTCAATTAGCGTCCCTGTTATGAGTCTTACACTCGTATAAATAATGTTAAGAATATAGCTTTGAACATAAGAAACCTGGTTATTAATATTATCTTATTCAACTATTATTCAGTTTTTATTAAGGTATTGAAGGTATTATCACTATCAGACTCGCACTTGATTGTCTTGGCCACATTTTATTGTCCAACATTGATTTTAATTAACTTAGTTCACTTCTTTCATTACACTACCTATAGTGGTAGTTCACACTTCACATCTGAAATTAATTACAAAAATGTTTCCGTGTTTTTAGGGCCTAATGATAAAATGGATGTTTGTCTTTAAGGTGTATTTCAGCAGTTTAGGATCGTTCTTTAGTAAAACAGTGGGACTTTCAAGAAAAAGATTTAAAAAGCAGTAGAGGTGGCAAAATCCAGACTTTTAGTCTTTCTAGTGCAGGTCAAGCTCTAAAAACACTGGGTCCTACATTTCCCATAATGCAACTGAATAGTCATCTTGCATTACACCCCCTTTTGTTCTGTTCTTTTACTAAAACATCAACTCAGATGCACAGATACAACACTTCCTATCTGACTTAATATCTGGTGACTCTCACCCCAACCACCGCCTGTATGAGGGGCGTCTTCCCTTCGTCCTCATCGTTGACCAGATTGACGTCGGCCCCATGAGCTAGCGCTTCGGCCATGACAGGCAAGTTTCGGGCCTTTGAGGCTTTGTACAGCAGCGCTCCGGGATGAAGGTCCCGAATATCCTCTGGATCTGACGTCTCTGGCTCGGCCTCCAGCTCTGCTTCGCCGCTCGAGTCTTCGGACACCTCACACTCTGATCATTTATACCGACAGCAACATAGGCCATGTATGAAATTAATTTCCCTACATCACATGTTATGCCCACAGTGAACCCGTAATACCACAGGACCATCTGTTAAACATTCCTGTACTGGACTCACCCTCCTCTGTGACGCTGTCCACCACTGAGCCAAACACCAGGATGTCTGTGCTGCCATCTGTGCTGCCTCCCAACCCGCTGTCACTGCTCAGGCCTGCCGGACCAGGAGACGCCAGAGCATGGACACGTTAGTTACAGCCGTCTCTTTCAGGTTGATCGATATTATTTAAAGCCACACACACACAGAGTCTTCTACACAAGATTCAAGCATCTTTATCCACATGCTGTCTGGCTTTAATCTGGCTTATAAGGCTGCTTAAGGTGTGAGTGTCATGCAGCAGCCTGTGAATGGGTGAATACATTTCCAGACTAAATTGTGAGTCGCTTACTTCGAGGCCCAGATCCTGTGTCAAAGTAAGAGAAGAGAGAGTCCAGCTCGTCAGGACAAAACAGGGAGTCTCGTCTGAACTTGGCAGCGGCTGTGAGACAAACATAAGTGAAAGTGACAAGTGAGAACACCAGGAAAAAGCATTAAAATACAATACATTTGTTGAACCATTGTACTGGCTTAGCCCCAGTTTGGGCCTCTTATGTATTAACAGCATGTTCAAGTCATCCAACTTTCCTAAAAATACATAACAGGTTCACGTTTGTGGTTCTCCAGGTGTGGAACAAGCTCCAGATACTATCAGAGCAGGAGCGTCCCTCTCTATCTTCAAATATCTCTTTAAGACTCATCTCTTCCTCCTCTTCTAACACCCTAACATGCCGAACTAGCACACAGTTTCAGTGCACTTCTTTACCTGATCTCCTTGCACTTTGTCTTAGGGAAGAGATTTAGTACTTAGTGCTTACTTCAAGGTCTCCTACTGTACTAAAGCTTTAGTGTTGTTCCTCACTCGTAAGTAGCTTTGGGTAAAAGCATCTGCCAAATGGGTAAATGTAAACGTAATTAAAAATAAATATTCTCAAGCTGAATTATTGGAAAGTAACATCAGTTTATATCAGGACATCAGAGATAATGACATCCTCTGAAAGTTTACGTCACACTGGATCTAAAAATATCATGTCTGTGTGGTCTCAGACAAAGAGTACAATCATTGACGCAAACTGCAGCAATGTGGCGCTAACACAAAAACAAACGATCCCCATCAGTAGAAAGCTCTATTCTGAGTAGATCCAAACAGACAGAGATCAGTCAAAGTACCTGAGGAGAGGGTAGACGGGGAGGTGCTGCCGGGCTCTTGCCGGTATCTTCGCCGTGTTTTGGGTACTGTGGTGGCACTGTTGTGTCTCCGACACTTCTTCACACTCCACCGCCGCTCTGGCTTCCTCTCTCCGTTGATGAGTATCTCTGTGGAGCCCAGCTTCTTCAGGAACTTCTTCTCTACATACTTTGCCTTAATCCACGCTTCTTTCTCCTGCCTGTGAGAGACCACACCACATATGACAGATTTTAGAGTTCAAAAGGAACAGACTTGAATAATGCATGCAGTTTAGCTGTATTTTATGAATTCCTACCTTGAGCTGGAGGGTAATGGTTTCTTCAGACCTTGTTCTTGGTATGAGCCTTCATAGATGTGGTTGATGACACTGTTTCCAAGCTCACACATCAACTACAAGGAAAGACAAGAGACGGGACATTAATGGCGTCACGATGGCTGACGTTTTCTTTAAAAGGAGCAGTTTGAGTATTTCTCAAAACATCAAACTATTCCTCTCTGTACCTTTAATAATTCTGGTTCCCATGAGTCCAGTGTGAGTGAGCGAACCTTTGAACAATGAACCCCGAGACTCCTGCAACAAAAACATATTTCAGGTTAAAAAATATGCTGTTTATGTTCTGTGGTCAAACAGTTTGAAGGTAAAATGGAAGAACTTGACTTTGTTATGACTACAAGGCATCAGATGGCGGCCAGTGCAAGAAAACAAAAGTAGTTTATATTTCTCTAATAAGAAAAGAAGAAATTTTACAAATGAATCATACACCATGGCTGTGGATGGATCACTGAACGGGCCTACTGGGTCTGAGAGGTCAGGCGGCCTCTGGGCCTGTGCTTCAGTATGAAGTGTCAATATTTTTGTTTGAAAGCCACAGAGCTCAGTTAAAAGACAGTACAACCAGAAAGACATGCAAAGTGATAACAAAGAAAGATAAAAAAGAGACAAAAAACTTCCAAAAAGAGCCACAAAATAACCACAGAGATGCAAAATGACTCTATAGACAGGCAAAATGACCACAAAGATACACAAAACAGCTACAAACAGATGCAAAACTACAATAAAGAGAGGCAAAAGAACCAGAATTAAACATAAAACAACTAAAGGCACAAAACAGCTACAAAGACATGTAAAACAACCACAGAGATGCAAAATGACCGCACAGAAACAAGAAAAAAAACTCTAAAGAGACACAAAATGACCAAAAAGAGATGCAGAACAACCACCTCATAGAGATAAAAATGACAACAGAAATGCAAACGTCTACAAAGAGACAATATGGCACATTATTTGTCGTTGTTTTGTGTCACTTTCAGTCTGGGTGTGTTGCTTCTATATAGGAGGGGTGGGGTCTTTTTCTTGTCTGTAGCCAGAGGCCCATTTTCTCATAATCTGTGCAAGACTGTGGTGTCGTTCAGTGACCTGGTTTGAATAGCTGTGAGAAACTAAAATCACAAGAGTGTTATTCGGGGAGGGAAATGAGAGATGCCGCTCCTACTGTCATGCAAATCGCTAAGTTCCACGGATAATGCTGTCTGGTATCCTGGCAACAATGGCACAGTAGAAAAAAAAAATGACAGTGTTTCTTTTCCCTTCATTTGCCCTGCATTGTAACAAGAGGCCAGAGAGGGAGCATGAATATTCAACAGGTGGGAGCTCACACACACACACACAGGGGGATGGTGTTTGTGATTACGTAAGCAGTGATAATTGCAATTTAAAAATAACACACACAGCCCCTGAGGGGAATTTTTCCCACCCGGGAGCTTGAAAACTAACTAACCTCAGTGACGCAACAGTGTGATGTAACCCAACATGAGCACGGTGCACTGATTTGGACGATGAGAGGATGTGTTTATCTGCAGCAGGACACCCGCATTCAACAGCATTACATCATATTCACCAGGATCTGACGGTGAATTAAACTATTCAACCAACTCTTTACTTTGTGTGTGTGTCAGCTCTGCAGCCGCCTTCATCTTCTCACTTCCCTCCCTCAATGAAAACTCTTAATCAAAGCCAGACTGATCCAATAAGCAGCGTACTGCACTTTAATCCCCGCGGCGGTGTGTGTGTGCGCTCGAACGTGCTCGCCGCCTTTAGTGGCGTAAGGTAAAGCACGGATAGCTGGCACCACTCCCTGTATTCAGAGTCCAGTGACCACACTGCACATGGCAGAGGTGGAAGAAGTATTCAGATCCTTTACTCAACCACTGAGAAATGTGTTTTTCTAATTGTTATTTCACTTGAACTCAGGTTGATTACACCTCAAATCCATTAATAATAATAATCTCAAAGAATAAAAGTACAAAGGCAGTACATCAAAATATCAACAACACATCAAAAACTGTTATAAAGTAGAAGAAGGGGAACTTTAAACGCGCAAAAGCAACATTAAGATGAATTTATAACCTAAAAAAGCCACATAAAATCGCATAATACATGTTTGTGTTGGTCGAGACTATTGCTTCAGTCTTGCTTCAGATTTCTTCTTGTTTGTTTGAAGAGTAAAGAGTAGAAATAAAGAGTATCCCTATCGACTGTAATCTGTAAGATGCTGCAGCTTGTGTGTGATGGATTTCTTTAATGAGGGACAAGGAGAAAGCCCAGTATTTCTATATGTCACCCTATTGTAGAAAATTCATAAAGCCGATTGAGCTCTATCAGAACAAAATGAAGTACGACTTTTCACCTCTTTTAAGAAGATGAGACTTTTAGGATTCACTTCTTACTTGGTAAGATGAAGATTTCACAAAGTAACTCCAACAATCACATAAATGTGGTGGTGTAGAAGTATAAAGTAGTAAGGAAGAGCACTTGAGTAAATAATCAGAAAGGCGGTGATTTCTTTTGGATTGTTTTTAGATTAATCTGTGAGATGCAGATGTTTTTCCTGGACTCTACCTGTGGATGCCGGAGCATTCGATACACAGCAGGATGCCCAGGTTGATGGAGGCCCAGCGAGGGTCGGCCTGGCCGCAGTCACAGCACTGCTCGTTCCCCGGCAGACACTGGATCCGCTGCAGGATGGTCTCCCCCCGGGCGCTGCGGTCCCGTGGCTCGCTGGCTGAATCGATGCTGCTGGTGGACGGGGAAGCAGTTCTATCCAGATGCTAAATAGAAACAGATTAGACTGTGAAATACTAGAATAATATGTTTGGCAAATGGACTCCCTTTGTCTGTTGTGGCAGATTAGCTGGGATAATCATGTTAGGGTATGGATAGTAAACATACTTAGTTACTTTCTAACCTGTGCAACAACATAATAAAACATCATAAACAAGGTATAAAACATGTTTGTATTTACAACCAATTATTGTGACCTACCTCTATGTAGTAGGTATCTGGGCTCTCTCTGTAGGCTGAGGCGATGCTCGCCTGAACTGCCTGAATCCACGCTTGCCTCAGCTTCTCAGATTCAGCCTGAAGCATGCAGCTCCTGCAAAATAAACAATCATAGTATTTAAAAAATCATAATGTACTTCCTGACAGACGCACATACAGTAATAAAGTGCAACATGCTAATCAAACATCACTGGTTTGATGTGTTTGCAATAGTTAATGTGATCAGAAAACGCACTGTGTTAAATGATTTATATGTACAACATGACGATAAAATCAGTTTTGCTCCGTTTTTTAAATCTTACAAGGATCCATAGTATCTTGCTTAAATTTGCTAATTAGCACTAAGCAGAAAGTTCAGCTGAGGCTGACGGGACTGTCATTAGTTTTGCAGGTATTTGGGCATAAGACGAGTTAAGATTTTAACTTGATGATGGAGTAAGAAGAAAATTTAATGCATCCACAAAGTTATTACAATTTATCCTGAGGGGGAACACGAATGTGTATGTGAACCAAATTTCATGGCAATTCATTCAATATTTAAGTTGAGATATTTTCACTCAAAACCATGAAATTCTGACATGCTGGTGGAGCTAGATGAGAAGTCAGGGAGACACTTGAGTCATTAGGATTTATCCTCTGGGGAACATGAATGTCCGCACCAAATTTCATGACAATCCATTCAGTAGTTGTGCAGATATTTCAGGGTGGATCGACCGTTCAAACAGACACTGCACATAAAAGATGTTGTTATGGCAGTGAGAGTGGTGCCTTACTTAGAGGGGGAGACGACCTCGAAGCAGAACCTCCGCTCGATGTCCTCGCATGGTTTGACAGAGCACAGCCGGAGGTCTTCCACCACCACCGTCAGAGAGTCCTACAAAAACACAATCGACGTCTCATTTCTTCACTCATCACACAACACAACACAAATATAAAACAGCTGTTCTTCCCTGATAAGACATTTTTCCCTGGCAGCTGGAAGCCTCACAGTACTTCACCATTAGATATTTACACTCACTGATGTCAAGCAGAGAATTGAAAATGAGCTGAAGCCACACAGGCTTCTGCTCTCGGTCGAGCCTCAGATTGAGTGCTCAGATATCAGCAGAGATCAGTGAGGATCATAAAAATGTTAAAAACATCCAACAACCCCTCCATTACTGTTGCACTTAACCTCTTAGAGCCTGCTTCACCCCGGGGGAAAACTGATAGCTGGAGAATATGTGAACTTGCCTTGAGCTTCTTCTGATAGACCAGCTGACTGTTCTGTATGGAGAACCACCGTCTAGAGAGAGCGGGAGATAAATAAAACATATTTCAGATGGATATCCTTTCGATGCTTAAGGGTCAGCGTGCAAAGGTGAACCACTGTGGACACCAGTGATGGGTAAAAGTGAGTGAGATGGGTTTTACTCCCAGCAGCACAATATCCTCATTTTTTAAAACTACATTTGTTTACATTTTGGCATCATTAAAATGATTAGCATTAGCTGAGTTAGCAGTTCCTGTTTGCAGTATAGTCATAGATGTACAGACAACTATCACTTAGCAATAGACGGTAGAGAAAATGTTATCACACTGAGCTGTGACTCTGAGAAACCATTTGCCATTACCATTTTTTACATAAAATTATGGACCAAATCAGCAGCCAAAGCACTGGCAAACACCCATCCCCTTTACTCTCTTTACTACATTACATACATTGCACATAACCTACAGTATATTACAAGATAGGCTTAAATAGATAATGTAATTATGTACTGTTTATTGCGCTTGGTTTGTTTGATTCCATCATGAAACAACCTTCACATAACTAACCAGACAAACAAAAACACACAGAATCAATTCAACATAAACCTGGACATACAGAAACACAAAAAAAGAAAATAAAACAAATAAAAAGTGTTAGATATAGTTGATACCTTTACGTATATTCTTAAATGTATGTACAGTGTACATCACATGTGGCATCATGGCTGTTGTAGTTGCACTACTGGCTTTCTTTCACACAAATACTTGCACAATTCACTGAGATAGTTCAAGATACTGTAAAGTGTAACTTTTTAAATGTAATATCTCTCTAATTTCTTGAATCTTATCTTGCTAAAATAGTTTTTTCTAATTTCTTTGTCTGTGCTGCTGTAATGTGAATTCACCCAGGAAATCATAAAGACTTATCTTACTTTTTGACTGAGTATAATTACTATGCATCATGTGAAAATGACACAACCCCCCCTTTTTTACAGTTGCCAATTGTGTATAAGTTAATACAACTCCTACTGTAACTCTGCCATCAATTTACTGTGTATATAAATGTGATATGTTAGAGTAGATTGAGATTTTTGCCATTTAGTTACCTGTTCCAGGTCTTGAAGGCATTGCTGGCCCTCTTGAACAGGTACCCCTCCATCACCACACCATTAGGAGCGTCCACGTTGAACTCCACCTTAGTGTCGTCATACGAAAAGTCCTGACAGAGGAGAAAGAGAGAGAGATCCAAAAATTAACCCGGGCTGTTGTAGCAAAGGTTATCAGAGCAGCTGAACGTTGGCAGGATGTTGCTCTAACCTTTTTTAACAGCCAAACAGGAAACAAAACACTTCTCCCTTTTCTGTGATGAAGAGGTTGCATGTGCACCATTCCTGGAATACCAGTAGCATTCAAATGTGCATTGTACTGTACATACAGTCCACAAACCAACCAAATCATCAGAAATCGTGCGATCGTGTAGAAACGGTCACGTGTGTGTCCATGTATGTACAGTATTTGAGTGGAGTTGCATGCCAGCTTCCTGTGTGGCACACGGGGGCATTTCATAACTCAACAGATGTGAGTGTGACGCACACTATTACATAAACAGACTGTGATTCATGTGAAATTAGCCTCCAACCTTTTCGTGACTTACAGCATGACACTTAGCACTTTAATGCTAACGCTAACAGAGAGTAGCACACAGATACTTTAAAGCTTAGAGCAGAGTCATTCCTAAATTAAAGGGTTACAGAAGGACATAAATCATCGTTTAAACATCAGCGTTTTGATGTTTCATGTGAATGAAGAGAAATATGACACAGGATGTCCTCAGACTACTAATACACGACATGCTAGAAGTAATGTAATATGCAGCTGGGACAGAACATTAACTTATCCAGAATTGAATTTTAACTTTGCATGCATGCATCCCTGAGAAAAAAATGAACCTCTTCCCACCAGAGTCAATTCAGGCTGCAGGCTTAAACTGCAGAGATGCATCAGTTAGAAAAAAAAGAAAAGAAAAAGTGCCCTAGAATATATGAAACAACCTTCTCTGACTTCTCTGTTGTTTCGTAAGAGGGTATGTGTACTTGCAGCAGCCCTGAGCACACCATTAACTACTCATTGCATGTTTGAATAATAGAATGACTTTCTGCTCTCCGTGTATCACCATTTTAACTTTGAATTCCCACACACAGACAGCACCGAGTTTATTAGAGACACAATGTTTCTGTCACGGACCTTCGTCGCGCATCGGCTCCACTAAAGCTGCAGGTTGTAACATACAATCAAAAAGAAATACCAAACTACCACCATAGAAATACCTTTAAAATGAGACCAAAATACATATTAGAAACAAAGAGAAAAAAAGATAGAAATCCTTTTAGATGGTAAATGCAAAATAAGTGATATTTACCAACAAGAAAAGTGGCTCAAAAAGGACATAGGTGAGGCAAGAACCAGTCCAAACTTTATAACTAAACTGGGAATACCTTCTTAACCTTGGATATCAAGTAAACAGCCTTATATCACACAAAATATCAAGTATATTTTCAGAAGTGTGCAGGATTATCTGCATGAATGCATTTCCCAAGGCATCTATTCACCAGTGTGCATTAGATAACACTTATTTCTTCATTTAAACATACACTGCACATGTCACTGAGCCTGGTAATTAAAAATTGTATCAGATTTTAGCAAGACTGTGCAAAGCAAAAGTAGTGACAGTGATTAAGAGAGAGCCAGAGATAAAGAGAGTAAATGAGAGAACGACTCTTGCTTTGCGAACCTGGACACCTCTAAAAGTCAAGTCAAAAAAATGACCACACATTCACAATATCACCACAATATCATACACAATCACAATATTAGAATATCTACATGACAACTATGGTAACAGCAGCAACAAACAGCCAACATAATGCGAATCAACCCACCAAACTGTGGTCCCAGCGACAGAAGATCTTCATTTTCAGACGTTTAGTGTGTTCCAACAGCATTTAAAAAAGCAAAAAGTTAGAAAAAAAACAAAAGCAATAAAAGGCTCCTAACAACCAGATCTCTCAGAGTAGAAACATGTCTTCACTTTCTGAGGTGCTGCAGCTCTCACGGTGCGTAATTCCAACACTGACATGTGTGCCCTCCACTGCAGCCACCTGCCAGCCACCCTGTGAGCCCCAGGATTAGGACTAATTACCATACAGCTGCCAATGTATCCATACCAGGGTGGAAGAATAGTGGACTGCAACATGCAGTACTGTAGCTCCCAAAGACAAGCAGGCTGCTTTGACACTTCAGAGTCCGGGTCTGCCTCAGTTTTACAACTCCTTAAACACACCTCCCTCGCTGGGGAAGATGGGAGTTTCAGTCCCACCATGTTGACCCAGAGCGAATCTAACTGGCAGGCAGCCAAGATCGCCAGACAAATACTACTGAAGGTCAGAGTGACCGTCTACACTCGTGACAGCTCTGCTCACAGCCAAAATCTCTGCAATGCAACTTTCAGATCAAGAAATCAAGTCGATGCAGCTTACCTTCAGATGTCTGAAGCCTTTGTTTTTTGATCATTAACACATGACAGACACAGGAGGCGGCACTGAACAAAATGTGCACTGGATGGCAATCTCTCAAGCCCACAACAAAGATCATGTATTTTTAATGATTCAACGTCACATGGACAGAAACTGAACATCTGTGAATTATTGAACAACGCAGGGGAAACAGAGACTTTCAGATGTTAGAAGCAAATAAGTAAATTGGTTGTGGAGCAGCAGGCAGACAAACAGAAAACAGACTGGAACACCGGATGATGCAGACAAAATGTTCTGATGCTTCGTCCACCTGCTGCTGCTGTTCGAAGCGTGGCCTGCGGGCAATGCTGCCGAGCTGTAACGCCAAATGGCGAGCCCAGTTGGTAGCACTGATTACTCAGTCTGCTGTGTTTGTTTATTATCTCTAAGATCCTTCTGTGTCTCATTATTACTACAGTCTGAAAGCTTTCATCTGTTACAGACTGGCTTTGTGCCTTACATACCTGCCTGACATCTGCTTAGCCATCTTCAACTAATCTGCAACACACCCGGGCGACTTCACTACAAAGTTACCCAACGCTACAACAACTCTGAAGTCATTTCTTAGAACTATCCAGCCACGACACATACCCCACAACTTCTGTAACTGATTTATTGAAGGGACAGCAACACAGAGAGCCCAAACTGTGGTGATCAGACAGGCTCACGTTAATGCTTAAATTAAAAAATGAGATTTAACGAGAGTCCTCAGGAGCAAACGTTAACACAGGTCAGTGGCTAATCGAGTTCCTGACAGCGAGAAAACAAAGCTCTCTTCATGTTCAGCTGGAAAAATAAGCTTTCTCTGAATCCTTGGTAACTTCACTGACCCCTCTCTTGAGCTCGGGCTTGGTACAAAAGAGATGCTGAGGTCGCATGTGACGTTTTAGTCTTTGGCCTTTATCCAATGAACTCATCTACTGAAGGCCCTGGGCTCAATACGTCATGTGTTAATGAATAAATTGAGCTATTTTTGTCTACATAGCTGTTTTGTCTCCTGGAGGATGAGAATATTTAAACAGAGAGAACAAAAAAAACCTAAAAAAACTTTGTCAATCCTCCAGGTTTATCCTACTGTATCATATTTTTATCTTCTCTTCTATTTTACTCTATATAAAATATAAACTTTTTCTAATTTGCCAAATCAATTAATTGTTAAATTAATTAGAAAAATGCCAGAGGATTTTATATTTTTGATTTTTTTTATATGTTCATTTATAACTGCAATGATTAGATTTATAGCCAAACAAAAATGAATCATTAATTATTTTAATAATCATAACTTTCAGGCAAAAATGCTAGAAAATTTTGGATGATTGATTGATATTTTATGTGAGAAAATAATCATCAGTTGCAGCCCTGCTTACATTATGTATATGCATTTATTTATGCATGAGCCTTCTATATGTCTGGATATTTACATTGTTGTTGTGATCTCATGGTTTGTTGCCTGGTGTAGAGGGTTACTGACTTTCATAAAAAGCAAACATTCAAACAAAATATTCAATCATTATTTCATTACAACATGTATCTGGGGTATCAGGTCATAAAAATAAATCCAGTGACGCACAGCGACGGCATGTAGCTCTGCCCCGGTGATGTAAATGCAGAAATATAGAATAGTAGGCTGAGCCAAATGCCTCTGACAGGACTTCTCCATTAAACCTGTGGTTAAAAATGAATGGCTCTGGCATTTAGATGCATTCGCTGTTCTGTGTGCCCCAGCCAGCAATAGTGACAGTCCACAGGTGGAGCACTTTAACTCCCTTTCTGCTCCCCGGGTTTTTTTTTTTTCTTGTACCGAATAAGGGCTGCCCCCTTTGTCGTGTGTTTTAGTTTACACAACGCTTATTGCACATGCTGAATGTGATGAGGAAGAAAGGAAACAAGGAGAGGAATACTTCTTATGATGCATGTTGAGTAAAACACCTTGAAAAAGCAAAAACTACACTGTTACCTATTTTAGGACACTGCAATTATGGCTTTGTGATGGGTGATGTAACAGACAGCTTCTATACAGGTCATTCTAACTAAGTTCAGTGTTTCTAATTGTTCCATATAAATGATTCAGGATGCACTCCAGCTTGCCCTCAAGGCTTTTGGAGTCTGACTACAGCTGAGGAAAACTTCAAAGGGGTTTGCTAATGTTCTGCACTAACACTTAGGGCTAAGCTGCACCCTTCCCTGTGCACCGAACCAAAGAAGTAAAAATGAAAATTCAGAGGGGAAAAACAAACGGAGGAGTACTCACCTGCATGAGGGTCTGACAGGAGATGGTGACATCGGGAACATGCAGACAGAAGAGAAGAGATGAGAGCGTTAGAATCGCCAAAAGCAGACTGGTTTTAATGGGGATAATACAATAATCTTTAAGGTTGAATGCACCTCTAATTATCCTCTTTAGAAGGTCTTCCAGTAACGAACTTGCCCATCACACATCAGCAACAAAAAAACTCATCACCTACCTACTAAAACACCACAATATTTTCATGCTAATATGGCTTCTTCAACTCGTGACCTCGTTTTTTATTTACTACTACATGTCCCTTGGTGATGGATGGCACATGAAGCTTAATGTCTAACAGCTCTGGCAAAAACAGATCAATAACTGGCCCCCACATGTGACCCAGCCCTTCCCCGTGGCTCTATCCACAGCACAGACCGCAGCGCCCTGGAGGAAGAGCGTCGACTGGAGCTGTCTGACAGATGGTCACTGATCCTGGGGTACAGAGGAGCCAGACAGTGGCCCGCTGAAAATAAAGGTTTTTGAATTATTGAAGAAGGAGATGCCAGACAGAGAGTGCACCCCTACATTTATGGGTTCCATTATGTGGAACATCAGAGCCAGTTTGAAGATGTGTAAAAATAGAATCAAAATTCTGGTAAAATACGATGATGGATCGACAAAGTAGTGAGGGCGTGACAATATTAACATGCAGATTTTTAAGCTAGTACGACTGCTAGCGATCTTACTGCATGCCAAATTGCTACGGACAAAAATATCTTGACAACTATTAAATGGATGGCGGCTGATATTTTGCACATTCATGGTCCCTACGGGATGAACAATACAGACTTTGGTGAGCCTCTGACTTTTCCTCTAGCTCCACCAAGAGGTTGACATTTGTCATTCAGAGCGAAATATCTTGAAAACTATTCAATAGATTTCCATGAATTTTACAAGATATATTCAAGGTCCCTAGAAGATACATTCTCTGAATTAGCATTAAGGTGCATCCTCTTCACAATCTGATATTTCTCAAACTCAAGACTTTG
The DNA here is from genome assembly GCF_001640805.2 of Lates calcarifer. Taxonomy (NCBI): domain Eukaryota; kingdom Metazoa; phylum Chordata; class Actinopteri; family Centropomidae; genus Lates; species Lates calcarifer. Next base: position 23,233,470 of record NC_066838.1, on the reverse strand, counting down.
TGGGAAAATTCTGTTTCAACAGAACAATGAGATTTTGAAAAACAGACCGGATGCTACAGTGAGTCTTGATCGGAAAGAGACGAGACAGGCCACATAGGCTGGGGCTAGCTTAGCATGCTAATTTCAGTAGAAGAAAAACAGTGGTAGATTTAGAAACAAAATGTTGTTGTTGGCCTCTACTGTTTGAGACAACTCTTGGCAAGTAAAGAAATAAGTTTGCGCTGAACTTGTTTCTTCAGGACTGATAAGTAAACAGCCGCTAATGCTAACGCTGGCTTCTTTGGATGTTTTATTTTAATAGATATAATGTTAAATTTCGAGGGAGGTTAGCTTGATAGAGGTCTGTTTCTGTCATGATTATGATTTAAAAGAAATGCAGCAGGTTTATCAGCATTTTCCTCTTTGTTTTCCTTTTACAGTACAAACAGACATGCTAGGAAGGCTGCTAAAAACTAGCCAACTGGCGCTCATCATCAAAGTCAGAGGGATTAATCCTCCAGGGAACATGACTGTCTGTACAAAATATCAATTCATCCATTAGTGGAGAAGATCTAACAAGTGCATGGTTAAAAAATCCTCAACAAACCATCAGATCAGCACTTCAATGGACTAAGAACATAGTGAGCTCCTACACTAGTCAATGTGCTGACGGTTTCCATCTACAGCAGACAACAGTGGGATTAATATCTCCTTAAAAACACTTAATTCCACCTGATTTAATGCTTAAACCAATGCCTGGACTTTGTTAGGGAGATTAATCAAACACTTCCCAGCTGCCCAGGTCTAATCCCTCCCCAGTCACAACAGACGCACTGGGCTAAGTGGCAGACTGGATCTCAGAGGTGTGATGTGCACACATTCACACCCTGTTAGCTTCTCAGCTCAGTGTCAACCTGCCAAACATTACAGACAAAAGGAAGATTCTTCAGGGTCAAATCGCATGTGTGTAATTTCAACCCATCCCAACTGAACAAAATGAATTCTTTTTTTGCAAGGAAATACCAAAGACAAAGAAATGTGAAAGGGTTTGGTTCTTGAATTCAGGCCTTTCAAATAGCGTGAAACCAATATAGCCAAGACAAACAGTCCCATCCCAGTGGAAAGTGAAATTCTGCTGACGATGAACCACTTTTTGCACATGTACTAAATTCTTTTTGCATCTCAGGAGCTTCTTGCACTTTTTTTTGGTCAGTGTGCGGCCATTTTTTTTTTGTATGAGAGAGAAAACACTGAATCCATATCAGAGTTTCTGCAGGGTTGTCCAGCTAAAAGACTTTTAAAGACCTTTTCAGTGACACAGAATGTCACATCATATTTTTCATATTTTCCAGCCCTTCACAGCTGAATATAACTATAATACCTAAAGATATAATTAATTAAATTACTGTGACCTCACCCTCTGCTGAATGGTGGCATGTTTGTGCTCCATTTCCCTCTTCTCCATGGCTGAATCAATCACCAGCTGATCCAGCTGAAAGTCAGTTCACACAAAAAAAAAACACACACAGGTTCAGTGTTGCTTCAGAGACATTCAGCCAAAAGTACATCCATTAAAACTCTTCATTTAGCAGTGAAATAACTGTAACACATGTAGCGTGACAGTAGTAAAGGCAATGTCCAAGCTACAGTGACTCAGAGTAGCTGACTGTGACACTTTCCACTCGCAAACACAGGCTAAGCCTCCAATGACACGTTAGGTCAGTGTTTGTGGATGGATGCAGTAATGAAGCATTGATTCTTGGTTCTCCTGCAGCAGTCAACCTGCTGTGACAAACAAGGTGTCCCACAATAACATGTGCACCAAACAGCTGTAATGCAGCCTTTTTTCATGAGTCACAAGTGAAGCACATGTAGAGAGGAAGCTTTTAATAGCAAATAAATAAAGTAATAAAGTAAATGTTTCAATCATCAAACGGAAATTCAGCGGATAAATTATGCAACTGGCCCTTGTCAATAGTTCAAATACAGATCAAACCAGTTCCAGTTGGGGAAATAAACACATCCCGGCTGGTGGAGTACAAGCCGGGTGGAGATTAAGACGCTGTGCTCACCTCAGCAGCCAGTTTCTTCATGTACGGGTCGATCTCATCCAGCAGGTTGTAGCCCTGCTGGAACAGCGAGTACTGGGCGTGCATGAATGACAGCATCTGGGAGGGCGGGACAGAAGCAGAGAGTCTCCAAACATTATTAAGTTTTACGACTTAGATGACTCTAAAATATATTATTAAAGACGCAGGTGTTTGTGTGTCTGCGCCGACTTACAGCATCTAGGATCTCAAATTTCTTCTTCGCCTGTAGAACGTTGATCTGCAGGAGGAAACACATGTGAGCATTAGATAGTCTGGATCACTGATTATCTACTGATATCTACAGCAACACACTATATTTGCAGCCTGCTGACTTTTGAGAAAACTCCCTCTAGTGGACAATATCCTTCAGTGTGACACTGTTAACCCTGTGCAGGGAAGAAGTGGGAAAAAACTGAGCACACAGCCTGACTGGTGACCTTTCTCTGAGCTGTTAATGCAACATTAAATACAGACTTGTTTCCTTTATATGTCCCTTGCATTGTACATTCTGATGCAAACCTAAATGACATTTTGTGCTACGTTTAAGAGGTCACTTGTACATATAGCGCATCTCCCCGCAGCTTTGACCTTTTACGCCTTGAGACACTTTCAATTAAGACTGAAAAGGGTCAGATGTCTGAGAGCGGTCAGAGATGGCTGCCAGCAGACAAAGTCAAGAATGGAAAGAGGGCATGGCCATCACAGCGATCGCACTGAATCAGTCTCTTTGTTCCCGCAGGCAGTCTTGCATTGGAGGAGGAGGAGGAAATTACAATTTCACTTTTTCCTCAAGGTTTTAGGATTTAATCAATTTGTTTACATGGATAAAATATGTATTCTGAGGGCAGCTAAATGCCTAACAGCGCTGTATGTACAAAGAATGTAATTTTAAAACAGAAAATAAAAACCAACTGCAAACCAAACAACTACGGGAAGAAGAGAGAAACACTGGTTCACACGTCTGAGTCATTTCTCTGACCTGTAGTACGTAATCCAGAGCGAGGTGTCGGAAGCACTTGCGGGTGATGCTGAGCGTGCTCGTGGCTTCCTCGACCTCGTGAGGCTTGTTCCTCGGCGCCTGAGCGTTCTTCACCTGCGCTATTTCCATATCTTCGCGCACCCTATCAAAGTGCTTCTTGGTCTCCTTGAACTTCCGAACATCCCTGACAGACACAGACGAGTGAAATTTAAATACAGCCACCGAGCCAAACGCTCAGTTCAGGAAATTGGGGATTTTAGAGTTTCAATATTTATTCAAGAGTCGCCACAAAGTCAGAGTGAGGTTAGAGGAAACCTACTTCATCTCGATTGTTCATGATATGTCTGTGACAAAATATCTTGGCTGCAAAAGGTTTGCACTCTGTTCAATATTTCAAAAGACCAAAAAGGTTTTCATGGGTAACAAGGGCACGTCTGCACTTTAAAATTTGTGGACTTTGCCTTTTTCTACCTGTGCTGAATTTTTCATACACATAAAGTTCTGCAGGGGAATACCTGACTGAAGCATCGTGAATTGTAGGTTTACTCACTCTTTCACAAAGTTGTGCAACTGCTGCTTCACAGACCTCTGAGCTTGATCAAACAGGATCTGAAACAGACAGAAAGAAGGAATTAGCATTTCTTGATCATGTTTTGAAACTTTGTATACCAGAGCAGAAGTTTTATATGTTGCTGGTGCATGTGTATATATATCAATATATCAATCATTTAGAGCTGGAACAATTAGTCAGTTGACAGAAAAAGAATTTTTCAAAGCAAAATGCCAAATATTATCTACTTCCAGCCTCTCAAAAGTCAGGATTTGCTGCTTTTCAAGACCTCAGTTTGGGCTTTAATAAACTGTGATGGGCACTTTTCACCATTTTCTGACATCAGGAGTAGAAGTATAAATTAGCAGAAAATGGAATACTCAAGTAAAGTACCTCAAGATTGTACATTAATTTAGTACTGAACTGAAAAAAATGAGAATGTCGCACAACCTTTTTCACAGCAGTTAGGAAGGAAAATAACTGTTCTACTGTCAAACCACCTCCATGTATTTTTAACCAACAGAGGGCGACAAAACACAACTTTTCCCCCCCAACGAGATGCATTCAAATGATGCAAATCAGCCCTTAAGGCCTGGTGGAATAAATGAAAGAAGAAAGCCACTCGGACTCGAACACACCCGCTCTAATGCAACAACACACAGCCGTCAGTTAGGTGTTTTACACCCAAGATCCCTCCTCCTCTCCTTCACCCTCTGAGCACATTGTCTGTGATTGCTCCTGCCATCCCACTGCTGCTGCTGCTAAATAGGTCACTCGGGCAGAGAGGGAGAGAGGAAGTGAGGGAGGGAGGGAAGGAGGAGTTTTTGGTTCAATGTGACACTGCAGAGTCTGCATCCAATGCAGGGATGCAAACCCCACTCATTGTTGTAGCCTGTGTCCTGTCACAAGCTACAACTGAGCAGCTAACAGCTGAAGGGCTCGTGTCCTCATCCTGCCTGAATAATTGGATAAACACGTGTGTGTGTGGATTAGAAGATTTGAGTTTGCAAGGCCCTATGAAACTGGGCTTATGGGTGTTTCAACCCAGGGATTACAGGGGCTGATGATGAGTAAGACTCTTCTCTATTGTTGCAACTGTTGTCGGCACACAGAGGCAGCCACTAACGAAATGAAAAATAAATATAGATAAGTTTAACTTGATGAGCTTTCAAAATAAAAATGTGGCTCAGATGGAAGTGGTCAGCTTTACTGCATTCCTGCCGCCACCTCTAAGAGAGAGAAGTGTTTGTTTTGATCGTGGGTTCAGGCCTCATTTTACTGCTCTATAAACTCACTGGGTCTAAATATGTGTGAAAGTGGAACAACAAAGAGGCTCTCCAACTCTTTTTATTGTTTTGTGATTCCTATCATCGCATCAGAAAACCACCCACTTCACTGTATGTGATTAACGAACAAAAGAACTCCGATACAGCAGCATTTTCCAACCCACCAACAGGTGAGCCAACGTTTCTAGTGGAGTAAATAAACTGTTTTTCATGGCTTCTTGCAAAGTGTCATGTTCAAAGGCCGCCCTGTTTGACTGCAAATCACCAGGGTCTGATCACGCATGTGTGGTCAATCTGTTTCCCTGGCTGCAGTTTAACAAGTTCTCAGAAAAGCGCGAGTGAGAGCTGGAAGTTTGTGCCGTCGAGGGCTCCCACAAACACGCAGTGACTCAAAACAAGATCAGCGGGGCAGCAGCGGTGTGCGGAGGCCATAAACACCCGAGTGTAAGATTAGGTTGGGCCGCGTGCAGACGGGACTGAGGTGGATGGCGGTTCAACGTAAAACCACGATCTTTAAATGCTGTCAAGTCAACAAGTGCGCCCGCCATGATGTTTGTGAGTGAGTGGTGGCAGGAAAGCCGCTATGAGACTCTCTGACTCTGGGGTTAGTGCAGCCTGTGGCATTCCTGAGCTGCTTTATGGCAAGTTGACACCCTACTTTCAGAGGACCGAGAGTTCACAGGTTGTCTCTGCTTGATGTAAACTAACCCAACTGAAAGAGAGGAAGGCAGGATTAACTATGCATTGCCTGAAGATATACAATATGCCTAAAGGGATATTGTATTTTAATTAGCCACTCTGGTGATGTAGCTCTATGGATGGTGATGGTGGGTTTGGTCTGTCAGTCCGATGGCGACTAAGATTTGTGTTAGCAAATACTGGATGGTGGCAAGTGCATTTTCATATGATGGACAAGGTTAATAAGGGTACACACTCCCTTCCGATCAAAGTCTGCAAAGGTCCGATAATCTGATGGTTCTGAAGATGATCTTGTCAGATTGTCCTGTGGTGTGAGGTGTGTTCAGAGTGATTTTACCCTCCCTGATCTGCTCAGAAAACAACTGGGACCACTCCGATAAATATTAAAGATGTTCAATAAGGAGAGCCGAGCATGCACTCTGTGGATTATCATGTGAAACAGAATGATAGCCAATCAGGATACTGTCATTCGCCATGTTTGTGTCTATCGCATTTCTAAATAGTTAGTTAGTCGCTGTAATTACATTTGATTCAATAAATACTAAAGAAGAAAAATGAAGATTTTATAATTTTTTTTCCTTAGAGCTGACTTTAATGTTAGAATACTACATGATAATGCTAGCGTTATCATGGGGCTAATGTTGTAGCTACAGATATTCAGTTGTGTGTTTAGACAGTTACTGACTGTCAAAACATTTACTCTTGTTTTCGACAGAACAGCACAGGAATGTGATCAAACAAAGAAAACACTGTCACGCATGTTATAGGTAAGAAAAGAATATATGGCTCATCTTCTCTGACCTGATATCAGAGCTAAGGAATGAGACGGCTCCAACGCCGTCACAATGGACCACTGTCCTGAGTATCAGTTCACTAATTTCCCTCTCATTCCAGTGGCATGTTGGGACACAGACTGATCTAATGACATCAATCGAGCAATTACCCTCAGCCCAGACTGTGCACAAGAGTGAACACACAACTTCGTTTAAGCACCTCTGCTAAATCGGAGAGAAAATGTCATAGTGTGGCAAGACAAACTGTTGTTTTTAGATCTAATCCAGGAGGGTTGAGTGGTCAGACAGCTCTGCTTCATGTTCACAGTTACTGAAATAAAAAGTCTAATAGGTCTTCTGCTGTTGCAACTCAGCAGCTTTGCTGTCTGCAGTCAAATAGACTTCCATTGTTCTCTGTTGTTCAAAGTTGACGCGCAAATCACAATATTTCCCTAACCTAACAACAGGTGGGACTCTGGATGTGAAGCCTAGTCTCTAATGTGACAGTCAAGTGCTTTGGATGACCGCTGACCTAACAACATAATCTCATTCTCAGGTAAATCCCCAAAAATCTGAGTTTAACATCTGCTACTGCCGCAACATGAAGAGACAATTCACGGTGAAAAGTCTAATAAAGGTATGAGATGCTAATAATAATTTGGCTTCTTTCACAAGAACAGATTTGTGTCAACATTAGTACTTTCATAGTTTTCATTCAGCCATATAAGAGGCAGGTCTGTGTGTTGATCAATCGGTTTCATCTCCAGTCCTCTAGTAAAGCAAAGTTATTTTTTGTCAAATGAAACTGCTGAAACTCGGTTACTACTGGAAATTGTGACATCTTCCCTCACAGATGCAATCTTAAAATAGATTAATAATCAATGTACTACTCTGCTTTTTTACATCAAAACATACACTCAGCTGCAGTATATGTATATATATATATATGAGCAAAAGTCCATGTAATATTAAAATAACTTGGAATATATCACGTCTATTGCCCTTATTATTTATTTATCTATTATGTGATGAAAGTGTCCTTTCAGTAAATGGATGTCTGAGCAACTGGAGATCAAAACTGCTGTTTACATTCATATTGTTAAAGGGCTTCAGGGCTAATCTTACCATTATAAGAGGGTCGGTGCTGCATAGCACAGCTAGTGAATGACCAGCTGTCAATATGACATATATTAAGGAACAAAATATGGGAGTGTTTAAGTATCAGTTTCTTAGTCAGGCGACTGCATCCAACACATTTCCATATATTTTTACTTTCTAAACAAACGATGCAGTCTGTAAGGAATGATAAGGATTGCATATGCAGACCAAAAAAAAAAAAAAAGCGCCTTCCTACTGTGTCTTGCTTTGTTTTCCAGTTTCCAAATATAACTGAGACACTGGTGCTGGCATCCCACATGAGGATACACTCACTCCCTCAGTATGTAGAGGATACATGTTCTATTCAAGGCATTAAAATCCAGAAAATCATACTGCACGTAACTGAAAATGCATCTGAAAATCATACGTAATTATAGCCTAAATTCTTCCACTCGTGCATGTTTTCTCCCCGTCTACCTACTGTAAATCCCAGCAGCCCCTGTGTTTAATCCTTTACTGTTTTCAATGCATTAAGACTTGGCAGCTCAGATGTTAAGTCTCTTTGCATCTCTGTGTCAGTCTCCCCTCATTTCTAATGGATGCTCAGAGAGTCAAACATAAGTCAATAATTTATTGAGTATTCATATGGAGTTTCATGCTTGAGTTAAAAAGAGACTGTTAAAATGTTGGCCTGATTCTGATGCTGCCCATCTGAAAGAAAACTCAATTGTGAAATCTTTTGAACGGGAAAAAGGGACGCAACAGTCTCTGAGCTCAAGACGAGAAGGAGCTACACTTGGCTTGTGTTTGACATTCGTACAAACAGAGCCTGTTTGTTCTGTTGTGTGGTATTGGGACTGGCAAGAAAGCCAAGCTATCAGGAAATGGAGGGAAGCAAGGGCCAAGACTCTTTTATACTTTTCTTGGCTCGGTGTGTTTAAGCTTGTCTCAGCTCAGACATATGTGCTGTTTGTGTTTATTTTATGGGCTTTAAAGGCATCTGAGCATGCGTTTCGACAAGGCCGGTTGGCACTCAGCGGCCCCCATTTGTACGGTGCTATTAAATATTCTTGAGTGTCTGCTGCGTAGCGGATAAGCGCAGCGGCAGCTGCACACGGCAAAGCATGCACACAGAGGGACATCCGTCACAAGTAGCAGATATAACCATCATCATTTCTTATTCATTGGAGTCCCTCAGCTACAGGGGGAGCTACACAGTGAAATGCACATGATGTCTTTCCTGATTAAAAGACGAACATGTATAAGATGTCAAGAGAAAATGTTACAGCTTCAGCAAATAAAATCAGCAGATCACAAGACTTTCCTCGCTGCGTTCAGGCCACGCCGTTGCAAATATTATCATCTCGGGGGGAATCCCTCGTATCGCTTCAGTCTCCCACTACTCTTACATCCACCGCCCGTTCTCCTCTGCTCTGCTTTTACATCAAAGCAACAAAGAAAACCTTTGAGAGCCAATCATATTAATGTCCAGTCAGACTCAGACTCAGGCTCTAATGGACTGGAGGGAGGGAGAGGGGAAACAGGAGGCTGAAAACCCAGCTGAGCTTACGATGGAGGAGGCCAGCTGGTCCCAGGCCAAACCACGCTCTGTTGTGGTCTCTTAGTGTGACACACTGAACCAGACGAACATGGGGGAATCTGTTAGTGTGACACTGATGGACTGATGGAGCTCTGAAGTCTGATTTTGACTGGAGCTGTAAAAAAACATCAACAATACAAGCTAGAAAAGCAGCTTTTTTTATTTGCAGAACTGCCCCCGCAAAGAAGGTTATGTTGTTCATTTGTCAGCAGGATTATGCAAAAAGTACTGAACCAATTTGCACCAAACTTGGTGGAGGGATGGGGAATGGGCCAGGGAAGAAGCTCTGGGTTAAAGAATTGCTTAGCAAAGTCTCTTTTTTCCTTTCCTACTGTTTCATACATGTGCAATAAGTTTATCTTCTTAATATGTTATTTATCTTTTTTTCTTCTGTGTTTGTAAACTTTGGGTGGGTGGGTGAAGGGAATAAATCTTATTGTTTCTAAATGTAAAGTACATAAAAAAAGATCCCTGCACTATATTAGTAGCTCCCAGCAATTTTAACTGAGTAATGTTTCGATCTACTACAATGCCAATCGAAACGTTCAATTAAAATAGCTGGGAGCTACTAGCACAGTGTGCAGATCTTTTATACTGAGACATGTCTAATATTTACCTCTTATGGGATCCTTTAGGGTGCTACCAAGGAACACATTTTTAATACTTCAATTTATACAATTTATATAATTTATTAAATGTATAACATGTGAACTGGTGAGATTTAGAGGTGTTGCCAGGTTTTTGTTACCTTCGAATAGAGCCAGATTAGCTGTTTCTCCCTGTTTCTGGTCTTTATTGTCAGCTCCTGAATATAGCCTCATATCTCGTGGATGCTACGAAAAGTGGCAGCAATCTGCTCCGGTGTCAAAGGTTAATTGTTGCCTAACGAACTTATATCCTTTCTGCCTTGTTCTTCACAATCCTGCCTGTCTGTTATCATGTCTTCTTATCTGTCTTCTTCCTTTTCATTGCTGTGTTTTCTGCCTTTACTCATCACTACACTGGCTGATCCCAGACAACAGCACACTGTTGAATGGCCTCATGCTATCGACAGTCACGCACATCCATACTGTACACGCGCCCGGCCATATGTAACACACTGTGTGACATGTCAAGGTTATACAGGGTCACTTCTGTCTAACGGCTAAAGCCTGAGCCATTAACCCTCCATTTGTAATGCTTAACTCCCAGTACCGATAGACTGGGAGTGAATGGGTTGGAGGGAGAGTCTGATTTGCGATGACACATCTTTGTTGCAGCCTCAGAAAGGAATGTGATCCCCACACACACACTCACACAAACACTGCACTTTACGGCACTGTCAGGCACGCAACGGGTTCAAGCTAATGGACTTCAAAGGGCCATGGAGGGACAGGATGGGGGCAGGGGGTCAGGAGCCTTGAAGGCGGGGAGGGGAAACCACACAGCAGTGAAGTGCAAGCTCTGTTTGAGGTCAGGGGAAAGATGTGGCTAATGAAAATACAGTAACAAAACAGGGGAGGCGGAAAATATGGCAGATAACTGCTTTTAAAAACTTCACTGTGCCACGTTCTGATCCTTTATAAAGAGGTCATAACATGTAAATAATGGCTTTATTAATGGCTAATGGGTCACATTATTTAATCATTATAAATCATATCAACATTTTGTCAATAATTTATATAAAATTTATATTTATATTGCTACAAACAGCTGTAGTGTTTCTGTGTTCTCAGCCAACAAAAGCTGATTAGACAGGTCTGGAAATAAATTGATAGGGAATTCAGATTAAGTGTTTATTAATGTAGCTTTCAACAACCTATAACTCTGACTGTGCGCCTCCATAACAGGATGCTGGTACATAAAGAGATTATATGAATATCAATAAAACATAACGTGATAATAACTCTATAAAGTATGACTTAGTTGGAGAAGTAATAATTGTTGAAAACACTTAAAATGTCCTTAATATATCTGCCTTTAACTTCATTATAATACGTTGTGTTATCACACATTTATATACAACTTCTAGATAACAAATTGGGGAGAGGACTGGACAGGACTGACAGGTGCACAGCGACAGACAGACAGATTTAATGATGTGTGAAAGACAAAATCCATGTGGAATCAGCTCAGCCTGATGCTCTGTGTCGCACTTTACAGGACCCTGGTGAGGCCTTAAATGCCACTTTCTGTCAGCATTTCAAGACAGGGTGAAGTCATTGTGCTGGTGTGTCTTTGTCTTTACTGTATGTGGAACATGTGGGGACAGTCTGTGGAGCGCAGGCTGACTCACCATGTGGTAGTTGATGATCTCCTGGAGGCTCTCCCCGCACTTTTCCAGGCAGTCCTGCAAAGAAAACAGCACAAAAACATTCTTTAACTACATAATGTATAAAGAAATATTCTCATAACTGCAGCTGTAATTTGCATTTGAGAATAACAGAGGCAAATAAAAAGCTGTCACAAACGAAAACCAAAATTTATTTGAATTCTAAATGGAAGAAAATGAAAAGATCCACAATGCTAAAATTAAGTCGCAGCTGGTTAATGTCACTGAGGTGTACTTTTGAGCTCTGGAGGATTTTTTCCCTTGAACCTTGTACGGGAAAAAGGAACTGTAATTGCAGGGCTGATTCAGATCTTTTTTTACAATGGAAACTACAAATATGAACAAGACTTTAATAAGAAACTCACAATTAGTCATGCAACTGAAGCCAAGAAGGCTTTTAATAGTACTTAATGTCAGCAGCAATGAAAATAGTCCAAGACGCTGGTGCTGTGAGCCGAGCCAGAAGTAAGTTTCCAGACCCGATCTGATCCTTGCTTACTAATCTGTTAGTAATCAGGTTTACTCACACGCACAAAAACGCACACATGTACAATACAATACAGAGCTGCGAGGCTATAACACCCAAAGAGGAGGAAAGTCCCCCATCCCTGGAGACATTTATGGAAACAATCTCCTCTGCTAAATGACAGAAAAATATGACAAATAAAGACAATAAAGCCACAATAGAGACGATAATGGATCAAACAGAGGCGAGACGAAATGACTTGGACGCGTTTCCGCCTCATCAGAAAAACTCACCGAGATCATCTCATCCTTCTTGCACTGCTGAGACAGATCCCGGATCCCGTTGACAAAGAGTTTGTTGGCGCTCACGTACGCCTTCCCCGCTTCAATCATCCCACTGCATAGCTTCACCAGCTGTGGAGAGAAGAGACACATTTAGAGGGGATAAATGAAGGTGTCACACCGTACTGTGCATTTTTGGGGCTGTCACTACGCATTAGCAGGGCTGTAGCTACCACTAATAACAATGTCAGTCACTCCCGGAGCACATGTGCGAGCAGCTGAGTGCACAATTTGACTTTTGTGTGAGAACGAAAAGACAATTTTTGTTAATTTGATTGATGGAAACATGCTGACACCAACATATATAAAGTATATCTGGGAACCAATGTCAAGATCCTGTCCAGTTTAAAAAAAGTTTCCTCGTGTCACAAAATGAGAGGAGGGGAAACTGTTTTTTGCACTTTAAAATGAATGCCTTGTTCATTGTTTTTTAAAAAATATCACAATAACTATCGTATCGTGGACTTGTTACTGACAAATTATTGTATCATGAGATTTTAATATTGTTAAATCTGTAGTAAGTTACAGTAAATCATATCAATGTGTGTTTCCTGCCTGTGTGTTAAGATCTAATGAGTTTTGACTTAAATTCTCCTCGGCCTGTGGAGGCTTGTGGCTTTCTCTTTTGGCTTTGTCCTGAAAAATGTCTGTGTCTATTACAGCCCACATCCTGTAATTTCCCTGATGATTAACATTAGGTAAATGAGTTAAATGGGTTAAACTGAGCACAGTGAGTATTTAATTCCCTACCTCCACCTATGATATTAATCCTGTCCAAATCGGACTTTAGACTTAAATTTCAAGCAGAGTAAAGTTGAAACAGCTTTAGAGATTTATGTAGGGAGATAACATTTACAGAATAGACAGATGAAGATATATGTCAATTACACCAAGGCTCAGTGAACTATCTGCTCCACCAGAGGCTCCATGTGACTACTGTAACACTGAGGTACAATCACTGCTTTAGGGCGGCAGCGTTTATGGCTCAACATCACATGCTCAGCCACAATACTCAAACTTTTGTTTCCACATCAAAATCTCCACATTTCTCCACGCTTTTAATCACGCATGGACATAGACACATGTCACACAGATGCATGTTTGTTTTCTAGTTATCACCTGCGCTAACATACGATAGTTGGGAGCGTTGTCAGGTGGGGTTCATATGTTAACCCCTGACGACAGCATCCTCCAGGGCTGGAGAATTGACGCCAGACGCTGATAAGTCAGCATGTATGTTTTGTGTATGATTTGTGTCTCGACCACATACTGTGACGTATCAAAGTGAACACACCACATTTTCTCTGTGGCTGTCAGCAGAATCCGTGACATCTGCCACAAAGTCTGCTTTGTTTAGCTTCTGCTTTCATGAGAGGAAAATTAATTTCTCCTAATTTTTTTTCACCCTGTGTTCTGTGGCCAGGCTTTCTATTTTTCTGCAAAGTCCCACTTCCTCCCATCTGCTAACCAGACATGAGACTAAGCCACTCTGCCCTTAAGTCTGAAGGACGTGTTGGACATTCTGGGGAAATACGCTTCTTAGCTTTTTTTACTGAGTAGATGAGAAGACTGATATGAAATTAGTTAAAGCAACGTTATGTAACTTTTCCCGAGGAGCAGCAACAGCGGCCTCTGCAGCCACAAGTGGTGATTGCAGGACACAAAATCAAAATCGTGTCAACTCACGTCAAAGTCAGTATTCAGCTAAAACGATTGACCAAAAACATCTCAATCCACAGCAGCTGTCTGCTAAAACAAAGATGCTAGAAGCTACTTTTAAACTGACGGAGGTGGACTGATGTGAATATGTTCAACCAACGTCACGATCCACATCTTCTCCACATGCTGCAGTGTTGTGTGACATAGTGCTGTAACTTATCACACTACTACTGGCATTCAGAAGATGCATGAAAATGATTTTGAAGCTGTTATTTTATTTTAAGGTAAAATAGTTTAAATATGAGACACAGTTAGCACAGCTAGCATTGGGATTGGAAATGGGGGGAAATTACTGTCTTAATTAAAAAAAAAAAACCTACACCTCTCCTCTAAAGCTCGCCGGTTACCATGTTTTATCTTGTTTGTTCAATTTGTATCCAAAGCAAAATGTAATAACTACAAGTTGTGGTTTTATGAGGAGTGAGAGCAACCTCCTAAACCTATAGCTGAAGCTAATAAAACAGAGCAATGTAGCATTACACATAAATAATGAGTTTAAAGTGGTGAAGAACAGAGCGCTGGAAATCTAGATCAATCAGTTGAAATGTGGCTCTAAACAGTTTTTTCTTACCCCCCTTTTCATGATCTAATTTTAAACTGTGCAACTGGATTAGATTAGAATCATTCATGCAGAGCGCAGAAAAGAGTATGAAGTGATCCCAGAACTGCAGATGTTATCAAATTTAGATGCTTGTGAGTAAGTGAGTAAAAGTGAAACTTGTTCAACTGCTCTCTCTCTCCAGTGTTTTAAAGACACAGCCTCCACCACCTTTAGCGGAGGTTCCCAACACTGATGGCAGTAAAAGGAGGACTGACTAACCCTTGCTCTCACTGACACATACCGTGATTCAGAGTCAAAAGGAGCAGATGGACATGAGCATTATGGGAAAAGCATCTGGCTGCTTCGTTACAGGGAAACTGGATGCTTTAAAAGCCAGAGTGATCCCATCTTACACCGCTGCCACGTCACGTTTTAACAGACCTGAGCTGAGCTGCTCAACAAGACTGAGCGACATTACACTGCCCATTATGTTATGTAGAGTGCTGGCTAGCAATGTTAGCTGTGCAGGATTAGGCAGTGTGGAGTAATATAACGTTGTGAGCAGCTGAGTATAATGGGCAATGTGTGTCGAATGTCTGTTGCAACAAGATATACTGTGACAGAAAGAGGAGAACCACATTCCAACATCCCTTCTTAGAGTTATTTATTGGGTATTACTGTCTAATAGGACAAAGATCAGGGTGTGAAATATATGTGGGAATTACATAAATATTAAAGATGTTTTTTTTATTTTGTTTAATATTTTTAATGAGTTAGATTCACTTGTGTTTCTGCCTGAGCAGACGAACTCATCAGCACAGACGTACACTCTCCACAGCAGCTGGCACAGCATGGATACCTTCATTAATTATGTAAATGTTGCCTCAAAGCACCAAGATGGTAGCTGACCTTTCTGTTTACACTGGTGACCTGTTACAGTAGATTCATACAGTGATTATTTGACTTTCTTGTTTGCATATTAAAATGAGGACTGTAGAAGATATTTCTGTTTACATACAGAACTTTTAGCCCTTAAATGAGGCTTTAAATTTGTATTTGCTCCTCACCTTCAACATCTCAACATGCAAATAATCATTAAAGTACAGATAAATAGAGAATAATTCTAGGTTATTTGATGTTATTTTTGTGAGCTTTTTGTGTTAATCTGAGGTTCTTTAACATGGTATTTATGGGTCAAAGACTCTTGAGAACCTTTGTACTTCACACACTGCCAAATACAAGGGGTCTGTTATTGAATGCTGATGTTAATAGTTGATAAAAACATCTCTTTACAGAATATAAAGGCATCCAAACAAAACAAAATCTGTTTCTGAATTTAATATCTAAAAGCACAACTTCATTTCTTTATTATTTGCATGTTGCATTGTTACACAAAACTACAGTGGCTTGTAAACCATCATGTAAATGACGCTGCTCTTAAAACTTTCAGGTGTGTCACACCTTTAACACTGATGTAACTGATGCCTTCAGGTACACACGCTTTAAAACCAGACTGGCACAGAGCTGCAGCCAATGGCTCCATATAAATTCAGCAACAGAGAGGAGATGGAGCAGATGCCACTTGGACTGAGCTCAACTCACGGCTTGTTGAGCAAGAAAACAAGCATGAACCAACAGTGTGGGCTGGCCCTGCTGAATATAAATAGAGAGGCTGTTGCACGGTCTTTGCCAAAATGTTACACAAAGAGGAATTTTAATGTTGACTTGAATGACGTTATCCTACCTGATTTTTTCTGGCACAATTTAGTGGCAAGTAAGTAATTTTATTTACAGCATACAGCACTTTTCAAGCTTGTGTTTTACACGAAGCACAAGCAAAATAAAACGTATGAAGATGCCACAGATAAAGATGAATATGTGATTAAAAACATGCACAAATCGGGTTTCTCTGATACTTTGCTTTCCAGTGTTCTGGATCAACAACATGTAATGCTCAACCAGCAGCATTTTCACTTCTCCAGCCAGTGAAAACTGGTGTAATATCTACTGCTTCGTCTGCATTTTAGTGGTTTTCACTGTGTTTACTTCGATGCAACATGTGGTATACACACAAGGAGCTCTGACATCAGGTTTGATCCCAATGTAGTGCTAGTCTCAACAGAATTTTCAAATTATTAGCAAAAGAGGATATGACCTTCAATTGACTATCATTATCTGATAATGAGGAGCAGGGTTTTTCAGTCAGGTGCCATTAAATTACTGCATTAGAGGAGGGCGTTAATGAGATGATGCAATTAAAAGAGCATCAGTCAAACCTCAAACAGCAGGAAACCATTACGAAAACATGAGTAAAAAGACTTTTATGTTTGTGTCGTATTCATTTGAAGGTTACAGTGTCTTCATCACTCCACATGGATCTGATATTTTCATCTGCTTCTATTTTTCGTCTCTTCAGTGGAAAGCTTCACATACATGATTTTGTTTTCATCGATACACAAACTCTTTCACCTCAGCCAAATGTTCTTTGATGTAGACTTTTTTGAATTTATTTCAAGTTTTTTAATGTGGAAATTCTAAATATGAATAAAAACAGGTGGATACAATTTGCCAATCATTTCCTGTCCTGTTATTTAGTGCCCATTTTCTCCTAAACAAATTTCTTACCTTGTCTAGTTTTGCCTCGATCTCCACAACCTCCGTCTCCACCTCATCGATATTTGCCCTGAAAAACAAAAGCAAGAGAAGCTGTCAGTTGGTGCGTGGAAATTTGTTACTGTATAACTGTAAAGAAATTCCATTAAGGTCATTCATCTCATTGAAAAACAGCCGTTCCACAATCTGCTTGTGATTTCCCACGTTCACAGAAAGTATGAGGACACTCCATAAATCTGTGAAAGACAGATGGGGGGGGGGGGCCTTTTTGCGAAAGCCAAAGCCAGAGACGTGTTCGCGCAGCAACAGGCACATGAGAGTTTGGGTTGTACTTTTAAATGAGCGGGACGCCGTCTTGGTGAGCGGTTGAGCTCGGTCTGTCAACGCAAAGCGACGAACACGGCCTCCACACAGCGAGGGGGTGAGGTCGCCTGGCTCATCCCGCAACCCCCGAATTCACCGACTCGCTTGTCAACACCACCGCCACTGATATCACACCCAAATGCATCTGGAGCCAGACCCACAGGGAGAGGTGGAATTTACACCCAGAGCCTCACAGCTGGATGATGTAACTCCCAAAAAAAATCCCACTCAGTAACTTCTCCACAGCTGATGTCGGACAATATTTGCAACTTGCCAAACACTCAAATTAACAACATGCCCCCATTACATTATTAGAAAATGTAATCTGGTCGCAATTACATTTCTTACAAAACCTGTTTGCTGTTGCAGTTTTGTTGTATATACATGTGATATCTAGGAGACAGGGCTGGAGGAGGAGGAGGTTTCCAAAGCCATCCGACTTCTGAAGAGGTAATCTGGCAGCTTTCTCGGACACACACTTAAAGCTCGCTCTCCATTTGATATCAAGGAGATAGAATCACAGCTCTACACAGGCAGGAGCTCTGTGATGAGAGTATCTGTGGCACATAACGGCCATGCCTGGCAGGATATAAAACTTGGATTTCTGTCTCATCTCTTCCTCCCTGGCCTTGGGTGGATTAGCCTGCTTGGCCGGGCTGCAGAGAGAGAGAGAGAGAAAGCTCAGGGGGGACGAAGGATGGCACGTGCTCGCTCGCTCCTCTCCACCCCCACAGCTTTTACTCCCACCATCTCCTTTTTCTACGGAAGTGAGGGAGCGGAGGGGGGGAAAGAAAAATACTCCAGGGAGGAAATATCTGTCAAAAGCTCGGACTCACGCAGAATGGAAACATACATTATCTAAATAATCAATACCATATTATTCCACGTGTGGACGTGTGTTATTGTGACCTCAGCTGATCTCCTACCGAGCAGCCTTCAGCCAACCACACCCAGGGATAATCTTGCAGTGAGCAAAGCTGTTTTCATTGCTGATGTCATTTTTGAAACTGCCCTTTTTTTTATGTGATAATGCAGAGCTTAGCGGGTTCTCGTTTTTCAGCAGGAGCCAGACACATCTTGAAACATTATTCAGATATTTTGTCGTCTACAGATATCCAATGCAGTTCATAAATTATCCATTCTAACACAAACACAGGCGCTCTGCTGCACCTTTGATATGGACTGACATGATTAAAGTTCTTCTCTTCTTATTGTAAAACTTAATATTTAATTACGTTTCCTTGGCCATAAGATCTTTATTGAATGGATCCATTAAAAAAATAAACCACATTACTGCAAGCCATTTTCCAAACTGTTCCTGGACAACCTGTTGGTTATTCAGTCTGGATATAAAGGCTCATAACCTAAAAAGTGTTGAAAACATTAACCCCAAGAAAAACAGCTTCATTTTAGGACTGGGAGTAATATTTTTATTATCGACTGAGCAGCAGATAGACAAAACAAATGAATTGTTTAGTCAATAAATGTTCAAGATGTCCGTCACAACTTCCCAAAAATCTGGGTGACATATGTCTTGTTTGGTCCAACCAACAGTCCAAAACCTAAAGATATTCAGTTTGTAATGATGTTAAACAGAGAGAGGCAGAAATCCTCACGCTGGGAAAAACAAGAGACAGAGAAATGACTGAAACTATGAATCGAGAATGAAAATATTTACAGATTATTTTTCTGTTCTGTTCAATTTTCTGTTCTGCTTCATGTTCAAGATCACGATTATCATGTTTATTAAAAAAGATGTCTCAGGCTTTACAGATGGGAAACTATATATATATTAAGTTGCTTAAGATGTCGGTCAGTGCCTTGTGGTGACGGCTGGGGATGGCCCTGGATCTCCTGCACACCACTGCTCCAAATGGAAACTGAACCAGAGTGGATCAACATGGTGACAGCCCAGCCAGATGATCCAGATGTGCAGACTCTGGCTCTTGGGACAGCTGCTCCCACTGAACCCAAACCCCCCAGGGCTGTAACCCCCCACTGCCCCATCTCGCCGCACATGCCTCCCATAATGGATGCACACAGTGCCCCCGGGCCCGTAGCCACGGCAACCATCTCCTAAGTGGGCCGCAGAGGTCCCACGATGCGCTTGTGAGTTGACCCTTATTCACACCACAGGGAGCGGAGGAGCTAAGTAGATAATAACATGACTCACAACAAGGCTACTGTGACAAGAGACGACCATCGCTGCACCATTAAAACCTCGTCAGGAGACTATTAAACAGCAGTAAATCTGCTCATGATTCACACCTCAACTTCACCGACGTCGCTAATTGACTCGTGAGTCGATGGTTGCTCTGTTCAGCTGACTACAACAAAGCAGCAACAACACAGTAAGTTTAGAATAATACGTTTCTCTAAGGAGACTGAGGTTATACACGCCTGTTAGTGTGCAGGATTAGTCTGGGATCATTTATCTGACGTGGAACAGTGCAGTTAAGCAGCGGTGTAAAAACATAATAAACACAGAGATTGTGCTGAGCAAGCTGCAGCGCCGGTGGTTTCTGGCTGCTGACGGGGCGTCCAGAGGAGCGGCTGAGGTGCCGTTTACTGGCCCCCAAAAAAGTTGCAGAACAACTCTGTTTCTCCTTAATCCATGAGCTGACTCACCATCCTAACTAGTTTCACATGATGCCTTGAAGTCTTCTGAAATGTTGTAATATAAAATAACATTTTGCAAAAGCTGGCACTGTTTTGACTTTCAGATGTTCTACTGTTTGTTCCAGAAAGGAGTGGTAGAAAATTTTTGACCAATGGAAACAACACAGCATTAAGAACTTGTTAGCAAACAGCTGCTTATTTACACATCCAGGAGCTATGTAGCAACAACATATCATTTGGTGTTGTGTTTGATGAATATGAGTCCAACATTCACTCTCCTTTTAGCTGCTCCAGTGTTCACCAGCTTGTCTCTTAACTGTCTGTTTACTGTTTGTTTACAATTAGTGGATATAAGTTTTTTTTCCTTTAGTTTAGTCCTGTTGTCCTGTGAAACCTTTATATAAAAATGTTAAATGTTAAAAAATACTTAATTACAGGTTAAAGTCCAGCATTAAAAACAACAAGTTTAACAAAGTAAAGGTACATATTATCGCAAAATGTGCCTAAAGCATCAAACGTAGCAGTGCTTATAGAAAAATGAGCCCTGTGAGTTTTATACCATTACATAATAATCACTGAGCAATAATGCTTAGATATAATTAACATTTTTGCATTGTGCATGCAAAACATCAGTGATTTGCTTGATTGATATTGACTGAATGAGCAGAAAACGCCTTCTTCTTCCACAGGAAAATGAAAAATAAGCCAGGACATTATCTTACTTTCTATGAAAAATCCTAATAAGTAAACAGTAACTAAGTAAGTGTCAAATAAATGCTGTGGTGCAAAAAAGTAAATACAGAGTAGAGGTATAAAGTAGCATGAAATAGAAATACTCAACTACCTCAGCTTTGTACATTGTGGTGCAAAAATGAGTAACTGTGCTTTACTTTCCACTGCAGCCAGTAAATGTGTCTTGGCTGCTGCATATGAACCGGATGGCTGAAGACGATGCAGCTGGGCTCAGATGCCCCAGAGGGTTATGTTTTCAGAGGAGAACTGGTGGTCTGGACGGAGAACGAGCAGGTGGGATGCTGAGGAGGAAGCCAGCGTCGTGTCCAGGTAGTGACCCCTAAAATACATCCAAACCCAAAAGGGGTCCACCAGCTGGGGCACGGTAACTAAACCTACAGACAGCGGCCCGGCTGGGGAGAGAGCGAATCAGCCACTGAGTGATGCAGCGGAGTCAGTGCGCTCTGGTCTCTGTGCCAGCATACAAATGAGAACAGCTGTGGAGCAGAACGAGACGCTAGCTTCAAGTGATCCTCAGTAATCAGCACACTGTTTGATACCAATCTGCTGTTTGCTCCTTCCTACACTCTTCAATCTTTTTCAAATCTCATCTTAATTCAAAACCTACCACAAAAAGGCTTCATCAGTGTGAAGACTTTGGGAGGCTATAGAGGAGGGGGTGAGGGGAGGAGGGGAGGTAAGAACGGTTGGAGACAGGGCGGCCCAGTCTGTCTGAGGGCCCCATTGTGACAAAGCAGCTTCCTGTCTGGAGAAAAGGCGGCATTTTGTCATAATATTGATTGCTTTAGTGTCCTAATTGAGGCCGGTCTACAGGGTTGAGGGCCGGGGGGGGGGGTGGATCCCCGAGCATATTCCCTTCAGCTTCGCTGAGCAGCAGCTCGGGTTATTCTTAGCTGTCCCCCACCCTCCTCCTCCTCCTCCTCCTCTTCTAGACCACTACATGAACTAATGCAGGGTCAAGGAGGCACCCCTGGCTATGCTATGCCAAGCACTTAAAAAATAAACCCAGTGCATTTTCGGAGCACAGAAATATCTTACCTCCTCACACACTTGAATTTGCTACTACTAAACCTCTTTTCCTGAACAGCAAACGTCTGCTGTAACATAAACTACAGCTGTTAGCATGTCCAGCTCACTAGCTTGCTGCCCTACAGTAGGAACCCTACCACTACCTTGGTTCGTGGGGCATCCAGGATTCAGATTACCCTCCCTGAATGCTGGATGCTATCAGAGGTTAGCAGTTTAGCTGCTCTAAACCTACTTTGAGGACGTTTAAACCCCCGCAATCTCAGCCAATTCATCCTACAAAGCCTTTTCTCATCTCATGATAAAAGTGAAAACATATGACATGTAAATTAGGCTAGCAAACAGGATTATCAATATCACACTTACGGGACTAGCTAGCTTTTTAACAACAGTTCTGTCTCTGTGTTTGCTTTTTTCTTGGGATGTTTAGCTTTAGCCTCAGACTTTAAGCACAATATCACGTCATATCACAACCTCCAGTTGTTACAGCTGGTTCAAGTTGAAAGCCAAGTCCTGATCACCTTCCACGATCACTTCACCCAATGTGCATTTCTCAAAGTTGGGAACCTGTGTCCACATTTTAGAGGAGGACATAAGACCCGGCAACACTGCACTACATTTTGGATGAGGAAATATTGTATTAGCATGTGTTTTGAGTGCCCACAGCCAGACATTTTATTCTGTTATGATATCATACGGTTATAAAACACATAATAAAACACCAGCACCAGTCATCATGGCTATTACAGACAGTCAGCTGATCCCTGGTGCAGTATGAGCAGTGAACTGATCTAATTTAGCTCTACTATGTCATTAGTGGTCGATGTGTCAGACTACTGTTGATGTGAGTCTCCAATTTTTTCCAGCTCTCTCAGTCCTTCACACTTAACTTTATATTATAGAACTGGTGAGATATTTGCTAAAATGCAGCCACAAGATAATAACAAGCAGCAGATGCCCACTTTTGTCTTGCTCTGAAATTAAGGACCATTGTCTCTGAAAACATTAAGAATTTCGATGGTAAATTTGCCTCTGGTATCATTGTAAACTGCATTATGTGACGTTTGACAGGCAACACGCCACTAACTAATCAGGGCTTGATTACCACAGCCTATCCAGAAAGTAAGCAGCCCATTTTGCAAGCCCAAACTTAGACCTTAAGACCTCCAAAGAATGCTTTGCACTCTTCCAGCTGGCGTCACGTTCACATCATCATCCTAATAATTTAAGAATGACAATGCCGGGTAATCTGTAGTAACCCAATCCTAATGCATTTAAGGTGCAGAGGGAGTTCAAATGTCTCCAATAATACCCTCCCCAACATGTGTTCAAAGCCCTGACTATTGTTTCATAAGCCCAGGCTTTTATTTCCACTTGAAAGCTCAGATGTGCTCCTCATACTTAAGCAGGCCTGCTCTCTGTTCTGACAGAGGAGAGAGCTCAGCCGCTCTATAAACACTGCTCACATTTCTACTGAGTGCGCCGCTGTCGCTGCATTAACCTCAAACCCTCTTCAACAACACACATCTGCACTAATGGCCTCACAGAAGTGACATGTCTGCTGCGGCAATAATTACTCATTTATGCTTCAATTACACCGTGCTGCAGGCCCGAGCATCAAGCCAGCGGTCGAACGCATGGATTTAGCAGCATGTACTGTATGTGTGGTATCCATCAATCACAGGACAAGTGGATGTCGTTCTTCACCACCGCCCCTCCCCCCTTCTGTTTGCCTACTGTGCCAAATACTTGTGTGTAGCCAAACAGGTGAGTGGCAACCATTCACCAAGCCCCATTTCTGCGGCGACAATCATCTACCCTCACAGACAGACGACCCTCCCGGCCCACCCACTCATTCAGCGGACTCAATAATACAGAGACCACCAACACTCCCACCAAACTATTTCCTCGCAGGGGCCATGTGTGTGTCTGATCTCTGCCACGTCTGTTAACATACTCTCTGCTGCTGAGTTCACAAAAGGACAGGACCTATGAAACTTTCCACAGAAAAAATATAAAATAAAAAAGCTGACAAGCAATTAATTGTTTTGGGCCAACATTCGTTAGTTTCAGCTTCTCAATTACAAGGATTGTCAGACAAAACAAGACATCTGAATCTTATAATAAGCTTTTTTTTTCCCCAGAATTTTCTGACATTATCTAGTTGAAACTTAAAAAGGAAGAGACCTGCTGCCTCTGCAACAACAACAATACAAAGGGCCACAACTAACAATTACTTTAATTACTGATTAAACTGATGATTATTTTCTGAAATATCAGAAAAACAGTGAAATATTCCACATGTCGCAATTTCTTAAAGCTCAAGGTAACATGTTAAGATAGCTTGCTTTGTCTGACTAACAGTCTAAAACCCAAAGATATCCAGTCTACTTTTTACACAAGACATAAAGCAGAAAAAGAAAAATGACTTACTGATAATCAAAACAGTAACCAATTCATTTTCTGTCGAATAATTCACTGTCAGTCAATCTACCTTAATAATTTTGTCTATAAAATGACAGTAAATAGTGAAGAAATGGCAGTTATTGTCGTGTTTTGTCTGTTCAACAACATCATCATGAAGATTCAGTCAGTTTACCATCATGTGTGACAAAAAATGAGAAAAGAAAATGTGACAGAGAAACTGGAACTGGAAGAAAAATGTTTTCCATTTTTGCTTGAAAATGACAAAAACAGTTGCTTTTACACCTTGGTTTTTGTACAATAAAAAAAACAAGCTATATCTGGTAGGTTTTGTTCATTTTGGATAGGCTAGCTGTTTCCCCCTGTTTCCAGTCTTTGTGCTAAGCTAACAGGCTGCTGGCTGTTGCTTCTTATCTATAATACACTCAGTGCAAGTGGTGTTGATCTTTCTCGTTAAGAACGTGAATAAGAATATTTCCCAAAATGTAAAACTACTCCATTCAAACGGATCCATAATGGGAAAGAACAACACAGATCGCACTGCAGCAGGAGCACAGTTTGTTTCCTCTAAACTGAACTTACTAAACCAGTGAAATACGTATGTGATTAAAACGCAGGAATATTGCTGGTGAAAATATCTATTTTGAGGCAGCCTGTCTAATCTAATTTGCATTTCAGAGACTTCTCTTTGCGTGCAACAACAAAACTGTGCGGAATTAGCCTAATAGTGTTCATTTCACACTGCAGGATTATTCTATTTATGCCCTTTTTGGTTAACAGCGGATTAAGTATGTCTGTCATATAAATGTGGTTCTGCTGGGAGTCTTTTTAAGTAACTTTTCATGCAGACAGAGCTGTCCTGCTCTTGGATTGAATTAGCTTCTGTCCTTGTCAGTGGTTTACGAGGCCTCTCATTGTGTAGAGAGAGAGAGAGGGCACACGTGTCCTTCCGCTAAAATAGACCCAGCTTTTTCTTTTTTTTTTTTTGGGGGGGGGGCCTGGGCGGTCAGGGGGCAGTAGGCAGTCACTGTGAGTCACTGCTGATTTAGTTAGGAATGCTTCATATATTGCAACACTTTATCATTATTTCTGATGAGACTTACAGCTGCAACTAATGAAAAAAAGTTGCATATGGCGGCCTTGCTGTCAATTTCCAGTGGTTGCTTGCGATACTGCAACTAAAAAAATCCCCTGCAACCAAAAAAGCATTTCCCTACTACGACAAATGAGATGTCCGTAAAACAGTTGACAGGACACCTGCAAACAGCGTTGGTTATTATTCTTTCTATTATGAATTCTTAATGTTTTATAGTTGTAAAACTTTTGCAGAGTTTTATTTTAGTGTGTCATCCAAATGTAAAAGGACCAGCAAGGGAAACGCCAATTTAGGAGCTAGAAAACTTGGGAATCATTTTCAGTCAAGAGGGTGAGCACCACCACCTTTGAGTCCAGTATCTAGTTTGGACCAAATGACTTAAGTCAGCAAGGTGTCAGTCCACCAAACCAAAAAAGTATGAGTCTGAAAATTATGAAAACATACACCATGTGCTGCTGTGGCTTCACTGTGAGGAATCTCCCGAAGCCTGAACTCAGAAACTTACAGTAAGTGCACTTGGAGCCAGCTGAGCTTACTGTAACAGGCCGGAATCAGAACATCTCTCATCCAGAAATCTGTCTGGAGTGGAAAGTTTCGGAGGGAAAAATGAAAATGCAATAGGAGAGTGAAAGAAGCAGGGAAAGGTAAAGGAGTCTGACTGCAGAGAGAGAGCTGGATAACTTGAGTCTGGCTAATCTATTCCTCTCCTGTGTGCACAGGACCTTTCCAAAATCAACACTCCTGATGGTTTTTTTTAACTGAAGGAGATATCTAGTCTGGCGATGGGTTGAGCGCTCCACCTCAGATGACCAGTCTGCCTGCTGTGGGTGAACTTTTGCCTGTCTGCTCCCTACGCCTCCTCCTCCTCCTCCTCCACCTCCTCCTCCTCCTTCCCTGCCACACCCCTGCAAACTCTCCCTCCCACATGCTCATGGGTTGGCTGTGTGGTGCTTCTCTGCACGCCGCAGACCACACCACATAAATCATGAGGGAGTAAAAAAAACCCGGGGGCTCTGTGTGTCTCCTCAGAAAGCAGCCCCAAAAACACTGAAAAAACAAAGTCAGAAACACTTTTGGTTTTCATGTCATTCACTGAAGCCACAAACAGAAGCAACATATAAAATAAATATTTTAGATGTTTAAAATAAAGGCTCCACTTCCAGGCCAGGTCTAATACCCAAACGACTGACGTGGTTAATGCTAGTGTTAACTAACTTTATATATGACCATTACTTTGCCAGAAATGACAAATGTTGAAATGATGCTTAAGATCTTCATTTGACACATTAACTGCCCAGGAAAACCAAGAGTAATTAAAAAGTTCACAAAAAGTAATAAAAAAGGAAGAAAATAAGATTTATTTCTGGTTTTACTGACTGCTTTTATATACTGTGGTTAAAGACAACCCTCAATCATATCAGAGGAGGACCGCATGACCAGACAAATTTTAGAAAAGGGCCAATATTGGTCTGTTGTATTGGCAAATAAATATAAACCCTGGTTAAAATAACATTTTTATTATTCATAATTACAAGTGGCTTTCAACTAGTCTACATTAGCCAGCTCTTGCTGACTGTTCTGGTCTCACTTTGCTTCACAATGCACTGATAGCAACTATAGCTTGTCAGTTCTGGATCACTGTGAATCCACGGTTTAACACATCAAGTCTTTGACTTCATCCAAATTTCACTTGCTCCAGCAATTTGTTATTGCATTTCCATGAAGTTGTGGGACTCAAGAGACACACTTTAAATAAATACTGGTCAAAACTGATGCTGCAGAAGCCAAGATATCCCGACTCTCAGTCCCCAGTAAGTGCTCCAAAAACACTGCAACCAGCTAGAGCTGATAAACTGGCCAGGCTGATATATCAGCAGAACATACTGCAGATATACTGGTATCTGTGTATATGTTGGCCAACAAGAAAATGAAACTAGAAAATGCCAAACTAGGACTGAAGTTATTTTGAAACAGTGTCTCCATCACATAGTTTGTCTCCCAAAGTCGATTTTTTCAACTGTGAAACGTAAAAACAAAAACTAATTTAAGCGATCTAAGATTGTCAGTGTTGTGTGTTTAAGATTTTTGGCCGATATATCATTAACAGATGTCCTAAATATCAATACCAGTATCAAAAGTGCAGTATCAGTGTAGCCATTTCAGTTTTTATGTTGCACTATTATCGAAAGTGCTTTATAATTTACCTCTCATTCATTCATTTACCAACACACCAATGCCAGTGAGCCGTCATCCAAGTTGCTGGCCTGCCCAACTTGAAGTTCAGTGTCTTGCCCAAGGACACTTTCACATTTTGGACCAGGCAGAGCTGGGGATCAAACCACCAGCCCTGATATTAGTGGATGAGTCACTCTGCCTCCTGAGCCACAGCCACACAACCAGCAGCATCATTCATGAGACTCTGTTTGCCTGGTAAACAGCCACGTCTTTCAGACTCCATGCTTCCAATTTGTAACGCAGGTTTTCTGTTACAAATTTGAAGTCACGACCCCTAAACCAAGATGAGCCTGATCATTACATCACCATGGTTTTTCTCTCCAGCTTTAAAAGGTTCTCTGCAAAGCCACAGAAGACATTACACAACAGGCTGAGTTGTACTCCTCATGATGAGTAAACTGATCTTCATGTGCAAAATTGGTGGAATGCCCCTTTAAAAAATAAAGCCTGCCTGCATGAAAATAATGCAGCACATTCTGGAAGATGAACAAATCTGTTTTTCAGACTGTTCGTCACACATTTTGTTATCTATCCAAGTTTTCTACAGAAAGAAAACCATTGAAATATAATCAAATATTCTCTCTGCTGTTGCAAATCCTCCTCCTGTATCAGCCTGCTAGTGTCTTGCTTGGACCTTGAACAACATGTGTGCATATTTTCAGACCCTCCCTTGGTGAGAGGCATTAGTTCTGGCGCTGTCCAACGACCAACCGTTCCCAGGCACTGAAGCAGCCAGGCAGTCCCTGAGCACATTACAGGGATAACATTCCCACTTAAGCTGAGCAGATGAATCCCATCTTCTCAATGTGCACATAAAGTGAACAAGAACAGAGAGACATTCTTCTGCAGAAACATTTCAAATCAAACAAAACTTCTGCAGCCAAGCTTATTCCTGCAAAAACTCCTGCCAGGGTTGTTCGTTGATCCGTCCAAGGAAAACGTCCAAAACTGAAAATCAGGCAGATTCAGAGTTTAATTTGAACACGACTTTTGATGCAGATCATTTCAAAATATGGAGTGAAAACCTCAAAATGAAAGAGGTAGTTTGACATTCTGGGAAATGTGCTTATTTGCCTTCGTGCTGAGAGTTAGATGAGTAGATCAATACCACTCTTGTGTCTGTGCGTCCATGTAAAGCTACAGCCAGCACCCGGTTAGCTGATTTTGTTGCTCTTGAACAAAGCTAGGCTAGCAGTTTTCACCTGTTTCCAATCAATTTTGCTAGCGCTTTGTTAGCATTAATAGCGGTCTACATACTAGTCTAGAAGAGATATTCAGCATCACACTCCTTTACTCCTATTTTTAGCATTTCTTTTCTTCTACTGAAGCTAGGATGCTAACTAGCTAGCTCCATCCTGTCGCATAATGCTGCTTCGCAACAGTGAGTCAAAAGCTCTTGTCTTGTAATGCTAATGTTCGCTCTGGAGCAACAGCAAAAACCTACACATAGGAGCTTTAAGCTAAGTTAAGCTAACCTGCTGTTGGCCGTGCCTTTGTATTAACTGTGCAGACTTGAGAGCGGTGTCAATCCTCTCATCTAACTCCTGGCGTGAAATCAAATAACTGTATCTCCCAAAAGGGAAATAAAGTTATTTATCCAAGTCAGTTGGATTTATCCTCTGAGGATCATTACGTCTGTTCGAAATTTCATGGCAATCCAACCAATAGCTGTCGAGATATTTCAGTCTGGACCAAAGCCCTGGACTGACTAAAAAAAAAATATTTGAAGACAGATTCAGATGACGCAACCACTCACAAACCACAGTACTTTATTTGTGGCCAAAAGTTAATGTACTAGCAGCCCTTTCACACCTCACTGGCTCATGCACTCATACAGTAAACAACGGCTGCCAAACCCCAACTCCTGAACCTGCAGCGACCCTGTGAGAGTGACCCGACCCCTGGGGAACGGGCAGCTGCCCCCCCTTGCCTGATCGGACTCCAGACTCAGGCAGCACAGAGCTACACACATAGACAAGAAGTAAGGTCGACTGCCAAGAAAAAACAGAGTATGTTTCCCCACTTTGCTTCACAGCCAGAGACAGACAGACTGCTGCTGACCAACGGCAGCAGCTGAGGAGGCCTTTCCCGCTCTTTTTGAAATCTAGTCCGCTCAAATTCGAAGCAGTCAGCCCCAGACAGATCCACCAGGACAACATGGAGACACTTCAATCAACACTACAACAAAGACATCCACATAATTTGGATTAAAGCACATAAGCATCTTTGTATGAGTTAAAGAAAGCGAGGAGAATAATTACCAAATGATAAAAGGCCCTTTCAAGTACAAAATATGCAAATGTGACAAGCACTGATTCTTTCTTCTCACTGAAGTCCTCCACTGAGATTGTTTTATAACACTCAACAACACTGTTTCCATTTATAACTTGTCTGGCTCAGGGATTTGGTGCAGCAGACAAATGGGAAAACATCTGGATTATCTAATTTTAGCTTCTACTCAGATTGATTTAAGGGCACACGACCCGAGTGAAGCCTTAGTTATTGGGTTTGATATTAAAGCAGAATTCTTCTGCTTGCGTCACGAATGTGGACCAGACGTGTCGAGGCACATGCCTGAACTCCACAATTATAACCTCTAATTCCCGTAATGTGGCAGAAAGTTTCGCTCCTGCTGCACAGGAGTTGGATCCATGAGGGTTTTCTTTCCTGTGTCAGCCTTTCCACTAATATTTCAAAGCTTTAACTATGGGTCAGCTTTGGAACAGACGTCTCCTGCACAATATCGCCTTTCATTACCCAGTCAGACAGCTGGATAGATTTCAATGTTGAAGACAGTCATTTAAAAAAAAAGACTTCGCTTCATAAAAAGCATCTTTTCAGAGCATCTTAGTCTGTTTGAATAACCCGATAACAACACTGGAGTCTGGAGGGACGGTGAAGTAGAGACAGGGTGGAGGAGGACACCACAGAGTTGTAGACTAGCATCCTTACTGAACCACACTTAGGCCATCTGTAAAAATTCAGTTTAGCTTTGATAGTTGATATGAAATGCTTGGTTGATTAACCAATTAGACAAAATTTGTCATATTATTATTTATGAGAACAGCTGTTGCAGTTGCAGCCCTAAACCTGTAAAGAGAATGAAATTATCAGTTGTTTAAATCCAAAATCACACTTTTGAGACACTGAAGTGCTGCAGGAGGTATTTTTCAGTATTTTTCACTACAGACACACTAACCGACATCTCACTGGCCCCGTTTATACCTGGCATTAACGTGCTCTCAATGCATCCTCAATGGTGCATTCACACCTGTACCTGAGCTGTCCACTTGTGATCAGATCACCAGAGGAAAGATTAAGTTGAACTAAAAAGATGTGGCATCTGACAGAGACGAGGATGCTCCGTCCTAAAACTGCGATTTCAATTTAGTCTTGAAGTTTATACTTAATGTGGTTTGCTCTTTTAGCAGTTTTCCACACGCCATTCATGATCCTAAAAGCCTCTGAAGCTTTGTGGTTAGAGCTGTATTAGCTACTAATAAATCCCCAGTCTGTACTGAACACTACAACCACAGTGCAGGAGATTATAGGGATCAGTTAGCAACAACTGATGACACCAGACAAAGAGCTGAATCTGCTGCATATAATAAGACAATATACCCAGAGAGGAGAAAAGGATGAGACAAGAGGTTTCTATAAATGCAACCGCCAATTTCAGCTTCCAGTATTTACAGTGAATTCGGAAGGAGCCATGTTTAGCTCCTCTCCTGAACTTCCTGCTGACAGCGCTGTTCTTGGAAGCAGAAAAGGAATGCAGCTGAGGAGAAGACAATGAAAGGGAACGTGACCGGCAACCTTGAATTTGTTGTGGGTCAGCGTGGAAGTCATAAACAACAACTCCCACTTTTGAAATAAACACAGGAAGAAACGACGACCCTGCTTTCGCTCTCAGCGTCTTTAATGGATAAAACACCAGCGAGAGAGAAAACCACCGCCGCCGATCGATTGAAGGGGAGCGCAGAGCGGGTGTGATGCAACAGTCTGTAACTGGACTTAACATAATATCTTACATACCACAGTATCTTTCTGCTCTTCTAGAGCAATGGTAGGGTAATACCAGAGTGCACACAACTGACACAGACCAAGAACCTGAAAGCTGCTGCAGAAAAATTTAACATTTAAAGAACAAGTCAATAAACAAAGAATCGATTGATTATCAGTGATTTAAGAAACTAAACCCAAATTAGAGTAGTAGACAAGTACAAGATAAAAATAGCCAAGAATTATAAATACACAATGAGGTAGTATCTACAAAGTAATAGTACAAAATGATAATAATATAAAGTGCAGAGTGAAAAATGAGCGTGACAGGAGATTAATGCACTACCAATTCTTACAGTGCTGGTTTATTACACCTTGGTCTTAGGGAGGGGAAGGAGGGGAGCAGGGGTTACGCATTTGACTGCCTGTTGGTAGAAGAAATTATAACTTTGACCTGATAATTGTGCTAGATAAAAAGTCAAGGGATCGCCAAGATTATTACAATTCACTGTCTGGGGAGCATGAATGATTTATTAGTTAAATTTCACTGAAAGCCAGAAATGTTAAGGTCACAGTGGTGCTAGAGGAAGAGTCAGGTGATCGCCATCCTCCGCAGATGATAAACAAAATTTGCATCCGATAGTTAATGAGATATTTCAGCCTGTGCTAAAGCTCAGCCACTAACTGATAAAAAAGATAAAAAACAATACTGGTTTAACTCATCTAAACCTCCGGTGCAGGTCTTTCAAAAGAAGAGTAGTTCAGTTTAAACTTTCCAGACCTCATGTTGAAACATCTCACTACTACATGATTGTAAAAATCGGTACACAATGGCCTTTAACGATGGCTTCAATTAGGCTTTTTGACAAACCAGCTGGGTGTAGTGGCCATGCATAATGCAATGCCAGCTCCATCCATCCCTCATCACCTGTGGTGGTAGTTGGTTGGGGGGTGGGTGGGTCATGCAATTAGGCCACAGCAGCCTATGGGGAAACGGCGCTTCAGAGAGGGAGCCAAC
Source organism: Lates calcarifer (assembly GCF_001640805.2). NCBI lineage: Eukaryota > Metazoa > Chordata > Actinopteri > Centropomidae > Lates > Lates calcarifer. The sequence goes on along the minus strand of NC_066838.1, from coordinate 23,200,889 downwards.
AGAGATGGTCACGTAGAGGAAATGTGACAGAGATTAAGCCTTTAAGCACAACAATGCTCTGCGGCGTTTACACCACTCCTGCATTACAAACTGAATGAGTTTGGTCTGCGAGTGTTTCCTGTGTATCATCACAAGGGAAACAGACTTGAATGGATGGTCTCAAATTGTGTGTTTATTATTATGTACTGTCGGATGCAAGAGGATGTGTGCGACGTAACAGCAGTATTGTAATAGTGGGTGGGGAGTCGGATGCTGTTGATCATTTGGGGGTGGAGGGTTAAACAGGAGAAAGGCTAACGGGCCAAAGAAAGGTCAGGATATGAGAGGTCTCGGCTGGCGGCGCAGGTTTATATTAACTCAGGGTGGTCTGAGATGACTCCAGCACACAAAAATGTCAATGAAGATATTCAGGACGAGGGAGACGAAAGAAAGAACACACACGCTGAGGATTGAGAAGAGGCCTGGGCTGTGAGAACCAGCCTGGACAATGTTCCATTGAAGGGAGGAAGACAATAAAGCCTACAGACGTGGTGCTTCTCGCGGTCTTTTTTTTCTGGGCAACACACCAGGCAGGGAAAAAAAAAAGGCGCACAATCGAGCGGCGCTAACAGTGAGCCAATCCTACGGTGTAACACGCTGACATTTTGGTGAAATAGCTCAGTGAAATCCCCACACAGGCGTGATGTGTCCAGCCCGTGGTGGGGCTGAGCTGGGAGTCTTCCCGGCATTTTTGTGGGCTAAACATGCAGCTTGGCTTGCACTAGAAAGACATACCAGACGTGTGAAGCATTCAGCTCTTTCCTGTCTAGGAGCTGGAGAGATGGAGCTCGTAGAAACAACAGTTCAAACGACAGACAGCTTCCATGTGAATTACGCTGACGTCCCTTTCTTTGTGAACTGAAACAACTGGAAGTCTGCTGTTTTACATTTGATCAGAAAATGACACGATACAAATTAAACCGCCTTGAAGGCGTGTTCGAAACAGAAGATTCATGGCAGCATGAGGAGCTGGTGACCACACATCGATCATGTGAATGTCACATGACTGAAAGACAGTCAAAGGTAACAGGAGAGGTCCTGTCACTTCCTTCTGGGTTTCCCCCCAGGTGTTTCCTCTGAGCTCAAGTCAGCAACGTGTCCCTGACGTCAGTCCCTGGCTCTCCTCCATGACCCCCTGATCTCTTCCCTTCAGTCCATGGACCTGAATGTTGATGTTACCCTTGTGTCAACCAGCAGAGACCTAACCGGGCCCTGACACTTGACAGCGAGGAACCACAACAAGGAGACAAAGGAGGGAGGATACAGAAAAAACAAGGATGCCAAAGTTTCCAGTCTTTGTTGCTCAATCTGAGATGGGTCGTTTATACGAACCCACAAACTGTGTGAGAGAAGTCCAACAACAGCAGGACAGCATAAAAATCAACAGTGACACTTCATGTGCAAAAAAACAATGCCAGCATGCACTGAGGCGAAGCGTGGGATTGCGGCCCGTCCTCAGTTAACAACGCTGAAACATGGCACTGAAAATGACCCCCTGGAGAAAACAGCTACAGTTATTCTGCCAGACTCAGAGTGAGGAATGAAAAGAGGAGAATTAAACAGTTCTGTGAGAAAAAGCCGAGTCACGGCTCATTGGTCTCTTCACCAAACCACACTCTCCAGAGAGCGCCACAACAAACACCAACAATGGTGAGAAAACAATGAAAAATGAGTGAAGTGGAATGCAAAACTCGGGCTCATCTGTCTGTTCAGTGCATGCAGATAAGATCCAAAGAACTTGAAATAATACGACCCAAACTCCTGTTTAAAGATTGATGAATAGATAAGGAAATGTTGCAGGGAAAAGTGGCGCATGCTGCCAAACAAAAGTCAGCAGTGGCTTATGGTTACAGGTGAAACAGGGAACTGCCTAACGCAGCAGTGCATAGGCCACTTGGTGTAACTCAGTCATATCTGAACAAACAGATCTGATAAACACACTACTACAATCATCATGAGTTACACTTTGATGATAGAAACTGCTGATACTGTCGCTAACAGAGCATGAGTTTTCATGGTGCAGATTCTCTAAAATGTCAACACATGTATAAGCTCAACAAACAGGGCACAAGGTAACACTGCACCTGTTGCTTGCATCCCCAAAAGCATGACGGGGAAGCTCAGAACCATCCGTTAGCTAACTGTCACAAAATTAATCAACTATTTTGATTATCAATAAATTTTTCATTCATTTTTAAAGCAAAATACCAAATATTGCCTAGAACCTCAATCAGTTTAACATTAGAAAACACAAGAAAATACCCTTTACATGTTCCTAAAGCCCAAGGTTGTGTCATCCAATGTGCTCCTCTGCAGGACCGACAACCCAAAACCCAAAGATACTCAATCTACTATCATGTAACCCTAAGAAAAGCAGCATATTCCCTGATTTGATGACCAGAAACCATGAAATGCTTTGAATTTTTGCATGAAAAATTACCCCATGTGATTAATCTATTATCAAAATAGTTGGTCTGTCAAGCAGCTGATCAGTTAATCACCTGACTGTTGCAGCTCAATCCAAAAATATTCGATTTACAATCATAAAACAGAGAGAAGCTGAAAATCCTGGAACCAGGAACCTAAATTGCAGCCATCGATCATCCACTCATTTCAGCACTACTTTATTCAACTAACTAAAACCCACCACACGTCTTTGCTTACAGCCTTTCTGTAATTTAGCGGAATAAAGAAATGTTCTCAGTAAATAATCAGTCTTCTCCTGGTTTACAGTGGTGGACAGTCATTTAAGTTTTATTTAAGCTGGAACTCGTTTAAGGGATTCATGTTGTGATTCAGGGCTGGGTGTCACAACAGGGGGAGTCAGCGACCTCCTCGCACACACACCATCTCCCCGGGGTTTTGCCCTTTTACGCTGAACCTGCTTTTAATATTTGAGCAGACTGACGCATTTCCTGACCCGTCCCTAGACCCGGTTCTGGCCCAGCCGCGACCAGAAGTCTGCCCCCGCACACAGAGGAAGGCAGGGAGGACGGAAAAGGGGAAGGGAAGAGAAGGGGAGAGAGTGTGAGGCAGGGAGTGAGAGGGATGGAACAAATCAAAAACAGATGCTTGTACACGTGTGATTCAGCATTTCAGAACCGAGCAGGGACAGAGCTAAGTGTCTGTGTATCCTGACGAACTCTCCCCTTATCTCCTCCTCACACTTTGAGGTTAACAGCTTCGTATTTGGACTGGACGTACAGTTATTTCATATTCCCCAGGTGACGACTAACAGTCACAGATGTGTGGCTGAAATCCCCACTTCTATCAATAACTTTATCCCATTTCCTGACCCATAGGGTGATAAACATTTAGCATGAGCTGATGTTGACACACCTGGAAACTACCAAGTCACTTTCCCCTTGAGACTGCAGATTTCCAAGCAGTCTGGTCATCAGGGGAAAAGTTTCACAGACACGACATTAAACAGTGTTAGTCATAACTCTTTTCTCAGCCTTTCTATTTGCCCCCGTTAAAGACAGATTCAACCATGTGTGAAGATTATTTGATTTATCAAGAGTGTACTGGTACAATAAGGCCAAATACAAGTCATCATGTCTGTGAGTCTGCTGACAAATGACGCACAGCCGCGACCAAAGAACCGAGCTCAGTCACCGTCTCACTGAGAGGTTGAGAGTTTGCTCCTCACATGCTGCCTTTGACTGGAAGGCATGCTTTTAAAAAACAGCAGATCCCCTCCAGCACAGTCTGAAAACACAGCTGAGAGATGAGCCACGAGATAGGAGAGATGTCAGGCGCTGAGGAAATTGGGTATTTTCCAATTAGTGCTCGTTCTTGAATGTAAAGCGCGGCCGATTAAATGCTGTCCACGCTGAACACACTGCACCCCTAATGAGAAAACCTGATACAGATTAATCTGATTTTTAAGACCTAAAGCTTGAACCTCTTTGCAATGTTTCTAGGTCATGCACTCATGAGGGAGGAAGCATTTCAAACAATCCAGGCTCTCGAAGCAGTTAAAGCAATAGTTTGGTATGTTGGGAAATATGCTTATTCGCTTTCTGTTGGAGAGTTAGATGAGAAGATTGATACAAACCTTACATTTGTATGTTAAGTAGCTGCTGTTTTGTAGGAACAAGTTGTGTTTCTTTACATAAAGACTGGAAACAGAGGGAGACAGCTAGCCTGACTCTGTCTAAAGGTAACAAAATCAAAATATATCTGTTTAGTTAACGTTGAAAAATGACAATTAGCTGTTATGTGCTGGAGTATTCCTTGGAAACCAGCCGAGACTCCAGGGAGTTACCGTGTTTGGCTAAAATAGAACCTGGAAACAACACCATGAAACGTTAAATTGTCATTTTTAAAAACAGTTTTTCAGCCAGAGATACAATGTGTTAATTTATGAGTTTTAAAGGAGCTGATTGTTGGATTTTGTGATCTTTGGACAGAGCCAGGCGACCCGTTTCCTGCTGTTTTCGGTCCTTGTGCTAAGCTAAGCTAAGCTAACTGATACTTAAAGCAACAAAGTATAGGAGAATAGTGCCTCTGTCATTCCCACTCTGTGCCCTGACTACTTGCTCTTGGTCTGATTAACTTTGGTGAGCAGGTACGATCTCCCTCTAACAAAATCAGCAGCTTATAATGCTGGAATCAGGCCCAGCAAGTTTAAAGTAATGCCGAACTGTGGATCAGTTAAAAAGACTCAGAAGTCATTAAAAACCAGCGTTCATCTCTGAACTCCTTCAAGGAAACTTTAAAGATATCAAAAATTCTGAATGGAGTTTGGTGTGTTTGTTACAGCGACAGCTCTTCCTGGCCCCAGAAGCCGGGGATCATGCAGAGTATGAACCCAGAATTAATTCACACTTGTGGCTGCAGAGGCTGCTGCTGCTCGGTAAAGTTACAGTTTGTTGCTTTAACGTAAAGGTATCAATCATACAATTTAATTCTTTGCAAGAAATAAATAAAATGTCAAACTACTCCTTTAACATGACAAAAAAGAAATCAGAGCAGAGACGAAGAGCCCTTCCTGTGGTCCATCTGACAGCTGTACTTTACAGCATGGATAATCCAGCAGGAACATTAGTCAGACTTATATTAACTCAGAATTATCCTCCATTTCACAAGGCATAACCAGCAGCCATGCACAGAGTCACGTTGCAGATGAGGCTTAACTCCATCCGTGCAGGGTCAGGAGGGGTCGAAGGTGCACAGATGATACTAATCCAAATATGAGAGATTCCAGCAACCTGTTGTTAGCTATGCTCTGATACACAAATTTTCTATGTTTTACTCATGTCTCTAGATGTTTCTGTCCCTGCCATCCCGGGGCAAAACACATGACTTAGTGTGTCTCTGGGCAAATTGGAGCCCTTCTCCTCCATATCAAGGGGAATGTGGATTTCCAAACAGTATGAGACATCTGATATTTACAGCCATACAGAATTGAGATCAGATGTTCGGTCTCCATTACCATAATCCAATCTGCTAGGGAAAACAAATGCCGAGTTTGTGAGCGATTCTGTTCACTCACTCTGTGAAGAAAGACCAAAGGCTTAGATTATCGGCGTTACAAAGTCTGCTCAGTGTGTTTCAGTGTGTGTGATGCTGCACTCTCTGGCCCAGCTCTTGTTTTCTGACTCCCCTGCCTCGCATTAGTCATCGCTGGTCTTATTCACCGTGGGTTGTGATAGGAATACTAATGCCAATTTACTACAACTCATCCATCATTTAGGGCTCAGGATGTTGCCATAGTGCTGATTCAATGTCTGCGGCACAGCATGCGCAACCTGTAGCAACACCGGATGGCTGATTTGAAAGAGGGAAGGGGAATTGAGTCTCGGCTATTGGATTTCATCGCACTTAATAAACTGTTCACACTCTTGCCAGTGTGTGTGCTGACTGGTCCAGTTCTCTGTCACCTCTCAGGATGTCCGATAGAAGCAGATTAGCATGGTGTTCAGAATGCAGCACCCGGCTTCTCATGGCTCTTTGTGTGCGAAACGTCTTGCTATTCATTAAAATGAAATGAGAGAGACAGCCAGGGCTCACACGGCGAGTCCCCTGCTTCGACACAAAAGGCTCAGGGATGACATCATCTCCGCATCCCAAAGCATGTCACCAGGGATTAATCTCCATTTACACAAATCATCAATTAACTTCTGGGATACAGAGCATATAAATAGACACAGTGTAATTCTTTATGCAGCACTGTATAAAATAATTAAAACTGTTCTGTGACCTCATGGGGTGGAGCACATGCTCTACATGCAAAGAGATATACTGTTTCCTCACACAGTGATACTATAAAGAACAGGTGATCATCTCTGCTGGCCATCACTGGAGGAGTTAAGGTGCTATGAAAATCCTTGACTGGAGGGACAACTTCTACTAGATCTGCTATGTTGTTCTTCTCTGGGCACAAGAAACTTTGCAGAGAAAGAGCAGCTTCAATGTTCTTTGCAGTGCAAATACAAAAGCTGTCTTTATCTCCTGAGGTCTACCCTGAAGACTCTTATATGTTTACATCGAAGACACTCGCTCCTTCAAACACTCAGATCGTCTTTGTGCAGCGACATTCCAGCCCTACATGCTTTGGAGCCTGGCGTGCTCCGAGGCTCCAACTGGCAAAAGCCCTTCATCTGGTCTCATTTTTAAAAAGATGAAAGCCTTTTTTCAGCTAATGGTGCAGTGCCTTCTCAGTAGGAGAGCAACAACGCTGTGATTAAGAAATCATATTGCCCTACAGTGTGTATCATTAGATCTGTTTGCATTCCCTCACATCAGGATGACACCAATTGGACGTTAAGCCTCCAGGTGTGACACCTTGCGGTCCAGGGACTGAGCTGGCGAATGTGGGCCAATCCCTGATTAAGACACACCGCCATCAAACTGCACACTGCTGACTTAATCCCCCGTCACTTTCATTACCTGGAGTTGTTAGCTGCGGCGTGTGGAGCTCACTGATGCTCCTTAACAAAATGCCCACAGGCCAGCGCCACTGAGCTTTCTGGGTCATTAAATCAAGCACACGGGTGAAAATTAAAATAGCAGAATAAACTCACATGGGTGGAGGAGATGGTAGTAAAGCGTGGGTTTACTGTGTTTAATGCGGAAATCACAAGCAGAGGTCATTAAACCAGGACACAGGCTTTAGGAGACACTTATTTTTTATTTGAAAAGCACTCACTGGTGGAGGAATTATTCAGATCCTTTACATATATGAAAGTACTAATACCTCACTGTAAAAATACTCAATTACATGAAAAAATTCTTATTCTGACAATAAGTTTGTTTTGTAAAACTTGAGAAAATAGACAAATTAAAAAGAATACTAAGTAAAACGGTTGAAATGATTTTAAGAAAAAGTAGCAAAGAAGCTGAAACCATAAAATATTTAGATTTTGTTATTAAAATACAAATTCTCCATTAATTCAAGTAACTAAAGTTATCAAATAAAGTAGTGGAGTAAAAATTGAAATATTTTCGTCTGAAATGTGGAGTGGAAGTAGACAGTGACATGAAAAGTAAAGTTCAAGTAAGTCAAAACTGCACATAAGTACAGTACTTGAGTAAACGTACTTAGTTACAGTCCACCACTGAGAACACTCTCACGTATAAAAGACATCAGCTGCAGTTGTTGCTGCACAGGGAGATGGATGTGACAGAGGCCAGCTTGATATCAGCAAAGTGCTTTTTCAATCACAGTAATGGAGCGTCGTCCGCCCCCACCCACCCACCCTCAACTGGCCAAAGTTGCAGTCTTGGGAGGAGCGCTCTTGGCTGAACAGAAGGGCCACTGACACAGATTCAAAATGGAAGGAGGTCAGTCTGAAATAGAGCAGAAGCAACGAGACCACGCAGTAGAAATCCCTTCCAGCTCCATGCAGCTGGAGATGCAGATCTTCCAGAAACACAAGAAACATCCTCCAAACTCCCGAAACACAAAGATGATTTGTAACAACCATGAACCGAGACGAACCTGATGCTCAGGATTCGACGTGACTCTGCTCATTAAGGCCTTGCATGTTCTCGGTACCATTATGACTTTAATACGTATAGCAGACATAAGCAGGAACAGACGTCCAGGCAGAAATCAAGGGCGTTCAAGGGTGTTGGCACCAAGTTATGAACGTGTAGTCAGCGAATGAAATCCAACCATAAATTCCTTCCCCACAGAGAATGGAATAAATCAGTCAGTCTAAAGAAAATGAACTGGACATTTGATGTTTTCAGCATGAACTCTTCTTACTGACTTTACAACTTGCTGATTTTCTTATGATGTACTTAATTTTCCTCTGAACAGGCATAGTTAATTCACCTCTGCAAAGCAAGACGTCACACTAGATGCTTGGCATTCCTTCATACCAGGCATCTCCAGCAATTTGACATGCGAATCCCTGCCTCATCCTGTCATCTGACTGTGTGTCACAAATTCATCCATCCACTCATTCTCTCACAGACGCCGGAGACACACAAGCAGCGAGCGCCACAGGTCATTGGCCTCGGATTCCCCGCCTGTCAGGGCTCTCTGCTGCCGCTCTGTGAGTCAATGACAAGCCCGTCACCGTGAAGGCAGCCTCGCCTCAGCTCTCCGCCCCCCAGCTGTTCACATGGGAAGGGGGGGGTGTCGGGAGGAAGGATCATCGGGGTTCTCTGCCCTGGGCCATTCAGGCACAGAGAAAAGAGTCTGTCTCTCAGCGGAAGCAAGACGCTCTCTGGACAATAGTCATATTCTGCTGGAGGACTGTTAGGACACGGGAACGGACCATCGAGGACACTGAATATCCCGCCAAATGGCAAGAGGGCCATCTACGAAATATCCTCTCAAGCTCTCCATAAATACTACAGCCATTCATAGTGGTTCTGACCAATTTAGAGCGTAAAATAGTGCAAAACAAAACCAGGAGGCTGAGAAATAAAACTCAGACCTTGGCTTGACCATTACAGTGTTTATGACATTCATACACAACCAAACCATTTTCTCAATTACTTAGTGATGGTAAATATAATAGCTGCCTGGATTATGTTCAGAGGCAACGTTTTCTTTTTAATGAATGAAGAGCTACTGTTATTAACGGCAGTGAGCCACCAGGACGTGGTTGGGGTGGATGGCAGGCGCACAAAGTGACACTAAAGACCAAGGTTGGCATCTACTGTCCAGTCTGTGGTTAGATTTAGGGCAACAAAAGCTCTTTGGTTCAGTTTAAATGTAAATAAACACACACTGTGAACTTACTACTTCTGTATTAAACCAAACCATGACCTAACCATATAAAAGTTAATGATAATGAGGCTGTAGTCATTATAAACAGGTTCTGTACTACAGGACGGAAAACAAACATTTTACTGATATGTCCAGTATAAAAGTATCTGCAACTCACCAAACATGTAAATTAACAACATATGCTCATTATGTTAATAGTAGTGTCATATAGCCAGACCTATCTCTACAGCACTGGAGAATGGGAATGGAACCAAAATGGAAAATGTCAAAGAAAAAATTTAAGGAGCCAGAATCTGCAAATTTTTTGATATTCTCGGTTAAAAAATTACTACATGATTATTTGATTATCAAAACAAAATGGTTGCTGATAAATTTTCTGTCCATTGATTAATTAAGATTAGATTAAGATGATGAGTGAATTAGATTAATCAGCTCTGTTCTCATATATGAATTTTCTTAGTTTTCTATCACAGTAAATTTAATATTTTGGGTTTTAGACTGTTGGTCAGACAAAACAAGACAATAGAATAGAATCTAAAACTGAGTGAGCTCTGGGAAATTAATCAGTAAAGAAAATTATCATTAGTTGATATATTTTATATAAACTATAGTAGGAGCTAGTGGTTGCCATGTGAGTTAAGTCCCTCATATATCATCCTCCAACAGTATGTAAGTGTGACCTCAAATTAACATGTCAGTGGGGAGAAAACAGCGCAAACATTGTGCGTGTTGTCAATGTTGTGCTGGAGCAAACACAAACACACACGAGTTCCTGTGGCCGTGTATTCATTACAGAGAACTGTCTCGAACCAGATGTGGAGAGCATCACTGGTTGCAATCTAACATCTGTCCGAGTCGGAGTATCCATAGAGACTAAACACAGAATACACACAGTTTGTTTGAGAGATCTCTGGGCTCTGAACTGGACTGATTATTTGTCATGTCGTTGGGAAGTGCTTAAACAGCAGAAAAGCTTAACTGTCTGTTATTTTCTTCCTTGTCTTTGTCAGAATACTGAGCGACCGATCATTAGGGCAAAGCTTCAGCTAATAAATAGAGAATCTGGGGATATGTGAGAGGTAATTGTGCATAACTGATTTCCTGCATGACTTTACATGTGTGGGAATCGGTGTGTCATGCCAATCCTCATTATGAAAAGCCCTGATTTTCCTGTATTCTGGGCCTGCTGCTTCCTTCCAGTCATCCACCTCCAGGGTTGTTACATAACACTTCATACTGTGGCGCTGCTTTTAGCTCCACAAAGGAGCCGTCTGAATGTTCTCTGAAAACACAGTTACAGGCTTCAGTGGCTACAAGAACATCTCTTTCAGTGTCTCTTCTAGTCATTTAAACATCCTGAGCAGCAGATAAAAGACTCATAACATAAACTGGGAAAAAGCAAACAATAACCTGAGCAAATAGGAACATCTTTCTCTGGTGGGAAAGATCCGTACTGTACAGGAGGAAGGGGGGAGGAGGCATATTCTCACTCTACATTCAGAGCTCCAGTCAGATAAGGGACAACTCTATCCACCCAAGACACAGTGAGGAATTAATGAGGTAGGTGACTCTTTAGCATGCAGCTTGTCTCGATGCACTGCTTAGCATATGAAACAAGGAAGGAGAAGGTTAGTGCAAATACCCTTCACTCAGCACTTCCTAAGATGTGCCTTTCTCCAAGTCCAGATGGCAGTCATTAAGGTGCTGCTGCCAAGTCTGGAAGTCTTTGATTTGGAAGCAGAGATTTTATCTCCAAGAGCACACAAGTGCAGTGTTGGAAAGGAACTGAGTATATTCACTTGAGTACTACACGTACTTTGAGGTACTTTACTTGAGTATTTCCATTTTGCGCCACTTTGTACTTGAACTCAGCTATGAACAGAAGTTGCAGTACATTTTTCAACATCAAACCAGTGGTTCCCAACCTTTCTTTGCTGGTACTTGCAAAAAACAGTGTGTAGTTGGAGCCACTTGTCATGTTTCAGATGTCCATGAGTTGTTAGCAGAGTCATTTCCCCTCAAAGTTTTCAGGGTCAAAACGACAAATGATCCAATATTTCACAAAAACTACTGTATATATAAGTAAATGTAAGTGTAAATTCAGTGAATTTTACTAACAACACTTCTTGTACTGTACTTTTACTTAAGTAAAATGCTGAATACGAGACTTTTACTTGTAATGAAGTTTCTTTACAATGTTGTATTGGTGCTTTTTCTTAAGTAAAGGGTCTTCCACCTCTTCTGAAGTGTAACAGGACCCTGGTTCAGAGAGGCTCTCGACTGTTTGGGAGCAGAGGACCAGGTTTAGATGTGGGTGTAGAAAATTCCTGCCTTATTTATGTAACCTTTGGTGCACGGCGGTCAGAGGCTTTGGCACAGTCTGCGAGTGGAAACCTTCAGTTTCCTCTGATCCAATCATTAATGACGCTGTTTGAAGTGAGACTGTTTGAACTGGAGCTGACAAAATCAGTCCATTAAGCATTAGTCAACTGACAGAGTATCAATCAGTGGCTGTTTTGATTATTGATCTTTTTCAGGAAAAAATCCCAAACATTCATTGGTTCTAGCTTCTAAATATTGAGGATTTGCCTTACGTGGAAGTAAAGTGAATATCTTTAAGTTGTAAACTGTTCTATCCCCTCTGCCTTTAGGAAAATATGAGGAGACCTTTTCACTTCTGACATTTTCTAAACCAGATGGTTGATTGAGAATAATCATTAGTTGCAGCCCCACTGTGAACAGCCTCCTCTGGACAGGAGCTCATTCATTTATGATGGAAATCTAAATGTTATGAGGAATTCCTGCTGTAAAGCATTACAGTAAACCATTTCCACCCACTACTTTTATTTCTCCTGGATTAGGACTATGGTATCTTGTTACAGGAGACCAGTGGTGGAAGTTCAAAAAAAGCTAATTCTCACATCTGTGAAGTAGGAAGCATAAAATGTCTGGAATTTTTATCTGAAAAATTACTTCTCAAAATACTTGTTGATTTATTCTCTGTCAATTCATTGACAGATTGATTGACTGAGTAATCATTTCAGCTCTTCTTGTGTACACTGTTGATTTCTTAACTTGTAAAGTAACTAAACCTGTCAAATGACTGCTGTCCTGTCACATTATTTACCTCTGAAATGTGGTTAAGTCGGGGCAGAAAGTTGAAGGAAATCAATCAATGCAATGCAGAAACCAAATCAACGCAGAAACCAAATCAATGCAGAAACATGAGGAACAGCTTTGACTTTGATTTCAGCAGCTCCCAGTCAGTCCATTGACAACTCATAGGCTGCATCATCATCATCATCATGACTGACTTGGAGGTTGTGAAAATGCGTGCAAATCTGACAGATGTTCCAAACTGTAATTGTAATCCACCATTCATCGGATCTATGGCATTAATCGAGAGATTCAAGTGCAACGTGTCGCAATCTGGTCCAACATACAACGTGCACAGAAGACACACGGAGAGACCACACGCTTACAATCAAATACCAGCCTCCACGAGCACTGTGGCGCTCAACAGTTCAACGAGCAAATTGGGATACTGAGTTTCATGTTTCTTACCTGAACCGGGGTGAATCTTTAATGCAGTCTTCAAAATCCACCGTCATTTTCTTGGGCTGGACTAAAGTTTTTAACGCGCTTAAAATGTGGATTTCATCTCCTGGGTAGGTGAAAGTAGAGATGTTAGTATCCGATAACAGTGATCCTCCCCTCGGTCTCCTGCTCCTGTGGTGCTTCGCTCCCTCACTCAGTCGTGCTCTGAGGATCTGAAGCCACTCCACTCAGTACTGGACCCTGTGCTGCATTCAGGTGCCCATTCTAAACTCGGAGGTTGGAGCTTCCATATCCGACATACGACTTGTAGCCTGTAATAGAGTGTAATATGAATAAGTACATGCAAATATCTTGAAAATATAAGGGAACATGTAATCAGGTAGGTAAATGAAAACAAACAAAAAAACTCAGTACAATTGCATGTTCAGCAAACATAAGCGGTGTTTATATAAGATAATCCTTTATTAGTCCCACAGTGGGCAAATTTACATTGTTATATATATATATATATATATATATATATATATATATATATATATATATATATATATAATTCACTATCATTACTACCGTTTCACATTTAATTTGTTGTTATCATTATTATCCTTTCTCCTTTTTTCTATCATAAGAAAATAATAAAATTTGCTTCATCTTGACTAACTCCAACATTTAGGAACAGTTTACCCGTTAATGCATTAAGCTTAATTCATACAGGGCTATCTTCATTAGCTATAACTTCGTCATATTATTTAAAAGTTGAAGTGTCGTTTTGCGAACACTTGTCACAACTTTATTATTTCCGATCGCACATGAAAGCAACAAATGCTCAGTCCTCTACATGACAATGAGTAGAACGCTGACGTCACGTTCCAACTCATTTGAATGGATACAGCCTAATTTTTCTGTACTGCGATCTCAGTGATAGTTTAGTTTAAGTTAAGATTAAAGTCTTTTTTTCATTATTTTTCTACTAAAACAGCAAAAAGTTTATGTAAAATCACTATGGGCAAGGACATTTACCAACCAGGCAGCCAGCAGCTGCCCATAGCTGCCCATAGCTACATATTAATGTAGCTAAAGAGAACTGTGATAAAGGTACTTTTATACTCTCGGCTGTGTTACCTCAGACTGCAAATAAGCAACCACAATAGTAACAATAGCTTCAGTTACAGCTCTTGGTGCTCCCTGCAGTCTGATTCACACCTCTCATCTTTTCACACCTTTGATACTGTGCTATGATTTCCATGTTAGATCATCATGTTTTACAGCGGTGCAAACTGCAAAATCTAATTTGATGTAAAAGCCTGACTCACTGAAACTAGTTACTTGATTCCAAAACACTTAAAAGAAACATTAACATGTTTAACACATTCTGCAGATGCTATATCATACTACTTTCCCATGCAGCTATAAAATGAGGGTATCTTAAGTGCATCCATTTCCCCAGCAAGGCTATTATTAATTCACAGGAAGTAGGAAGCTCGGAGAAAGAGCGCCTGCTTGGGATTTCACTGCAGGCTTTCATAGAGCGCCATTGTTCCTTCCTATCCCAGCTTTAAAAAGGCTGCCGCTCAGGCCATGAATGGAGATGATCTCATCGACTCTCAGGAGAGGTGTCTTGAGTAAATGCCACTCTCATTCACCGAAATCTCAAAGGAAAGATACAGACTTTATCAGATTTTTTAAAGTTTTAGCCACACTAGCAGCTGGTTCATGGGATGGTAAGGTTGGATGGTTGGTTGGTCCAACACTTTCACGTTTCCTCTGCTGGCACCAGCGAAGGTTTTACTCATCTAGAGAAATATCTCAACATCTTATTAAGATGGACTTGCACAAAATTTGGCAAACTTGTAACTTTTCATCTGGCGCCACCATGAGGTTGACATTTTTGGTTTTGAGTAAAACATCTGAACAAGTATTGGATGGATCCACCAGTATAGTGGCTTCTTGCATAAATGTCCTCCTCTGCTTTGTAGACTAGATCGGACATTTCTCAGTCTTTGGAGTCCCTCCCCACCATCCCTCCTTTCCCTCTCCCTCTTTGCCTCATCCCCAGTTCCTTTTACTAATCTGAGATCAAAGCACCGAGTGCTTCTTTGTGAAGCAGTTGAGTCAGCAGTCGGCTGATCTCAAAGTGCACACTGCTGGAGAAACTTTAGCGCAAACTTGGTGGTGTATAATGTAATATATACACTGTATAATCTACACTGTTGTGGGTTTTATTACAGCAGCAGCTCACAATTGTTGTGTGTGATCTGTTGGAAACTGCTAACTGCTTGAACTTGCCTCCTTTTTTCATCTCTGCCACTATAGGTGTTGTTAGCCAGGCTCTGTCCTGCAGTAACAATCCACATAAAGCTCACTACCTGCAGAGATAAAACAAATTCAGTATAACTTCAGAGAATATTTTCTGGTTTTAAAAGTTTTAGCCATGCTAGCAGCCAAGGCTCTAGGGATGGCAATGTCAATAAAGTGAAATATCTCCACAGTTATTTAACGGATTACCATGACATTCATTGTCCTCAGAGGGTGAATCCTGATGTCTTTGCTGATCCCTCCTACTCTCCCCTTCTTGTCTTCATGAATTGTGTGCACATTGTATGCACACCTACTAAACATTAGCATTTTAGCATTGTCATTTTGAGCATGTTGGCATAATGATGTTGCCATTTAGCTCAAAGACGTTCCAACAGAAAACAGCCCTGCATTAAATCAGTGCTTATTTTGTTACAACTAGCTGTCGTCCCCCTGTTGAGTTAACCTACCGCTGGCTGTAGTTCATAACGTAACAGACTGAAATGAGAGTGATATCAATCTTTTCTTCTATCTCTTGACGAGAAAGCAAATAAATGTTATTTCCCAAAATGTCAAACTGTTAATGTATGATTTGTGGAGGCAGTCAGTGAGGTTTTTGGTCAGATTCTTGGTCATATGAGGACTAAAATTGGCTGTAAGATGATTTACATCAGAGACAGCCTAGCTATCATATCAGTGATGGACTGTTCATGACACATATCCTGCTGCCTTTGTTTCCAACACGGTGTGGCATCTACCAGGAGCAGGGATGAGGCTTCCCTGCCTCAGTCTAGCAAAACACACATGGAAGGAAGCTGCCGACTCCCATTTTTGCTCCCAGCAGCAGCCCTCTCATGGCAGACACAAGCACTACTGCAGCGTGGAATCACTGGGAGAGATGTGTGGGTCTCTAGAAGGGTGACCTACTTTTGCTCCCCTCTTTGGTCTACTGAAGAGAGCCGCAAGTCACACTGCTGAGCACACAGCTTGTAATGTTATCCCTTTTGACTGCAGGTGCAAGGCTCTACCAACGAGGCATGTACAGATGCTGTATGAATGTTGTGTATTATGCATGTATATGTCTTCTTGGCACTGAGTAACCCTACAATACATCTGCAAGTCTATTCTTAATGAATTCTAATCTTGCGATAGGACTGCTGCACTCACACTGGTGGAAATGTGTGCATGTGCCAACTGTACTTAAAAGATGGAGAGATATGTAGAGATATAGTTGCATGGTGTGTAATCCAGTGTAAAAGAAAGAAATTAAAATTGAAATCTTTAGAGAATAATCTTCCATTTTGGCAAGTATTTGTTTACATGCCATTAGTCTGTCAGCTTGTAGACCTGTGCAACCAGTGACAAGGAGTCACAAGCCAAAAAGCTTGGGAATCACTGAAGTATACTGCATGTTGTAATGATAATAATACTTATTTTAATAAATGATATTCATGTTCTGCATACTGGGTCACATCCAAAGACCCTTGACACATGACCTTTCTGAGTTTGAAACTCCAGTTATCAGAGGCTGTTTGCAATCATGCTAACATCTCTGCTGACTTATTTAGCAGCTCTGCCAATGCACATTAGCGTGTGCAGCTAATGTCTCAGGCAGAGTGCTCCTCTGCAGCTTTAAGCATTGCTCCTGGGTGTTACAAGCCTCTCAGGCATCAGCTCCACTGCAACACTGATGCTGCAGCAAAAATAACTTTGGGGGATTTTTACAATTTTATTTTTACTTACAGCACCAAAGCCTGATGCCACTTTTCCTGTATGTACACTTAATATGAAACTAGAGCCAGCAGATAGTTAGCTAAGCTTAGCATGAAGACTGAAAGCAGGTGGAGAGGGCTATTTTGGCTCCCTCCAAAAGTAAACAAGACAAGACTAACAACAACAACAAAACCAACTGTTGTTGTAGTTAATGGACAAATGGACAGCTTTATCTGATAGTGGTGCTAGATGGAAGGTCTGAAGATTGCCAGACTTCAAAATGACCACAAATGTCATCATGCATCAAATTGCATGTTAATCCATCTACTAAACAACAAAAATGACGACCTCGTGGTAGCATGCAAGTAAGAGTCAGAGTATCACCAGGACAGACAGACTGACACTGCCATCCCCAGAGACATAGAGTGCTTATATGGCAAAAAAAAAATCCAAGTTGTGGTTTTAGGAGTGCTTAGGTGCTGGAAATGTTCGAACAGCTTACACAAATGAGATATGGGAAGTCTCAGTCAGTGAGCTTTATACTGTAGGTCTTGTTTGACAGGATTTTGTTTTTTGGAAAGATCCAAGCTAACTGTTTCCGCCGTGTTCAGTCTTTATGCCAAGCTAATCGCCTCCTGGCTAAAGCTTCATTGTCGGTGTACAGACATGAGAATGGTATTGATATTCTTATCTAACTCTTGGTGAGACAGCGGGTAGGTGTATTTCCCAAAAAACTTGAACAATTCCCTTAAAGTCTCTACTAGTTTTAACTAGTTTTTCCCTTCCCCTAGAGTCACATCACTGTTGCCTTATTGTCATTTGGCATATCTACTGTACTAATAAACAGACTTTCTCTGGAGCAGAGACTCATTAGAAGTTTTGACCTTGGCTCCATTGTGCGTTAATCGTGTTAGGGTAAGCCTAATTGCTTAAGGAGTCACAGGCTTTACTGCCAAAAGCCCTTCACAATTGCAGGCCCAGCTCCTTATCCGCTGGAGGGCTCTTCAAAAGGCTGCTGTTCCTGTCAGTGACTCCTGTGAGGGAGACAGTGACAGGATCCCATAAAGAGTGGAGAGGGTGAGCGCTGGGTCAGAGCTGGAACAGCTGGAACAGAGACAAAGGAAAGTACTTTTTCAGGAAGCCTGTTTCACTGTGTCAGCTAAAGTAGTATCAAATATTCAGATAACCAGAAGCAATCTAAATCCCCACCACAAGGTATAAGGACGAAAGGGATCAGGGTCATGCAGGATCTCAGTTTGACTGCTGAAAATGAAAACATATACGTCATTAGAGCAGCAGATCAGCTGACCTCCTCAGAAAAACAATTTTATAGCCACTGCTGTATCAACACAGGAATGTCTGTTAAAAAAAACTCTTTAAGAAACAGTTTGACATTTTGGGCAACATGCTTTTTTTGCTTTCTTGCAGAGAGTTAGACAAGCCAGCCAATAAGTTGAGATATTTCACTCAAAAGTTCAAATGTCAACCTCATGGTGGCGCTAGAGTAAAAGTCAGAGGTCAGAAAAGTCAAACTTATTGGGATTTATCCTCTGGAGACCATGAATGTCTGTATAAATTTCAAAGACATTTCAGTCTAGAGTCTAGACCAAAGTGGTGGACAGACTGACATTGCCATGGCTTGAGCTACTAGCCGCTAGCATGGCTTAAAAAAACAGAAAAAACAAACAGATATCATATCCTGAAATTTGAAATGAATGAATACACAGGCTTTAAGAATCCCATTTAAAATAAAGGTTTCTGGATGATGTTTGGTAAGACTCAGATTATCATTAAAACTAGTAGAAACAAGTCTTTTTACTGCCCAAAAACAAGGAAGGCAACCAATCAGCCATATTTAGGTTAATTCCATTTAATACTTTAACTGGCTCTTTACATGAAGAACTACTAATAAAGAATAAATAACTGATAACACAAGTAACTGCTCTCTGATCCTTAAGTGATTGCCTAAGTAAGAATAAACCAACAAGAAACTGAGAGTGCTTTATTATGTACACTTGGTTTTACACGCCTTAGAGTGTCTCGACCAGGACATTTTGTTCAATTCAACACTTCTGCTCAGCAAACATGTCTGGCCAATGAAGGTGAACATTTGTTTCTCTGTGCACGTTGTTTTGGGGGAAAAGTAGGACAAGATGAGCTGCAGGCTTGTTACGTCCCCACCCACTGAATCACAACACACACACAAATCAGCAGAGACTGGATACCCATGAGCAACAATAACTTTACTATATCAGGAATCAATGTGCAGTAGTAAGGTGGTGTCTAAGCACATGTCCTAGCCTCAGTTAGATAAATGTAGTAATATCTGTGGATTTATTTCATGACGTCAGGGTCTTTTTTTGTTGTAACATACTGTACAATGCTTATGGACATCAGAGGGTGGATTTAATATCAAACAATGAGAAACAACCTATCTGAGAGTGTGTGTGAGACTGAGACAGCCTCCTCTTGTGTTTGGCTGCACGACACCCGGAGAAATCACTGAGGCTGGTGTTGCTAGGCGATGGCTCGGCGCTGACTGAGAGAGGCGGGATAAGGGAATCCTGCAGACGATCAGAGGAGCTGCTTCCTGTTTGAAGTCTTACTCTTTGATTGTCTGACATAAAGTCCACCTGCCTGTGAGGTCTACACCCGCAACAGTACCCCTGCCAATGTGACTGTGAACAATGAGTTTATATTCTGATGACTGTTAGATGGACTACCAAGAAATTTAGTATTATTATAATTATATTCAGCCTATATGACAAAAACCTGCCATTTAAGAGGTCCTGACTTCTCATTTACCACCAGTGAAACAGTGAAATTATCAGTGAACCATCTTGATTTTTACTTGAAATTTGCTACAAGCACTCACTGTCCCCATAGGACAAATGCTGATGTTAGCATTTAGCTCAAAGCTCTGCTGTGCTTAAGTACAGTCCCACAGACATGCAAGAACAGCTATAATTTCTTCTTTATCCTTTGTTTTACAATTAGTACTAAAAAGACATGAAATAGTTTTGTTGTAAAAAGCTTGCACTCCACTTCTAATTTCCACAACATCTCAAAATTGACCCCTTAACATGATTGTATATCTTGCAGATTAGAGGTGGTTTACTATGAATGAGATCATCTTACAAAACAGTTTACACTGTAGTTTACTTTGGGTAAATCCCACATCCTGCACACCTTGTGTATGAAGCTGCCACTGAATATAATCCTCAGCAAATGTGTTCTTTCACATGAGTTTTACGGTCATACCAAACCTAACTCCTAACACAATGCTGCCACCCTGTGGTCACTTCTGAGACATGTACCAGTCAGTGACGACCGTCTTCCAACATCCTCTCAGCTTGTTGGTGTCAGGAGCTCAAGTTAAACCCGTTTTCTTTTCTGTGTATTTAAGTCTGAAACACAGAAAAAGACATTGCATTGAATATCAAATAATGCACAGACTCTTGAAGCTATTTGGAAGTGAAGCTGATGACAGTTGTTAACTTACTGGCTGAAGTATTGCTGGCATCACTGTGCTGAGGTGCAGTCACTTCATTTGTTGTGACTGCAGGCCTTGATGCTCGTATCAGGTATTTAGGAACATGCTGAAAAATAAGAACAAAATACAGTCGTGATAATTCATAGCCCTATAAACAAACATCATGGAAGGTTTGCTTTTACAGATACAAACAGAATTTGTTTGAATGACACACTAAAAACACTGTATCAGCCTTTCTTTTATTATACAAATCTTTTATTATATTATGTATAGTACTGGCACTTTTACTGTCCTCAGATCTCTTACAGTTTAACTGGATTTTTTTAGGCTGCCTTGCTGCAAAAAGTGGAGCAATAAAGACCTCAGCTGACCAAAACTAAGAACGAAAAAATATTAATACACAAGTCATTTCTTTCTTGTTTTTAAAGATAGAATATTTTAACTTTTTTTCATGTACTTATACATCTGATTTTTTCTCTTCTGATATCGATTCCAATATCTGAATTCAAGGTGTCTGCTGATAATGATTTACAATCCCATACTAGTTCTCTCTTTTCCCCAAATTTTAAATCTGTGTATGTCACTGTATAGAATGAATTGGCATTATTTTATACAAGGTGACGGCAGAGATTGCTGTGCCACCAAAATAATCTGACTGACTTCTTCACTGCAACACTAACATATGGCGGTCTCTACTTGAGAAAGCATAGTTCAACTCTTTGGGGAAGAGAGAAAAAAGAAAACACACTGCCAACACAGAGATGTTCCTGATGTCTAAAAAAGACACAGGCCTACCAAACTCAGAGGAAGATGGTAAAAGATATCTGACCCCTTGACCCCCTGCTTCAAGGCAAGGTACATTATGTCGGAAGTCACAAGCAGAGGCAGCAGCAGTCACCCACACAAATGAACCCAATGAGACAAAGAAGGTTTTTTTTCAGACAGTAACCACAGACACCAGCAGTTTCCCTCTCCCACCTACATGCAGCCAAAGATGAGGCAACTGCGTCTGCAGAAGGCTGACTGATTTGGTGAAATGTTTTTTTTTGCACCACTCTCAACAGTGCATGTTTAAGAAAAGCATTAAGCAAAGCAGGAAATGTGGTTGAGTACCACAGCGTTGCCCATACAATGACAGGTTGTCTGCACACAATCTGTAGATGAATGAAGTCTCAGACGAGATTTTCTCCTCCTGATGAGTGCTTAAAGAATTCTCCTTTGCCTAACTTACTTTAAATACCATCATACTGGCAATAATGTTAAAATATTCTGATGTTTTGCTCGTACTGTTAAGCCTTAAATGAAAGGTTTACTGCTAAATCAAATAATGAATGTGTGTGTATACATCTTGCAAAGCCAAAATGGAGACTGCATTTTCACCTCATGGTGTCTGGTAAATAAACACAATACTCTGTAATGTTAAACTCACCATGGAGGTTTGTGGGCGAGGATTAGGATTGCTGCTGGTTCTGTTCTGGATCCTTGCGCTGTGCCGTCGTTCGGTGGAGCTGCTGGGACGATTTATTGTTGAGGGCCGAAGGCGACTGCTAGTAAGAGCAGTTTCATCTACTTCGGCCAGGAGATCTGTTAGTTCTCCATCACTGATCTCCTCCACCATGGAGTCGTCTGTGCAAAGACAATTTCACAGCTTCAAGTCCTGAGAGTTTTTTATGGTCTCTTGCACACATAGTTGCATCAAAAATATGCTAATATTCAGTGGAAACCATTCTTCTCTCTATCATTGTTTCACTGGGTGGCAAACAAACCTAAAACAAATTTCCTCCCCCATATTTAACGGTTGGCAAAGCAGGGGTTACTAAGCACTGAGGGGAATACCCAAACTTTTGAACTTGCCACAGTTAGTTTAGTTTTTCCTATTTTTAAGCTCATGGAATAAAAATATACAAAAATAAAGCTCATCTTTAATGACTGTTTGTTGCAGGGATTATATTTACTTCTTTTCACACAACAAAACATGTATTAAAACTACACATTTTTACCTGTATGATGGGGAGTGACTGCACACTCAGGACAAATCCAGTCGCCTTCAGGGCCTGTGTTTAATGATGGTGTCAAGCAGTCCATATGATACCTGGAAACAAACAGCACAACTAATGATCTGTGATGAAATGACTTAAACTTGTACAAATGTAGATGACATGACATTATCTTCAGGCATTTCCTTCAGTTACAGTAGAGTTTGACAGCAAGCTGTGTTTTGATGATACAAACCCTGAGTGGAAAACATGAGTCATTAAAGTCTTATTGCTGTAATATAATGCTACTGTTATGACTAAAATAAACACTTGGAAAATCTGAGGGTTGAATCATGACAAATCAAAAATCTGCTGAGACAATGAACACTACATAAAAATGTGTAGCTTCATGAATGAAACAGTGTTATGCCATACCCTGAATCACAGTGTATGCACACTAGCAGCCGGTGCCTGCGGTCACTCCGTCCACATTCCTCACAGATAACAGCATCCCTCGCCTCCTCTTCATCATCAGCCTTTTTTGGTGTCCTCACTTCGATCTGCAGAACAAACAGTTCAGCTACCAGCGCCGTTCACATACCACAGCTTTCGTCACAGGCTGCAGATAATCACCTTCTTTTGAATGTCCCCTCCAGGACACCGTCTCTGGTGGATGCAGGCAAAAGTGATCCGATCCACCGGGCAAGTGTTGGCTGTCTGAGGTTCAGGACAAACAATAAAATGTCTCAGTTACAACAAAATATTTTCAGTTGTTGGTCAGACAGTAGCTTAGCTTAGTTTGCTATTGATGCTAATCTCCATCACTTAGTTACAGTACTAATTTACATTGACGTAAAACTGGGAGGTGCAGCAAATCCTTACATTTACATGGCTAGACGCAGAGGCTGTTTGGAATTTTTGCTTGATAAATGTCACAAGCAATTAGTCAACAAATAGTCCCAGCCCTAATCTCAAATGCATTTTACAAGATAGCAAAAAATCTTAACCCGTTACTGCATTTGCTATTGTGTCAACCTTTTACTCTAAACAATGTGCCTTTAAAGTGGGATTCTCTTGTGATGCAAGAATCATATTTAGCTACACAGGTGTGACAGGTGAGGTGTGTGTTTACCTGGGACCACTGGAGGATACATTCAAGGCAAAACACATGCTGGCAGTTGTCCAGAGAGCCTACAGTTTGCTGTTCAAACTGACTCAGGCAGATGTAACATTTATCTACTGTGGACTTGTCCATATTTTAGCAACGAAATGTCTGTTTAGAGGAGATTTTTAACCATTCTTAGCATAAAAAATATCAACAATGACGACAAAATATAAGTTACCGTTTGGACAGTTAAAACAAGGAGAGTGATAAGCATAAAACTATTATATTTAAAGTTTCTTCGGTTTGTTGTGCGCAGTTTCCTGTGAGCTGTAACAACAATAGCTTGTTAGCTTGTTAGCTAGCTTAGTTGGTAGCTAACAAAATTTATTCAGAGTGAGCCCTTGAATTGCGTCGATACAGCCATATAATGTTAACGGTTTTTATGGTTTATAACCCAGCTAGTGTGCCGACATATATTACATTACAGAATTACAATTAGCATGTTAGATAAAACAAGAAATAGCGATCACTTTTCAATTTACTCCATGTTCCCGGCTACTCAGAAACACTTCCGGTCTAATTCCTTCAGAATAAAGGCGTCAAAACCACTATTATTACTGTCATTTATTAGATAGATAGATAGATAGATAGATAGATAGATAGATAGATAGATAGATAGATAGATAGATAGATAGATAGATAGATGAGCTCTTTTACTCTACAACATGAGTTCAGACTTGAGAAACATACCACCATCACAGTATATAATATGGGAAATTATGTTTTTCTTATCTTGTGCACAGAAGATAAAATGTTGTGTATCTTATCTTCTTCACACAAGTTAGGATGATCCAAATCCTGTACATGTGCAAGATCCATATCTTGACTAGAAATGCTTTCATTCGTCACTCTTGTAATCCTTCATTTACATCATTTACCCTTGTCGATTTGACTGTGGTGAATCTAATATTAGAAACATCTGTCAACATAAAGCAACACAATTCAAATTATTTTTATACTGCAAAGGATGGTAGGTGAAATATTTAGTCTCATGCTATGGTTTCCTGCTCCACACTCCACTCTACAGCTACAATACGCTGACAGGAAACTGACGCCTGAGCAAAACGCAGCATGGTATATACTCACTGTAGTCACTGTGAGAGGAGCAACAGCGAGAGCAGCTGCACAAAGAAAAAGCTGCAACAAAACAACTTCATCTCATGTGTTTCCAGTCGACAGCGTAGTTTTCTGCATTTGGAGATCAGACGGAGTGCCTCAGCAACTTAGTAAGTGATTTTTTTTAATCAAAATGTTCTTGTGTTTTATCACTCTATGAAGTCTAAGTTTAGTTTGTGTCAGAGTTTAACAAAATAACAATGAATCTGTTAATTCAGAAAATGTTTAACTCTTTAAAATGTAGTGAAAAACTTCCAACAGTGAACAACTCATTTAGTAAACAGGATTCAAATCTTTTGCTAAGCGGGGTGGAGAAAAATAAAAGATGCGGTATTACTAAACTTGTGATCATTGTTTTTCTGCTTTGTTTCACTTCACTTTTTTTTTTGGATTATCTCTGAAACAAGTACTGTAAAAAAAAAAAAAAAGGTATTGTATCAAGTGAAGAAATGTCCACCCTTTCAAAAAAAACCTGAACAATAAAATAGAAAATAAAAGATTAAAATATTAGTTTCCAAGCTACAGTGAAACCAAAAGTGGAAAAACTCTGAATGGAAACATGTGTGTGTTGATACAGTTACAGAGGGCAGCCTGCGATGCAGCAGCGTGCATGAGCATCAACCTACTCTCTCTGACTTTCATCTGACTGCATTCACAAAAAACCTCCTCTGCCATGATGAACGTGACAGAGGGCAACTGCAGCATCCCCTCAGAAGAGTACCAGTTCCGCCTTTTTCCAGCCGTCTACATCCTGGCTCTAGTTGTGGGTCTGCCTGGAAATCTGGCTGCTCTCTTCGTCTTCTCCTTCAAGACCACTCCTCGCACAGCCTTCAGCGTGTTCATTAGCAATCTGGCCATGGCCGACATCGTCATCCTCTGCACTCTGCCCTTTAGGATCCACTACCACCTCAACAGAAACGACTGGGTGTTTGGGGATGTCGCCTGCCGAATCACTGGTGTTCTGTTCTACGCCAACATCTACATGAGCATCTGTTTCATGACTTGTATCTGTGTGGATCGCTACATGGCCACTGTGCATCCACACTCTTATCTGAGGCTGCGGAGCCCCTTGTGCTCCCTGGTTGTGAGCGTGGCGCTCTGGTGTGTCGCCGGAGTGGCCGTGCTGGTCTTCATCCTCATGGGACCCCTGGAAACTGATGCAGACGAATCTGGACGCCGCAGCTGTTTCGAGAACTTCGCCAAGCACGAGTGGGACACGCGTTTGTTGCCGTACAGCATTCTGAGCCTGATCTTTTGCTCCCTGCTGCCCTCCCTGATCATCCTGGTGTGTTACCCGATGGCTGCGAGGCGCATTTCCTTGATAAGGACTAAAGCAGCCCAAAGAGCCGTGAGGGTCATTTACACCATCCTGGCTATCACCCTGCTCTGCTTCCTGCCCAACCACATGGTGTACCTGCTGCACCTCCTCCGACGTATGGATATCATCAAGAGCTGCTCCACTGCCAACACCATCCACAATGCCAGGCGGGTCACCATGGCCCTCGTCACCCTCAACACATGCCTGGACCCTGTGCTTTATTATGTCACCACCAGCCACTGCAAATGGAAGAGCTTGAAGATGACATGGCGGTGGGGACGAATCAGGAGGAGAAGAGGTGTTTATACCATCACAGTAAGCTGACTGAACTGAGAGGGGTAGCAGTAAATATCTTATATAAAATATCTTTTCTGTTAAAAATATCTTTGTACATCAAAATAAAGGAACAAATCACAATACAGATATCTTATTTTTCTTTATCTTGAGCAGTTTAGTCTATAAAAGTGTCTTCCATGTCCTCATAAAAGACAAATCAGGATAGAACATGGGTACATTTGAAGAGATATAATACATTTAAAGGATAACTACAGTGTTTTTGAGCCTGGGCTGTATTTTCCCCTTGTTTTTGGATGTAAACGATTGATATAGACATAAATCTTTATAATCGGTGCAGTATTGAGCAGTCATCGCAAACAGCTACTGAAATGTAATCCAATGGGATGTCAGAGTGCATCCACTAAAGTGCCTGTTTTTATCTGACAGGCTCAGATTGTGTCTGACAACATGATGTACAGGAGATAGACCTCTTTATTAAAGAGCAAGATCCTTTTTCTTAAACCAGAAACATTGCTATATATCACAACCAGACTCCACTGACAAAACCAGTCATTTTACTTCACAGAACAGAGGAGTTACTTGAATACTGCTGCTTCAATCTGTTTGTTTGTGTGGTGTGGCTTTCAGTGGTAGAAGAAGTATTCAGACACTTTACTGAAGTAAAACTACCACACAGTAACAAAAACAAACTGATTGAGGTAGAGGTGTTCCACCAGCTCCTGTGTTCTGCTTGGTTAAACTACTGTTTTTGTCTATGGAGTCTGGTAGTGATACAGAGTGATGTTTCTGGTTCAACAAATAGATTTTACTCTTTAATAAAAAGGTCTATCTCTCTAGGAATCCCTGTCAGACACCTAAAATAACAATCTGAGCCGGTCAGTGGCAAAAACAAGCTGCTCATGGTGGCCTAGTATTGCAAAGATTCCAAAGATTTTTGTCCTTATCAATCAATTACACCCACATACATTGGAAAATAAGGCCCACATTCAAAAACACCACTTATCCTTCAAGAATGAACGCAAATTAAGCCTTGATGTTGTTTATGTCTGCTGGTAACGATTTGAAATTCTCGGCACTGGGAACGAGTTAGTAACCACCAGAAATCCAGGATCCAAAGAATGGCAGTGCATGAGTTCTTGAGAGTGAGTGAGCTCCCGTCAAATGTTTATTGTTTTGAGACAAAAAGATATTTCAGCACAGTCCAGATGGAAGCCCCTTCTTCAGCAGAGTTGAAAGGAAACTCCCCAGGTCTTCATCCTGACAAAGAAAACCAGAACAGAAAGTCAAAGAAGAGCCACTGTAGGAAACAACAGAGCAGCATATTTTCACTTTAACACATCTCAGTGAGGTAAAACTATCTTATATTTCTCAAGAAAAAAAAAAATGCAAAAGTGTATTAAAAGTCAGAGAAGATCAATATTATCCTATAAATCATACTGTGACCCCTAACATGCTGGGAACCATTGATATATTACATTTTGGATTCAGTTATTTTCATTATCACTTAATCTACAGATCATGTTCTCAATCCAGTGATCATAGTGAAAACAGATGTTTTTACAAACATAAAAGAAAATGTGTTACATGAAATAAATGTTAAATAAATGAGAACAGCATGTTAAAGCGTGTCTACACTGAGGCTTACAGAAGAAAAAATGATCTTAAAACTATTACCACAAGTAAACCACTGATAATATCAGCAACACGTAGACTTGATAATATCAAAGTTCAGTGCTATGAGCAATCTACTCAACAAAAACTGCAGTATTTGTGTAATCAATCTACTCAATCTACTCAACAAAAACTGCAGTATTTATGTAATCTTGGGTTTAACTTTAAGTGGCAATCAAACCAGTAAGACACTTCTGAAGGAACAGAAATGACAAACAGCGAGAATTAACATCATATCTTTTTTTTCTCGCCCTTTGTGCTTTGCACGGAACACATGAGGCCACAGAAACCACTCTCCTTCCATTACAGCGACAGAGTTGTACAGGCAGGTTTCCCCACCTTCTGCTTTCATTTTATTCTCACTTTCATGGCCCCTACTCTGGTACTGTCCACCCACATAAGGGTTTTCACTTCTTCTCACTGATCGCACCTCTACTCAGGACTGTGTGGGCAAAACAACAAACTGTTAAACTGACAGTGTGGTCAGACTGCATTTCACCAAAAAAAAAAAACACACACTTGCGTACTGTGGCTAAAAGGAATACTTTTATTTAATTTTACGAGGGTTAGTTTTAAAATATATTTCACTACAGATTACAGAATACATGCCCTTCACTGTAATTTGCGATATATTCTGTTAAATTAATTGAGAGACGGACTACTTTAACATTGATTTACATTCATGTGTTTGTGAATAAATATGGCATTCACACAATACTGCTATGTAAAGAAGACTGAACCCAGGGGTCACTCTGATGATGATGCTCTGTCTGCCAAAAAGGGAGAAGACCTGATTTTTCCTTTACCTTTTATTTTCCACAGCACTGTGTTAGAGTGAAAACCAAAATAAGAGAATGAAAATGAAGCTATGTGAATTTATAGTTCCACAGAATATTTTGTTTTCACTTTGTTGTTTTGCAACTAATCCCCTTAAAATAAAAATAGCGCCAGAAAAGGCAGTTTTACCTAACAACTTAAATCTGCAATGCAAAGGGAGGAAGGTAACTCATTACAAAAGATTTAATATATATATATATGTTACTGGATAGAAATATTTAGCCAAAAATATACTACACATCATGCATGTTGTAAAATGGCTGGTCTCCAATCAGTGTTTTGTTTTTTAACTAAAACTGATGAGCAAGCTAGCTGCTATGCTAACAGGCTGATCTGCAGTGAGCTAGCAATTTGGCTAGGTAGGTAGCTAGCTAGGTTTTAAGTGTTCAATTAAACTACAACTGCTTTTAAATTTTAAATATCAGTCAATCTTAAGAATATAACTGTATTCTTATAACCAACTATTTAAACTGTAACTGTCACTAAATACAGTTACTTATATTTTGTTCTCTAAATATGCAACTTTGTTGTTTGTGTTGTTATTTTCTGAATTTTGATTTTTATCCTTGACTAATATTCCATACCACAGCTGTCCAGATACGGAATGCATGTGATCATAAGAAACGATCGTAAGAAGCTTCATCAATAACTCTAAACTCCTACAGAGATAGGATTGTTTTTCAGTCCTAGTTCAACTTTGATTCTGAGTCGATCTCTGAAGCAAAAGTATTACTTTTATTAATCGTCACAGGGTTTTGTGTGCTGCTGTGTGCACCTCGGTTTATTCTCTACACCACTGACAGGAGTCAGTATTATTAACGTGACACCTTGACTGTAAATTGACTGCAGTGGAAATGAGACAAAATCGGAATCAGATGGGTCGGTGATCAGTAATCTGGCGCGATGATCACTATTTCTGAGACCAAACATTTCTAAAACCAAAGACACAGTCACTGACCTCAGAGGGTGAATAAATGGTGCATACCATATAACCACACTGTACTCTGTGACCTTTGTTGTATGTCATTCCCCCAGTTTCATGATTCACTATCTAGACACTAGAATCACTGTCTAATAAAGGTGTGAAAAAAATAAAGGAAAAAGAATCAGACCTTCACACTGACTCATCTTGTTTTCCGTGAGGGGGCAACTACTGCAACAATTTTTATTTTTATTATCGATTAATCTGTCTATTATTCTCTTGAATAATTGATTGCTTTTTTTGGCTGTTAAATGCCAGAAACTAATGAAAAATGTCCAGTATAATTTCTCAGAACCCACAGGGAACATAAATCCAAAACCTGAGGATATTCAATTTCCTCACTTGTCTCAGAGGAGAAACTGAAATTAGAAGAAGTTTTGGCATTTTTATAAATCAATAGCTTTGTTCCAAACAAGAAGATATTACATTTTTAAAAAAGGACATAAATCCTCACATTTGAGAAACTTGAGAGTTTGACTAATGTAACATATGACAGGAAATACTGAAAATCCCTTAACTGATAAATTGAGTTTAGATGTTATGGTTTCTATTTTCTTTCTTTTGGTGTGATCTCCTTAAAATCCCTGTGAGGTTTTTTAATCTCTGTACAGTCCCTTTTTTATTTCCAGTTAAGTATTTTGTCTTTTGCATTAATTGTGCAAATAAATAAACAAACAAACAAACATTTAATAATGAATTTTTAATTAGAAAATTGACTTAAATTTAATTAAAGTCAATTAATCGACTGATCTTTTCAGCTTGGTGTAAAGCTAAATCCAATCTGGCAAATTTGGACCATGCTCTTTTCAAATAATTTGGGCAGAGGTTTCTGAAAATTAGGTGCAACAGGTCCACATTTTCATTTATTTAGTCAGGTCTCCCTCAAAAGGCAGTGCAGATTTTAACTAAAGAGTTGGTACATCGAGATAAACAGTTGGTGGTGCTAATTCTCCAGTCAGGTTCAATTAAACCACTGAAGAAGAAGAGGGCACAACAAAAACTATGAAGAACCAGCGGCAAACATGATGAAAATCTGATCCTCATGTTTGTTTCACATTTTAATTTGAGGAAAGTTGAAGTCTCTGATGTTCTTGTCTTCTGCCATTTTGGTCTCTTCAGTGAAAGCCTGAGTGATAAATATGTCACATGCTTCAGGTACCTCATGATTTATCAGCCAAGTCTGTTTCTGTTGCTCTTTGTCACAAAGTTGTTTTTAATCAATACATAAACTTTTCCACATCAGCCAAGCATATAATGATTTTTTTAAACATCCAGCATTTTTTCCACTCCATTGTTTTTGAGGTTATGTTTTTTTTATGTGCAAATTGAAAATGTGCATAAAATTGGGTGGAGGAAAAAACACTTACTGCTGCAGTTTTTCTTTGCTTTTATCACTTGATCTTTTCATCTATATTGCATGTATAGTTTTTAATGTCTTCAACTGACTTTTTGTGTTTTTATTGTGAGTGTTTTTATGTTGCCTTGAAGCAAAAACAATTTCTTTTCGTGGGATAATAAAGATCTGAACCTGAAGAAGTGAACTCAAAACAGCTTTAATTTTCAAGGCATTTTAAAGACCTACAGTAAAATTACATCAGTGAGGTATGAGCATTGAAAATATTTTACCTGATAACTCCAGGAAAGTAGCAGGACTTTGGTGTTGGTGTCCTCAGCAGAAGAGGAGACTTTGATGACAATAGACTCCACCATGACGGTGCCATCAGGGAGGTGTTGGATGGTGTAGCCTTTCAACACACTGGAGCATGGAAATGAGAAAGCAAGGGGTTATAACAAATATAATACTACATATCTTTTTCTTTTTTAGGTTTTTCAGAGACATGATATGCAAGTTAAATGCTCAAGTATATCAAGAGGAGTGAAGATAGAAGTGGATGGTGTGAGTGAATTGTAAAATAACGTAGGTGAGTTGTTAGATGCAGGAGGCCCAGTGACCCTCCTCTTCCTGTGGTAACGCTCTCACCTTTTGAGGTGTGTGTAGATCCTGTGGAGTGTGTCGGGGTCGCTGTGCGGGTCCTGGAGCTGCACGCGGCAGGTGAAGCGTAACTGATGTTCGTTGAGGCCCAGCTCCTTCAGGGCCTGCTCCGACGACACGAGCTTCAAACTCTGTGCTCAGGGAAACACAACAGGAGAGTGAGAGTGTGTCAATCATGAGATCTCAAGCAAATGCCACTTGACTGCAGGTCAGAAAGGAGTAACACAGTCACTGCACTGATATCTAGTTAAAAGTGTGTGATGACAGTGAACTCACGTTTTCTTTCATGATCAGGGTTCCATGCATGGTGCGAGGTTTTTTGGGATCAGGCAGAGGCCCTTCAACACAAGAATGTTTTAGTACATAAATACATAAATAAACAAATAATTATACAAATACGCACTTTTATTGTTAAACTGGACAAAACAGAAGACAGAAATATAAAGTCTTGCTCAGCTGTATGTGATGTGTATCTCATTGCACTTTCAAGGAAAGCGAGGTAACTTTTCTAGGGCTCCCGCCTAAAAGTTGAATCGATGCATCAGTCGAGAAGACCCAAGTTGGCTCACAAAATGTCACTTGACTCATTACAGTTTCTTTTGGCCCCCTCACAGTACACACACAAAGAGCAGTGCAGGAGCCACAGTGCGGCAGACTGTAAACTATAAAATGACCGAACCACAAAACTAACTGCGATGGAAGTAGAGACAGAGATGGAAACGGATAAGACAAGGTATGGTGGTACAACTCGTTTCGCTGCTCTACTTTCAGCTCCGGTGTCAAACTGACGGTGCTGTAAGCAGCCCGGCAGGAGAGACGCTCCACAGTGCAGTACGATTTACTTTTATAGCTTTTACTTTCTGAGACTGCATGGAGGTGTGATGTTTTCAGTGAAAACGTTGAAATTAAAACTAAAAACAATGGATTTTCTAATTCCCAGATTGCAGTTTTCAGTTTTCTGTACTCAGCAACCACTTATTAGGTACATCTGTACAATTCAAGACAACAGTTCTGCCAGAAATTCTGCCTTCACAAAGTCTCTAATGTTCAGGTTTTATAAAAACTGTGAGAAAGGTACTAACTCAATTACATGTTCATTACTGGGATTGTAATTAGTGGTGGTGTTGTATGAGACTGTATTATCATGAAATGTGTTTGCAATTTTCTTCCTCCCTGTTTGTAAATGGGGTGAACAAAACAGTAGAAACACCTCTCAGTATAATGCAGTGCAGTACAACACTAAAAGACCTCTGATTCAGCAGAGATGTACTAAACCCCTAACCTCTTCATTATTATTGAAGAGAATATGTGCAAGGGAAAAAAAGAACAGAATGACCAGGAACAACTGAACTGGGAAAAAGGCCTTATTAAGAAAAACACACACATGCTACAGAGTTTCACCATATTCAATGCAATAAATGTTTTTTATTGCTACTGTTAAATATTTAATGTTAGCTTTGGGCTTTTAACAATGTAGCCAGCTAAGGTAGCTATGACATTTCAACCTTGCTCTTACTTTACTGTAATCTAATATACTTTAAATTGAGCTTTTTTTAAATAAACAGCAATGGAGTTAAAGGCAACATAGTATTGGATTGCCAAATCTATCTTACAATATATTTTTCATGGCTAGCTAGGAATCATGCTCAAGTCTAAAAAGACCAGGAATTAAACACACAGAATAAAGACATTTTTAAAATGTAAGTAAGTAAGTACAGAAATCTGTTCTTGAGAGGCATTGTTCTGATAAACGTGACTGTGTGTCTTCTCTGGTTTTGGAGTCTTACAACCTACACAAATGACATTTGTCATTATGGCAACAAATCTGGGTCATGATATTTGCACAGAGCAGGGTTACCAGCGGTGTAAAGCTCCCTCAACATAACACATCAATCAAATCAGGCCAAACATACAGAATTCTGGCACCGAAACTGTGTAGGCACACTACTGTATAACTAGACCACTGTTACCACAGGCCACAGTGCCAGTATCATTAAACAAAAAATTAAACAAAAAAATTCCTAAAGGTTTCTGAATAGTCATAAAAACTTACCTCCAAGAGCCATCTCCCTCTTCAGCAGGTTGAGTGAGATATCGACAGGCACACTGGGGTTCGTTGTCACAGTTATTGTCTCTCCATTGGCGGGCATATAACAATCTATGCCTGCCATTTAAACACAGAAAGAAGAAACATTAACATCAACGTTAGCAATGTGAAGAGCACAGATCTAGTCTGCAGATCTGTCTAAAGCCACAGACAGAGTTACACTTACTGAACTCCTGTTCAATCTTGCCCTTGAGGAACTCCATTTTCACTGCCTCCCCGTGCACCAGCACCATGTTGCGAGGCTCTGCCATACGAATGAGTTGCATGATGCCTTTAGCATCTGCATGGGCACTGAAGGACATATACTCCACCTGCAGCTTCACATCCAACTGTAACGATCACAGAAAGAATAAAAGTCTGTGTTGTTCTTCACATAGATCACACTGATAATTTCATGTTGATAATTCACGTTAAAACTTGCTTGTTTAATCTGTACAAAAAGCTAGTGCATAAAAACAACAATTTGTAGTTTTATGGGGGCTAATGGACAACATAGGGTGACACTCTCTCTGCTCTCAGTGCTTATACCTAGCCTAAGCTATTAGGCTTCATAGTGTGTGTGTGTGTGTGTATGGGGGATGGGGCCAGCAATCCATGCCACAAATTGCCGTGCAAGTGTTTTTCCACTGCACCACACAGCATGGTAAAGTTGTTTACCTTGATGACTTGTTGCATGTTTTTATACACAAACCACAGTCGGAGCCTGTCGCATGCAGCCCTTTTCATCTCAGTGTGGCTCTTTCTGTTTGTGCTATGCCACTATTAATATTTAAAACTGATCCACTGACCAAACAGCGCAGAATATGTCCATATCTGTGACAATCATTGTTTTTCAGTTCGTCTGTGGAAAGCTTTTAGTGGGAGGCAGCACGAGAAGGAAAGGTTCAGTTTTCATTGGCAGGACCTTAAGACAGCTCTGATGTCCCTGAAAGTGATCGGTAAACAGTCAAATAAGACGGATATCTAAAAGTACAAGTAGGAGTTTAGCTGCCACAGTGAAGGGGAGGAGACCATCACAGGTTACCAACCTATTTAAAGGAGTGACATGAGAGTGGAAGAGTGAAGATCTCCTCAAGTGAGTGAGTGAATACACATATTTCCTTAAATGTTGGAACTATTCCTTTAAGCTTCTCAGCATTAACAGACAGGAGCCACAGCAAAGATGAGAAAAATAGAAGATGACATTATGGAGATCAAGGAGTTCCAGGTACAAATTACATGACTTTATCTACTGCGCTCAAACAAATAATTCAGACAAAATCTCACCGTCGCCCTCCCTTCCATCTCCAGTTTCCTCTGCCCATTTAAGATCTTATGACCGATTGTTCCTTGTACACAATAGCCAGGCATGATTACCTAAGAAAAGAAGAATTAGTTGTATATCAAGTATTGTTATTTCTAAAAACACCTTACATTTTTTCATGAGACTCACCATGTTCTTCTCATTGCCAGCCCATTTCTTGAAGATCTGCAAAGACTGACCAGCATGCAGCATACCTGGTGTGGCAAACACCACCTGAAAGTGCACATGTTGTTGTAGTTCACTGCAATTTCAATTTTAGGTCAGAAACTTTTTAAATACTTGCAAACTTTGAAGGGGAGACAAAACTCACCATAGGTCCAGGATTATCAGCGTAGGAGCGATCAAAAGCCTTGATGTGTTTAAATTCAAACATGTTTCTCTGTACAAAGGTTTTTCGAATCTTCTGGTTGGTCCACGTTATGAAAAGCTTGTAGTAGTGATTTGCTTTCTCCGTCAGCCCAGTGGAGAAGTAGATTGGGGCCTTTAGGTTCATTCTCTCCCTGTGTGGTGAGAGGACGTAATTAGAGTGTCTCTCCAATGAACAAGTTCGCCATGCCACCATTATTCTATCAGGCTTAATAAAATGAACACAGCTATTTTAGGGAGCAGTTATTTTTTATCTGGACAATTTATGACCTTTGTGTATTGTAATCATGTGCAATTATTCCTGATTGAGAGGACTTTTTATCCAATTGGAACACCAACAATTATGAACTAGAAAAATGGCCTTCATCTGATTTTGTCCAGCCAGGGAGTGGACTGTAATTATCTCCACACATCACTGTCCTTGCTCTCTTAATTTCTAGCTTTGACAAAGCCTTGTTTGCGTTCAAAAATGTACACAGAAAGTTTAAGGAAATATAAAAAGCTTCTGAATTTAGATTCTGGGATTTATTTTAACCCTACCAAAATGTCTCCAACAGGATGCAGAGTTCTTGTGCTCTTCCAAGAGCAAAAACAGGGATGAGAACCTGAGAAGGTAACAAGAAAAGACAAATCAATTTAATTAGTAAAACCAAGATATCGAACTACAAAATGGAGGAATCTCTGTCTGTGTTTCGATCTGCTTGACAATCGCTCATCCAATCTACTTCAAACATGACAGTTCAATTGGTGAGGACCCAAAGAAGTGCACTTGGTGAATGTGAAGTTTTTTGAATGAGCATAAACACAGGCCAAGCAATCAGCCCCTCCACCCCTAAATACACTGTTCAACTCAGTTTTACCTTTCCTCCTCTTTCTATTGTTTCATGCACCTTCTTCAAAAAGTCTCTCTCTCTGCATCTCTTTGAGTCTCGAATGGTGGTGGCATACGTGGACTCGGAGATGAGGATATCTGGACGACACTTATCGATCCATGCAGCACTACAAATACATAACACAAGGATGAGACTGGGCAGTGTTTCACAAGCATAAACTCCAGCAGACAGTCGTTAAAATACAGTCACTGCCACTTACCCTAAATGCCTGTCAGGCGTCATGTTATAGTCTCCCTAAAATGAAAAAGACATTACTTTGAGTTTGTGGTTGTCAGATTCACTGATGCTAACACAGTGCAGACTTGTTTATACTCACAGTGTAGACCACAGACTCTGATCCCACTTTGATGTGCACCATTGCAGCTCCCAGGACGTGGCCTGCATAGTACGCCTTGATCTCCAGCTCATCATCCACCTGCCAGCAGCACAACAGAAAAACAGCTTGATTTGCCATCAAAAGAGACGAGCAGCTGGAGAACAAATGATTAATGGACAGATCGCATCAAAAATTATATCCTGTACTGCACCTGCACAGTTTGGTGGAGGTTCAAAGGTATCACTTTCTTCATGCAGTCCTTGATCATCTGCGAGGTGAAAAAGTTGGTTTCTCCCTTTTTGTCAACCGTGATCTTCCGGAAGTCTTCCAGTAAAATGGGACAGATAGCCTTGGTGGGATGGGTCATGTAGATAGGTCCGTCGTAGCCAACCATCTCGCTCATGTAGGGCAGAGCGCCACAGTGGTCCAGGTGGAAATGGCTGAGAGAGCAACAGGTGCAGCCATGTGAAAACACAGGATTGCTTTATTTATTCTATAGATATAGATGAAGTAGAATTGGAGAATTATCCTGTAGCTACTCAGACAACAAACCTGATGATCACACAGTCCAAAAAGTCTGTCAGGCGTCCATTCTGGGTTATGTAAGAAAAGTCTGGGAAACGTCTCTGAAATGACATTATAGACTTGCATTCAGTTGGGATCATACTGTATTATTATCTTCTTCAGAAGGTAAAAAAAAATCTGTAGGACTTTTGTAAAGTGTTTAAAAACAGGCTGTGAGTGCAGCGCAATCAAAATAAAATCCCCTTTTGTAACAAGACTGTCACAGGCACTGAAGTCACTAGAGATGCAGTTAAAGAAGAGGGAAGAGGAATTAGACTTTGAAATTAGATGCTGATTTCAAGCATGGCTGCAATTATTTTCATCAGCCACAATTTCCCAAGATAAACCCAAAGCTGTTTAATTTACAGTGACATAAAGCA
Source organism: Lates calcarifer (assembly GCF_001640805.2). Lineage (NCBI taxonomy): Eukaryota > Metazoa > Chordata > Actinopteri > Centropomidae > Lates > Lates calcarifer. The sequence continues at coordinate 23,163,314 of NC_066838.1, read as the reverse complement.
GCAAACCCTTAAATAAAAAAAGGAGACTGTTTGGACATTTTGACTTTATCAGATATTATCTGTAGACTGACTAATTGATTATTTGCCTAATCCCTGTCCCAGTGTGCTACAACAGCAGACGACAACAGCACATCTTCTTGTGTCCACAACAAAGCTCTCTCAAACTGGTTTTTATGAACATGACAGTGAGTTCAGCGTACTTCAGTGGCTTCCTGAGTCACCAGATCTGGATCCTATAAAACATCTTTGGGATATGGTAGGAAAGGAAACTGGTGGCATTAATGTGCAGCTGACAAATCTGAAGAAATTTCAGATGGACCAGAGTCTCAAGGGCATTTTTCCAACATGGAATCCATGCCATGAAGAACTGAAGCTGCTTTCAGAGCAAAGGGAGAACCTACTTAGTATCAGTATAGTTTTCTAAATAATGTGTCTATGGTTTATGAAAAAATCTTGACAGTATTTACCTTATTCAGTTGTTATATTTCCTTTTCTTTACTTACATCATCATTGTATCCCATGTGCATGCCACAGTCTAACATTATGTTTTTGCCTCCGATGGAGACGAGGATGCAGCTGCGGCCGACATCCTGTCCAGCACCTTGGAGAGGGAAAGTGAAGTTGTGAGAAAGCTTTAAAAACACACACACACAGCAAAGCCTACTCATGTAGCCACTCGAGCTAACAAACAGCTACTCAGCAGTAACGAAAATTTACAAGTTATCTCAGGACCACCGTAATAGAAAAAAACACAAGTTAATACTTGCTAAAGAGCGGATACACGCTCTCAAAGCTAAAGTAAAGTCAAAATGTTGACGGAACTAGCTTAGCAGATGCTAGCTAGCCACTATAATGTTACTCACCCAGTGGTGTTACTTTTATTTCAGGCATGTTTCCTCCACAATGCAGCCGCTTTTGTACATAGATAAGTGACACTTACATAACCCAAACAACCCAATTGTTTCCGATTAGTAACCCCTTGTCTATACAGAAATGCTTATTGTCTAACTTGTTGTATACATGCGGGGCGTTTGCGCTGTCAAGTTAACCGCCGCTTATAACAAAGCTTCCGGGTAGCACATTCAAAATAAAAGCCCCTTTTTGTAAACAATAGAAAACTTCGGTTGCAGGGCTTTTCCACCTGTATTCAACTCTCTTTCTTAGGTAACTTACAGTGCTTTTTAAGCTTAACCTAATTTTTTTTAATGCTTTCACTATCGCTCAACTGCTTAAGCCTCTTACACTTCAAACCCTTTAAGTGCTTCACCTTCAACAACAAGTTCCGTACAACGTCCCACATGCATACAATGAACATTTTAAAGATATTTTAGCATCTTTACAGTGTTTGTACATGCAATTTTCACTCTAGTTAAGTACATTTCTCCATAGATTGTTGCCTTTTCCAGTGTTGCAAACTAACTCCTCAAGGCAACCATTTTATTTTGAAGGCTAAGCGTGCCAATTTCCGGTGTTTCCCGGCTCGAGTCTGCGCAGTAGAGGCGGATTAGAGCAGGAATGACCTGTCGTTTCAGGCAGAGTAAGAGAAATGCTGAATTTTCCTGTCACTTTTAAGTTTTCTTACAGGTATTGTGTTCGGTCCCTGACTTCAGACAGCAACTCTTATATCTCCCGCGACCTCAGGATTGTTTTGTAGCCGTTAGAGACGTTTGCTCATTCATTTGTTGCCTGTTCGACAGCACTTCCTTATAGAAAACCATGGCTGATTCTGTGGCATCAGAAGACCAGAAATTCTGCTTACGGGAGGTGCTCGACACTTTCAAGCTGTGTCTGTCGGAAAATAAAGAAGTCTACCTTCAACACTACGTGGCTGGTTGGCGTGGGCTTGTAAAGTAAGTAATTTAGGGTGAAACCTTTCAGCACGCGATGGACTTGTGTGGTTAGAGTCTTGTGTGAGTGACTGTATTTTGTGTTGCATGGCTGGATTAAACTCCTATGGGGATCTGTTTTTTGGCCCCTACTGACCCCCACTGTCCATGGCAGTTTCATTATTTCCTCAGGCATCCAGAAACCAACCAGCACTGTAGCGCTGATAAGATAAAACATACTTTATTGCTCCCAGGGGGGAAGTTGTGCCGCGCACAAGGTGCATAGAATATATGTACATAATCTCCATATGTACATGATTCACAACAGACACTCAGATCTCCATCAAGGCCGTATCTGCCTCAAAGTTGAATGTTCTTCCATGGCCCATGCCTCCACCAAGTTTGGTGCAAATTGTTGCAGTACTTTTTGCGTAATCCTGCTGACAAATAAACAAACATGCACTGGAAAATGAAAACATAACCTCCTTGGCTGAGGTAATAAACACATACTTGATTGTGCCCCTAGTACACACTATTCAGAAATGATAAAACACAATGCCGTGGTCAGTAGAGAGTGTCTCAAAATATGAATTAAAACAATAAAAATGAAAATCTGATGTACAAGCGAGGCAATGTTCTGTTATCCAATTTGATTATAACAAGTACATGAACCCTGACAGAGCATATCCAAAAGAATTAACAATCTGAAAGAGCAAATCTGCAAAAGAGGCAGTGTAACTTGGGCTTCAGAGAAAATGACATAATTAAGGACATTTTTCTGTGAGTAATTATTAGACATATTTGATAATGAAAATAACTGTTGGTTGCAGCCTAACAGTTTGATAACACACAACTCTATGACAAATGAGCAACGAATAACAACAATTAGGGTTTTAAAAGTGGATTTAGGCACATGGTCCCTCCTCAGGACCAGAGCCTTCAGACAGAGGAGGGACTTGATGCTATAAAAATTTAATAATGAAGACAAAAAGTGGCCTTTGGGGGTCTGTGGCTCAGCCTTGACTCGGCTGTAACAGACTGCTAAATGTGAAAGAGGTGCTAACTGACTTTTTTTGTGTCCCGCTTTAATAGGTTTCTGAACAGCTTAGGAAGTGTCTTTGGCTTCATCTCTAAGGATGCTGTCAACAAGATCCAGATCCTGGTCAATCACCTAAACGGCGAGAACGGGTCTCAGTATGTCACCATCCAGTTGATGGTAAAATACGAGCTGGAGAATGAGCTTGTGGACCTGACCAAGAGAGGCAGCCATCCAGAGTCGGGCTGCCGCACTCTGCTGAGGCTCCACCGTGCGTTGAGGTGGCTGGAGCTTTTCCTGGAGCGCCTCCGCACCAGCACTGAGGACAGCAAGACATCTGTCATGTGTTCGGAGGCCTACAACGAGTCCCTCGCCCCACACCACCCGTGGGTGGTCCGTAAGGCTGCGGGCATGGCATTCTGTGTGCTCCCCGGGCGTCCTGCTTTTTTTGAAGTTATGAATGTTGGCCCCCCGGAGCAGGTTGTGGCCATGCTGGGAGAGGCCCTACCTCTAATCTCAGAGGTGTACCAGATCACAGAGGAACTTTACACTCAACACAACCTGCTTGATTTACCATAGGGAGGAAGAAGGGCTGTTATTGGCCTTTTCATACATTACATCTACATGTCCCTGCTGACGGGCTGTTGAGCTAGCTGCTACTCCTGTTTGGTGATAAGGGTTGTGTATTATCTGTACAGTGTTGGGCACAAGTAATTAATCATAATTCCACTGACACTACTCTCTACCTACTGCATTTTAATATAAAACTACTGTTAATTACACTGTTGCATGTTTGTCTTCAGTCAGCTCTGAATTATCTTTTTAATTCAGTTTTGCTTGTAGATTTATTTGCTTGTCGTTGAAATAGATTAAGGCAATATACAGTGGGACCAAGAAGTCTCTGCTCACTGCTAACACCTATTTGTTTTCATTATTTAAAACGAGAAAAGACCATGTTCTTACAGAGACACCAGGTTTCTGCTTTTCAGATTCTCAAATGTAATAAATGTACACTGTACATTACATTGTAGTGAATTGGGTTAATTTGGAGCTTGAGCTTTTGACCAATTTGATTAACAATAATGAAATAATTGTTAGTTGTAGTTGTTAAGATCTGTTACCAATCAGAGTTTTGAATGAATCAGGGAGTTGCTTGTATGAAATATGTAATAATAGGGCCCGTTTCCTGGAGGTTTCCTGGAGTACTTATACCATATTTCATTCAAATATTAACACATTTATGCTCCTGTTACAGAGTGGAAATTGCTCTAATCTAATACTAGATGATATTGGATGATAATATCAGATACTGGATAATTTACTATGGTCTTGTATTTATTATACAGGGGAAAGGCCACCAGCAAACTGCAACTTTAATAGTTAGATTACAATAGCAGTTTTCAAACCACAAAAAATGTGCCAATAACAAACTTGTTCAAACAAAAACTCACTCTAACATCATGAAACACTTGCTTTAGAAATGTTTCTGGTAAATTAAGAAACAGAGACTGTTATCGGTGGACTCAGAGTTGTTAATCTCACTGTTTATTATCTCAGTGCAATTCTTCATTTAAGATATAAAGGATATAATATGCTGTTTATTGCTTATGTACAGGGTTTAACTGATTATTCTTTCAAAGTGAATGTTTTATTGTTTTATAAAAACTGTACTGTACTGTATATTATATATAATTCAAACAGAATTCATCAACAGTGTAGCTTAATAAAAACATTTTCCACTTGGTTGTTGGTTTATTTATTTGACTATTGATTATTGACCTGCACATTTTATCCAATGCCCTTTTACTAGATAAGGTTTTGTTACCCATTGCCTAAAGTAGATTAGGAAAAAAGTTAACTTAGAATGTGTTGTGTTTTTGTAATGGTAGTGAGTATTATTATTAGTAGTATTTACTGTAAATAAATGATAAATGCATGATAAATTAAAGTGTTAAAAATTGATTTAAAAACGTTAACAGTAAATCTGATTAATTTAGTTGCAGTTCCCAACGTCCAACACCAGGGGTCTCCCTGTCGCTAAACTGCTGGCCGTCGTCGTCATGGCAACCAGACTTTCATGGTAACCAGTGACGCTGAGGGGAGCAGCGACTAAAACTGAGCAACTGGGAGGAAAGAGACAGAAAAGTAACGCGTACGAACGATATTTTAATGTTTTAACTTGTTATATAGCTACAGTAATGTACATATGCATTTGCGAGTTATATGAGAGCTTCTAAATGTGTCTGAGCAGCGACAGCCATGCTTGTCCTCAAGGAAAATGGAGACCAATATTAACTTAGCTGTGACTTTCTGCACTCTTTTAGCGAAGGACGGAAGCCAGGAAACAACTGGAAATCTTCACTGACACAAGACAGACCACAAACAGCGGGGTTATCAATGCATTTAACAAGACCAAAGTCCTCCAAAGGACGGAGCAGACCCGCTGTAAACAACTCTGTGTTTGCAAGTGAGACAGACAGCATCCAGATGGCACCCGCGTCTCCAGAGTCTCCTGTTCACAGCAGGCCGGACAGAAACCTCCGCTCCCAGTCCCAGCCCATCATGTGGCAAGCCGGCCAGCTGAGCCAGGATGAAGTCCTGCACATGCTGCAACACGCTCCTGCTGCTCCGCCACAGTCCTTGAACAAGTACAAGGTCCTGCCATCCATAGAGAGGAGGCGGTCGGAGACGAGTCCAGGGCGAAGCCTGGACCAAAACATGTCCAAGCTCACCCTGTCTGATGGTGATATCCTGCAGCAAAGGCAGAGGCATGAGGAGCCTGGGCTTCCCAGCAGCAGCAGTGAAGGTGGGTCACTCAGGATCTGGCCTAAGCCACCACCGGACCCAGGACCAGTAACAACCAAAGAAGCTGGAGCCAGTGGCAGTTTGCTCTTAGCTATCCGAACGCCTTGTGGCAAGAGGTTTCAGCAGCACTTCGAGCCCACAGACACTCTGCTGACGGTGAGAGCCAGCGCAGAGGCCAGGTACGGAGCAAAGTATGAAGAGGTCTGCATTGAGACTATGGACGTGCCACGAAGGAGCTTCACAGACATGGACATGACTTTGGCCCAGTGTGGCATCTTGAACAGATCAGTGCTGTGCATCTCCCAGAACAATGACAGTGTGGTGGAGCATGACTCAGATGTGCAAGGTTTGTTTTGTAGTTGAAATGTGGCTCTGCTGTATTTAAAGTCCCAATCCACTCAGAAAATGTGTTTTGCTTGACCTTTGACCACTGTGCAGAAGGATGTCTTTAACACCAGGGAGCTGCTTACACATTCATCTGGGAAAGTTTCCCTGTTCAAGTTTAAAATGTTTCTATACAAGCATGATTTGTGGAAACAAACACTGAGAATTGACTTTCCTTTTAAGCAGCAGACATCTTCTGTCTAGTGGTTCAACTAAAAATTTTAGCATATTAATAAATTCTGGGTTTTTCCAGCGAGGGCAAGAGAGTCACTGAAAGATTATATATTTTGGATTTTATACACACAGGCTAATATGTTGTGCACATGATAAAATCTTATCTTTTAGGACTTTGGTTCCACAAATATACATTTTCTAATATTAATTAACTTCTTTTTAATTATAGAAAGCACACTGGATTCAAATCATTATTCGAGGTAGAATACGTTTATATCTTCTGGGGGGACTGTCAAGCATAAACAAGCTTTTTTTAGGGACTAAATCAAATTTAGTACAATGCATTAATGAATGCATCCTGTATGCATGTATATAACCACAGCTGGCCTTAGAGGGCATTTAAAATACGTGTACATTCTGCTGATGCACAATGTTTTAATCACAATAGCAGGCAAAATTAAGGACTTGGATCTGCTTTCAGGTATTGATTTAGACTAGAGAATCTGGTTTCACTTTGTGATGGTTGCAGTCATACTGGTAATCAATACCACAGCATAATCAGAGATTCTTGTAACATCAGCAGGGCCAGCTGACAAATACAACAACAAACAGGGTTTCCTAAACGTTTATCTGTTGCTGCATCTTTTCTTTATGGTTGATGTTCTTATATGCCAAATAAAGTCTTTCACTAGGATGCACAGGCACTTGGTAAATATGTGAAGAATGACCAACACATTATTTTTGTATAACAGCTACCACCCTGCTTTTCAAGTATGTAAACATGAAGAAGAAAGACAAGAAAGAAAAGTCCCCAGAGAAGCGCAAATAAAACTAAATGATAAATGAATCCACAACAAGGTCATCATTAATATTACTAACACCTGTTTTTCTTTCTGTGATGAGTCAACATGGCTGCTGTCAAACTCTTGATCAGGTGCTCGATTTTACCGACTGGAGTCACTAAATTATTGAGCTTGTTGTTCATGACGGAGACTAAAACTATGACTAATCAAATGTCTTTCAACATAAACTCAGACGTTTCCTGCTCACTCCTGGAAAATTTATTAAAACATACAATCACACAGTAAAGTGCACAGAAAATTAGGAGGTTACAGGTTTCTTATCTTTTGAAGATACTGTATATTCTTTGAAGAAATATATTTTCCATTGTTTAATAAACATTGTGAGAAACTGATATATTCTTTTAGATCTTTTAAGAATGGTCTTACTTTATAAAAGGTACCAAACCCTGTCCTTAGATAAGCCAGAGCTGTCAAAACCAGCAATAAACTGTCTGAACAGGCTTTACATGTGACAGTATATTTATTTTTATATCCACACAAAAATATAATAACCAAATTAACTACCACTAGGCTGAAACAGGCATTTTAAACCTTAAAATGCTTCAAGTCACTCAAGGATATTCAATCTGAACTCAGCCGTGATCGAGCCATGACAAAAAATCCACAGATGAGACACTAATGTCCCACCGATTCTACACTAATAACACACTTCAAATAATCAAAACACAGCACAGCAAACAAACAGCTACAGTATCATCTTCACCCTTCTTAAATGCTGTTTTAACAGCTAGTGGTTAGTTTATTGTCTCTGGGAGACGTAAAGGCTTAAGGTGACTTCAGTGATCAATCAAAGTCGGACATATCAAATGAAATCTAAAGTGAAAACTTTGGCACACGAGTTTTGCATAGTCAACATAAGTATGCATATCTTTTCTATAAACAATAAAATGCAAACAATAAACCCTTGAAAGAACTCAAGTCACATTTGAGGTAACACGTCTAACTGCTTCAGTATTTGGTAGTGCATGAAAACCTTTCAGCTGATGAGACTTTCCATCTCTTCAAGGTTGCTGGTGTCCAGCTTTGTGATTCTCCTATCTGTGGGAGGAAGAAAAAAACAAGTTAGGATCCTTACATGTGCTGTTTGACATGATCAAACTGACAAACTGGAACATACTGAAATGCATTTCAATTTGGTTGATTATATCCATGCTGTGTTTGTTGTCAACCATGTTGACAGCAAACCCTCTTCTTCCGAAGCGTCCTGTGCGGCCAATCCGGTGAAGGTATGTCTCATTGTCTGCGTTCCCATCCATGTCAACAGGGAGGTCAAAGTTCACCACGAGTGACACTTGCTCAACATCAATGCCTGCAACATGACCACACATGGGTTTGAGGTATTTATTTATACTCATCTCAAAACATACAGATGAAGTTTTAATTTTAAAATCTGGCTCTTGTCAGTCTTTTATCTCCCTCACCTCTGGAGCACACGTTGGTGGTCACGAGCACCTTCTCTTTCCCGTTCCTGAAGCGCTCGATCACAGCAGCTCTTTGCTCTACTGTCATTTCTCCGCTCAGCAACGCCACCTGGTGGCCCTCTTTGGTCAGGTGTGCGGTCAGCCAAGCGGCCATCTTACGAGTCTGAGGGTGGGGGGCATCAGCTAAACTGAACAGCTCATACTATATCCAGAATGTACTAACAGCTCGGATCTATGGATATGAGAAGTATGACCACAGCCGCCTTGACTGTTTTCTTGCACCTTGCGGTTTGGCTCAAAACTACCTGGTCAGGGAACATTTCTTATTTTTGATAAATTGAGACATTTACATTTTAATCACAGCATAACAACAAATCCCTCAATGACTTTTGCTCAGATGTAGTGCTTTGTTTTCAAGGTGTAAACACATTTTGTGGACAATATGAACAACTAATTGAGAAAAATCAGCAGATTCAACAATCGTGAAAACTGTTGCATCCCTAAGCACATTAGCATGCTAATGTTAGCTAATTAGCACAGAACACAAAGTACTACTGAGGCGGAGGAGAGTGTCATCAGTTTTTGTGTGTATTTGGTCATAAACCAAAGTACTGGACAAATTAAAATGTTGACCTTGTGATGGCATTAGATGTTAATGGATACCAAGGTAATTACTGAACCACATTTCATGGAAATCCATAAGATATTAAAGTGAAAATCACAAACGTCAAACTCATGGTGGCACAAGAGAAGAAGAAAACAGTTAATTGTTGCTGCTGTTGTTGTTGTTTTATCTTGCTTTATGTATTGAATGTCTTATTGGATTTGTGAAGTGTCCTTGGGAGTCCTGAAATGCATTTATAAATAAAATGTACCACTATTATTATTAGATTTGACAGAAGAAGTGAAAAGAGGAAAAGTAAAGGGAAAACCAAAGTCATAAGGATTTGATAAGAATTTTGCTTCTGGGGAATTATGCATATTAGAAGGCACTCAAAGTGCCGACAAAGCTGAGGTAACAAGAAACCAGGTGTAAATTCAAAAAGGCCCAGATAATGTATCCATATACAGATTACATGGAAATATTCAGTGTGATGAACTGTGTTTCTGGAAGGGTAAAACATGGCTGACTTACATGGCAGAAGATCACGGCCTGTGCAATGGTGAGGCTTCCGTACAGATTGCAGAGCGCTGTGAACTTGTCCTCCTTCTCCTTGCAGAGCACGTAAAACTGCTTGATGGTGTCCAGCGTCTCCTCCTCGCGCTTCAGCCTGATGATGTTTGGGTCGGGAACCACCTGTTCTGCAAACCTCCACACTGAGTCCTCAAAGGTTGCGGAGAAGAGGAGCATCTGACAGTCCTTTGACAGCTGTCTGCATTGGTGACAAGAGAATGAGGGGGGGGAAAGAAAAAACGACAGAAACTCTGCACCTTTTAATAATATCAATCGCTACTTGTAGGTTTCTCAACAAGGAGCGCACCTATGGATACGAATGCTCTGGTCTCGGTGACCCTGTGTGGCAATCATCACATCAGCCTCGTCCAACACAAACATGGTGATCTTCTTGGGGTCGATGAGCTTGTACTTGGTGCACCAGTCGAGGACCGTGCCTGGTGTTCCAATGACGATCTGCTCCTGCAACTTGATTCCTCGCTCCACTGAACACAGACATTCAACCAACACCGTGAACCTAATGACCTGAAATACCATTCTGCCACTAATTCACTCTGGCAATTGCAATTACAGTCACATTCTTACTCCTGTTGCCTCGAATGGCGTAGGCCAGTTTCACATCTGGACAAAATTTCCCCATTTGCTCGATGACCTGACCAATCTGCAGAGCGAGCTCATACGTTGGCGAGATGCAGAGGCACTGAAAAAAACGAACGAATTTTAACGATGAGTACGTTCCAGGGTCTTCAGCTGAATGTGGACACTGGCTGGCTCTGTAACTCACATGATAAGCTTACCTGAGCCCACTTATTGGCTGGGTTCGCGTGGCTGAGCATGGCCAGTGAAAAGGCAGCAGTTTTACCAGTGCCAGACTGTGACTGGGCGATCAGATTCTGAGGGCTGCAATGAACGCAGGAATATGCAGGAAAGAGTTTTCATAACTACTGCTGTTAGTTGTTGGCATTAAAAAGACAACTATATTGATCATCTATTAATTGTTCATGGTCATTTTTCAAGCAAAAATGCCAAAAAGTTTTGTTAGTTCCAGGTTCTCAAATGAAAGGATATACAGCTTTTTGTGTATAAAATAAACTTAAACAAAAAAAAATAGAGAAAAATAGAATCATTTATATGCAACTCTCATTTTCTTATTCTTTTTAATTGAAGTCCTTTGACTCCGTAGGAAACAGTAAGTTGATTAATTAACATAAGATGAAGAAAAGCATAACAAACGAGAAGCTGCAACAAGGGAATGTTTGGTATTTTTGCTTGAAACAATTAATTCATTGCAGCTCTAATGAAAATAAAGAGTTAGATCCAGAGAGGCTCAACCAAAACTAAAAAGATCTGTCACACTGCAAACTTCTGCACAGCTTCTTATCCTTACAATAAAGTCAGTACATATTCTTAATATACTCAACATATTGTTCTATTACTGTCAATATTTACATTACATTTTATATTTATGTTCCTTGTAAAACAATACTTGCTTTTTACTTTTACTTCCTTATCTTTCTGAGTTTATTATTACCATTTTAGTACCAATATACCCAGACAAATTCCTCATATGTGTAAACTTACTTGGCAATGAAGATGATTCTGATTGATACTAATTGAAAATAAATATATATATATATATATATTTATTTTCAATCAACTGATAAGTGCTTTGCAGTTTGAGGTTGTGAAGTTGCTTATTTACCACATCTCCAAACACAGATATTCAATTTTAATGACATTAAAAGAGAGAGGAGCAACAAAATCCTTAGATTTGAGAGGCTTGAACCAGCAAAGAGGCACTTTCCCTGAAAGTATAATTAAAGCTTACTTAATGACCAAAATTGTTAACGCTACATATTAATTACTTCATTTCTTTTCTTGGCACTACCTCAGAAGAGTGAAAATGAACTCACGGCTGTGCAAGCATCATGGGCAGAGCGTTCTCCTGGATCCTGGATGGTCTGTTGAAGCCCATGTTGTACACACCCTTCAGCAGCTCAGGTTTCCTATTGCACAGAGTCAATATAACAGCAACAGTGTTTGAGGAAGAAAAAAAAAAAAAAAAAAGAAAACAGTTGTATGCAAAGGGTGCAAGGGTGTTCAACCGTGGGCACTTTGTTGATTTTTGAAGTGAAAACAAATCATTATAACCCCTGCAGCAAACAGGTATTAAAATGAGCCTTTCTTCACATGCTAATGCACCGTTACCTTTTATTTCTTGAACTTGAAAGTAACTGTGGCATGCACAAAAGTTTGGGCACCCTACCAAATCAATACTTAGCAACCTCCCCTTAAGATATCACAGCTTGCAAACACTTCTTTAAAGTCTTTCTAGTCGTGATTTAGAAATTTTCACCCACTCTTCCTCGCACATCACTTTAGTTCTGAGATATTTTTAGTCTGTCCTGCTGCACCACGTTTAGTTTCTTGAAGTAGTTCATGATGGATTTTGAGATCTACTTTTGCTTATTGTTCTGTTTAGTTTTACTTCCTTGACTGACTGCAGGACATTTGCATCCAGAGTTTACTGTTATTTGGTGGAATCTGTTTTTCCTTTTATCAATGTTTCCTGTGCACAATATTTCTACCATAATGCTTAACAGTTGGCAAAGAGGGAGTAACTAAACACTGATTTAAGGCCCATGTAAGACTGGATTGCTTTCTCTTGGGTGATTTTAATCCCATTTGAAGCGCATATTCATTAAAAAAAAAAAAAAAAACATTTTTTTACCCCATCCCAATTATAATTAGTCAATATTGCCTCCTGTCTCTCCATTTGTATGATCACAGGTCCTTGTGTACATAAAACCCTGTCTGGATGGAGCATGTTCCTTGTGTTTTAAAGTGGATCTCTATGGTTTTTTCAGTTTTTTTGTTATAAATCTGGTCAGTGTGATTTTTGTTTCCCCAGAGGAGCAAATTGAAAATGTTTTTGCTGCTCTAATAGTGTTTCTATTGTTTTGTCAACCTCGTTTACATAAATGTGGTTAGGTTAAATAACAGAAACCCCTTTCTGTGTCATGCAGTAAAGTTCAACAGCACCACAAGCTCCATTTTATTGTAGGACTGTTGTATTAGATTGCATTACTTTTAGCCAGGTGCTCCTAATAAATTGCCAAGCTAGTAACTCTCAGAGGTTTTTCCTTGCAGACTCACAGTCTCAGCTCCTCAAATGTCTTCACGGAGTACAGAGGAGAGGTGGGGTCCCTCTGCAGGACCTCCACCTGGTTTCTGTTCCGCACCAGAGAGCGACGGATCAGTTTATTCAACAAGGACTGTTCGGCCAAGTCAATTTTGTCTTCGTCTCCTCCACCTCCTCCTCCACCTCGACTCTTCTCCGGAATGATATTGCCTGCGCAGGTGGTGAGAAGACACCCCCCCCCCCAAACAAAATCCCCGTCAAACACCACCATTACTCAGCGATAAAATCAGTTAGCGGAGATTTAATAAGAGAAAACTTTTAATTAACTCACCGTTTATGTCGCCTTTAAGGTTTCGTGGACCACGAAGTCGATCCACTTTTTTTGTGATTTCAAACTATGAAGATAAAATACAGTTTAACACGTTATTAGCTAACAAAAAAAAAAAAAAAAAAAAATGCAACAAACTGCGTGTGTAAGCAAAGCAGCGAGGCAGCCGATTAAGCTAGCCCGCTAACGACCGGTGAGCAAGTTAGTTAGCCGGCGTTTGATGCTACTTTTGGGGGCTGTTGGTCACCTGTTAAACTTACCTGTGAACAAGGAGTTGTTGCCTCCTGTACGTCGACGGCCAGCGCCCACGACTCTTCCGACATTTTGAGAAAAGTGTGTTTTCTTTTGTAGACAGACAACACTTTGCATCCAAAAGTTTAGCGTCAAAGTGACGAAGTGCCGCTGTCCGGAGCTGGACCAACCGCAACACACTGGACCGCACCACTGATGCTGCCTTCACAAGACTCGGAATTCTCGCCTTTTAAGACCGGTGCCACCCCAGGCAACCAATCAAAGATATACATGGACGAGAAATGGGAATCTGCTTATTATTTCATAACATCAGCTTATGTCAGCCACAATTCAGTGGCCTATCAAGAGGTTAAAGTTGTTAGAGAAAGCTAATCATGTCTGTTGACTATTTAACAGTTGTCATTACTTTATTGCTTATCTCTCTGTTTGAAAGTAGTTGTTAGTTATTTTTCTAAGTAGTTTATTGTCTTTGTTATGCAACTGTGGCGCAATTTGTAACAGAATAAAAAAAAGACAACGCTTGAACACATTGGATTTTACATTTACGAAGTTTATGGGGACAGCCTGAATGCACCGTAGCATATTTCTCGTGAACCTGCTGACACACCCATCAGAGATGAGCTGCACTGAACCACTAGCCTACATGAAAGGTATTACACCGTTTAATGGCGATGAACTAGTGAAATGCTTACGTAAATCCATAAAAAAGTAATTGCAATAATATTGCACATAGAAAACGAATAGAAAACATACTAATATGTTTTCTATTCGTTTTCTATTTTATCTTTACTTTCTGTATCGTAAATCTTATCTCTGTTATGTCGTTATCTGAAGTGCATGGTGATTTAACTAACACTCATTATATTCATCTTGACTTGCGCTAATATGTATGAGTTGACCTGTTTTCTAGTTTAAGTACAAGTTTATCTGTAGGCCTGTACTCATTTTGTCATGTAAAGTATCAAGAAAAGCACTCAATTTATAAAAAGTGTTACTGTTTATTATCCTTGCTCTTTTTACAGTAGAGCTCCAAGGAATGGTTAGTTAGTTTTTCCCTATATAGTAGGAAAGTTAAAGGGAAACTACACTTAAATGTAGCTGATGTTAGATTTTGTTGTAAAAAAAATTAGAAACAGCAGCAACTTTGAACAAGGAGTGCAGCTCATTATCAAGTAAAAAGTAAATAAATGTCATAATATCCCTGAGCCCAAGGTAATGTCTTCAAACTGCTTGGTGAAGATGTTCTATTAACTACTAATACCTAAGACAAAGACATGCTTTCACACATTCTCACTATTGTGAAACTGAAATGGGAGAATGTTTGGTATTTTTGCTTGCAAAAATTTTGAAAAGATAACTGCTGATGAATTTCCTGTCCATTGACTAATTGCCTAAATGTTTTAGCTCTAATGCAGCGCAGGTAAACTCTGACTCCGGACATAGAAACAGAAATATTTTAGGAGCATGAAATGCATAAAACATTCATCAGAACTTCCCGTTCAGCAATTAACAGCATGCGTATGATGGAGACACAGACTCATTGTTCAAAGTAGAGATGATGCAATTAGTGGACTAATTGATGACTCAGTCGTGATTTTTCAAGCAAAAATACCAAACATTCTCCAGTTCCAGCTCCTCAAATATGAGGATTTGCTACTGTTCTTTGTCTTATGTGATTGTGAACTGAACATCTTTGGGGTTTTTCGTACTATAATCTTTATTTTTAGGGTATTTGTCTCTGTTTTCTTACATCTTGACCAAATGATTAATCCAGAAAAACAGAATCTGCATATTGATTATAATGAAAATAACTGTTGCTGTCGTTCAAAGTCACGTAAACGTAACTTCCAAATCTAAGCGGATTTGCCTTAAATCCTCACACTGTTCTGTGGTTGTTGTGAGAAAGAGAGGAAGTGAGCGTTGGTGTGTAACTGTGTTTGAGAGGTTGAGAAACAGATAAGACAGTGAGAGGGCTGCGGGTGGAGGGGGAGGCAGTGGTGGAGGAGGGGGGGTGTGCAGACCAAGTTTTATTGGCTGCAGGTAAATTCAATTTGGAGGCGGATGCTGAGTTTCAGCCAACTCACCCACACACACACACAGAAACACACACAGAAAAGCACACAGACACCATCTACATTTTCGAGACGACACCAAATGACTTTATAAACACATATTAATTGTCATGGTAACCCCCGCCAGCTAAAAAAAAAAAAAAAAGAAAAAGAAAAAGAAAGAAAAAAACAGATGGATCAAACCGAGTGATCACAAAACACAGAGACAGCCAAACACCCACACGGTGGATTAAAAACATTAAGGGCTTTCACACCACAGAGAGGAAGAGAGAGACCTTATAGGTGATATGAGGGAGACATGTAATGCACCCTCACCCACCCATCTGCTCTTTCACACACCCTCTCTTTCCCCCCACTCTCCTGCTGTTACGGTACATGTCACTTATGCTGATCCCTTGCTATTAAAAAGGATACCTGGATGGTTCCTGTTGTCATCAGTGTCAGGGAGGGCTGGAGTGAGTGGGTGATGCTGATGCTTTGAATGCGTAGGGGATGGGAAGGGGGATATTTATTGGAAGAACTGGACCCTCTGTCTCAGCTCCCCCCTCTCCCTCTCTCTCTCTCTTTCTCTTTCTCTCTCAAAGCCCTCCAACTCCAGCATCCACAGGGAGGGGGAGGAAAAGGAGGAGGAAGAGGAGGAGAATAAATACAGTTTCTTTTTTGCAACCACATGTTGCTGTGCTTGATTCAAGTGCTGCAGTAGCTCCAACCTTTCCATCCCTTTCCTTTGCATTGTACGTCTAACTAACGATGTGGCTGCTGCATCTGTAGTTTCTGCCACCTGTGGCAGCACTCCTATTCCCTCTACGCCACAGAGAGACAACAAAAAAGGGAAGCTGAGAGAGGTCGGAGAGGAGGAGGAGGAGGAGGAGGATATCTTTCATGATAAGTGGACTTCTGACAGAAAGAGATCCTCGCTGCATATCCAGTTGACACAAATGAAAGGTAAGATAATGGGGCTGATACTGTGATCACATCAGATGCATTTTAATGCCGCAGCGTGTCTCTGTGATGATGCATATATTAAACATCCCTGTCATTTGTTTTAAATCAAGAAAAGGTCAGCCAGTGAGATGATGATTAAAACTGCCAGTGATCCATCTTGATTGTGTGCTGTAAACAGATACTGTATATACACAGTCAGTGTGTTTCAACAGGTGGCTACCACAGCATCTGCTCTCTGTTTTGACACTAATGAGTGCAGAGGAGTGTGGCAACGCTGATAGAAAATGTTGAGAGTTGATGGTTTGCTGGTCTTTTAGCAAACCCCTGGAGAGAGGCAGGGTGATTCATGTGAGTCAACCAGGAGAGAAGCAGCCTGGGACTGCCACTTTTAACACTAATTACTACAAGCTGAAAGACTGTAAAGGAAAAGATGCTTTAGGAAAAAAAAAGAAAAAGAAAACACCTGCTAAGCTCACGGAAATGTAGTTTTTGAAACACAATGCTAACTTATTTAGAATTTAAATGCAAATCCCCTCTAACACATGAGATCGATCTTTAATTTCACATTAATTTGTAATCATTTAATAACATATTGACAATGTCTTTCACATTACTTGTGGTGTCATCTTGGTAGCAAAGGGATATTTTGCTGTCCAGCCAAGCATGAATTTTTCCTTCAGAAGTCTCTCTTTATTCACATGTAAAGAGGAGATTGTTTCTGTAGAGAGACAAAGGGATGATATCTCTGTCTGCTTCTCAATCTGTGGCTGACTGGACACATGATGGCACTGTTGAGACAGACAACAAAATAGTCTGTAACTGCATCTGCATGACCTTTTCTTCGGCATGAATAACCATGTGGTGCCTAAAACCCCAGTTAGGCTATTAGGAAGACTGATTGAATTAGATATTGATTCTGAAGGACTTCTTATGCAGCCAGACTACGAGTGTGAAAGTTGTGTCCTGGGAGACCGGTGTGAATTTTTCTATGTGAATATAATTTGGTGATCTGTGTGATGGACAGAGATCGCCTGGTGTTTTAATTGCAATCAGTCACGCTGCCACAAATGAAGGCACGCTCTCAGAGATGCTACTGGTCAGTCCGCAAGCGAGCAAGCAGAGCTGTCTCTATGGAAATTGCTTTCGTCATAACACTTCCTATCAAGCCTGTGCTGGGGCTCTGGTCGTGCAGCAGGCACAGACCCTTGACAGCACATAACCAAGATTGCTGGTGGAGAGGGCGACATTAACAATGATGCATAGCCCTGAAGCAACAGATAATTTTATTGTATAACTTACATAATTAGCAACGCTCTATTCTGCCACAAGCATTTTAAATGCAGCTAAAGTTTCTTTTTTTCCCCTGTCAAATGGCACCGAATGCTGCTTTTTTCCTCTCCTATTACAGCATTGGTGTTTTGTAATGATGAAACCGCCTTAAATTTGTTTTATTGGTATGACCTTTATCTCAAAGGCTCTAAATGATCTCTGTCACCCTACCTCAGGCTCCTTGGTTTTACATCACATTGCAGAAGATTACTGAAGTTGGAATACCTAAAAAATCTGAAGCACTGAACTCACATCTAGATAGCAGCTTTCATCCTAGTTTTGGATTCTGTAATGAGACCCTGCTATGTGTTTGATGTTTTTTGATGTTATTACTGTGTGGCACAAGTGATGAAAACAAAGACAGGCTTTCTACTATGTTCAATATTGAATAAATAGATGAGTTATTAAAAAATAAAAAGTCATATGAGTACATGTACAAATTAAACAATAATCTGAAACACAAATTATATTATTATGAAATGCTTTTGTGTTATAGTCCTGACATTTGCTACCAAATTTAGCCAAATAGCTCCTGATGGCAGTTTCACAGTAATTTTTAATCTTCCACTTCCTTTTATTTATTTAGCTTAACTGGGGTGAATATGCAACCTAACTAGCCAGGGGTTTTGATCTTATTAAACATCAATGAGAGGAACTAGTGTTGAGAGCTGCAGTAAATATTAGCTAGTTTATTCAGAGCTATTTCTGCTTTGTTTTGCTTGTTAAGATGTTTACATGTTTTATCCATCCATACATTATCTATGTCACTTATCCTTAAGAGTCAGCTGACGTTGGGTGAGAGGTGGGTAACACCCCAGATTGATTGCCAGTCTACTGCAGGACTGACATTTAGGGACAAACAACCATTCACATTAACACCTACAGGCAATTTAGAGTCATCAATTGACCTAAATGTGTTTGGACTGTGGGAGGAATCTAGAGAACCCACACAGGCACAAAGAGAACATGCAAACCTAAGACATTTGAAAATGAAATAACATTTCATAATGTCTTTTTAAAATTGATCTAATGTTGAACACTCGGAGGTTCCATATTTTGCCCGTGACAGATTTTGTCTCTGATATTAAGTGTCATTATCTGATGAGTTTTTCTTTTCTTTCACATGTGACAACAAACCAGAGTCCTAAAACCAGCACCATGCCTGGACTCATTAACAAGGAGAACCGGAGCGCCCTGCCCCTCAGTGTCTCTGACATCACTTCATGTGTCAGGGGTTATACTCTGGCTCTGACAGCCTCTATGACCTATGAGAATATTGAAGATCATGCAATCGAGGGTAAGCGTGTACTACAGGAGACTAATTTGTTTACCTCGCTTAGGTGAACGCTAGCCACTTTGAATTAATTTAAATCCACCTTACACTCTGAAAAACTGTTGAAAATTTGATTGTATTGACTGAATATGTGTAATTGCTTCTTTGCTGCCTCTGGTTCATGCACTTATTTCTGTTTTTTTCCCTCCTGTATTGCCTTTTAGGGATCTTCATTTATCCACTTGAGGAAAATTCCATTGTTGTAGGGTTCGAGGCGATGATATCCAGTCAAATTATAACACTGCAAATCAAAGACAAGGCAAAAATAGAGGACTGTTATCTCGACTGCTGCAACACATCTAATGGAGCCCTGCAGAGTGGCAGTGGTAAGATTACAGATGCACTAATCAATATTTTTTGCATCAGATCAAATGACTATGTAATGTGAAAGGATCTTAGCACTTTTATCCAAAATTAGGGAATATCTAGTGAACATAGAGGCAGATTTATCAGCTACAACGCCAGATATTTCCCTCAGGAGTCAGTGGGGGACAAAACAGAACTAAAAGACACATTTGGCGTATCAGTTTTACAAGGTGATATCACTGTTGCTTTCCCTAAGTGGTCCAAAAAATCATCCAATGCAGGTTTAAAAGGGCACTCTATCAATTGTACACATGAAGGTCAGTTTACTCGTCCAAAGGAGTGGTACTTAACCTGTGAGAAAACTTGAATAATTACTCCTGTGGCTCTGGAAAGAGCTGAGAGCTAATGGTTCAGAGAGGGGTCAGAATGTTTTTATAGAAAGCCTTCATTAAAAACTGAGAGTGTAGAGTTTGAAAAGCACTTACCCATTAACCACACTATGAGGGTCTAGGGAAAGACATCGTAGTATACACCAATCAGCCATAACATTATGAGCACTGGTGGATGAAATGAATAACATCGATCATCTCGTTATAACACAGTGCTCTGCTGAGGAACCTTTGGTCCTGACATTTGGACATTATTTTGTTACGTACCACGCCCCCTAAATATAGTCACAAACCAAGCACATGCCCCTCCAATGGCAACAACACTCCCCAATGTCAGGGGCCTCTCCCAGCAGGATAATGTTCCCACCACACCACAAAAACTGCTCAGAAATGTCTTGAACACGAAGAAGAGCCAAAGCTGTTGACCTGGGCTCCAAACTCCAGATCCCAATCTGATTCAGTATCTGTGAGACCTGCCTAATATTGCATATTTAAAACAGCTCTGACCTGTTGGGGCTTGGACATGGGATCTCTGAAGATCTCCTATAGTGTCTGGCACCGGGACATTGGCAGCAGATTTTTTGGGTCCTGTGGGTTTTGGGATGGGCCCTCCATGGATCTGACTTGTTCTGGATCATCCCATAGATGCTGGGTCAGATTGGAATCTGGGGAGTCTGGAGACCAGTTCAACACCTTGGGCTCTTTGTCGTGTTCCTGGAGACATTTCTGAGCTGTTTTTGTCGTGTGGTGGGAGCATTATCCTGCTGGGGGAGGCCCCTGACATCGGGGAGTGTTGTTGCCATCAGGGGTGTGTGCTTGGTCTAAAACAATATTTAGGTGGGTGGTACGTGTCAAAGTAACATCCAGATGAACGTCAGGACTAAAAGTCAGAATATCTCTGTCTCTGCTGCTCTGATTTAGACCATTCTTTTTTAAACCTGTCTCCAAATTTTCTGGAAGGGGAATACTGAAATGATGGAGCACCACTTTAAGTCTTCTGTTAAATTAGTATGCACATGAAAATCTAACACGTAGTCACCAAATGTACAGTGTTCATGTATCTAAACAGTGGTTAGTGTTAGGGAGAAATGAGTTTTCTTTCATTTTATTTTTCAAGAGCCAATAGAAACAATGTGATGTGACATTAAGATAGCATTATAGTCGACTATGTTATACTTAAAAAAGAGCACTTTCTCTAACACCCTAACATTCCCAACTTGCACTTACTGTGCACTTCTTCACCAAATCTCCTTGCACTTCGTCTTATTGAACAGATTTAGTACTTAGTGCTTACTCCAAGGTCTCCTACTGAAGCTTGAGTGTTGTACTTCACCTGTAAGTTGATTTGGATAAAAGCATCTGCCAAATGAGTAAATGTGAGTAAATGTAAATAGAAATTCCTTCTCTGGAATTAACTCTGAGAGCGCTCTCAGATGTAAATCAGCAAAAAACCAGAAAAAAGTCATTCCAGTGCTCTGTAATGGGGCTGGCGTCTATTTTAGAGATTAAAATGAGAGAAATCAGACATTAAAGATAACTCCAGGCAGCTTCTGGACAGCTTTAGATTAGCTGGGATACCCTGAGAGTCATACAAGTTCATTACATTTTTTAAAAAAGGGGTTGTTTACTAATTTAGTCTGGTGTTACAGGACACATAGTGTTGGATGAGGATTTGGAGAGGACAGTGTTAGTGGTTAACCTTGGGATCATCCCCCCTATGGAGACCGTCCATATCCTGGTCAGTACCTCCTCTGAGCTCTCCACCCTGCCCAGTGGGGGCATCAGGGTGTCATCCCCATCGGTGTGTACGCCTCGAGTGCAGAGGACCATCAACGAGGAGCAGGGACTGTCCCCAAATTTCTCTAGAGCGTAAGAAAAAAATCAAATAAACTCAAGAAAACACCTTGTTACATGTTGTGTATTTTAAAATGAGATTTAGTCTGTAAACTGAAAATATTAATGGATAGAAACTGACTATACTAACATATTATATGTTCATTCAAGATGGTCCCATTTAATAGTTGTGCTTTGCCACTTTCAGGCGGGACAGGCATACCTGTGCTACAAGTCCTCACGATCAAACCCCCAACTCCCCTCAGCTGTGGTTGGCCTCACTGCTGGAGGAGGAGGCCATAAACTCCATGGACTATGAGTTTAACTTCCAGCTGGAGATACGCGCTCCTTACCTCCTCGCAGGTCAGAGAACTAACCATTACTCCACTCATCAACTGTGGGATACTGATTCTGCCTGTGTGTATAATAGTATAACAGGCACAATCACTTGAGCTATCCTGTAATCAGGCATTGTGCCTCAGTGCTCCTTGACAACTCTGACATCAGCGAGGGTTGAGATTGTGATGCATCCTGCAGTGAGGCGCAGAAAAAAATAGCCTCAGCACTGTTCATTTGTGTGTATAGCAGATTCTGAACTGAGCTTGGTTTTGATAACATAAGTGGACAACGCTCATGTTGGAATGAGGGAATGTTTGGCATTTTAGAAAACATTTTTTGTTCTTGCCAAGGGTTAGATGAGAAGATATCGCTCTCGTGTCTGCGTGTTCAGTATGAAGCTACAGCCAGGAGACAGGGGAGCTCCTTAATTACAGTTTTTGCACCAGATTAAACCCCCGTTAAACCACAGCCAGTGAGTTTTCAGAGGTGCTGGCAGCTTTGCTGGAGATTTTGTTACTTATGGACAGAGCCAGCTAGCTGTTTCCCCCTGCTTTTAGTCTTTATGCTAAGCTAAGCTAAGATAAGCTAAGCTAAGATTAAATAAGATAAGTCCTGGCTGTAGCTTCATATTTATCTTACAGATGTGAAAGTGGTATCAATCTTCTCATCTAACTGTTGGCACAAAAGCGAATAAGAGTATTTTCCAAAATGTTGCATTATTCCTTCACTATAAACTTGACAACCTGGTGTTGTTGAATTATTGATTCTTCATTTTTGCTCGAACTACAAGAGTCATTGAAAGCATCAGAACAACAGTAATTTTGAGTCACTTGTTTTGGACTTGCTGGTTGGTTATTGGTTATAACTGGAGGTGAAGCTGCTGGTTATTTGATCTGCTATGGTTTCTGCTCTGTGTAGGTGTAGAGAGCCCTTCTCATGCCATCCGAGCTGATGCAGACCCTCTGGCTCGCTCTGCCACCAGTGTCGTCATCACCCTGGCAGACAAATACACTTACGACTGTCCTGTCAAAATCCTCATTTACCCCAGCGGTAGGTGTACAGCTTCAAAACTCACTTACAGCATGACCCTGCAATTAGTCTCAAGTACAGTATTTTGAAATTGTTTATTTCGGCTCTGTCAAGCTTCTCTTACAGCATTTTTGTCCTGTTGAGATTATAATCAAATCAGTGGCAGGGTGATTCACTGCCTCATATTGTGTGTATGAGAGCCTCATCAGGAAAAAAAAGGTCCTCCTGTTATTAATGTATAACATGCCAGCGGAGTCAGACTCCATTGTGTGGGTGTGCAGTGTCAGGCCTGTGCTCTCGTCTCACCCTCATTGCTGTCTTGACCTACAGTATGTGTGGGCTAGTTGTCTCCCAGAGGCAGGAATGAGCCCCGGACTCGCTGATCCAATAGGCCTCTTATGAGGGCTTTGTTCGCAAACAGACCTACGGCCAGTGCTGGGCAATTTAATTCAGCTCAGACCAGCGCTGCACTTTCAATCACAACATGGATGCTCGACTCGAGAAGAGAGATGGAGGAAACTGAGCTGCATTACAGGCATGCATGTGTTTTGTAACAAACTATCATCATCTTGGTTGATAAATGGGCAGAAACGCAAACTATGTGTCATAAAAATTTGTCAAATTTAACTGAAGACATCAGTGAAAACCAGTGGGCTGATCTAGTCTGATCTCTTTTTTTGTGAGTATTTCCCAGTAGTATAGAACAATGATCCCAAATAATCCTTAATCAATCACAACAGCAGAAATTGGATGGATCAATGGATGTATAGATTTACAGATGCATGAATTTTACATAAGATCAGAAGTCTTGAAAATCATCACTGGTGATTTTTGTTTTTTTGATTATAGCTAAACTCATTTTATATCCAATGCTAAAAAACATAATTACAACATTTGTAAGTGAAATTTGAGTCTTTCAAAGACATTTTAATACCACATAGACCAAATAGACCACAATTTAATACCTGTTTCAGGGTCATTCTGGCCAAAGAATAAAAGATGTCAATGAAAACCAGTGGGGACGATAAGGCCCAGTACATGACTTGGACCTGAATAGGCAGCA
The DNA here is from genome assembly GCF_001640805.2 of Lates calcarifer. NCBI lineage: Eukaryota > Metazoa > Chordata > Actinopteri > Centropomidae > Lates > Lates calcarifer. The sequence goes on along the minus strand of NC_066838.1, from coordinate 23,139,271 downwards.
GAAAATGGATGGATGAATGGATGGGTGCATTCACCAATTAAAGAATAAGTAATTAATTTAAAGTCCATCTGAATTTCACACAAGGTCAGAAATAAGAGTCCAGATCCCCTGGATTCACTCAATCCTCTGAGCTCATTTTGTTTCCTTTAGACCCAGCTGTGATACAGCATCTTTATATCCAATCACCTCTTAATTTTCAATCAATATAGGGATAATTCTGCACCACAGATTACTGCTCTCCCCCATCCTGTGCTGCTGCTACCTGGTGTCAGTTTCAGGCACTGTCCATCTGCTTTACAATCTGTCTGTATTATATTTAGTAATGTCTTTGCCTTGACCAACTGTGTCACTTTAGAGCCTCATCTGCCGCATGTGCTCATCGAGAACGGAGACATGACACAGGAGGACTATGATGAGTATCTTCATGGCCGGAGCGATTTCATCAAGGCCACCAAGAAGGACTCCAGCAATGAGAGGAAAGTGAGTGTACCTGAACTGACAACAACATCGTACCAATATCATTTCATGGAGAATGGTAAAGACCACACGATAGCACAGTATCATGAACAATATTATTTTTGTGGAGCTGCAGTGATCTTGTCACATTATTTTGTTATATCTTGCAATATAATGCAATCCAATCCAATGATACGGCAACCTTTGGTTCCAAAATTATTACAGGTTTGAATCAGCTCCTGTCTGACACAGTCTCAACAAAAATTGGACATTATGACCTCTGCACAAGCACAATTTTTACCTGTTTTATTGAATGGAATAGTATAGATTTTGCTGATGTTCGTGACACTGTGTCCACCCAGCATGAAAGCGTATAGACAACAGTTTGTACTTTGCTCAAAAACTTGTTCATATATCTGCTCCTGTAATTGAACACTTTTACCGTAATGTTACCCAAATTTTTTTTTAAATTAAATTATACTGAGCAACAACTTGGGACCTGTTTTTATCCTATATTAATTCACATTTTGGAAAAATAATTATGCTAAATGATTCATCTAATAATCTAATGTAATAATTATGCAGTTTCTATTTCCAGTGCATCAATGGATTTGCTGAAAACTCCTAACAAGAACTTAAAAACGTAACGCTTCTCAGGCAAGCTCCGCAGTTATAAGTGCCTCTTCTTGCTATGATTTCTAAGCGTGTTTATGGAGGTTCATTGCAACAGACATCAGAGATAATGACACACTTATAAAGTGTAAGTAAAACTGAATCTAAAAGTATATTACCATGTCAGTGTGTTCAGATTTGACTGAGTTATGATTCTGACCTTTGACACAAAGTGCTGCAATTGGGCTTTAAGGCATTAAATGTCAAAAGTGTCCACATTAAGTGCCTCACTGCCACTGCTCTTCAAGAGAACCATGGGTGGACACTGCCCTAATGGTACAAAAAGTAAATTATTACAACCTGCCCAACTCAATTTTTACAATTCCAATCACAGAAATAGTAGCCACACTGAAACCAGTTCAGCCTTATTATTTTTTCAGCTTGCCTAGATGAGCAGCTTTGTTTCTAAACCTGAGAGAAGCATGTGTTTCCATTCACATCTCCGCTGTGACAAGGTTGTTAAGTGACCAACAGACCTAAAGAGGAGAAAGAGAGAGAGCACTTAGCCATAAAAATGGGTTTCTATGGAAACACTCCAAAGGCTCACCACACTCTGCCTGGAATTTCCTGCACATCTACAATAATTGATGTGCTCTGTCTATCGACCTAATCACTTGTCTCTTTTTCATCTCTTTTTTTTGGTTTCTTTGGGTGTTAAATTAAAGCATGCACAAATTCATAGGAAATCCAGTTCTCTCAGTCCCTTTGTGTCTTTGTAGGTGGATGTCATTCATAGGCGACTACATAAGGACATCCTCCACAACCCTGTGGTCATGTTGAACTTTTGTCCCGACCTCAAGTCCATCAGTTCAGACCTGAGGAAGGTTCACGGCGAGTTTATCTTCCTTATTGACCGCAGCGGCAGCATGAGCGGAGTTAACATCAACCGTGTGAAGGTATTTTAATCTCAGCATGGTGTTCTATTTCTCGTATAGGTGCACTGAGGCATACACTGATTTACATATAAATTGTAGTATATCACACATCCCCACCAGTTTAAAGAGTTTTTTTTTCTTATATGATATTTGCAGATTACACTACATCTGCTGAAACATATTACGCCTCAAAATACATGAGATTAAATGGAAAGTTAATGCATCAAAACACATGATATTAGAGGCTTTAAAACTGCTTTCTTGGCTCATGGCCATACTGTATGCTCTCAGTCTGCAGAGGTGGTTAGCCAGCTGTGTGAAAGGCATGCACACAAGAATATTGATCAGACAAATCATTCACTTTTCACCCAGTTGCTAGGTTTTAGACAGCCAGTCTTTGAGGTTTTATCAGACTTCACCTGCAGTTATTTCAATACCCACTTCCAAGGTTGATGTGATTTCATTTTAATAACTTTGTTAGTTATTTAGCTGCTCGTCCACTGACCATGGCCTGTGATGTGATGTTGACTGATGTTCATTTATGCCTCAGACTCAGGCTTTTATTGGATGTGTCTAATACTACACAGTGTGGGCTTAGTGCTAAGGTGAGCCTGATAGTGATGTACCAACTATTTACCACTGAGAAATCCTACAGAATACCTTTAACAATAGCTCTAAAAACTGGAGCATTATGTATTGATTTTTTTCTTTGTTAATGCGCCTGAATAAGCATTGTTATTATAGACTGTCTGGCTGATGTTAACCTTGTGCTCTTCAACCGAATGAAGGTTAAGATAAGTGGTATTCTTCTAGAAATTGTCCCTCTGCTGTAGGAGAGGCAGTGATGGATGAAATAATATTCTCCACTCACACCTCTCCTTGAGAAAATCTGCTGTGCAGTTATGACAGCTGTGTAGAGCACCATGCCTCCATTTAACCAGGCATCAGCACATGCAGCTGCATTTCAAACACACCATCAGGACATTAAGCACGATCTCTGGACTTGTACTTAATCTGCTCTTGGTCTCTCTCTCAGGACGCCATGGTGGTGATTCTCAAGAGCCTTGTGCCTGGCTGCCTTTTTAACATCGTGGGCTTCGGTTCTACATTCAAATCACTGTTCACAACCAGCCAGAACTATGAGGAGGTAAAGGAGCTCTGTGTCATTAAATCCCTTACAATTATGACATAATTGACCGCACTCATTTTGCCTAACTGTTAGAATCATTTCCATTCACCTATATAAAAAACAGCTGGATGAATCTCCATGTTGTTTTCCACAGTCTGAGGTTTGACTGGCGCTCTTCTAATGGCGTCATCTCGTTCTGCTATGATTCAGTGGCACTTGAGTGGGGAAGTAGTGTCACCAACTGGTTATCTTAAGGCGTTTTACTAATATTTGACTGACCACATTACCACAAGCATCTATTGACATTCACATAGATTTAGTTGCAAAACACCACAGCACCACTGTGGGCACTTGCTTTTCGGAGAACTCAAAAACTTGGAGGAGGTGATTTATTGGCTTTGCAGCGAGAGGGTGGCAGTTAATGGTGCTAATATGATATAAATGAAAGATACAATTAAATCGTTAGTCGTTAGTAGTTATTTGTACAGTTAAACTTGCAGGCTTCATCATCTATATTTACAATAATGTAGCCTATTCAAAAGATAAAATGAAAATTCATACATATTATTTCTCACATTGCTATTTAAGGCTGACAGTAATGATTCAGTAAATTCATTCATACAATTTTCCAGAGCCACAGGTGACATCTCAAATGTCTCATGTCCGACTGTCCCTAAATCCAAAGATACTGAATCAATAGTCATATAGTTATCTGGAACTATATAATTATTGGCAGTTTTGCTTGAAAAATCAATAATTAAAGCAGCTGCTGATTAATTTTCTGCCAAATTATTGCAGGTGTTTGTCTTGAGGAAATAACCATTTTATTTTGATGATTAAAATTAAGAGATGAACATATATAATGCTGTGAAACTAGGTAATACAGTACTTCATGATGTATTTTGGACGCTATGTGAGCATAACCTCGGTTTATATTTTCTCCTCCTCACCATGATGATTCAGGAGGCTCTGGCCTTGGCTTGTGAGTATGTCAGGAAGATCAGAGCCGACATGGGGGGGACCAACATCTTGGCGCCGCTCAACTGGATCCTGAGGCAGCCGATGCTCAGTGGACACCCCCGCCTGCTCTTCCTGCTCACAGACGGAGCCGTCAGCAACACAGGCAAAGTTATCGAACTGGTCCGCAGCCATGCGCGCTACATCAGGCAAGTATGACTGTTTACGCACTCGAGCACCATGCTGAACATTAGAGTAAGGAAAAAGGAGATCAATATTGACTGTTCCCATGCTGTTATGGCCTCTAAACACATTACAAAATGACCCATTTGATGCTGAATGTGATTCATGTCTGCTCATAATGTCACACTGACACTGACACTGAATATGTGTCTGAGGAGGCTGCCTGGTTATTAGGAGTGAAGAATCAAGTGCAAAGCTCATTAGAAACCACTGTCGCAGCAACAGCACTGGCAGAGAAAGTACTGTACTATATGTTGTGCTAAACCGAATGATAATAAATTCATCTTTTGTTTACGCTCATTATGCAAATTGCAAATGGAGAGCTCGCAGATAACATAAAAATCACATCCAAGGATTGTCGGGGGCTTAAATGCAACACCTGGTTACTGGAGCTATAATCCTCTCAAAATGAAATCTGGAAATGCTTATGCTCGTGTTGTGACAGTGTCAAACACAATATATCATTACAATGAAAGTGTCAGAAAGCCAATGCTTAGAAAAGCGAAATTTAGATTAAAAATAATACAACATTGTTTTAAAACTACATCTAGAATAAGGACGTCAGAATGCTCCCTGCTGGATGCAAACAGCAGCTGTCAACCTGAGAGTGAGCACTGGTGGCACAATAGATCTGCAGCACACAGGGAAATCATTTCATTTCTTCCATCCAAGCCTCACACTGTGAATCCCTCTCCTGAGTCGCTCTGGAAATAATTGACTTTCGTCGTCCCCCTTTTAATGGATGACTGCCCCCAGACGATTGCATTAGGTACACAGAGCTCGGCCAATTCGACGACACTTCCTGGGTCATTATCACGCTATGCTTACAAATGAGCGCAGCCGGTTGGAGACATGATCAAACAACGGCGAAACTCTTGTTGTACAGAATCCGTGTTAGGCTTTTAACCATTTAGAAGGTGACATTTCCGTTTCTTATCTGCACTCTTTGATCTCATTAAAAATGCAAAGGGACGTATGCTGGAGCAGCTCTGTGAAAAATGGAATAAAAATGGTAAAATAAGGCATCTCCCAATCTCCTGGGAAAACTCTAAAAAGCAGCAGGCATGTCTCAACTTTACACCACGAAAGATTTCCTGTTTTTTCCACCAAGCTATGTTTGACAAATTTGATTTGTTATATGTTTTATATATATTTATATCCACAGCATCTGTTTAGATCTCTGCAAAAAGTCATGTTTCATGCTCATGTATGTGTGGATCTGTCCATGGAGCTGCAGTATTTAATGTGTTCCTGCAGGTGTTTTACATTTGGCATTGGGCAGAACGCCTGCAGGAGGCTGGTGCAGGGACTGGCGACAGTTTCTAAAGGAACAGCAGAGTTCCTGGCTGAGGGAGAGAGGCTGCAACCCAAGGTACTCATTTCCAGCTTTCCTAACGATAGCCAGCTATTCCGAGGGCCACTGGAGAGCCATTATGCAGTGGTCTCAAAGCACAGAGTGTCTGCTGCTGATACCAATTAGGAAACCATATCTCAGAGACGCCATTCGCTTTATGTACCGGTCAGGCAGAAGCTGCGTTTTATATGTGAAAGTCTATTTTAGTCGTCTTATTTTCACTCCACAGATGATAAAATCCCTGAAGAAAACCATGTCTCCTGTACTCAGTGATATTTCCATCGAATGGCTCTTCCCTGAGACCAAGGAAGTGCTGCTGTCCCCTGTGGGCAACACCTTCCTGTTTCCAGGGGACAGTCTAATTGGCTACAGTGTGGTTTGCGACACCACCCGCTACCACGCCAATCCCAAATCTGTGAGTAGAAGATGTTTTTTGATGTTTAGGTTGATCACTGACTTCACTTAAACCAATTATCTGTTACCTCTGAAATCTGTTTGAAGTAAATCCTAAAGGAGATAAAAGGGCTGTGCCCAGCTGTGCAGAAGCTATTTAATAAAACCTTGTTAATGGGACTTCATTGAGGCACTTGTCTTGGATGTGTCACCTACTCAAAATCTTAACAGGATAAGAGGAGGCGGTACAGCATGATGCGCTCCATTGAGTCGGCCAGTTCTGTGTTTTACCACTCACAAGAGGAGGACCCGGCGAAGACGAGTGTCGACAGTCAGGGCTCCTACAGGGAGGCGCCCTCTGGTCCTCTGTATGACTCCTACCAGGACTCCATGATAGACGGCAGCCCTGTCACCACAGAGCAGGACCCCATGGGTAAGAACCTACAGTACGTAATCCCTAAATGAGGGCACAGGGCTTAGATTACGGATGTTAAATCTTAATTTGTGTGTTCTTATTATTGGTTCCACTGCTCTTTTGTAACATCAATGGTAGTCAGGCCCTGACAACTGCCACTGTAGGTTAACTTAAGATAATACAACATACATATAAGATCTGATTAAGTTGCCAAGTATCTGCTCGCTCACCTATTCACACACACATAGTATCAGTGTGTCTGACATCATTTTTGACCTGCAAAACTAATAACAATCCCGTAAGCTGTTCTATGTAAGAACCAGCTTCAGCAATTACTATTCTGTTAACAATATGGATTTAAGTGGAAAACTCAACAATTATTATTATCTTTTTGTCATATACAGTACTGTGCAAATGTTTTAGGCAGCTTTAGGCACTAATGGTAAAATGAGGATGCTGTCAAAAATAATCATCAATTCATCAATTAACCTCATGTGAAGTGCAGTAAACAGAAAAAACCTAAATCAGATCAGTATTTCTATTCCCCCCTGGAGTGCCTAAAACTTTTGCACAGTACTATACATAGTTTGTGTTTTTGTGTTTTTTATCTTGGAACATAACATCAGGATTGGATAAGACATCACCAAGACGGCGAGCGTACAGCACCAACCAGATAATAGACTACAACCCAGCAAAGAGGGTCTACACTCCCAGTGATCCTAGCTCTGTGGTGCCCAAGAATCCACTGAGAAGAGCCAAGGTCCAGGAGCTGATAGGCCAGATGAGCCCTGAGCATGAGGCACAGTGGAAGAACGACTACCAGGTGTGGCACCACACTGTGAAGAGTTGCATCCACATGATCAATCTTAAGATGATCTGCTCTGGTCTAGTTTATAAAATTTAGTTTATTATTTTGTTGTAGCTCATTGATCTCAAACCAGTGCTTCCAGACTGAGATTTCTTTGATAATAATAATAATAATAATACACATGCTGCATATGTTAAAGCACACATAAAGCACAATCCAGTATGGTTATACAGGCAGGAGAATCTTATTTTATATGTGGAAAAGTGATATTTGTATTCAGACTGTGCTGACAAATTAAACAGACACCTGACCCTTGTCTGGACTGGTGTGTAATCAAGAACAGACTAATGTGCTCTCCTCGGTAATGAAGGGCAACACTTATGAATTGTAATTAAGGCTGAATATTTCTCAGGGTGTATCTTTGTATAACTAAACAGAATTCACTGGGCTGTGAAAAAATGATATCTTCTCTTTGTAAATGCAGCTGAGCATCCACTGCCCTTGTGCCATGCTTAATCAATCCAAATCTAATTAGAATGAGTAAATAGTAACTTTCTCTTTATTTTTTATTTTTAAACAAATGAAAGAAATATAAATTAGGAGATAATAGGCCTAGATAGATAGAAGAAGGCTTCAATACCTCTCCTAAAACTCCAAAGCAGGATAAACAATCCTTCATTACATTACACCATACATTAATCTGATTTATTTTATTGCACTGCACAAATCAATTAAATCTCATTTACAGATGAAACAATGAGTTCATTAATTAATTAGCCAATCAAAGAAAATTAACTGGCAACTACTTCAGCTGAGAACATTTCACTGAATATCTTTGGTTTTTGGTCTCTAGTTCAGACAATAATGAGAATCTTGAGCTGGGCTTTGGAAACTGAGACAGGCATTTTCCACTGGTTTTTTTCTGGCATTTTTTACACCAAATAATTGATGGATTAAATGAGAAAATGACTGATAATGAAAATAGTTGTTAGTTACAGCCCTATTTCCAGTATGGATGATTTGCATGAGTTTCATCAGGCAGTAAGAGTTTGTGAATCCTCACATTCTGCTCTTTCAGTATGAGTTCCTCTTTTTGAAGAGTCTGTATGTAAGCACCATTAAATGAACACACTTAAATTACAATCAGTAGAAGAGTTTCCATACCTTATTAAAAGCTGCGGTAGGACCAGGGTGTTGCAAATTGAACTCTCTCTTTGTTTTCAGCCCCAGCTGGCAAGCCTGTGCGCTACATCTTCCAGAGGGCGTCCTGCCAGCTGTCACAGGCCGTTCCCTCAGCAGGAGCTGCTCCTGCAGCAGGAGGCCGACTCAGAGCTTCATCACCATCCCCTGCCTCAGGACAACCCTCTGCCTAACAGCAGCAGCAGCAGCAGCGGCAGCAGCGGTGGCGGTGGTGTTGTGCTGCCAGCAGCTCGTAATGCCGCTGGGGATGATGGATCCAGATCCTCCACTGACAGCCCATCTGTTGGCAGCGTAGGAGATACAGGTGAGATCACGAGCACAACCATACTGGATTAATGACAAATGCAAAGAGTTTATTGAATTAATTTTCTCTTTGTGTTATTTTAAACAAATTTTATTGGTTTTGTTTGCATACCAGTGTCAGATTGAAGAGATGCTGATGTACAACTCACACAGCACTGGTACAATAAACTATTTAGGTATTGTACAGTATAATCCCATCCCTCCCACAACAAGCCCACATATTCATCCATAAATGGCTGGAGAAGTCCTCAAAGATGCATTGAGGCAACAAAAGGAACATCCCTTGAATTCAATCCAAGATCACCACAATGGTCCCCTGAAAGGTAGATTTAAATGGCATAGATACTTCCTAAAGCTAAAATGAATGAGGCTGAACTTTTGTGTTGGCAGATGAGTGAGCACAGTGGTGGCTCTGAAGGACAGGAAATGTTTTTCTATATTTGGGGACAAAATAAAAAATTATCTGGGAGATGAATAGCAGTTATTTGAGGGCTTTTTAAGCAGGCTGAACACAGAGAGCTTTGGAAAGATAAATGATGGACTAATTTAATACAAATCCAGTCACGAGTGAGCAGTAGCGGGTAAGAAGCCTCAGGGAGCTCTGAAAACAGTGTGACTGATAAATGATGCAAATTCAGGAATCAAATTTCTCTCCTGTGATATTTCAGATGGTTATGGACACCAGTTATGTCAAGCAGAAACCCCACAGGAGACCCACATTTCAGATCTGGGTGCTGCCAACCAGCACAAAGGCGACTGCAAGGCTGTGGTGTCCGGACTGCTGTGTGGGAAACCAATGAAGTGGGAGGTGGTTTTCGACATCGAGCCGTTCCTGAACGGACGGGAACGTGAGGAAAAGGTTCACGAGGAGCTGTGGAACGAGACCTTCCACCACCTGGCCGGACGCTCCATCATACACGACTTTGAGCACATGGCGAATAAAGAGTGCGAGATTGAGCACGGTGAGCTCCATGTGGATTCAAGGTGGTTGTGTTGAGTAAAATTTGAGGATTTTAAGGTTATAAAGACAGAAAGGAAGAGTTCAACATTTTGGGAAATATGTTCATTTGCTTTCTTTTTGGGGCTTAGATGAGAAGACTGACACCACTCTCATATTTTTATTCCCTTTAAAGCTCATTATGCAACACATAACATCTTGTTTAATGACACGTTGTGGTTTTATGTGGCGTTATGTGCAGCACAAGTGTTACAAACACCATTTTTACACTTTGGATTTTGCACACATTAAACAAATGAGATATGACATGTTAATTTGTAAGGTGTGGAGAAGCTTATAGGTGATTTTATTACCATTCAACAGAGCCAGCCAAGCTGTTTACCCCCCTCTTTCGTTGTCATTATGCTAAGCTAACCAGCTCCTGGCTTTAGCTTCATGTTAAATGAATAAATATGAGGTTTTGTGGTTTTGATCTTCTCATCTAAATCTTGGCAAGAAATCAAATAAGTGCATTTCCTAGAATGCAATCCTATGGAATGTTACATAATCATGTTATATTTATTATAATTCACAGGCTCTGGCAGGAAGTACCAGCTCTACGCTATTCACACCAGCAAGGCCTGCAATATACTGAGCAAATACACAGCATTTGTTCCCATCGACCTGGACACTAATGAGTATTTGCAGACATGTATTGAATATATAAACCCTGGTAAGTCATATGGATTTCATGTGATAAAGTGCTTACACAACGCATTGTTCTGTTCTCTCTGCATGTTTGAACATAAGTGTCATCAGGCTTCCTTTATGTGGCAGTTACAAACTAGACAGTTTGGTCTATAAAGTTAACTTACAGTAGGCTATTGTGTTGGTAGAATCACTCTCTCATTAAAGGAGTAATTTGACATTTTGGGAAATACGGTCATTTGCTCTCTTGCTGAGAGCTAGATGATTACACTGATTCCAATCTCATGAAGCTGATGCCAGGAGGTGATTAGCTTAGCCTAAGATAAAGACTGAAAAATATGGGTAAACAGCTAGCCTAGCTCTGTAGAACATTAACAACAACAAAAATTGAAAGCGCATTTCCCAAAATGTTGAACTTTAAGTTCTGCATTGCACTTCACTGAAACACTCACCTGTATCCACATGTTTAGACTTAACTAAGCTCCATTTGTGAACACAGCTTTCTCTATGTCAGACCATGATTCAATCACATAATGTTCCCTGAGCTAAACTTTCAGAGGAAAAGTCAAAACTTTATTTTTTGGCTATTATCCAGGCAGATTATATCTTATAAGGTATTCTTGTGATCTCACAGATGTCTGTTTCCTTGGAACAATAAAATATTTGTCTGAGACTAATGTTTCAACCCAGAGTTTCAGTAGACATCACTGGCCATGATAAACACCCAGGACGTGCCAGTGACAAAGAGGAGTCTGTGGAAATATTAGATTTAAACATTGGTTTTGCCCCGGGCAAATATTTTATCATTTAGAGCAGAGAAGAGACGCCTGTAGCATCACAAAAATACCTCTAAAAGTGCAACCTTCCTCTGAATAAAGTTTAGACTTTTCCCATAAGGTTTGCATCACAGATGGGAGTAGACTAAACCCAGCTCACATTCACCTTTCAAAACTTTCAGACTTTCAAAATGTGCAACACAGATACAAGCGTTGCTTTAATCTGCCTACTTAAAAAAAAGGAAGAAGTTTGACTTTTTTGTTTTCAGGTGAAGGTCTGAAGAGGGGCTCACACTCCAGCTCTCGTTCAGGGAGCAGGAAGAACAGAGGTTATTCCATTGGGTTGGGTCGCTCTCAGTCTGGGGGCGTGTCGGAGGAAGTTGAAGACGTCCTGCTGCCCAGTAGGCTGCATTTTTTAATTTTAGCTCAAATTTTCAATAAATCCCAAATAGTTATAGAGTGGATGGAGATTTAACTTTTATCTCTAACCAATAAGAGCTACAGGGAAAGTTAGAAGGGAACTTTTATTGGGAATGAAAGTCATGAGAATGTAGAGGAAGGAGTATAATTCTTTGGGGAGAAGGCAATATGAGATTTTTCAAGACTGCAGGTTATATATTTATATTTATTCAAAACTGGCCTTATTTGAAATAAAAGAGGATGCAGTCTTGCACCTCCAGCACAGAAAGCTATGAGATATTGAGCAATCAGAAAGCTGTGTACTGCTTTACATTAAAAATACTCCAACTTCAGCAAAAGGGCATGGCATTTTAAATTGGTTTTCAGAGGTGGCATAGCAACAGCAGGCGCTATGACTAGCACACTGCTTGAACATCTGCTTGGCACTGCCAGTTAAAAAAGACTGTCCACAGTGGGCACGGATGCAGATGAGCTGCATAAGAAGTGCCTGATTACTCTGTGTTCAGTTAGGTTCTGAGGAAAAAGAGGGGAGGAGAGCTGAGCTGAGAGTTAATTTTCAATATTTTTTTTTATCATTGTCTTAGGTGGAGAGGATGGTGTCTCTCCATGCAGCACCCCCTCCTCCTCTGGTTGGGAAAGATGTAGCTTCCCAGAAGGTAAGTGCAGTTACATCAGCCAGCACAAACTGTCTGACTGTTGTTGTATTGCTCCAAATGTGAAACATGAGATTATTGACATTTTCTCTTCTTGTAAATGATGACTGAAGTCAACATAAATTTGTGTCTTGTACTGACAAACGCTGTCTGGACAACGAGCACATAGTGAAGACACATATATGCACAGAAGTGTTTCACCTGCAGAGGGGACACTGCTGATGGAATATACAGATAAACTAGGAAAAACAAACATAAAGTGGCTCAGTAAGGTGTCAGAACATCTTCAGTGTTCCTTGGCAGTGATTCTGCATGTCTCTGGAGGTGTTTTGATGGTGGTGGCGAAGAGCCCTGTCTAACAGGTCATTCCAAAATCTCCCATAGATCTGGTGACTGCAAAGGCCACAGCACATGATTCACATCATGTTCATATTGCTCAAACCATTCAGTGACTCCCTCATGCTCTATAAATTGGGGCGTTGTCATCCTGAAGGGAAAAGAAATATTTCATCATAAGTTAAATGTGATCTCTCAGAACAGCTTTGTATTGATTGGCTGTTACCCTTCCCTCTAAAGGGACAAAGTGGACCCAAACCATGGCAGCAAAATGCCCCTCACAGCACAACAGAGCCACCGGATCCCCTCACTGTAGGGGTCAAGCATTCAAGCCTGGACCATTCTGTTGGTGTATACTCGCCCACTTGTTGAAAATATGGCGAAGAATGACTCATATAACCATATCACTTTTTCCACATCTCTGTAGACCAGTGGTTTTGATCCATTGTACTCTTTAATGTGCATTCATCCTTGTAATGAAGGGTTTCTGCACTGCAACCCTACATATAATATCCTTCTCTGTATAATTATAAACAGACTGTCCTGGCTCACACTGTCTGATCACATCCTGCTTTGTCATTCTCAGTCACCTGAGGAAGAGGTGCCATATCACACTAATGCACTAATGCGTATTATGGTCATCAAATGTGTGCTGTTGACCACAGTTTCAGACTCTTTTTACTGACGTCTTTCCGTAAGATCTTCCGTAGATCTCAATGCAGATCTCACTTTAGTCACTGTTCCTATCGAAACACCAACCAGCTGAGAAATCTCTGTGACTGAAGCTCCTGCCACTTGTGCCCCAACAATGAGCCCTCTTTCATAGTCACTTAAATTGATACAAAATCAGAATCATCTGGGCCCTCTCTGCATTTTCATACATACCACACAGCATGATTGGATGCTAATTGCTTAACTGCACCATGCAGTGCACCTGTGTGGAAGAATCTGCATTCGTTATGTTTCTCCACTCGTTTACTGAGGTTTTTCCTTCAATTTGTCCCCTGTCTGCGTGTCCTCGGCTGTCACTGTTACAGCTCAGTGGGTGTGTTTTAGCTCTGTATTATGAGAGACTCATGTTGAGAACAGAGTAGAAAAGTGACAGAAAATGCCACTGCTTCTTTCTCTCTCTCCTTCCTCTGTCTGACTCTGCCTCTCTGTCTCTAAGTCTCCCAGAGGAGTCCGTCTGTGACCTCTGACCAATCACAGAAATCGGTGGAGAGCCTTTTTTCTGCCAGGTGGGTGATTGGTAACAGGCTGGCAGCATAAATGTGCTGTAGCTGCGGTACCACTGCATGAGCAAACACAGGGACTTCAGCATTATAATTCTTTTTAACTGCCATCTCACAAGGAAGAGAATCACTGCACATTAACATCCTCATTTATCCATTTCTGTCAGATGATTTTGACTTTTAGAGATACTGTCCTGAGGTTAATGTATCAGAACAATATCAGACTATTTCACGACCAGTCATGACCAGAATGGTGAATGAGAATTTTCTCATTTAAAAACAGAGGCTGGAGTCATGTTAACGTTTGTGGCGCTGACTTATGCTGGAAAAGAACTAGTTCATACCATGTTCCATCAAAGTAAGGGGCAAGATGCCATAATCTTTTAAATAAGGAGATAATGGCATGCATTTTCAGACAGTTGTCATTCATAATGTTGCACACACGAAAATTAGCAGAAATAGCCAAAGACACAGCTAGCCAACCATGGTATGAAGTGTGATTGTTTGTCACAGAAATTTTTAGACAGAGCAATCCTAATGGTACAAAGTTGTTGTGTGGTATGGTGTCTGAGGCTGTTTGACCATAACCAGCACCTCTGATGGAGTATATTGAGAATTTAGAAGAGGGCGTTACAATTTTTGATAAAGACCTATAAAAATGGCTGAATGAAGCTAATAGAATGTAGGCTATCCCATATTTGACGTTATGACTTCAGCGCACTATATTGGTCCCTTTAGGTGCTGCAGAGCATTGAGCTAAATGCTAACATCAGCGTGCTAACATACTCACAGTGACACTATGTTCACTATCCTAACATTTAATGTGTTATGTGTTAGCATGCTAACTAGCACTCAATACAAAGTACAGCTGAGACTGATGGGAATGTTTTGCAGTTTGTCTTGACTCTCATGATGGTGCTAGGTTAACAGCTAACAGATCACCAAAGTAAGCTAATTCATTCTGACAGACATGACTGTACTGAAATTCATAGCCAATCTATCCAACAGTTGTTGAGATATTCCACATAAAACCTCATGGTGACACTAAAGGAAAAGTCAGGAAATCACCTAAGTCAGTAGGCTTCATCGTCTGGAGACCATAGATGTCTGTACAAAATTTCACAAGAATCCATCTAATAGTTGTTGAGATATTTCAGCAAACCTTGCCATTCTCCTTTCTGTTCTGATAAAGGCAGTAGATTAAATCAAATGGTGTGTGTGCTACATGCATTGTACACTGTGATTTACATCTGCATCTCCCCCTCCTCTGTTAAGGTTGGCCCTCAGCAGGACTCGTCTGCTGACTCGAGCTGCCAAAGGATTCATGTGTCGATCTCACAGCAAGTCCGGTGATTCAATTGGAGAAAGCGACAACGAGAACAAAGACTACATTCCTCTGGTGGGTAGCAAATCTACACATGTGAACGCTCTGTCAACCTGCATGTTTTTTTGATGGATGTTAATTTGAACTGACTGTAGATTAATCTGGAGAAACGAATGTGTCACAATCTGTCAAGCCAGTTTGAATACAAGAGAACAATATGCGGTAGCACTTCTGAGCTCTTTCCATCTCTTTGGAAAAATTGCCAGAGATAGACCAATTGTTTGGGGACCTAAAGCAATGTCTACACATAATGTAATATTATAAGACTAAACCCTGCCCTTCCCGGAGACCACGCATACTATCTTGTTCATATATTATTCATCAGTTTCCAAGTCCAATGGAGAGAAAACATCTGTTGAATCTGATCAGTGTAGCTGCCCCTGAAATGATTTTTCCCTTCTTTTAATTACCACCACACCCTTAGCAAGGCACCTCAAATCAGGTGCACCTTCACTTGGATTGCATATGCATTCCCCCTCCTCTACAAGCAGTACACCACTGATTGAAGGTTCTTAAAAATAAATAAATAAATAAATAATGTAAGCTGTACTTTATGTCAAACTGTAAACTATTTCCTTCTGTATAGTTGTTGTTGCAGTTGGCTTGTGGTGCATTTCCTCTGGACACAGCTCTGTGTGATACCATTAATGTGCCCATGGACAAGCTCAAGTGGACGTCCCCCTTCACCAGCCACCGCACCAGCCTGGGTCACTTGTCTCACTCTAGCAGCCGCCGCACTGAAAGCACTGATGAAGAGCACAGATCGCCATGTGAGCCAGAAACATATCAGCACCCTGCAGAGCAAACTGTAGGCATCCACAGCCCTTCTCCTCTGTCCAGGGGCGCCTGGGCGGATGTTACTCCTTCCTCATTAGGAAGTCCATCCACCACTGCTGAACCCCCGCTCTCCCCACACCCCCAGGTGGACAGTGGACGGAGCTCTGGGTCGGGGGGCTCAGAAACGGCATCGCCCGGCGGGGCACTTAAGAGGATGCTGAATCCAGAGAGCATGGTGTGGGCCACAGCTGTGGCCCTCGCCTGGCTGGAGCACAGCTCTGCCAGTTATTTCATAGAATGGGAACTGGTAGCCGCCAAGGCAAGCATGTGGTTGAGTGAGCAGGACATCCCAGAAGGCCGAGATTTAGCGTCCATCAAGGCTGCTGCCAACCAGCTCTTCATCATCCTCAGACACTGGGATGAAAACCTGCAACTGAACATGCTCTGTTACAACCCCAACAGTGTCTGAGGCCTGTTCAGGACTAATCCAGACCACTCAGAGTACTCAATCCCATATGATACTATGCTAACTGAGGCTGTACTATTCTCCATTCAGCAGTATGTCCTCTGGAGTCTGATTTTGCCGTTGCAGTTGTGAACAATGTGTATCCTCTTCTGTTTGTGTGCTGTTCCTCCAAAAACATATCAAATGTTCTTCAGAGGCACTATGTGCAAGCTGTTACCTCGCTGGTGCCATATACTGTAGCTGGATCCCTGTTAGCAAGGGATCTAATCAGAGTTATGCCACAGATTTGAGTTTCATGGAGAAGAATGTCAGTGTTAAATTAGTAGCATGCTGGACCACTGACCATCAACATCTGAGAAAAGCTCTTATTGTCATCATATTGATGTTATGGGGAGAATGCTGCAAAAACAACAGTTGGAGAAAACTGTTCCACTGATTGACGCCTACTGTTTACATCTTCATCTTTACAGCATTTTCTGAATTGATTGTATTGTGGAAAAAAATGTTACATGAGAACATCTGGGTACTTGCTAGCAGTTATGCCAGTCTTTTCTAATGGCTGTTACCATTAAAGTGTTATTAATATTCGCCATTTTGCAGTTTGATTATAGCAGAGACAGAAAAAATATGCAAACAGCTAAAGAAAATATTAAGTACATGTTAAGATTTGGTTTTAAAAATATGTGGCTTCGGTGGGAATCTGTGAATGTGTATCCCACTGGCATGTTATTTATTGTTTATTATCTATATTTAATGATACATATAGTTTATATTTTTTCACTTGTCTGAGTATACTGGTCTAAGAGTAAAGGTTTTGATTATTCATTAGTTTTTTGATTCAGAGAGAGTAACAGAGACCTGGAGTCAGTTGCACCATCTGTTTGTATGTTCAAAGTTAGCCTAATTATAAGCTAACTGATTAGGATGTAAAGAGATATTCATTACTTACTAATTTACTAACCAGACAAAATAACTCTTACATAGAGATTTGTTGTTGATAAGAATTTACACCCTGTAACTGCCAGATGTAGGTGTTGTGTAGCTAACTGAACCAGCTAACAAAGCTAACGTTAGCTAGATAAAGGAGATAAGGAATGTGGTCAACATTTCAAAATGTTGTTCAACAACTTAAACTTGGAAGTTTTTAATTTAAATAAAGTCTTTACTCACTAGTCTGAAACTAGCTAGAAGTTAATTGGCGCTTAGGAAGGATGTTATACACAAACTTAGCGATGGATTTACAAATAGCTGGTGCGACCTAATCCTAATATGAGCAGTGACCAACGGGAATTAGAGGAAAGGCCGCTGCTTGTTCAATCATTGTCACAGCTCATTTACCGCAAGTGCCTAACCAAAGGTTTAAAGTTGGCAGAAAATGTAGATGTTGAAAATGTTTGCTGCAGTTTAATCAGTGAGGATAATGATGGGTTCTTTTTCTTGAATATACAGTGGGCATCCTTTTTTCGTTATTAATATTTTCTTGATTCTGTTGGTGGCCTACGTAGGCATCTGTCAGTATTGATTTTTCTCTTTCTTATTCCATCACAGTGTTGCTTTACTCAGGTATTTATTGATTTTTTTCACTCAGGCTGAGTTGCATAAGTACTTCTGCATGGACACAGGTGTTTATGTTACAATGTTTAATGACTGAATTGCCACATTGGAGCCCTTAGTGCAGTATTTCACTCTCCGAAATGAAATGAGAAATACGTTAGATGTCATATAGTAATATTTTTGTGCTGTAATTGCAGTAGTAAGTGCAGCTGTAATTGTAATAAGTTGTATTTTTTATGTACTGGGTCAGTTGTATAGTGCAGTATCTTTCAACTTGCTGTGTGTGCCTTTATAAATGATTGTTGACTGTTTGAGGCTGTTGAAAGCTTCTGTAGTGTCTTTATGACTATCAATGCTATGACCAGCTCTGCAGGTGCATGTAATAAAACAACTCTACAACCAAAGGCACAGCTTCTGTAGCTATTATTATCCTGCTACTGACAACAAAGTACCTCATGGATCAGTGCTTGGGCCCCTTCTCTTTGTATATACCCCATCCATTGGTGTGATTATCCACTCACATGGGTTTTGCTACCATTGCTATGCCAATTATATCCATCTCTACCTATCCTTCCCGCCTCATTACCCCTCTGTATGGGTGCAGATCTTGGCCTGTCTCACTGGTATCTCAAAATGGATGATGGAAAGCCACCTTCAACTCAAATTTCTCTAAAGCCCCAGTCAAAGTTTGCAACAAATCTGGGCATCATGTTGCTTTGAACTATATAACATAAGAAAGAGTCGTTCTCAAGAAAGAAGGAAAATTTAATTTTCTGCATTTTTGCTCAAAAAAAGAATCATTATTTCAGCTCTAGAGCACTGGTTGGTTTCTGGGTACCTGAAGAATAATAAAACTACCATGTATAGTGGAGTTCAGGGGGATCCAGTGACAGTGACAGAGGTTAATCTGGCTATGCCTATAAAGTAGCTGCTGGCACAACACCCAACCTGATTCAGGGTTATGTGTCATTTTGTTTGCTATGATTAGCCAATTAAATATATCTAGTCACATGCAAGATGCCACAACAAGACAGAAAATCTCAATTCAAATTCTTCTCCTGTGTGAGCAAGTTTCCTATCTCAGTTCAGGTGGCATAAATCCTCTTTGTCTTCAAAAAAATTGCTTAGAGACTTACTTCTTCCAAGAGTACGTATTCACCTAAGTTGTCTCTTTATTAAAAAGCTGTCTTATTTCCATTCACTTTCAACCTTGAGGTTCTTGTGTCAGGTGAAATTTGACACCTGTGTCACTTAAATCTTGATGGCTTCCCCTCTATCCACAGTGGTTTGGACTGTACCTTATTTCTACATTGCTACATCGTTCTGACCTCAGTAACAGTTTGTGCTTCACAGTTTACACATCCAGTTCATTCTAAAGTCTGCTTATTGTAATTCACAACAAACATGGTCTTCCTCAGCAGACCCCATGGAGGAAGACATGCTGTATAATTTCATCTGGCTCAGTAGGTGATGTGATGTCAAGGTGACATCAACTGCACTGGTTGTATTTCTTCTCTGCGTGATACAGCACATGCCTCATTAACAACAAAAGACGCTATAATATGGCTCCTTGAAATCAAAGATGGTGTTAGTAATTAGGATGACAAGACATTTATACCATCCACCCTATTACGAGGTAAAACATGCCCAGCATAAGAGATGGAGACTTGAAAAGGGTGGGTGAGGGAGGGATGGGGGTGGAGAGGTGGGGACAGAAAACAGACAGTGGTGTAAGAAAAATGATTGCTCATTACTGTGGTGCTAATAACCACCTTCACCCCTGCTCCAGAGATCAAACGAGACTCAGTGCCTGACAGTGTGCAGAGATCTAACGAGAACACATGCAGAAACACACTGAGTGTAAAGTGTAAATTATATTATCTGACAGTTTTGCTCAGGCACATTGTGATATTAAGTGTTGAAACAGCAAACATGCATGTAACATGCCTATTCATTTCTGCAATACTGTACACAGAGAAAGAGAAGTTAGAAGTTACGTGACAAGAGCTTTGTGCCATGCTCTGTTGCTAAGTTACAACAAGGCAAGAAAATATTTATAATTTTAATATTTATATTACTGTATATTCTATACGTGTGCCACATATAATAAAGTATAATATCAGATAAACGCAAGTGCGGGGGTGTGGCAGAAAAAAAACTGCCATAATGTTTTTTTTTTTCCACACAGGTGTGTTGACAGTGTATCTCCAGTGACAAGTATTCTTTTACATTACAGCTACTTAAACTCCTCTGGCTGCAGAGTGGAGGCTGATGTCTAATTTAATCCAGGCCTCTATATCACAGCAGTTTAATGTGCACATAAATAGCGCACAGAACAAACATAAGTAATTGCACTGTCTAGCTGAAAGCTAGTCCAGAGGTAAGTCAGGGTACAATAAATGAATCTTGTCTCAACTTTGGGGTGTGGGAGTTAAGAGGATGATTAGCAGTTCCCATGGAAACCTTTGGTGTTTTTTTTTTTTCCCCAACGCGGTCTATCTGGAGTGCTACAAGGAAAATGATCTTAATCATGATGTTTACTTGACTTTGGACCAAAGTGTCCTGCATCATGTATAATTCATTTATTTATCCATTTACACTCTAACTTACTCACAAATTTTTATTGATTATTATTGGCTTGCTGGTGTAGACCACAAAAAGAAAAAACACTATAAGGAAACTCAAAATGATCACAGAGAGACTCAGGATGACAACACAGAGACTCAAACTGACCACAAAGAGACTAAGAATGAAGATTATATATAAATAAAGATTCAAAATCATCACAGACAAAGACACTCATCGTCTGTAGTCCTTTTTTCTCTTTCAAATCTCTTTGATTTTTGCTTTAACTTCTTCTTGTACTTAATCCAAACTGTAAATAATAAGATAATGACCACCTCTTATTCTGTCTTCTGTAAATTAACAGTGTATGTTTGACTAAAAATAAATAAATAAATAAAAACACTCTCATCTCGCCAAAGTACCTTGCCCAGTCTCAGATGCTCAGAGCAGTAATCCTGCCTGAGGGCTGGTTGAGACTCAAGAGTTTCACTCAAGGACACTTCAGCTGCACAGACTATTGCTGACACTGAGCATATGGTCTTTGTTTATGTCTCAGCATTAAAGAAGTAGGCCTCAGTGCTTGCCTGTAATAGCCATCACTAATTAGTAAAGTGATAAATACTGTAGATTAACTTTATGTTTCAGTGTCTTTGTGTGAAAATGTATATATATGGTTCTTTTTATTCCACTGGCAGCTATAGATCATTTAAAGATTCATATTTTGCTTACAAATGTATGATCATCTTATAAAATAAAAATATATCAATATAACACTAAAAGGGTTCATACTGCATATTAAGTTCTGCTGCTTTTGATACTTAAGTGCATTCTGCTGACAACACTAATATAAGGAACATAAGAATATTCTAAATATATAAGATTCTGAATGCAGGACTTTTACCTTTAAACATTGTGGTACTGCTATTTTTAAAGTATAACTGGAATCGGTGCAGTATTGAGCAAGAACAGTGTACCAGGCAAAAGCACATCTGTTGGAATGTAATTCAATTGTTGGGCAATTGTCCACGTCAAAGTATGTCCACTGAAATACTGTTTTTTTTTTTACTACTGACAGGCTCAGATTGTTATAACTGTCTGACAACATTATGGATAAGAGACAGAACTTTTATTAAAGAGTAAAATCCTTTTTGTTTAGCCAGAATTGGTACCAGACTCCTTACCGAGCAGAACGCAGGAGGTGCTGAAATACTTGTCCTCAATCAGTTAGTTTGTTTGTGTTTAACTTTCAGAGGTGGAAGAAATAATTAGATTCATTATTTAAGTAAGAGTACCACACAATAGCACAAACAACTTAATGGATTGAGGCAGCGCTATTCCAGCCACTCCTGTGTTCTGCAACGTAAAATTACTGATTTTGTCAAAGAAGTCTGGAACCAATACATAGCAATGTTTCTGGTTCAACAAAATTATTTTACTCTTTAATAAAAAGGTCTATCTCTGTAGGAACCCTAGCATAATGTTGTCAGACACTTATAATGACAAAATCTGAGCCTGTGGATGTACTCTGACGTGTGTCCATGAAATGTCCAAACTGTAACTATATTATTTAATTTGTATCAGCTTCATCAGTAATACAAGATAATAATAGGATGTGACATGAAAACCTTCCTAAAATCTCTGATCTTCTTCAGACAAAGGATTATACTATTCCTCTCATCTAGAAGCACAATTTATGAACCATGTGGGTTTTTTTTTCATTGCAACATAGCTGTGTACTTTGGACAAGATGCTACCATGACTGGATAATTGAATCAAAAAATCAATTCACCGCCTTGACAGCTAACACCACTTTTTAGATAAAAGAAGAGCGTAACTGAAGAGATTCAAAGGTGCCACTTTTTAATAAGGCTGCCTTTATAGTGTCCTATTAGAGAGTGGCAGCAATTGCAGTTATCCTGTGGTATAAAGGAGCTTTGAGTGCAGTTAAACATGAAATACAATATGAAAGAATTAGTCAGGATTAAGACTTTGATCCGTGTGAGCTGCCTCTGATGCCATTATTATTGCTATTAATTAAATTACAGAGCTAAAGAGAAGTTAATTATACAGTTAAATTAGTGCATTTTGAGGAAACTGATTTTTTTACATACACATTTAAAAATATACATTAACGTAAAGATTTAGCTGCTGGTTTCCATGGCTGTCGGAGCAGATTACACAGCAATCCCATGTGCTGCTCAGATCAGTGTCTTGTCTGAGGTGTTATTGGCCTGGTTAATTTTACCGTCTGGGTGTCTGAGATCATCTTTGTTTAAGGAAAACACATCTGACACGGTAGTCACTCCTTTTGTGAATTCTGAGGATATGAATAAAGGGCGATTGGTGCATGTGCAGGAAAATGTGATCTCTTTAAACTGCAAATGGCATTCATCCTGGAGTAAACGGTGCACGGTAAACATCTCACCTCCGTCATTAAGCCTGTGTACACCTCTTATCATGCAGTTCTTGCTCAGTCCTCGTGTGGCATTGAAATTCAAAACTCCCAAGTGGAGAATAATAGAGGGAATGTCTTTGATGGTTCACTCACTGTCAGTACAGTGACAGCTCCTGCTGCTAAAAGCACTGCAGGGCTAGACTGAAGGGTTTCCATGGTGTTGGACCGGAGCTGCTTTCATGTTTGTGGCACAATGAGGAAAGAGTGGTTTGTTAATGCGTGACTAGTGGCTGAGCAAGTGATTTTTTCACCAGTGAGATCTTGAGGTATCACTGCTTGATTTCTTAACACTCAAAAAAATTAAAGTCAGGGTGTGGTAAACATCTGGCAGCAAAGATTTGAGAGCTGACAGTACAAAACTGTCACGAAAGATCTGACAAGTTATGAAATCATAGGCGCTTTCTGATAGGATGCCATTTAGAAAGGGTTTATACGCTGTAATTAATGGATTTATTAATAATAAATATATGATTACCTCCTTTACTAGTGATTTATAGATCAGTTAAAAGACCTATCCAATGGACTGTTTGACCACTTATGATCACTAACTGCTTATTAACATATACAGCTACAGATTAATTCAGTAATTAAGTCATTTGGCAGGTGCTTATCCAAAGCAACTTACAAGTGAGGCAACTTGGGTTCACTGTCCTGTCCAAAGACACTTCAGGAGGAGCCAGGGATTTAACCACCAACCCACTCTACTTTTACCAATTGTTCAAAACTTTGAATAGTCTGAATACAGAGAATAGTAAATGTAAAATGTTCATGGTTCTGTTCTTTGTCCTTGGTCTAAGTTTGCTCTCTCATGTCCTATCAGACCAGCCCAAACACTGTTGATGAATAATACATCATGTCCTTAAAATCTACTCAGTTCTTGGTAAAACTCTATTTTCATATTATGCTACCTGGGCTTGGAAAATGAAAAAACATATCACATATTCAAGCATCATATTCTAAAAATATTTCAAGGTAGTTTGATCTCTGTCATGTTTCTCGATGACTCTCTTGTGATTGCTGTAACTTAATGATGTACTTTCTTTACAGCTGCAATTATTGTTTGATTTGACAGAAAAATAATCTAATGAAACTATTTTGATGATCGATTATTCATTTTAGTCACTTTTAAAGTAAAATGACAAACATTCCCCAGTTCCAGCTTGTCATTTGTGAAGATCTGATGCCTTTCTTAGTCTTATGTGATGGTAAATTCCCTATATTTTATATTTTGGACTGTTGTCGAACACATTGCATATTGCCTTCAGTCTAAAGAGGTTGTTACAGACTTTCTTGCAACTATGTGACACATGTCTTATGTTGCCATTTTCATCAGGTCTCTCTAAAGTTCCTGGTTAATAAGTTAAAGTAAATCAAGTGTAAAGTTATTATAATTCATCCTAAGGGAAACATGGCTGTCTGTACCAAATTTCCGGGCTATCAATCTAAATGTCAGGCAGCTGGTGAGGCTAGAGGAAAAGAGTAAACAGGAAAAAGCCACCAAAATCAGCAGGCTTCATCGCCTGGAAGCCATGAATATCTATACAAAAGTTCACAGCAATCAATCCCGTAGTTGTTGAGATGTGTCACACATCTTGGCAAAAAAATGTAAATGTAAAAAATAACACTGCAATTAATCATGGAAAATAAAGTAAGAAAAGAAGCAGCATGAATACTTAAGTATCTCTGGGTCAGTTATCCTGCAGCCCTGATGGTAAAGTGGCTTTTAGCCTCTGTCAATACATCAAGCAGGAATGAGTGCATAATTCTATTCCTGCCTGATTACACTGTATATCTGACATTTAGCTCAGGTTCCTTCGGAGACCAACCAGCATCAGCTCACTCCTGGAAAATAGATATCTGTGGGTCCACCACTGAATACTAATGTAATGATAATACCATGGTCCCAGCGCAATGTTAAATAATACATCTGAGATTTCATGGCATAATGTGGGATGATAAAATTGATTTTTTTTCTTTTTTGGAATAATACAAAATCATTTGAAAGTACAAAAGGCATTCTTCTGTGCTCAAGCTGCCTAAAGTCGGCCTCCTCTGGAGTCTGGAGGTAGCTACGCTTCCCCGCTGGCTTAAAATTGAATCGTGCTGAAGCATTTTCTCCTGCCTCTAGCCTGTCTCCATGCTTTGCTTTTCAATTGTCTGATGAAAAATGTGCTTGAGTGATTGCCTATTTTCAAAAAAATAAATAAATAAATAAAGGTTTCATACCTTGCCCATTGTTAAAAATGAAAACATGTGGCTGGATGACAGGGAAACAATCACTTGAAACATTAATTTGTTTCATGCCACAGAAATAGAGTCAAATAGAGCATCTCACACAGGTTCAAGCTCTTATAAATTGCTATTGGATTTGTGACATTTAAAATATATTTTGCTCTTAATATTTAAATGCACAGGCAGTTTGAAATGAACTGACAAATACAGCAGGAGTTAAACCAACTGCTTGCATTGAGGGAGCATGTGGCAGTGCATTTTTATGTCTGTTCATGCTCTGTGATTCCAAATCCTGCATCCCTGATGTTCCTCAAAGGCAGACATCCCCCTCTCCTGGCAGAAATCCCCATCTTCTTTTAACAGCTTTCTTTTTATTTTACACAATCACTGCAAGTTTATTAAAGTAATTCGTTTTTTTTGGTCTGCATTACATTTGTCTTTAATGAGGTTTCAGTTGCAAAATGGTGAGTGTTGGAGAGAGTTGACTTTATCTAATTTTTTGCCAAAGTCCCAGGAAAGGCAGGTTCCAAGTCCAAACAATCAGCAGCTGAAATGTCTAAGAGGTCACCCAAGTACAGTACTCTAACAACTTTTCCATGTGTTGCCACTTGATCCATGTACTGTGGCTGAACGTCTATAGAGCCTGAGCACCTGCTGCACATGTCTCTATTAGCAAGCACCCAATGGAAAATCAGAAAAAGATCAAAAAAAAATTGCACAGGACAGGGTCAGCTTGCTCCCTCTCTCCAGAACATGGAAACAACCTGACAGAAGCTTGTACAATTATCCCCCTGCCACCACCACCTCACCTCACTCTTGAAACTCTTACACAGAAATCTGTGGTGTGAGCTGCCACCTTTCCTCTGCCTCATCTGCACAAAACACAACCTTAAATGAACCGTGAGGCCTTGCCAAAGCTTAATTAGACATCAGAAGAAAGATCTGTACCCACTTCAAATCAAATGTGGAGACTAAGAACAAGGTAGGGCCTGTTTCCCACAGGTATCTGAAGGCTAAGACGATTGTGAAATCCATTTTGCGAACTTTCTTAAGCTTATTATGTGTTTCCCAAAAAGATTCATAATATTAGACATTTTTAGAAAATATCATTCACTAAGAAAGCTTCCAGTGGTGAAAGGTAACTGAGTACATTAACTCAAAATCTGCACAATTTTAACATTCTTCCATTTTATGTTACTTGATACTTGTACTCCACTACATTTCAGAGGCACTACATTTACCTGACAGCTACAGTTACTGGTTACTTTACAGGTAAGATTTTACATTCAATAAAACACACAATGAGCTTATAAAATGCACTGCAGTGCCTTCAATCAGTGGCTCCAAACCTCTCACAAAAAGGCAGTGTCTGGGCGCACCAAAGCACGATTTTCCCCTCTAAACTTCTGAGATGGTTTCATCTAAATAAACTGTTTGAGGCCCAAAGAGGTCAAATGATCCAATATTTTTCAGTATAAGATCATAATGAATTTAAATGTACAAATCAGAACTTTATTTTTCTTCCTCCTCTGCCATTAATCCTCACATAGCCCCGTGATTTCTCTTGTGACCCATTTTATATGTGAATGCTTTCACTTAAGTAAAAGATCAAAGTACTTCTTCCACCCTCTAATTGAGATCTAAGAGTGTTTAACTTTAAGAATTTCCAGAACTTGCAGGATGGACCAAAAATAAGAAATGTTTTCTGGATATTTTTGTTGTTTTTATTAATTTTTAGGTTTACTCCTTCACCCTGTGCCTGGATAGTGGCTACAGTAATGAGTAAATCTAGAACAATGCATCTCTTCATAAAATACAATTAAACCATGACCATGACACTCTCTGTGAAGTAACATTTGATGTAAATCAAGTGCTAGTTTGACTAGCACAAAAAGGCATTTTCCTGTTTTTACCAAATATAATAAAAACATGTTTTTAGTTGTCGTTATATTACACCTAAATGATGTGGATATTCATCTGCTTCATTTGAGATTTCTTATCTTCTTAAGGAGGCACATGTTCATGCTGAATGCTTGTATTATCTTGTTTACAACATTTCTGCTTTGTAACTGATGTGTTTTTAATTTAAAGCCTGGCCAACAGAGAGTTATGTCAAGTTACTTTAAAGTGAATTTAAAAGCTCTTAACTCCACATGCCTTCATTCTTAAGTGCTGCTTTGGGAAACACATTAAAAAAAAAGAAAGTTCAAAGAGACACTAAGACTGATCTTTTATCAGGAAACAGAACCAACATTTGTCTGATCAATATTTGTGCGTGTCTAAGAGAGAAAATATCTCACTGTTTCTCTGGATGACAGAAGGAATCTAATTTTCTTTATCAAGATGAAAGAAGGGATTTCATTGTGTTGATCAAGATGAATTACAGTTTCCAGATTTGATTTGAACATTCGAAGAGAAAAGTGATTACGTCATTATTCAGCACAGAGATTCCTGTTGATTATCAAACAGGATGAGTAAAAGCTTTTGAATGAAATATTTCCGTTGTTACTGTGACTGTAAAATGCCTTTTCCACGCTTCTCTGTGTTTGCTAAAACTCACATTAGCTGTTGTAAAGAGGCACCACCCTGTCAATAGCTGCCCTGCAGATGGGGCATTTCTTTGGCTCTGGCAGGGCGTCATAGCACTGAGCACAGGCACACACATGACCACACTCCAGAAACACACACGAACGCTCCCGGCTCAGGCAGACAGTACAGCTAGTTGGCGACACGTTGCTCTCCTCTATGTTAAGTTCACGCATTCGTTTCTTCTGCTGCTCCTTGAACTCCTCGAGCATGCTCCTCTCCTTCTTACTCTGTCGGTGGTGCACATATCGCTTCCACAGGATGAAGATGAGAGTGGAGCAGGCAGCGACGCCAAAGACCAGAGTCAGAATCCTCCACAGTCTGACGCTATTCCCCTGCTTCCTCAGGAGAGACTCGTAGTCCAGCCGGGTGAGGAAATAACGGAAGCCCTGCTTTGGAGGTTGGAGCTTGATCAGGTTGTTATCCAGGACCAGCTCTCCCACCCCTGTGATGCTGTCTCCCACCCGCAGCATCTCCTCTGTTTCATGGATGCCCTTGGGCCGTTCCCCGCTGATGAAATGGCCAATGACACTGGACAGGGACTGGACTGTGGGGTGGAAGTTCTCATATGTGGTCTCCAGGTCCAACTCTGCAGCATCTAGTGGACGTATAACTCGAACTGCGGCAGTGATATCTTCATCATGAGACCCGAGGGAAAATGGAACTGTGTTGGTGCGCTGGTGGATGACTTTCTCTGTGCTGTTCCTGTTTAGAAATATCCCAGTTACTAATGTTAAGTTCAGGGCTGCAACAAATGATCATTTTCAGTATCGACTAATCTGTCGATCACTTCCTCGATTAATCAGTTAGTTGCTTGGTCTATGAAATGTCAAAAAAAATTCCCATCACAGTTTCTCAAAATCCAAGATAACACCTTGAAACATCTTGTTTTGTCTGACCAACAGTCCAAAACCCAAAGATATTCACTTTGCAAAGATATAAAACAAAGAAAAACTGAAAATCCTCACATTAGAGGAGTGAGGACAAGCTAATTTTTGGTATTTTTGTTTGTATGTTTGAAAAATTACTAAAAAACTGATTATTTGCTGCTTCTGTTTCTGCTGACTGACTAATCAATTAATCGACTTATTGTTTAAGCTGTATGGGCACATTTTTCGTCTCCATTTTTGCACACAAAATAATGTTTTTAAATGTATTGTTAATAGTTTGTTATTATTAAAAGAAAGAGGAAAATAGTTTATTAGTTCTTTGATATAAGAATTACTCTCAGCTGCTGACAGGGCCTGGCAGTGTCTGTGTTAGCTGTGAGGACCACACCAGCATCCCAATGAACAGAAGTGATATTTGCAGGTATGTTTATATGATGTTCAATGCAGCTGAGAAGCTAATTTACATGTATTTACATTTATTCATTTGGCAGATTCTCTTCCAGAATGAATGCACAAACAAGGTACAATCAAAACAAGTCATAGCAGATCAAAGAGAAGTCTTGAAGAAAAAGTGCTTCAACACTTATTTCCACCTGACACAAGTGCCACACGGCCTGTAGGTGCATGAAGTAATATATGAGTGCCTGGTGAACAGCATATGTTCCTTTCTTGTTTTAGTCAGATTAGGATCAAAAGATGGATAGATAGATGGAAAAAGGCTGAACTCAACTGTGACAGCACTTTCTATGCCATCGCCCCAAACACTATCATAGTGGAGTGGAGCAGCCAACTCCAACAAGGAAATGCAGTGTCAACTGTGAAGTTGTCTGGATGATGCTCTCCAGAAAGCTGCAAGATGGATTAACGCAGGCCAAACAATCAGCCCCTACCAACAGGACACTGCACTAGTATATGTAATTAGCTATCTGACTATGCAAGATGCAGGACAAGACCTGTTCCTGTTTGCAAGTCCAGATATGAGGGAAACTCAAGCAGTAAAGCTAATGTGGGTTGTTGTTTTAAAGTCTGAGGCTTGTGTGTAACAGGCTGCTCTCTACCTGTTAGACAGTGTTACTGCTGGTACTGCTTTAAATGCTTGTCTGCATGGAAACAGGTTTCAGGACAAGTGATTTACAGAGCAGATTTAAGTGCTGTCACAGACCAAAAAAAGGAATTTATTCGCTTTAACACAAACACTACACTGTTTTCGCCTTGTGAGTGTATTTACTACATTCAGAATACCTTTAACGATATTTTTACCTTCTCACTGACTTACCACAGGTGAGTGGTGCGATTCCACACCATCTTTTCCTCCTTCAGTGTCAGTCTTTCAATGACGCCTTTGCAGTTATCAACAAACTGACTGCTCAGAGTTTCTTTCACATTTCTCACCACACCTGGAGAGAGCAATAAATAAAGACACAGGGTAAAACTACTGTTCTGAATTATGTATATTCAATTTGTCAAATCAGATTGTACAAGTTTGAATTTGTACTGAAGATACTTCAACAAACCTTCTATGACAGCATATGGGACACATCTTCCAGGGGTTTCAGACAGGATATTTTTCAAATCCTGGTCAATGGACATTTTCTTGGCTTCCTGCAGGGACAAACTTTGAAGATTAACAAATGGAACATAACAGAGCAATAAATACAAACACACTTGTGACATTCACGTGACAAAGACAGAATGAGCAGAAATGTGGCTGACCTTTAATCTGGCAACCGTCGTAGCTCTGTTCCTGTAAATGGAGTAGAAGAGTGCGGTCAGGGCAGAGCTGGTGGCAAAAACCACGATCTGTGTGGTTGAGGGTTTCCCACTGGAGTCCATCCTGTGATCTGTGGCGGTGCTGTTGTAACAGAGGGGACAATAACAGATTTAGACTTAACAATGTCAGCCAAATTCAGTTGTTTTTGTGCATTCACAGTTTACCCAATTTCTGTGTTTAAGTAAAATGTTGAGGTACGCTAAATTTCAAAAGGAAATACTGTACTTTGAGTTACTTGACTACTGATTTTATTACACAAGAGGAATATACAAAAAAACAAAAACAAAACAAACATAAGTTAAAGACATTTTCTTCCATGTAAAAAGTTTTTTTCCTGGTCTACATCAAGGTTCAAGACTGTTAAGCCCCTTGAGACAAATTTGTGATATTTGTTTATATGAATAAAACTGACTTTGGGACAGTTTGCTGATATTTCAGGATATAACAGGGGTAAAGGTTTCATATCCTACATGACATCGTTAACAGATTACAAACAAATAACTGAGCTGCCTCCCTAACATTTTAAAGTTACTGCACAGACACACAGAAATATTCATTATTATTTGCTGGCTGTGACTGTTTTAATGTTAATACCTTTAGTATAATCGACTGCACACCGACAACTTTTGATCACTGGAGCCCATTAAGGGACACGACTAGCTTAAGTTGACATGACATAACATGATATTAGCCTTTGTTCGTCATTAATTCTCGATGAACCCCTCTAAAGACCTAAGACGTAGCTAGGTTACATTTCTCAACTAACAATCACACACTTACTTGACTGGGCTTCCTGGCTAGTTAGCAAAATTAGCAGTTTGCTAGCTGTACCTCGGCTAACTGCGATAGCATCATTTAACCACCCTTTTAGTAGATATTGTAGCCGTCTTGTTACAAAGTGTTGCAATTACTAACAGCTTGTGTGGACCACAGTTAAAAGGATTTGTCAAACCTGTGTCTACACTCGTCCCTCTGTCCACAGAGCTTTAAAAACACCTGCGAGTCTCAACAGTTCAAGATAAACACCAGTTATAACACTGACATGTAGTTTTCCTCCCTGCCAGAAGATGTCGCTGTAGAATCAATAATGCCATTCAAAGTTGCCAGATTTGTCCTGTCAGAGCATTTTAAATTTTCATGTAACTGTCCATCTTTTTATGGACACGTTTTCCTAAATATTCATGTTTATTTAGGAAAACGTGGAACAGATGTAAACATTCATAAGAAATAGTAAGCTGTAAGAAGAGTAATGCTGTGTGCCACAAATTGGGAGCCGTTTGTTTTAGCTTGGATTAGTTCACATATTGAAACATTAAATACGCCGAATTAGCTATTAGCAGCTCCTGTTTGCAATGTATTCATGTATGTACTGTAACCTGTCAGAAAATTACTTAGATACAGAGGAGAATATAAAAACATGATGATTTTCAGGCAAGTTCTGGAGTTAGAATAACCGTCTATTCATTCCTTGACCTCTAAGTGGGTTTAAGGGCATTTAATTCGGATAGACATGAGAGATAATGATATCCTCCTGTCTGTATTCAGATTTGACTGAGTTGCAGCTCTGATTTCTGACACAAATTCATGATGATACTATATGATATGATACTTTATGAGTTTAGTTTCCACCACTGTTGTGCTTCATCTTTGTGGAATTGTGTGGCAACGTGATGTAAGATTGATTATTACCTGCTTAACTTTTTAAGAGTGATTGTATATTAACTGCAAAAACAATATGACAGTTAGTATGCACATCATAAGTATCTAGGATTTCTCACTCTGTTAGTGTTATGAACATTTTCCCACTAATTTCCATGTCATATTAATTTATCTGCTGCACCATTTACTCAGTCTACTTGTGCCACTGCAGAGGACATAAAATCTGTACTACAGTAAAATTAATACAGATTCCAACCCATAAAAATGTGAGGGAGCACTCACAGGCCAGATGGAGGTCAGGAAGACTTTCTTGCCCTGTGTTGACCCTCTCAGCTAGTGGTTAATCCCCCCTGCATACAAATTATGCTTCTACACTAGTATTATTGGCAGTCTCTAACCTCAACCATGACTTTAGGTTCACTCAAAATTACCACAAGTGTACACACATCCACACAGTTACATTTGAATAACAAATCTCAGAAAGAGATCGGCTGCTACCATACAACATAAGGCAGAGTGTTAGTCAGTAGATTTATAACAGTGAGTTCAGGGGAATGGGTAAGCCTTTTGAATAATGAATTGCTTCTCATATCTGACAAGAACCATATTTCAACTAAATAACTGACTTTGCTTTTTATTATGTTGCCTCTTTGCAGAGTTGTTGGGTTATCAACATGCAAAAAATGTTCTTAATGTAGATGTTTTTATTAAAAATTCATGCACTGCTAAAATTGACTTCATAAAGTCAGGTATGTTCAAAAGAACATGAGTCACAATTTTGTTTTTTGTTTTTTTACAGAAATTTGGGATCTTAAGTGCAGTGCATTATAAATCCCCAAATAAAGAAACTATACAGTGCTTCAGTGGTTTCATTGTTTTTGATAAATTAACAGATTTCAACAGACTACACAGAAAAACAAGGGACACCCAGATGATGGATTGTGTTGGCTACATGTATCCTAAAATATCCCACACCCTTTCTGATTCTGTTTATTTGCTCTAGGTTCTCCAGCTGTCAAATCTGCCCCATTGCAATCCATTAAAACACTGGTACTGCACAGTGTTGTGAGTGAATTACTCGAAAGTGAACGGTGGAGCAAATAACCAGCAGCCAGTTTCAGTCTTTTCAGATAGCCTAGGTCAGTGCAAGCAGAGCTGCTTTGTGTTTAAAAAAAAAAAAAAGTGTCTCAGTGTTTAATGGATATTCTTCAGATACATCACACATCAGAAGTCATGGAGTTGTTTGAAAATTATGAGTAAAAACAGTTTTGTTCATGGCAAGGGAAGAACAAATCCTGTCTGAGCCTAAAGACTAATTCTCTGAGTGAATAGCCATTTCATTACCAATCTTCTATCTTCAGTCCAGTATAACCATCTTAGTAAATGCTTTCAGTTGGGTTAGGGTGAGATTAACAGTGGATTATGCATGCAGGCGGCCGTTCAGTGCATTATTGTGGAGCTTAAACCAGTACCATGAGACCTGTTGCAAACACTTGCTTCTGCTAGCCACAGTAGCTAGAAAAAAATTGAATTCTTTGTTTTTAAATTGATTATTCCATTCATTTGGTAAAGTAAATTATATTACTGGAAAGTACTGCCATATACAGCTGGAAAGTACTGACAATGTCAATAAACTATTAGTCTTTTTGTCTATAATCAGAATCAGAAAAACTTAATTGATCCTCTCAGGGTAATTGTTTTGTTATAACTGCTCCACACACAGATATGAAGTAGAGAGCATTACATATTAAACTAAAACAATTATAAAATAGTAAAAATAGTAAATACACATTATGAACTGAATCGAAAACGTGCAAAAATATCCTGGCTTTCCATTATTCTTTGAGCAGTATGACTGGGTATTAAATTGTATTCTATGTGCTATTTTAAAAGGTCATAAAAACTTGTGAATTTAAGTTGGTGAACACTGCAAAAACCTCACTCTGCATTTAGATAAATGCATAAAAATACTCTGCTTATAATTGTTTTGGACAGGATTTTTCATTAAGATGTTTTATTTAGAGAAAAAATATAACCAGGATTGAAGTTTTACTCTGATGTGACCTCTTGAACTACTTTCTTAAAACTTTAGCAGTTCAATAATTTAATAGGAAGAGCTGCCACATAAAAGCTCCTCTGGCTGAATCAGTCTGACATAATCAACCTGACATGTGAATAATGAGCCTACAAGAATTTGCAGCTCACTTCTGACAGGAAAAAGGTGCAACTTTCTTTTCAACCCCAGTGAAAGAACAAAAATGTCCCCAGGGCTTCAATTCAAACATTAGTCACCTTGTTTTGTGGACAGTCTACCTGGCAAATCCAGTGACCACTCTGCCCACGTAAATCTCCCACTTCCTTACTTCCTTTGTGTCTGTCTAGTGACTTCCGTTCGAATGTCAGCCTGACACACACTCACGTGGATTTCAAACAGGCAGAAATAGAGACAGCAGATGGAGGCAACAGCTTTATGGGAGGAGGACAAGAGGCGAGAAGAACATCATATGTGTCCTCTTGATGTCGCAGTGTTGGATGACAGTTGGAATTCGATGTGTTTATAAACCTGTCAACATCCAGACAAACTCCCTTCCCTGTAGACACCCAAACAAACAGCAGGCACCTACATTTCATTTAATACTGTGCTGGATTTGCCACGCAGATGTTGAAATAGAAAAAAATATATACTTGTCAAAATGTCTATTTCATTATCTTCATTATTTTACAGCCAAAGAACTGATTCATGAGCCTTTAAAGTGTCAGATTTGAAGGAGAAGAAGTGAGTTAGCACTAACGGTCTCAAACTTTCAGCACCTTCTCTTACTTTTATGCCATTCTGACTTGACAAAACCATTGTTCAGCATATAAATAGGATACAGCTTCAATCACAAATCTTATTTAACTTCATTCAAGTGCCTCTAAAGGACTCAAAATCAGGACTGTGATAAAGAGTTTTGGGTATTTCATTAAAAAAAGACTTCAAAAGCGGAGTCTCTCACATGTAAAAACCCGTTTAGAATAATTGGAATATTTTTTTCCTATGTTCTCTCAACATATCGCATAGCTTTTTAGTTCTACACTGGCATACAATCTGCTTATTCTCCCACTGAAAAGCATATTATTTGGAAAAAGTCTCAGTTCCTGGAGATATTGAAATCAGCTGGCATTCTGTGCCTGGAGGATTGGCTCTGAGGATTACTCAACAAGAGCTCTGGATGATAATGAAGCAATTTGGCACAGCCTTTATTGTGGCGCCTCTCATATTTCTGTCCTTCAAAACTTCAGAAGTGTAACACATTTACCTGCAACGCACAATGTAACACTGATGATACTAATGATACTGTCTATGGTGGTATCGGTGATGTGCAGTTATCACAGAATGAGTAAGTGATGATAGAAAATGCTCTATAAGTGGACATGTCATGGAGCACGGATCCAAAGTCTGCTTTTAAACAGGAAAGACAGATACTTTATGGCATTGTAAAAATGTATTTAATCAATTAAAAACAAATATTACTTGGTCAAGACTCCAGGAAGTCACTGGCCAAGAAATAAGCCCTGAAATTCACAAATTGCCATTATTACGCCTCAGTTTTTGTACATTTAATATTTATGACATAACATGTTATTTAGTGAGCTTTAAAGCTGTTGATAGGTGGACTTTGTCAACTTTTGTCAACACAGTTATTTCTACCTGTGTCTGCTGTTAATGCTAAGCTAAGCTAACAGCTGATTGTAGTTAGTTTGTTTGTGTTATTGTGTTGTTGTCTGCCTTTCAGTGGTGGATGAAGTATTCAGACCTTTTAAATAAATAAAAGTACCACACAACAACACAAACTAACTAACGGATCAAGCTTCAGTTTGCAGTGGCTGGGTACAACGTTTTTGCTCAATACTGTACTGATTACAAAGATTTTACAAAGATGTTACCATCCATCATTTAGACCCAAAAATGGGTAAAACAAGGCCCTGGTTCAAAAACACCAGCATGATCCCTTAATGGGCAGACATGAGGGTGGTGTGGATCTTCTCATCTAACAGGGAAAAAAAAACAAAAAAACATGTATGTTTAGCTGTTCCTTCCTTTAGGCGCTACAGATCTGGATCCTGATTAAAGACTGAAGCTATATCAAATTTACATTAACATACACTAATTAGTTCTCATTTCTAATTTCATTTGGCTAATTGGCTTATTTTCTATTTGACCTTACACGCAAACTAATAAATCACTTACTGTAGTACAGCATCTCCCTGTGGAATAGTTCAGGAGTAAATGAGAAGAAGTTGACCTGCAGGTCTCCTGTGACTGTATCAGTCTCCTGATTAAGGGAAGGAATGAGCTTCCTGTATCTAATGTCCCGCACTCTCCCTGTACATTACACTATGAGTCATAATGTACTCAGGGAATCTGTAGCATGGGAATGAGATGATATTGATTTCCATCCCCTGAGGTTTATACATCCTCTTTTTGTAAACAAAGAAATTACTTCAGCTGTACAAAATGTCCATGTCATTCCCTTATCATTTTTGTGAGATTTATTTTTTTTTTTTGATTGTGTCCAGGCGTGTTATCTAAGGCAGCAGTTATACATAAGAAGAGCACAACAGCCCCTTCCTGTCATCATCCCCCCTCTCCCATTCTTTACTGTGTGCCCAACTACTTTGCTGTTGCCCTCACGTACAACCATAAATCAGCCGCCTAAGAGCTGGGACCCTCTCTGCCAGGCCCCTCTCATTGATTACACTGCACTGGGTGAGTGTAGCATGATGAAGAGAGAGCCCAATTTTATTAGGCCGTCCCAGCAAACATGCCTGTGCAGGCCCACTGTGGGTAGTTATGGGTTTACTGTGGGGCAGAGTGGGCAGGACAAAACCCACACTAATCCCATGTGACCCCATGTGGTACCCCTGGGCAGCGGGCTCTGCCTCCTGTCCTGCTGCTGGCAATAGCTAGCCCCTCCCTTACGCAAAATTTCATTTCATTTATTGGTTTCTGTCTGATAACCTCCTGCTCCTGACTTTCCAGAGGGCCGGGGGGACCTGACACTTAACGTTGTTCTCTAAGTAGGTTGATCAGATTCATCACAAATATGGCCAGACAAGGATTAAGACTATAATTATGCTTTATTGTCTTCATTAAACACGCTTGCCATGGCGGTGGAGACACAAACAAAGAAAAGTGCTCTCTCAGGATGAATTCTTGAAAATAAGAGTTTGAAATGTGTTTTTCTGTGTGTGTCCAAGAGAGAGGGAAAGAGACGAGGCAGATAAAAAGAATGGATGAATGAATTCTGCACCCTGACAAGTCTTGTGATTCAGGATGCATCCTCCAAGATGCGGTCTTTAAGTGACAAGAGAGAGACCCAGTGGCCTCCTAAACCAGGGATTGTGGGTTTTAATCCCATCTAGAAGGGTTTGCAGCAGAAGTGTGCTGGCCCCATAACCTGGAGGTCAATGGATCGAAACCATCGTCTGCTAGAAACTATTTAACAATTTAGAATAGAATAGAATGGTACTTTATTGATCCTTAACAGGAAATTGCTTAATTTTATCCTGTTGTGATTGTCCAATATCGTCACATAGATCAGTCTGAGTTCTTTTCTCCCGCAGTGGTAAGAGGAATGTGTCATATTACAGAAGTAAAATGCCACAGAAATACATCTTCCTCCTCACAGTAGCTGTTACCTTTGCTTTTATTTCTACTGATAAAAAATCAGTTTCAGTGATAAAAGCTGATCCATGTCCCAGCAACGCACAGGCTTCGATCCTTCACACTCTGCACTGTAAGTCACCTTACAGCCTCTGATAGTCACACAGCTCCCTTCAGACCTGGACCATCTCTCAGACTGCTTTTCAATTTTCGTTTGGGTGTTGGCTGTCAAAACAGCACTTGGTAGGATTCAAACCTGCAACCTCTGAGCTTCCACGCAAGCATCTTAACAGACTGTGCCATTTAATCTCATTCTTTAGCAGCCTTTCATTGAGCCTTTGGGTGTTTCCATTCAGTTTGTCCAATAAACGTTAATTTCCTCTTGTTAAGATTCAAACCTGCGACCTCTGAGTTTCCAAGCGAGTGTCCTATCGCCCCGCGCCATTAGACCTGACACTTAATGTTGTTCTCTAAGTGGGTTGATTTAGATTCACCACAAATGTGGTCAGACAAGGATTAAGACTATAATTATGCTTTATTGTAAAGACTGTGAGTCTTCATTAAACACCCTTGCCATGGTGGAGGAGACACAAACAAAGAAAAGTGGTCTCTACACATAGCGACAGAAAGCTGAAAGACTACTGCTGAGGGGTCTTTCAATTTAGGGTTCAGTCTTGAAGGAAGATGCAGTGCCGGGGTTTAGAGAGGAGGAGGATAAATTGTGGGGCAAATGCATGGCCAGCCCTAATGTGCCTGCCCCACATGGCCCCACATGGACCCCAAATGGACACATTTGCTGGGGCCTTGCTAGACAGAAATATATAGCCGGATAAAAGGCTGTCTTCAAGAGCAAGAAAAAGAAACTAAAGATAAGGAAGAAGAATTTGGGAAGAGAGAGAGAGAGTGGGGTGTCACTTAGATAAAAGTAATTGGATTCCTGTTATAACATTCGGCACCCTGGGTGCTTGTGTGACTTAATAACAGATGTGTATGTTCAAGGGGAGGAGAGGCAGAGATGAATGTGAACTCAGAGCTGAGCTGGAGATGGATTTGTAACCATTACCAACAAACACCAAACACCATGATAATGGTGTGGCTCAAGGGATGGCAGTTTTTTTGGTCTATCACTTAGGTCCACAGTAAAATATCTCAACAGGTATCTAATGGATTGCGATTTTGTACACACATTCATGGTCCCCGGAGAACAGTTGACTTTGGCGATCCCTTGATTTTTCCAGTAGCATCAACAGTAGGTCAAAGTCTTCACTTTTGAACAAGGGTGTTACTCAGCATAAAGCTCTACTGGGGCACAAAAAAGTCATAGTTTCTAAGCGATATATTCAACTGAATTTGGAGATTCCCCGACTTTTCTTTTAGTGCCTCCACAAGGTTGGATTGCTAAAACATTTGGTGTAGATATTCATGGCACCCAGAGGATGTTGCCATGTTAGCATGCTAACGTTAGCATTTAGCCCAAAGCACTACTGTGCCTAAGTACAGCCTCACAGAGCTTCTAACATGACTGTAAATTCAGCCTTGTTTAATACTTTTTGCCCTTTTTAATCAGATGAGTTAATGGTGAAGCACTGATGATTTGCTGAGTGTTTTAAATTGACATTAGTTCCAGTGCAAAAGGCTAATGAACAAACGCCAGAAATATTTCACAACACTTGACTATATAATATTTTTTTTAACCATGTCGCAGGGACTGCTAATTCTCCAACAAGATAAAACATGCTTATGTTGATGATATGAAGTAAGAATTTTTTAAAAACTCTGTAACATTCACCTTGAATGCTGTATTAAAATGCACCACACGCTCTGTCTGTGAGAGCAAATTCACATTTTTCCTCTGTCCTCACTGTTCACAGCAGTATACACGTAAATTGAATGCATGCTCAGATCATTGTGATGTATTGCTTTTACCCTTAGTCACAACATTTCTCACAAACAAATTGTTGCACACTTTCACACCACTTTAGAGCTAAAACAGCCAAAGAGCAAACTGCCAGGCTGGAGATAATGAGACTGGACACATAACACACGAGAGTCAAGACATTTCCTAATTTCATCAAACAGCCCTCTTACTGGATGATATCTCAGATGGCAGATAAGTCAATACTGAATACACACATCCATTTCTGTAAAGGCCAAACCATGATGGATTTTTTCAATTTAGCATATCAGGGTGTGCGTTAATCTTCCGTGGTTAGAGATGAGTTATCTCACATCAGAGGTGATTTATGGGACTGCAGCTGTTTGTATAAGGCCCCTCAATCAGTCTCTGGTGAATCAAGAAGATTCTGGCTCATCCTGGATCAGATCATGGTCCCACTCTTTAATTCACTAAACATCCAGCTAGACTGAGAGCAAAAGTCTCTTAATCATTTCTCCAGGGTAGTGTCTCCCTTACAGTCACTGCCCAGACTGTTCTCAACTTTAAGTTTGACAGTTTTAAGTTAAGCCACTTACCCTCTGGCTATGTGTTTGGTTTACAAAGAGAGTCTTTTCTGTGTGCCTTGTGAACCACTGAGAATAAAACGGGGGTTTCAAACAAAAGTGAATAGATAAGAAGAGAAACATTAAATAAAGAAATCCAAAATATTTCTGCATGCAAATTTGCTCACACCCTCCCTTGTGCCTCTAGACCAATTCATTTTTTCTGTTCAGGGTTTTCTTTAATTCACAGCACACACTGGGAGTAGAAAAGAAACATTTATTTTCCAGTGTTGCCACAGTAACCTCAGCAGAGACCTTCATCCACCATCCACACACAGTTCAGTCCATGCTGCCCGGTGCAGCTCAGTGGCAGACACAGATGATCCTTATTCTGATTCATTTCAGCAGAATCCTCCACTAAAAGAGCAGCTTCTATCTGCCCTCGTTATTTAAGTGTTGGCCAGTCAGACAGATGTGTGGAGACAGGAATAATATGAGACAGATGTTCACCCATGTTCTTTTACTCACTCATGTCGATATGGAATGTATCAGCAAAATATTCAATGACAATGTATTTTGTAGTCTTGCAATGAATACAATAAAAATAGCAATACAATGCTGGTGCATAGCATCTAATGCATGGTGGTACAATTTTTTGTAGCTATGTTTAAGGCCAGGAAACTACAGTGGTCTCTGTTAAACATTAAACAAGACTAAGCAAGGCAGCCAAGCTAGCAGCTTTGTGCGGCTGCACTTAGCATGCTAACATGTTCAGAATAATCATACCACCATGTTGATGTTTAGCAGGTATAATATTGCCTATTAGCATTCTAAGATTTGCTAGTACTACTCTGTAGTAGTACTACTCTCTGCTAGTACTAGGACCATGAATGTTTATACAAAATTTCACAGTAATCTCTCAAATAGTTGATGAGAAGTGGTAGACTGACCAACATTGCCATCCCTAAAAACCACGCCTCTAACATGGCTGAGAAAAAGTCAACAAAAAGTGGCCTGCGGCATGACAGGATGTGTTTATCGCATTAAAATTTCAGCAAAAAAACAAACAAACAAACAAACAAAAAAAAAACATGTATCTTTCAGTACTACTCTTTGACCTCCCACTGTCCACCCAAACCACCTCTCCACAAACTGATTGACACTAAGATGTAGCACTTCCTTTACTGGACAAAACATTCCTAGATGTCTCAGTGGAAGTTTATTTGCATATTTGAGGACAGACTTAGATTTAGTTGCCATCCAGTGTTCATGTATTAAACGACTTCTCAAACAACTTGAAAGTAGCACAAGGTGCAGTTTTATCCTCATCCTAATAATACTACATGTTCAATCCACTGAAATACTCATTTAAACACTAAACAAGAAGAATTAATTACACTGTTTGGATTTGACTGACTTCTATACCAGAATTAATAAGTATTCACATATGTGCCCTGAGAGAGAATGACTGAGCGATGTACCCTCGTCCTTTGTTTTACAAGAAACATAAATACAGTAACACCTCAGTGCAAAGCTGGACGGATAAATAATGCTTTGGTATGGAGCCATTTGGAAGCAAAACAGCAGGGAGGGGGGCTGAGGGTGCCTGAGCGTCGGGCTAAAGCTCCTGCACTGATCAGCGCTGCATGATGCAGACAACAGAGGAGAAAGAGGAGGAGGAGGAGGAGGAGGAGGAGAGGAAGGAGGAGCGAGCAAGGGGAACAGACTGGCTGAGGCTCGCAGCTCTCAGTCTCTCCTCAGTGCTTCGTAAAAGCAGCTTCTCTCTGCTTTTCCTCTCTCCCTCGCACACACCGGCTTTTCTACTCTTTTTCGCCTGAGCTGACAAGAGCAAACGCAGCGGCAGAGGGGCTCACTCGCTCCAACTCCTCCCGCACCATGTTGCCCTGGAGAAGGAATAAGTTTGTTCTGGTGGAAGATGAAACCAAGAGTAAACCCAAGAGCCTGGGGACAGGGCTGACCTACCACTCCATCCTCTCCTCTTTGCTGCGCTCCTGTCCTGACTTGCTGCCCGACTGCCCCTTCGATTGGATGGGCAGCATCTTCCACACCAAAAGGCAAAAGGTGGAACTGAACAAAGAGGAGCCTGTTTACAATGTACGCTACCTGGGGAGTGTGGTCACCATCACGGCTAAGGGAGACGGCTGCACCCAGGAGGCAGTTGCCAAGATCTGGGCAAGGAGCAACTATGGGGAACAGAGTGTTAAGATGAGGTTAACAGTGGGGCCGCAAGGCATCCGGATGAGTGCTGACAAATCTGGGAAAAAGAAACCCCTTCATCTTTACTCCCTGAACAGAATCACCTACTGCACCGCTGACCCCTGCCGACCCAAGATCCTGGCCTGGATATACAGACACCAAGTCAAGAACATGGCAGTGGTGCTTCGGTGTCATGCTGTTCTGGTCAGCAAGTCGGAGAAGGCCCTGGCCATCGCCCACAGCCTCTACCAGAACGCCACCTCCGCCTTCAGCGAGTTCAAACGGCTGAAGCGTCAGAGTGATTTCCGGCACTGCCAGCAGCAGCTGCTGGGTGAGGAAGCGGTGCCCCTGATGCCACTGAGGAGGCTGCTGAATGGGCAGTGCCACTACAGACCGCCTGCCGACAACCCTGGGAGCGCCACCCGCCTCTGCTCCATCACAGAGGAAGAAGAGGAGGAGGAGGAGGACAGCAAAGATGAGAAGCAGGAGGCGGGGGAATCAGGGGAGGGTGTAGAAGAGCAGCAGGAGAAACAGAAGGTTTTAACAACAAACACAGACCCAACTCAGTTATTATCAGAGTTGGACATTGGAGATATTGCCAGACTGGAGCAGTGCCAAATTAACTTTGTCAGTGACAGCAACAACAACACGTTTACGTTTATAACCTCTCTAGTGTGACTATAACGTAGTTTATAGAAGGCGATTCTGCAACACTAAAGTAACACATTCCTCTCTTTGCCCTTCACCGGTACCCCACTCAGGCTCCCTCCTGTGCCCCGTCCATGTAATGTGAAGTGTTTACCAGAAACTCCCACTACCAGGTGGTGGAGAAAAGGCAGACGATCGTTCTGTGGGAGTAATATCTATTCTGGCCAGATGGCTCAGATGCTGGTTTGACTGTAGCAGTTTGGAAAACTGTTTACAAAGAGGGCTGGTGATGCACAGACTTACGATAGCACAATGACGAACGAGGACAGTGGCTTTTAAGAAAACACGAGAGCGCTGATGCTGAGATCACTGACACGCAGGTCACATATTGATCACAGCACCAAGCAGGATGTGTTTATTAGTCCTCTATCTCTTATTTTTGTGAGTATAAACAAGGCTGTGTTTGCCAGCAGGGACGACTTGTAATATTTTTTCAGGGAGGTTCTTTGTAAATTTGTGTAATTTTTCTAACATGACAATCCTCACCTTTGTTGTTCACAGACTGACCTTTCGGAGCGCTCACAATCGCAGGATGAAGTTTATTACAATTTTACTAATGATCATGGCAGATTAATGAATAAGGCTATAATTTAGGAAGCAAGCCATTGAGTCGACATGTTTATTGCTGCCATTTTTTACAGTCCTTATCATTTATGCATGACATGTCAGCAGTAACCTTTTCGTGGTGAGCTTTTGTCTTTTCTCATGTGACATCTTTGATCCCTCGGCTTTTAAAACGAACACTGTGATAAATGTGTGAGCAGGGACGAAACACACAACTGTTCATGCAGCAATTTCTGGTTTATGTGATGCATTTTTTTGTAGTTGTATCTATTGCAGTGTCACCTGGTTCGCCAAGACAACAACAAAAACAAGAACAAATCAATTTGCCATTGCTGTGCTCTTTTTAGCCAAGTTTTGCTAATGCAGTTTTTCCATGAGCCCTTGCAAAAATGCAGATGGACACTTACAATTTAACACAAACTGTTTTGAATATGACTTTAGCTAATCTCCTGTTGGTAATATAATCTGTCCTACTGTCTAAAGATGCATTGTGATTATTATGAGATGAAGCTATTTATTTTCCAAATATGTTGAATAAAAATTACCCTCACTTGGGTTTCCTTCTTGAGTCTCGGAGGGAGGGTATTTTGAGATATTATCAAAGATATTATTCAAATGAATCCAACAACTCTGCATTCCACTAGGGTGTATTTGCATGCTTGTGATGTGAAAACATGCCTAACCTAAACTTCAAAGACAAAAAACCCAGCATATTTACACAAGCACAATCTGCTTCCTCTGCTATAAAACAGTGTAAAAAATGCTTTTGCCATAAGAAAAGACACAACGTCAACTTTAAACTGCCAGTCGGTCCCATTAGATGTTAATGTGGTTTGATACATTTCTGCAGGCCTTGTACTGGCTTCCCGGGCCTTTATTCTGAGGAGGGCAATTAATCAGCGGACTGAATTGTTCGGGAAATGAACATAAAGCACCCGCCCCAGCAGGATGGCTGTCAGGCTCTGACAGAACCGAGTGATCCAAAACGGGGACCGGGAAGTTGACTCACCCATCAACCATTT
The DNA here is from genome assembly GCF_001640805.2 of Lates calcarifer. Taxonomy (NCBI): domain Eukaryota; kingdom Metazoa; phylum Chordata; class Actinopteri; family Centropomidae; genus Lates; species Lates calcarifer. Next base: position 23,094,468 of record NC_066838.1, on the reverse strand, counting down.
TACTGCTAACATCAGCCATTTCAGTGACGACAGCTGTTTTTTTTTTACTGGGATCACCTAACATCAGCAAGTGAAAACAATGAAACATTTAAAACTGGAGCATGTTGTGGTGTTTTGCTTTCAGGCAGTTGAGAATCATCAGCGTCTCTTTCTTGAATTCTTTTTTTATTTTGCACATTATATGATTATACAATATAGCATTACAGTGCAATAAATATTTTAATGCTCAGTGGAATTATTGATGTCAAAACTGTTACATAACATCAAAAGCTGTTTGATTTGACATTTCTCATTAAGAATTCTGCTTTTGAAAAGAGAAAAGGTGCTGCTCTGTTGATGTATCAGAAAATCATTTTGAGCTGGTTTGAATTACTGGGATGGATTGTTCTGAAGGGATACTTTCAGCTGGAACCTCCGAGATCAATATTTTTCCTTTCCTGAAATAAACTACCTCTGAAAAAGAACAGGACCTAATAAGAGAAGATACATAATAAAGGATTCCTGTGCCCTTGCCACAGATTCGCTCATAGCACAGATAACTGCAGAATGTGAATACTAAGAGAATGCGGTTTTATTGCTCTATTACACTTTTCCTTCATTTTTATCCTCAGATGATTCGACAGACTCCTGTTCTGCATAGATGAGTAATTATATACACACACAGTGCACAACGTGAATGTAAAGTCACATTGTTCACTGACATTCATGCAGAAATGCATTGTGTCTGACATACTGCCAATGTTGTGCTAACATGGAGTGGTTAGCAGAGGAGTCGCAGTGCTTTTATGTAAACATAACTCTTGTCAGGCGAGCAGAAGAGAGGGGAGCAGATGGCAGCAGCAAGGTGCACGCTGAGCTTTATCACACTCATCTTCCAGAATAACAAGGGCTCAAGCCCAGATCAGGAGCTTGTTGTGTTTTGTCTCATCGTCAGCCACAGGAGATGCACTTAAAAGAACACAAAATCTAATCAGACATGGCAGACACACTGGCCTGTCAAGTATCACATATAACCGTGCTGTGCCATTTTACAGCGGGGTGTCTCTCGAGACCCAAAAAGCTTCTGCTTCTGCCTGCGCACAGCTGTTCAGCAGCTCTCTCTTTCTCATGCAGATAGAGTGAGCACAGGACGATGAGTGACAGCACCACGGGCCCGCTCGTCTCCACCGCGACGAGGAGGAGGAGGAACAAAATGTTGTGTCCCAGAGCAGCTGGCAGCAGGTGGCAGTCCATTTTGTTCCAGTGAGAAATGTACCAAAAAAAAAAAAAAAAAAAAGCAGCTTCTCTGTGAGGATGGCAGAGATAAAGAACAGCCCATGCAGAGGAAGGAAGGACACTGTGGATCAATGAGACTCTGCTCAGTACAGTGAGAGACAAACAGTAATGAGACCTTGTAAAAAAGTAGTTGTGTGTGTTTTTTAGAGTTTATTGCTGCTGACTGCACACACACACACACACACACACACACACACACACACACACACACACACAGAAACAAAACAACAACAAACAAGTTGTTTGTCTGTACCCTCTAAAACGACATATAGAAATGTTTCCTGATCTGAGGCCCCCATTGGCAGGACAGCATTGTTTATCTGTGCCCTCCAAAACCAATACCAATAAATATGTATTTAATTCAGATAAGGGAAGCATTGTGTTTTGGGTTAAAATGACTACTTCATTGAGGTTAGGGAATTTCCATCATCATGGTTACAATAACAAACGTGGTTAGGTTAGGGAACAATCAGTAGGAAAATTAAATCAGTCCCTGTTATAGTCCAATGTTTTGTTGACTCATTCATCTTTGTGAACTCTGTCATTCAGGACAGTCTCATCCACTGTGTAGGAGACAGACCTGGAAGATCCCATAAGAAAAATTCAAGGAAGTGGCTGCGAGTTGCTCTTTACTGGAGCAGCTCACATAGGTCAGGAGGTTCACCAGACTTACATTTATCAAACCAACCAGTTAGTCTTCATCGTTTAAATCCAAACACAGTAAAAGACAGTTTGAAAACACTTCTGACAGAGCACAAATTTCACATTTATGTCACGTGTCTAGGTGAATTTTCTAGCATGGTGTCCTCTTTGCTACACTGTGGTGTAATGGGCTCATTACTGCCCCCTGCAGCAGTCAGGCAACAGCAATAAGGGGCAGCAATGACACCATTACACATTTGAAAACAACCTTTGGCACAAGGATGAGATTTACTCTTTAAGTGTTTTCAAACAGTATATTTTGGTTTTACAAGAGAAAAGACTTCAATGATGAAGACTGACCAGTTCTGTTAAAACGCAGGACACAGTTGCTTCCTTGATCGGTCTCCTGCACAGTCGGATGAACTTTATCCTTTGCTCTCATCATATTTACAACCATTAGGAGGCTTTGTCACTTGAATGTAAACAGATGCCATTCAGGGACGTTTCCTGAGACGACTGATGCTTCTTGGAAGGACAGATCATTTCTGAGATTATTTGATGCTCCTATTTTTTTTTTCCGTCGAAGGAGAAAGCTCATGTTAGAGTTACAAGTTCAAATGATCAGACTATCAAAGCTAACAAGCATCGTTTTCCATCTCATGCATATCTCATGGTATCTTCTAAGAAAAGAGTTGCACACCTGGCAATTTGCAAATGAAGTGCTCTGTGTTTTGCTGTGCTGCAACACTGTGAAAATCATACTGAGGCAGAGTTTGCCCTCTCAACAAAACTGCACTCATGACTTATTTTGGTTTGACTGAAATACTTGGCATTGGATATTATATGATACAACTTCTCCACATGGTCGTAAAGTGAGTGAGAACTCATTAGACTAAGTTGTCAAATAATCTCCTGGGGCCACAACTGTTCTTGCTGAGTGGAAGTTGCAGCCCAGACGACTATAAAAAAAAAAAGAAAAAACTTGAGTGCCAGTGAGCATAACTATACAGCTAACTAATTCATGAGAATCTGGGATTAGTTACTTCCATGAAACATTGATGGTTTTATCCCATTAAAACATAATAGGCAATGCCAGAATTGTCAGGGAAGGAGTCTGAGATTAAAAATCACACCCCAGGAAATCTGTGCATGCATTTTGCTTAAATAATGCTGTTCAGAAAAGTGAATAATGTGTCTGTTGTGTCTTTTCTCCCTGAGACAGTGCACGTTGTTTTTGTAGCAAGGCAAAGGCTGCAGATAAATTTATGGTGGTGTAACGACTGAATCCCGCAGCCTTGAATAGTGTTTCAGTCAGCTTCACTGCTCATCCCTGCACTTCAAATTGCTGCTGAGTTTATTGAAAATGAGCCATGGACGATATTCCCTGCCCTTTTCACAACCATGTGACTATAAAACCTCTTTAAATTGCTCTTTGCAAAATATGAACAATGGCCTCTTTGAGGGTTTTTTGGTGACAACATTACACAAACAAGAACAGGTAATTTTCTAAATCCTATGTGAGGTGATTTAATAGCCCTGCCACACAGCACCTGATGTCTTTTTACCACAGGCTGCAGAGCAGTACAAAGAACTGCAGGAAGGCTGCACGTATCCATCGTCCCCTGACGTCACCAGAGAGCCATTAAACAGACTAATTATGAAATCAATAACCTGGGAGCTTAGGTTTGTGTTTCCAAAGTGTTCTTTTATGACACCCAATTGGATGGGGTGCAGCTTATGTCCTTGTGGGGTCTGCTTAAATTGGTTTGTGGGCGTTGTGTTTGAGCGTCAGCTGCATCACTGATTGTGTTGGTTAGATCTGGTTACATGACGCATCAGCCTCATCTGACACCTGTGATATATGCTGACTGCTGTAATTGTATACCGACATCGGCAGTGTTCACAGAAAAGCACAGATTTGAATCGAAAGAGTAAAATATGAAGAGATTTAGAATCTGTTACAACTGCTTGTGATTTTAAAGGAATAGTTCAGCATTTTGGGAAATACATCTGTTCATTGTCTTGAGATTGATACCACTTCTTATATCCAGTCATGTAATGTCTTGGTGAGTGACAACCACGTATATAAAGATGGACATGACTTGTGTTTCCTGGCACACACAAAGCAGAAAAATGAAATGACAGCAAAGGCAAGTATTTCAAAATAAAACAGGAGACAATATGTTAACACTGACAGAATGCAACTGTCTCCAGCTGTGGAAAGCCATGCCAATGTTACTCCTGTTTTGCCTCTATTTCTATCTTCTTTCCTTTGCTGCCTAGCACAGGACGGGTGGAGGAGAAGGAAGTGATGGTGATAGTGGATACTATTCCACTTTCAGCATGATTTACAAGAGGTTAGAATATGTCCTCTGGGCAGCACTATTTCTTCATCATCTCATGTTTGATCAAGGGCAGACTGGATGCTACAGCGACTCACTATCGCCTCCATAGGTACAAAGTGGTATTACGAGACAGGATGAGCTGGGGCAAGCTGGTTAGCATGCTAACTTCAGTAGATATCCCTGCAACACAATACATGGACGCCTTTGCTGTGTGTTGTGAACTAGTTAGTTTTAGTTTAAAACACATGCCTTTAAACTGGATCACATTCAAATACAACAAAATGTTATGTTTTTCACATGCTTTTCCTTTCACCGTCTCAATGCAGCTCTCTCAGATTAATAACATCCATTTAGTTGCAATTAAGCTAATGTGCCCCCTTACAGACGTCTTCTTCATCTTTGTTTTAAACCTCTGCTTTTTCCTGGAGATGAAGAGGGAAATAACATTATAGTCATGTCATTTGCCTCCCTGCTGAAGGCTCCTTATATTTAGCTCTTGCAAAACACCAGGGGGCAACAGGAAAGTAATTGGCTGCAATTATCATCACATTTGCCACTATTTGCAGTAACAGCGGAGGTGTACTCGTCATTATACCTGTGGGTCTGATGCAGCACTTTAAGTTCTTTGATGTCTCGCTAAAAGTCATGACTAATATCATGACCAAACTGAGGCACTCTGGAGAAAGTTTTGGGAAGTAGAAGAAAACAAGGCTCCATCAAAAAGAAAAAAAAAAATCCCTATTTACCCCTGAAGCATTCTGTCGGACAGAGAAGAGGCAATCAGTCCGGCGTCCGTTTGTTTCCAAGTTTCCTATTACCTGGGGAGCGCTGAAACAAGGTACCAGAGAGCAATCACTTAGGCACGCACACACACAAACAAACTGTCATAAAAGAAACTGGGCCAAGACCGACACACACACACACACACACACACACAGACACACATGCACGCACAAGGCTAAGGGCATTTCATTTAGGTAGACAGTGTTAGAGGATAAGATCTGGCTTTTTTCTCTCTTTGATGAGCTACAGAGAGTGGCAGGTGGATAAAGGGGGCAGTGGAGTGGGTGGACTTGGCCGGCATGTGAGTGGGTTGGCACATGCCACAGAGGAGGCCATGTATGGATACAAGCCATGGCCACAGTACCTGAATAAACAAGGATGCATAAAAATAAACAGGCTGGACTTCTGCATCCTATTAGAGGGGACATTTCTAGCTACCACGGCTTAATTTTAGAGATCACTTTATGCACTGATGATCACAGATGCTTTCCCTAAATTAAACAGTTTGTTTGTTTTTGTTTTGTTTATTCATTTACAACAACAAAAACATAGAACAAAAAATGTATGTAAATGTGAACAGGCCCATCAGTTGAATTAGGCCCTATATTCTGTCTGTAGGAGTATACTGCAAGGGATTCAGTGAGGTAATGTATAGATGCATAAATTGTTGGCACGCACAATGGAAAGAGGTTAAAATGTCCCTCAATGAATAACATTAGCAAACAAGTCATTTGAAAGGACAATGTTAGACTCTTCACATTGACTGAAAGGGAAAACAGATTATATTTTTTAAGTGATCCACTTAAACTTAACCTCAGGTTCAGACAGCCTTCCACCAAAAGGGGTGTAATAGTCAAGATAACAATGAGTGAATGATGGGTCTTTGTTTTGTTACAAATACATGAGAACACTTCAAATATCGAGGTCCAAGTTCTGTTTAAAAAGATGCATTGTCATAACTTTCCGTGCATTGTTGATGTAAGTTACTTTGAATTATGGAAAACGGTGCCGAATGCAAATACTTGAGGAGTAAATTTCAGATCCCAGGTTGTATCAGGGTGTTCCTGCAATTGGTATTTATCCTTATAGCAGAATTTCTGTGTTGAATTATATATAACCTTGTCACAAAACCATAAAAACATTAATCACAGGGATCACCAAAGTTATTCCTCGAGAGAAGATGAATGTCTGTACCAGATTTAATAGCAACCCGTTCAATAGCTATTCACCCTCTGGGGACTATGAATGTGAATACAAAGAGAAAAAGACACTGCCATCCATATAGCCATGCTGCTAGTCTGGCTGAAAAGGTCAATATTATGAATCTATGCAGCCTTTTTTTCTGGAGCTAAATTAAATTAAATTCTTCCAAAATGATACAGATATTTAATAACACCTACTCATGAGAGAATTTAGAAAATTTCCTATTTTTCTTGGGCTATTTCATCAGTCTAATGTTTCCCTAACCAGGGGTACTGCGTTCCACTTGGATTACCGCATTTGGCGATTTACATGCATGACAAATCCCTCTTGCTCTCTCAGACAGTGCCCGTGTTCATTTGGGATCAGCAGGAAGTCATTACAAAACCTGCCAATCTCCACAGGGTGCAACCTTGAAGCTGAAGTTAAGGAGGACATCATCATCAGAGGCGTGATCCAATAAAGGAAAAGATGGATTAAAGATGTATCATGTTATATCACACAAAGGTTTATGTCATGATGAAAGTGGTGCAATATTGGCTTTATTTATTTTTTAACAGCAGTGCATGACACATAACGGCTTAAATATTTATGCGTATATAAATTTTCCGTGTCTGCATTTAGCTGTTCTCCCAGCTCACACACACATTTTTTCCAGCTGAGGTGAATGTCCTTGTATCCACTTTGTCAGTTGTATCCCCGCAACTGCATGACACACTGACTCTCAAAATGTTGACAAGAGCTGGAAGGGAATACTGATGTGGTCCCTAAAAGCACCACACACACACACACACAAACACACACACACACATGCAAGCACACACAAACACATAATGCTAATTAATTGTAAAACTCATCATCTCCTGTGTCTGAGTCAGGAAAACAGACAGGCATCATCACAGATCACTCAAAAAATGTTCTCTGAATATCTTCCAGCCTCCTGCACATGCTGTGCTTGATTTCTTTCATCAAGAGTCATTATTACCTTTCACAGGTAGAGACTGACTGTGTGTTGTTGGCTCCAGCTGTTGGCTTGATAAGTAAGTTGAAATGAAATTTGACTGCAAAAAATATTCCATATGATGATAATGCAGTATTTGTTTTGTGTATTTCTCCATTTTGAAAAAAATGTATTTGTGGAATGAGTTTCCAGCTGTGTGTCCAGACAGACCACTGCGTACAAAATCGATGCAAAGAGGTGATAAAGCATGAATTCAAAGTCTTTCAATTTTTCCATACCCCAGGGCTGAATGGATCCATAAACATACAAAAATGATAAGAAAACAGAAAGAGACAGAAGAAAATAGCACAGTTGTCCATGACAAGAGGTGAAAATTCCCCTTTGAATGTTGACCCAAGCCATCTCTCCCCATTTTTTAACAAGTTTAATGTTGGTTATCTTGCTAACGTTAACACTGATCTCCAGCAGATGGTACTTTTCACTCATGTCATATCAACACCTGCCAAGTCACTGGCAGCTCCTGCACACTTAATGTTGTTTTCTGAATAATTCAACGGAGGGGATCTAGGTAGTCTCTCTTCCATGAGTCCAGTTGTGATGACAAGACAAATCACCAGACTGTCAGACCTCACAGCAATGAATAGTTCTGTAACCTCAGCTTTTTGTATGTTGTGGAATTCAAATGATGACACACAGTAACGTACAAACTAACGTGGCATACAGAGTAACATATAATGCCAAAAAACACAATCAATCCAGATAATCAGCTGTTACCTATAGTTAACAGTTCATACACACACAGTAGTAGTTTCTTGGCCGATCCGAATTTTAATGTCAGTTCAGATTTAACTTTGTTAAACTCTGCAGAACGTTAACTTCACACAGGATTAGTTTGGTAGGAACACGATCAAAGACTGAAAAAGCTGTAATCCCTGTGGAGATATGAGTTCCTGAGATGTATGTACTGTAAATGGAACTGCCATTTTGTGAGAAGACTGCTTAAGTGAAGCCTCAAAACCTTAGAATGACCTCTGTAGGGAAGTTTCATCAAGTAAAGTCGGCTGCATCAAAATAACACCTCAAAACGCCAGGTTCGAGGTTTACTTTGAAAAATGATAAATGGGGGGAATGAATATGTCTTCTTGACAATTCAGAGCTGCTCCTCACATTTCAAGGCTAGGGGTAAAATTAATATCTCGGTTACTTCACCCACATGAATGGAGACTAGAGCTGTCAGTTTTATCAGCTTTGAAGACAAAAGACAAATGAGTTGGATGCGATCCGAGGTGTTCGGCTGGGTACATATTGGAGAACTACGACTATTTAATATTCTGCTTCACAAGACAGAACAGTCAGTGCCTGTGTACAATGTGTGTGAGAGACAAAGTGGATGATTGAGAAGACAGGGATGGAAAGACAGAAAGAATAAAAGAAAAACGCAGCTTATTCATTTCAGCAAACATTCATCTGCATATCTCATTTAAATCACATTTGTGTTTAATTCAAAGCCCACACAGTTCTCTCTAGATGTAGAGTCTATCCTCAGGCAGTGGTTTCTCTCTGGCAGACTGCTTCTGGCCTTTGATCTGCAAGTGCTAAGCCACTGTTTGTGCACACTGTCATATACTGCCCTGCTGTAAGCGCTGTCCCTGCACACAGGCTGTATGGTAAACAGAGTGATGAAGGGGATTTTATGGTAATTTATCACAGCTAATCATATCAAAAGAAATAGCCAGGTCACTTATCTAACATTATTTTGTGCTCATTCTGAGTGTTTGACTCTCAATAATACACTGCCTACACTTTGCTTTTACAAGCATATCAATTAGATGTTGTGGAAAACTCATAACATAAAGAATAACTAAGAAAATAATGAATCTATTTGAGATTATCTAAATACAGAATAAATGCAATAATATCCTGTCTACTCAGTTTTACTAATTTGCCCTCTGTCATCATTCTTGCTCTATGTAATCTTTAAGTTTTGAGAGACAAGTAGCAATGTGATCCTTAATTAATGTAATTAAATTGATTATAGTTGCTTTAAATTACATGTTTAAAAATGAGACAAATACAATGCTAAATTCTTGGGCATCATTTCAGTCAATTTGTGATTTCAATAATCATGCAAAGTGCAAGTCAAGTCAGTGATAAAAACATTGCTACCAGTTATGCTTTTGCATTTTCTCTTTATCTCCCATATATCTCCCACTCTTGATTCTGCTTCTGTAAGTCTAGCACCATCTGTAGATATGTGGCAGGCAGGAAACCATGTAGGCCAGGCGCGTTTGTGAGGAAGTTTAGCATGGCCAAGGATCGTCTCCAGCTAGCCATGAACCAGGCTTAACTCTGCAGTGTCCTCTTAGCACTTCGGGCCAATGCAGCTGCTGCTCAGCACTCAGAGCTGTGACCCATAGCACCACAACAGAGCTCAGTGTCTCACTGCCTGCACCAGAGAAAAACATCATTATCTAATGACAGCAGGACACATGCACAGTTTCATTTCAAGGAAAACTTTGATTTTTAGAATGTAATTTTACAGTTTCATGCACTTATCCATGCAGGAAACAAATCTACAGCCATGGCAGCAGCAGGGGCTCCACTTCAGCATAATGGTCCAGGTCACAATGACAATGTATCATTGTGAATGCGTTGTGTGACGACAATCCAATCATTATTTGTCAAGATGCTTCACTCAAAACCTCATGGTGATGCTAAAGGAAAGATTGGATTACCATAGTCGTTAGGATACATCCCCTGGGCACCATGAATGTCTCATTTCATGGCAGTTCATCCAATTGTTGTTGACACAGGTCGCTAAAATAAAAAAATTCAACCTCAACATCAACGTGGCGCTAGAGGAGAAATCAGGAGATTACTAAAGACACTAGGCTTCATCCTCTGGGGACGATGAATTTCTATATGTGATGGTAAGATTTCAGTTTGGACACAAAGTTATAGACCTGCTGAATTGCGGTTAAACATTACCATACCTATAGAGCCACACCGCTAGCGTGGCTAAAAATTACAATTGTAAAATTAAAAAGGATTCAGACCACCCATTCTTTAACTCTTGGGAGAAGTTCCTACTGTTGAAAGGAGGCGCTGCTTGATCACTTTTAATTTTAAATCTTACTCTGAATATGTAGGAAGTGGGGTAAAACTGGTCAATTCTGGCAGAGGGAGATACAAAAAAACAAAAACAAACCACAGAATTGCTTTGCATAAAATTTATTTGGAAATGAATATGGAAACTTGTAATGAGAAAAACACCCGAGTGACCTCAATCTGCAAAGGAAAACTTAGAGTTCTCATTTGCAAAAAAGGAAAAAAAAAAGGTATGTAGTAACAACTGCTTGTGTGGTATTCAACATCCACTCTGCCTGGAGAAAAAATCTAAATTGATTCCCAAATCTTACCACATCCTCCTTCCAGGGATAACGAGGATGGAAGTCAGCCACACACATCATACAGTGAGGGAAAACCCTGCTGTTTAAATGTATACAGAAAGAAGGGGGGAAAATCTGTTATAACAACCTTGCTAATTGTTCAGAACAACAAATCTGACAGAGAGAGATAGACTGAGACTCTGTTGTCTTGACTGTTGTGCTGCTGTGTGTTTTTTTCTGGCAGTTTATTGCTTTCTAGGAGTATTTCACTGATGCATACTGAAAACAATTACCTCCAATCATGCTAGGGAGAGAGAGAGTAGCGGGATGTGCTGCTAACAGGGCATTTAACAGCAGAAAATGAATGCTGCAGTGCACACAGCAAGCCACCACAAGTCTTCATTATTCATTCGTGTAGACTGTTTACTGATGAATGGAAGGAATAGTGTGGTATGGTACGTCCTCTGTATAATGACCTGAGAAGAACATCTCATCTAGAATTAAATTAGACCACCACTGGTTAAGGTATGGCAGTGAGAGCTATGCTCACAACACTGAAATACATAAATTAGCATGTACACATTTTCCCCTAAAACATATATGAATCTAAAAATGCTGGAAACCAAAGAGCCAGAGGCTCCATCTGTGAAATCATCAAGAGACCAAACTTGGAGCTGTTCCACTAATAATTAATGACATGAAGGATTTTTGGGGGGGACTCAGACTTTAGCTGAGTGCTTTACATCCAAATTAACTTTTATTTTTTACTGCAGCACTAGAGGCTTTGATCTCAGAAAAAACATTGTTATCTCAACCAGGTTTTTCATTCACTGTCAGTGAAGCAGCTGTAGGATTTGTCTTTTTGTTATATCACACAGACAGTCTGGGCTCCCTTGTCTGTAGCTTGGAAAAACTTTTGATGCTCAAAAATCACAATTTCATACCCGCAGGGTAGTCCAAAATCCACATAAACAAGAATTGAAGATAACATACTCTCTATTAATTATGTTGTGTTTTTAGCAATGTCAAGAGTTTACATTGCATTTAATTTGAGATTTAATGTACATCTGTCATCAATATTTTGTTTTGTCCTGTCTAACGGAGGAATTAAAGCTAACTCATTAGGCAGGCGACATGGCTCCGAGCCTTCACACCATATGCTGAGCTCCCTGAGCATATGCTGTGAAATTTTAGGATCTCCTGCAGTTATGGCTGGTGAGATTAGTTTTTAATCTGAGTTAGAGGTTTGGCCTTTCCCACAAGGAAACGGCAAGGGAGGCAGTTCTTCCTTGAACTTGATTGGCTGTAAAATATGTAAAGAGAAGCGGGGGGAGCAGCTCATATCATGACAAGAAACTGCCTCAGCTTCTTCATTAGTCCCAACAGTAATGTCAGTTCAGAGAACAGAAATAGAAGCACAGAAAGTGGCAATGCATTAGACTGGAATAAATGTTAAGCTGTAATACTGACCACTGAAAAATGATACATATTAAACTATACTACAAAAGAAAGGTGAGTAATTTTACTTTCATTTTATAGACAATGAGACTTTAAGAGATATTGGAAAATGTAAACCTTTTAAAATGCACCAGAAGATGTTCTATGGTGCTTTAGAGAAGATGTGAAATTAATTAACTGTCCAGATAAATGAATATAACACCCAGTTAATATTAATTCATTTGATTAGCAATACTTCTGCCTTGTCAGCTATTGTCATCAGTGGATTAGACCTGTGTGTGTGAATCCGAGGTTGGGAGTCCTGGAAAGCTATTAGTTGGTATGGAGGCTCCCTGTCAGCCCACTCCAGAATAAATTGGATCCGAAGGATTTACGGTATACCTGATTGCAGCAGGCTTGGGGGTAATGAGAACCTTTTAAAATGAGATTGCCTTTGGGTGGGGGCATCACCGGAGGGCCCTAACCTCTGGCCCCATCCCCCATGCAGCTTCTAACAGCACTGCAGACTGTTTTTCAGTCGGTGTCTCCTGCTCCTGCTGCTCAGCTAGAATAAGTACACCTGCCTGTCATGGCCCCCGGAGAGCCAGACCAAGACCCAGCCTCTATTCAACGGGCCTTCTGTAAAATTCGGCAGCAGTCATATCAGCGCTTGGCAGGGGTTGTGGCTCAGCTAATCTCCTGAAGCTTTAAACAATGTGGTGGTCAGAGGCAGGGCCTGCCAAGCCCCTCAGCTAAGCTGAGTCTCAGAGTGGCAAATGATCCCCAGCACCACTCGTCTCTCCAGTCTGCTGTTCTGGAGCCAGATGTGGAGTGCAGAAATGTGCGGAAATGCATCTGAATGCTTGAAGCAAGTCAGCTACTACAAAGCAACCTAATTCTTTCATCTTTTAGCCATGCTATATGTGTGGCTCTGTGTATGGCAGTGTTGGTCGACCAGTCCACCACTTTGGTCCAGAATTAGATATCTACACAACTACTACTACTTTCCATTTGTTTTCTGAAGATATTCATGGTCTCCAGCTGATGAATCCAAATGACTTTGGCAATTCCCTGACTTTTCCTCTATCATCAATTGTGACATTAACATTTATGGTTTCGTGGAAAACTACTGAAGAGTTTCCATGACTCTTGGTACAGTTATTCATGTTCCTCAGTAGATGAACCCTAATGACAGGAATCCCCTGATTTTTCTAGTGCCATCATCAGGTCAAATTTCTCACTTATCCAGTGATATATCCTAACAGCTACCAGAATAATTGGTAACAACACCTTGTGCAGACATTTATGGACTCCAGAGGTTGAATCCTTTCGACTTTGGTGATCCCCCTGACTTTACCGTTACTGCCACTTCAAGGTTAGAATGAATTATTCATGTTGCCTCAGCATGAATAGTGTAATCCTTTAACTCTGGCACCATCATCAGGTGAAAATAACAATGCTGATATTAGCATTTAGCTCATAGCACTATGGTGCCAAAATACATCCCTTACAGGGCTGCTAGCTTGGCTGTTTTATCATAGGTACATTTTTGCATGTGTTATTGAGCCACATTGTAATTCATGTGTTTTCCCTCCTTGAATATGAACCATATGTTTTATTTCTCCCTTTTCCTCTATATTATATGAACACAGTGAAGGGCACCAGGGAGGCAGGCTGCAGATGAGATACCAAAGCCATTAGATAAATCAGATGGACCGAATCAGTGGAGAGGAAGGGTATGGTGTAAATTTCTCAGTGTGTGATAGCATTGCCTCCCACACTTGACACAGTTAATCATGAAGCTCTCACTGACATCCATAAATAGCCGCACATTAGTCAGTTCACACTGCCTCTGTGTTCTGCGTGAGACGCGTGGATGATACTACGGTGACTCCATAACAAAATTAGGGGTGGTTATGTCCACACTGGCACAGTCTATTTCACTGAAGCCATTAGGTCTGTGCTATTTATGATCGCTGTTGTAGAGAACTGCTTCACATCCTGATCCTCTGTCAGGGAAATGGAAACTGGCTGGTAGGATGAAAGTTAGGATCTGGCTGAAGAGTCCTCTGGGAAACTGGTGAGTGTGAATATTTGGAGCCAATTCAGATCATTCAGAAATTTCTAATTTTGAGAATACACACACACACACACAGTGAGGAACAGCGTGAGCTTCAATGCAAGTCCATCAAAATACAGTGGTGGAATGTAACCAGGTACATTTATTTAATTACTGTACACAAGCATTTCCTTTACACTTTACACTTCTAATGCGCTACAATTCAGAGGGAAATGTTAGAGTTTTTACCCCACTACATTTATCTTACCATTACTTGCATTCCAAATTACACACTCTGCACACCCACAGACGCATTTTCACCTACTCTGGCTGATTTTTTTAAGTAAAAGGTTTTTTAAGTAAAAGGTTATTTCAAATTTCATTTTTGTATCAAAACCAAAACAAGTGTATCACCCACAACACTGTAGTAGTACACATAATAAGCACGAACAAAGAGCATAAACGAATGATATGACAGGTATACACATGTAAAATAAATAAATAAATAAATAAAGCCACTTTGGCAGGAAAGCGCACCACTGTTAGCAGCTAACTTGTCTCTTTGCCTGCTCTATTTATAAAAAATGAACATGGTGGACAGCCGTTGTGCCCTTGTTGTAGTTTGGCCTTTCATTCACATGACAGCAGCATTTTGGGGGCCAAAAAAAAAACCCCGTAAACATTTGAAACATTGCTCTACTTCATGCATCGGTTTTATGTGTATAGATGAACAACAACAGTGGTGGACTTTACTGCGTTTTCACTAGTCATGGAGATGGAGATCATTTTCACAATGTTGTCGTGTGAACACTGAACTTTTTTCAAAGGCAAAGGAAAAACTGTCGCGTAAACATGGCCTTAGTGATCAGTCACGTGACTTGTAAACCAGAATGGATGGTAAGTCAACAAAACAACATTATCATCTACTTTTTAAATTACTTCTCACAAAATACTGTGTTTATTCTTAATGGATAGAGAAATTTTGAGCAGTAAAAATAATGTATCATAATCAGTTGTCTTTTATTATAACCCCTGGTAAAAAAAGATTTAATCAAAATTTTTAATACATAGCAGCAAACTCCTCTTAATTTTTATGGATAACCTTAGAGCTGTAACCCTTAAGATTTTTACAAAATGAGTTTTTTAAGCTACAGTTAAACTGTTATATCTGTTCCTGGGACATTGTCTGCCACAGCCTACACCTCCAATTTAGTGTCTCCCTAACCTGTTACCACTCTCCCTCCCTCTCTGTGTACGTGAGTATGTGTGATTGTGTGAGTGGAGACAGGTGTGCTCTAGCCAGAGCAGAACCCCACCAGCTGCAACCAGTTCCATAATAAAGTCCTCTATAAATACTCAGCCCGCACCACTTGCACACTGCCAGATTGTAGGCTCTGCTAACCATCAGTGTTGCTGTGCTCCGAGCCAGTTTTGCTGTTCAGCATTCAGTTCTTGTTGCCTTTTTCCACAGTGTTCATCCTGTTCTCTGTCTCCCTTGCGGTCGTGTCTGTTCTGACTCTGGCCCCTGTCTGCTGCCCCCTCATCTGGTCAGCCCTGCTGCTCTGTCCTACAACTCACTACTCCTCAGCCCCCCCCTCTGATCCCACTCCAGACCTGCTACCCCAGCCATTAACTGCCCCTGCCCCAGCCTCAGTCCCTTGTTCCCAGCTAGCAGCCTTGAGCCTCCTCTACCCGGCTCCCCATCTTCTCTATACCTTGCAATGAATATCTTTTCCCTTATTCTTCATCTCCTCACGTCTGCATCTAGTTTAATCTGTTCTGTAGCCCCTTATAAAATAAGATAACATGTACTCCCTTTAACTTAATGCCCATGATTATTTTTATTATTCTGTCTAAAATGGTAACCACAGATACCACACTGATGAAGCTAAGATAACAAATGTTTCATGACTCATCACTTGGTGTACTGGAGAGGAGTTGTGCAGTCTGCTGGTGATGACAGACTTTCATTTTCATTCACATGTCTTCCACAGATGATCATTTACGTATGTTGTGTGATCTCAACTGTCGTCTTTAAAAACAGGTTGGACTGGAACAGCTCTGAGACTGATGCAGAAAAATTTGAAAGCAATGTCAGTGGCTGCATGCAAGACCTTCATATTTGCGAACATGCTGTATCATTGTTGTTGATATCAGAATTGAAAAATCATTACAGTATATATGTCATCAGGTACTGTTTATGTGTTCAGATTTTGAGCTGAGTATATCGCTGAGAGAGACAGTGCTGTGCAAATGTCAGTTAGATATTTCCTGTCAGAGCTGAGATTGAAACTCTGCTCTCCAGCTTCCTCACAGATCTCATGCTGTCTGACTAGAAATAATAAGTACGCAAGCTCTAATTGTTTCATACACAGTCGCTTTATGACCTTCTGTCTGATCGTCAACAAAGTGTGCTGTTCATTAAATCTGCTTTTAACTTAATGCATGATTATTTTTTATTCTGTCTAAATGTAACACAGATACCACACTGATGAAGCTAAGATAACAAATGTTCATGACTCATCACTGGTACTGAGAGGATGTGCAGTCTGCTGTGATGACAGACTTCATTTCATTCACATGTCTTCACAGATGATCATTTACGTATGTTGTGTGATCTCAACTGTCGTCTTTAAAAACAGGTTGGACTGGAACAGCTCTGAGACTGATGCAGAAAAATTTGAAAGCAATGTCAGTGGCTGCATGCAAGACCTTCATATTTGGCGAACATGCTGTATCATTGTTGTTGATATCAGAATTGAAAAAACCATCATTAGCAGTAATATAATGTCAGTCAGGGTCCACTGGGCGTTTATGTGGTTCAGATTTTGGAGCTGAGGTATATCGCCTGAGAGAGGACCGACAGTGGCTGTGCAAATGTCAGTTAGATATTTCCTGTCAGAGCTGAGATTGAAAAACTCTGCTCTCCAGCTCTCCTCACAGAGGGGGTCCTCATGGGGCTGTCTGGACTAGAAAATAATAAGTACGCAAAGCTCTAATTGTTTCATACACAGTCGGGCTTTATGAACCCTTCCTGCCTCTGAGTCGCTCAAACCACAAAGTGTGCTGTTCATTAAAAATCTGCCTCCGCAAAATGCATCTTAAACCTCTCTCTGAGTCAAGAACTAATGCACAGCTTCAGTCCAGGCAAGAACACTGCGTTTCCCATCCATCGTGAGCACCAGGGCTATGACTACTATACAGCAGAATGTTTCTTGACTTACTATTATCATGAAGCTTTGTACACTTCACCATGTTAACCTATTATATCCATCCTCTGCAGCACTTTAAGGCCCACTGAGAGATTTCTCTCTGTACTATTTTTGTCTGTGCCATTTTCACTGGTTTGAGGAAAGTGAGGCTGGTTGGAGAGTGGTAATGTGACTGACCATCAATCATATTTAGTAACATTTGAACCAGTATGATGGAAATTGTTTTCTTAGATGTGTCTCAAATAACTCCCTATATTACTGCCCATATAGTGCACTGTATTTGTGTCTGAATTATGTGCTTTGCTCCCACAGAGGAACATAAAAAGCAGTGTCAATACACACTATACACACTTCGGCTAGTAGTCCCACAGTGCAAAGAAAATTACAGTTATGCAACATCAAACCTGTCAGTGATGATGAAAAATGACAATGATTTTTAAGTGTCCAAATCTTCACTTTACTTAAATTATTAAGTGTCTATGATGTAGGGAGTAATGAATGAGGGAATGACTTTGGTCCACACAGGGGATTTTCTCCTCTGTTCTGTCACTGAAATGTGGCAGTCTACTGCTAGCAACATTAGCATTGCAGCTAAGGTAGCATTGTTTAGTACAGGTTTTCCACTGTAATGTGAATACACCTTACAGTAGCACAAGCAAAGGCAAGTTATAAAGCTGGCAAACAAATTCAGTAACATCATCTACACAGCAATTTACTAACTTTGCTAACATTAGCTAACATTAGCTACCAAAAGCTACCAGCCCATGTAAGACTACAGCAGCAAAATCCATTAGTTTATTTAACTGAGCAATGTTGTATTTTACTGTTTAGAAATCCAACTTTTAATTTGTAAGAAGAACATTGTATTGAGGACACTGTGTCTGATAGCATACATTATGAGCACGGTATGGCTGCTTCCTGGCGCACAAAGTGTTCTTGTCATTTTGGTAATATCTGACATTTATAATGTGAAATACAATTAATGGGGTTTGAAGCGTGATATTCTGTAGACTTCCCCATTATCATGACTGAGTGACTCGTGACTATTAAACAGAGTGAATTCTCTTTCATTATTCCTTTTATTTCAAGGGGGTGGAGGCATTTATCACTGGCGTATTGTAGCAATCACACTGGGTAATGAAAAATGTCCTCTGTGGGTTAACTCAGTACAGCTCCCTGAGGAAAACTCAGCCGACTTGACTTCTTTATTAAAATTTCAACCACCAAATATTTATACAACAACTGAGGTGCATGATTCACAGATCTCTGAGGAGAGGCTCCCCCGATGGAAGAGCGAATAATGAAAGAGCAGGGAAGCATTTGGGGATAAGCGTTCCTTCCTTTTCTCTATATTTCGACTGAATTGGGTCTAAATCTGACTGATGGTATGAAGGAAACAATAATAGCACTCATCTGCAGAATAATGACAACGGTGAGAGGGACGGGGAGAGACGGACAAAAAAGAGCAGATTTGGAAACAGACTTAAAGAGCCACAATGTTACATAAAAAGGAAATAGGTCAGGACAAGTGGAGTCAGTAGTAGGAATCTCTCCTCTGAGCATGCATATAGAAATATCAAAAAGAAGATTCCCAAAGCAGAATTATGAATTTATGAATCTTGTGGTTGTTTTGAGGAAGCAGAACAGAGCGACTGACTGAAATATTCTCCTGTTAACTCACACCACATCCACAGCTAATAACTGTGAGTGAGAACACGGCCAGAAGCACACAGCACAGACCTTTAATTGCATTAAATATTCAAATGTAGTCGCATCAGTTTTCTTCAAGCAAACTACGCCAGAAAATACTCACATCTTGCACAACCTGCCTAGCTTTTTTCCACTGGACATTGCATGCAAATAAACCTTGTGCAACCATTTTTTTTATATCTCCCAGTCCTGCAGGTGATGAATGCAGGCATCTTGTTATATTGCTTCGATTTACAGAATGCTTTGTATCCTGCACCCATGTGGATGTGCTCTGAATGTGACATTATACCCTTGAAGTTCATTTGAGAAAGCGCTCCTCTTTGTCTTGTGCACTGCAAATTGTTGAAGTGCTCTGCCTCAGTAGGAAAAGAGAGAGCAAATTTACATTTCAATTTAGCAGCTGGTAATTAAGCTACACAGCAAAGCTCCTCTGTAAAGTCTGACTCAAGTTAATTGTGGCTTAAAAATAAAAGCGCTCACATTAATCGACCCCAAAACTCCCCTTGTTTTTGGTCCTCACATGCCAGAGGAGGGGAAAGCTGATGCTCAAATATTAATGTCAGCAGTGATTTACTGTTCAGAACACATTATCCTCCTTGTGGTGCTTTTGTCTGGTTACGTCAATAAACTGCAACCCTGAAGTGAAGATGTGATTTCCGCTGCATGATGAAGGCAAGTTTTAAGCGACTGAATACCAGCAGTCTGTAATGAATCCTATAAACCCAATCATTTCTCTGTGCTTCATGCTGGTTGATGATAGTTTGTTTATTTATTTATATATTTTGTTATTTATTTTTATGGCTCATAAAGGGAAATAGATGGCTAATTAAACTAATTTTCATAATCATTATTCCTCGAAACACAGTGTGGCATGTCATTAAGACAGAAACTTGTCTGACTTCTTCCTGATGCAGCACCAGCGCTATGGCAACTGGCATTTGAAGCTGTATTTAAATGTACTACAATGGACCAAATATGAATAGAAATTCATACATATAAAAAAGGAGGATATCTGGAATAAGCCAAAGCTTATACAGTCAGTGACATCAAAGATTACTGCACAGACATATAACAGATATGATATACAGCAAAGACACCTTTTCTTCCAGCAATCACTTTTATTTAATAATATTTTGCAAGTAAGCAAATATAATCAGGAAATGTTCTGGAAAGTCTCAAAATGTAAATGCTGTAGGTATCAGTAACATCTTCACTGACAATGTATTTCATTTGTTTTCCTACAGTGTTCACTCTCATAATACCTGCTTATAGCAACTGAAGCATAATAAAACTTGCTTATGGTCACCCTGGTGACCATGGTTGTAGTTAAAAAAAAGAACAATGGTGTCGGTTAGATACTGAAAAATTGGTTGTATATTGAAAAATGACCCACCCGCTTCCATATGACTACCCTGCATAAATGTCACACTTCCAACATAACATCTTGCCAGGGGACATAATCCAGACGGACATCATGTTTGCTCTCAAATCATAACTGGCAAAACAGGTTGCATAGAGTATAAACCCATTTGTGTGCCCAGTTAAAAACTTGTACCTTATCATTGGCAACCATGTTCGACATTTACTGAGACATTCCTGGCATGCTGATGTACCTTGTTCATCAGGTATTGCCCAAAACTTCACTTAACAATTCCTGATTTGTTTGACTGTTTGAAGGTGATATGCTGAATTGTGTTTCCAATGAGAAGATTTTCATTTCAGCCTGGCACAGAAAATGCATTATGTTTGAGCCTTGGTACTCTGTGTCCTTCATGAGAGGACGCTTCTCTTAGAAAGTTTTTCTTTTTTTAATTTGTGGGACTGAATATTTTGATCATCTTGGTCATTGTTGCTATCTTGTGTCTTCTCAAATGACAGGCTGAGCGTCATTTGCTGCAGGACACCAGAATACACCAATCATTCAAGGTATTTGAAATGTACTTTGTGTGATATAAATATTTTAATACCACAGCAGTGATCAGGCCAAAAAAGGAGAGAAAAAAGGGCACTTTATGTTTGTCGCACTCTTTCACTTTCATGATGTACAAGCCTAAATGGAGCAGTGATCCTGTTGTTAAATGACCCTCTGTGGGTTTCCACCAATTGTCCAGTTTCACAGGACAGACTTCCTATTAAAAAGCAGCAGCTGGAAAATGAGCAATCTGAGTGAGGGAGCCCAAGTGAGACATTAATGTGGAGGGTGGGAAAGAGGAACGACTTGCAATTTTCCTCTCCCACCTAAGACACACACACACACACACTTATACACCTACAAACACATAGCAAGCTCTGTGTACATAAAGCCATAACTTGTTTTTCAATCTTCAGTAGCTGAACCATAGAGATGCCACATAAACTACAACAACAGCTATTAAATTCAGCATTCAGAGAAGCTACTTCACAAGCTCTCTGACACTTTCTGTGCTGCTGAATATTATATGGATGCATCAAAACTATTGTCAAGAAAATATTAGAACACAGAGCTTCAAAACTGCTGTATTATTGGCATGAATTAACCACAGTGTCTATGTTAGCTAATGCTAACAGAGGAGTGATTACAACTTCAGTCAGGAGTGAGGAGGATTCAGGAAAGAGCAAGGTCTTTAAGTGTTTTCTCATCCCAGATTATATTTTATCATTCTCCTGAGAGATTTATTGTAAAAATACACAAAAAGAAAAGATGAAATACTCAGATAAAAAAAGATGGCACTTGTGGTTTCCACAGGTAATAAATGTGTGTTTGGCAATCTGCTGAACAAATGATCCAGTCTCTGTATCAGACAGGTTTGAGAGGCAGAATAGATGTAAATCCTTAGTTATTAGTGACTGAAAACTATTTCTCCAGAGAGCTCATCAATTTACAACAGCCTGCAGCAGCCTTCATTTTATATTGCATAATAACAGAAAGAGGCACAGAGCTTTCTCTCCCTCTTTCTCACATTGGGAAACACTGGACTTACCGACAGTTATTAATATGTGTTTTTATATTCAACGGTGCACTCTTTGGCACATCTGTCTGGGAAAACGTTCCCTAACGTTACCTTATGTAATTCATATTGATTTTGTTTTTGAAATCTGGGGGCGAAGACAAAAATATTGCAGTGCTCAGAGCTGGTGCCTCAGCCTGTGTCTTTCATTCAGTGGCAGTAATAATCGTTTATGTAGCAGCTTTATATTCAAACATAGAATGGATGGAATATACATCAATTTGTTATCCATTATCTGTTTATCCTTTCAGAGGGCTGCAGGGGTCTGAAGCTGATCATGGTAAATAGGCAAGAGGTGGTACACCCTCGAATGGTTGTCAGTTAATCACAGGGCAAACACACAGAGACAGACAACCATTCAAAATCAAAGTCATATCTGGATAACAGACTGCTGCACCACTGAACGTTTGCCTTAAATATTTTATTTTGAGACATTTGAGGAAGGGTGTTCTAGTTTTCTCAGTCAAGAGGAGGGTCCAATGAAAGTATTAATAACACTGGGGATGGCATTTTTGTAAATTTTCAAACTGAATATAAGGATCTGTCTATCTGACCCAATAATTTTCATACAGTATAAATGTGTCATTTATATCTTTCAAACCCTTAAAACAATGTCCCAAATCTATCACGCACTTACTGTAAGCAGGTTTTGAGTATGTAATGCAAACTGCAAAGGTAATTATCTAAAATATACCCCATGCAATAAAATTCATGCATCAAAAACTCTTGATTTTTGAGTGTGTTGCTAATGGACAGCACTGTCAGCATAAAACAGTTAAATATATTTATTTTTTGTAGACTAACTCTAAAACAGTTAAATTTTAACTATATAACTTGTATATTATAGTAATAATATACAAGTTATATAGTTAAAATTTTGTACGTAGATGAGAAACAGCTTTAGTATTTATTCTTAGACTGTGACACATTTTTGCTGTTATATCATCCTGACAACGGTGCACACATCTAGCAGGAAACAACAGTGAAAAGCAGTTTTACCTTGTGCCATTGAAATGGACTTAAGGTTGCACTGATGATGTGCAGTCTCTCTGACCTGAATGATAAAGGATAATTATAATGGAGGACGGGAACATGGCCAGAAAAGGATTTATCTTTTGCAGGGTAATATTTCTGTGGATTTGCCTGGAATGCGAGAAAGGTCAGGCAGACAAAAAGAAACTTTGAAAAGAATTAGACAAGTGAAAGGGAGAGAAAGAGGAGGTTACTTTGAACTCTGATAGAGTGAAAAACCGAAAAATCTTCATTCGGTGTTGGGGACATGAACTGTTGTTACTGCCAGAAAACATCCATTTGACAAAATGAAACACATCGATCCAGGAGTTTTGGACAAAGGATCTTTTTTCAAGAATAAAAAACAGTGTAATTGTCCGGGTATAGAATAGAGAACTCTGGGTGGAAAATTAGTTTCAGTTGAAATTCAGCTGCCAAGGAAAATCACTGTCTATCTCACCAAATGACGATATTTCTGAAACTGTAAGCATTTTATTTAATTTACACTCGATCCATAGCCTTTGTTCTGTTTCAGCACATTTCTACTACTGCAGATTAAGAGAGTATCTAGGCTTGCGAACATATTCACTGGGGATTTCGAGCTGAACCAGCAATATTCCACCAACTTCATATATCAGCACAGTGTGCGGCATTTAAAAAGACTACAGTAGCTCTGGCCATATCAGACGGCTTTTCAAATTAAAAAGACTGGGACCAGCATGAGTTGGTTGCTTAAGGCTTGGATAAATTAAGTTGTCAGTGGTCACTCTGGGTGATTCATAGGTATACAGGCCGTTTGTTTGTAGTAACAGATGCTGTTTCTCTCCCTGAGCTCGCACAGAGCACATGACATATGAAGAAATACCTTGGAGTAAACACAGCATCTTCACAGCAACCACAAAGTATGATGAAAGGATATGATAGATTCGTGGCCGCTCCCTGAGGGGGCCACCATTTTCCACTTAATGATGATATTATAGCAGCTGGCGGTAAAGCCTTGGCATGAATTACAGTATTCCCAGCAGATAAAACTGAACCAACACTGTACCACATTCTGAGATTGTCCAGTGGATAGTGTATAAACTACACATTCAGGAGAAAGCTCACTATAAAGATGATGATTTAGTGTAAAAAAAAAAAAAAAAAACATAAGAAACTGTAAAGTTGCATTTTATTCTGGCATTTTGTACAGTTGTGTATCTTTACATAAAGTCTTTTAAGTTTTTGCTATCACTACATAAGCAATGTTAGCATGACATTGCATTAGCATTAAACTTGGAATGGAAAACAACATCTTCACACCCACCCAGGTGTTTTCTGATAAGACCTCTTCTCAGGACTATGTGGGTGTAGACAAATTGGGTTTGACTGACGGCTTTACTACCCTATAAATCTTGCAGCAACATTTTGGGCGGGATTACTTGTTGACCTGTTATTATTCTCATTGGTACTTTGAATTTGTTACATCATAAGTTCTCTGCATAGTTCCACCCATTTTCAAACTGAGGTCTAATCAGCCAGAGTAATTAAAAACACCTGTGTGGGTGAAGAGGCGCTTCACTCTTGTTTGGAATTTCAATTTCTATCCCCTCTTTTCTTCTACAGTTAGCATGATAACCAGGTAGCCTCAGGTTGTCCCGTTTTGTAATACCTTTTTACAATAGTGAGTAACTTTAGCGCGCAGTCTGTCCTCAGTCCAACATGAGAGGATGAAAAAGTAGCTCTGCCCAGTGGACGTATTGTAGTCTCATGTCTTGTAAAAGCAACAGTAGCTGAAGCTCATGGTAAGTAAACAACTGTTAATGCTAACGTTGGCTATGTAACGATAGCAAGAATAGCAGAATATAGTTAGTTAATAAAGTCTCAGTGTTTTTTTTTTAATCTCAAAAAGTTATTTAATGTGTTTGTATAGCAATATTTAAAGGAATAGTTTGGCAAATACTGTGTGCTAAGTGTGGAATTACAGCCAGCAGCCAACTAGCTTAGCTTACCACCTCTAAAGCTAAAATATCTAACATGTCATATCTCCTCTCCATGAAGTCTTTGCATGCAGTCGTATGAATTTAACTGAAAAACCACAAATTATTGTTTATAATTTCACAGCTATGAAGGTGGTAATAGGCGGATTGATAAGCTAAAATAAGATAAGCATTGTTGGCTGTAGTTTCATACTTTACATACAGACAAGAGTAGCATACGTCAGTTACTTCATCTAAGTCTCTGATGAGCTTTTTTCACAAAATGTTGAACTACTCATTTAAGTTAATGAACTAAGTAACCAGTTAACCACAGTATATTCACTTTAACACAACGTTGTCTTCATCTACTGCACTACTTCCTTTACCATTCTTTATGAAGCAAGTTCTATTTATTGTGATCATCTGAAATAACTTCAACTTTAAAACCCACTTGATCCCATTTATCTTTTATGTACCCGGCCTTATTAAGGCACTATGAGAAGTCCACTTCAAAGACTGGATGTGGTGAAACATGCTGCAACCTGACACAGATGGAGGTTTAAGTGCAGCGATGTCGGCTTGTTGTGGTGAAGCCTCGTTAATCCTAATTACTGCCCTTCACTAATGAAGCCATTAGCCCTGTTGTGTAGCCAGAGGCATGCTGGGCCATGCCATTCCTGCTGCTGCTGCAGCTACAGATGCACTTGTTTTCATCTTGTTCTGCTTTACCTTCACAAGAGGCCCCTAATAGACAATAAATCTCAGTATCGCACACTTTAATTTGGCAAATAAGGCTTGTCCATAAACAGTTTTTAGAGATTATAATCATATTTCTGTTGTGAGGTTTGAGCCTCATTACACCACTACATTTCAGCAGACTGAATTTCAACTAGTGCGGTTAGTGCATCCTTTTAAAATTGCATACCAAAGCCACAAATTGATTCTGGAATTAGGCAATACCTCTGAATAGAAACTTTTGTAGCTGTGGTTTGCAAGGATGTTTGTTTGTACTTGGTGGAAAGGGCGACAGTTGGCCTGAAGGCTGAATACTTATTAATCTATGGAGAACCCAAAATGCTAATGAATAAAAGACTATCTTGGCAGTGAATCTGCCCATACAGCACGCTGCCGGAAAGTCAGTGAATGAATTATTTGGTAATCAAGCATCATCATGAAGTGGCCGAGAGTGCTGCTAAATCAAACAGACAGCGCAGCACAACACAAAAGCAAATAATTCATGAGTAAATTATTAAATGATGTTTATGTAACCATGTCATTTATGATGTTTCCACTGCTTTTCAACAAACAAGCATCTAACATACTTGTATAGCAGAAGAAGGATCTGTTACCAGTGTTTTCTTTTCTGCATCTGCACTGTAGAAAAAACTGCATCTACAATTTTCAGAAAACACAACAACAATACATAAAGTTTCCAGGGGACTTTAAAAGTGACTCGTTGTGTGTATCTTGTCAGATTATTTGAAATGGCTTGATAAGCTAATACCAGACGTGTACAAATATCTGCAGTAATATCTGAATCATGCAGTCAGAACATCAAAACTAAAATAAACTCATTTTCACGCTCCACTTACAGGGCATGACTCAAACAATGGAAACTGACTGATGTGTTCATCAGTTATTAGTGTCCCCTAGAAACGTTTTTGTTTTGTTACTCAGTTACATTTTGTTCTGTTATGTTCTCATATATTTCGTTATGTTTTCTGGTTTGATTTTTTATTTGTGTTTTATCTTTTTGTAGCATGTTTTTGTAAGTGGTCGTGATTTCTGCATTCGTAGTGCTTTTTGCATTGGTTTGTATTGTATACATTGTATACACTGTCATATTGGTGAAAAGGTTTCATAAGAACCCTCTCACTCATTTATTTACTTGTCTAGACTGGATCACACCACAACCTAGTTTGACAACTTCTTTCAACTATTTTGGTGCTCAGGTCTCACAAGGAGTGTCATGACTTCAGCTGCTGTCTTGCACAGAGATTGCTCTCTTCCTGCCCTGGTTCTTGCAGAAACTCCATCAGGTAAGTGCCTGTGCGTTGCCTCTGGGCTCTGCAGACTCATAACACCTGTCTCTGTTTGGAATTGGCCAGGCGGTAACGTGGATCTCTTTAGATCAGGCCCGTTTACTCCAATATCCCATCAGTCTCTCTCTCCATATTGATCGCCACCCCTCCTTCTCCTCCACGAGTAATCACTGGCTGGCAGCAAAGGGGGGAGGCGACAGTGGTTCTTGCGTTCTGCATACGGATGAGATGTAATCTGTCTGCCATCTCCAGCTGGATGTGTTATCTCGCGGCTGCGGGGCACAGGAGCGGAAATGACTCTGTTCTGTTCAATCATTGTTCTCTCCTGAACCGGGCCTTTTGGACAGAGCTGAGAGCTAAAAGATTTTAGTTTCACATACACACGAGGAAGGGGCTGTCTCTTTGTTGAGTTGTATCCAGTTAGAGTATAAAATTTCAAGGCGACAGTCTCTGTGACCACTGACCTCTTGGTATCCAGCTCTGGCCCAACCTTATTTTCTCAGTGACAGATAATTTTTTAAAAGTTTCAAGTTTGTGGATCACCCCTGACATTGCAGTTCTGCTGAGAGTGAGCTTGACATCCTCTCCCAGACTGGTAATCTGCAGAGAGTTGCATGATGAAAGCAGCTCAGACTCAGATGTGACACCGTGTGTGCTCTCTGACACAGGATCGAATGTATTTCTTTCCAGTGAGACTAAAGAAGCTTGTTAAAATTGCTTTTCTGTGGGGAGATCCATTGAAGGTTCAGACTGTTTGCCAAGTACATTTAAGATTCTGTCTGAGCGGTTCAACTTCAAAAAGAAATACAGAGCCAATCCAGAGCACACCCACCAATCAAAGCGTCAAAGCCTCCCTAGCTTCTCTTTGCACGACAGCTTTGGAGATCTCTTCTCTGTCTCCCCCCTAGATTTGGATGGAAGTGTGATTATGGTCTCTTCTGAGTGGCATCAGTTTTACAGAGTGGAGTTTCCGAGCACATGAAGATTAATTGCTCCACTTTGTCCTCTTGCTACCTTTGCCTTACGCAATTTCAACTTTGTCTAGTTTCATACATGTCAAAACAAAAAGTCTCTCAGCACTGGTAACACAGGGCTTTTTCTTTTCTCTCTTACTTTCTACAGCATTGCCTCTGGTTTAATCACTGTTGTCTGATCAAAACATTTCAGTAGCTGTCTGAGTGTATTATTCAGTGTGGATGTATGCTATCATCTTCTGTGCAGTCTGCCATGTACACTGGAGGCATGCGAAGTACATGCCAAGAGCAAGATGTACAGCAGTGATGCTGCCTCTGTGGTTTGTTGCTACATAAAACTGCATCTTCTTGCTAGATAAGACAGGAGACAGTGGATGTGTATTATTTAAGAAGAGGGAATTATAGTTATTCACATCCAAACACAACGAGCCTCATGGCTAGTTTAAAACACTCTGTCAACTCTGATGAGGTCTGATATTTTGTTTTAATCCCCTCACATCGCCCCCTCTGTCACTAACTCTCTTATTCTTCCTCACACAGCCTCCATTTCCACCCCAAATGTTCTCTTTCCCACCATCTGACAGTGACACATAACACAAGCGAGACAAAGTGTCACTTCTGCCTCATCAAGTTTTAAATTAGCACTGTTGCTTACTTATAATTATCTTTCACTGTCTGGACCAGTGATCATATTAACTGCACATTAGTTTAATCATTTGGTTTAAGGAAGTAATCAGATCCTTTATTAAAGAAAGTATCAACACTAAAGAGCAAGTTTACTCTGATACAAGTTATGATTCAGAATTCTACATCAAAATGTAGTTAAATTGTGGGCCCATTCAGAGATACTGTTACTGCAACCCGGTCTCATCAGTCTGTGTACAAATAACATGACTTTACACTCTTAAATTGTGTGCAGTGCTAATTCTTTCCATGTTGTTTGGGTTAAAGTAGTTGAGTTTAGGCACAAAAACCACTTGGTTAGGGTTAGGGAAAGAGTGTGGTTTGGGTTACAACAGTAAAATGCTGTTCAACGACAGTAAAACGCCTGACATGACGGTTAAAATGTCTGGTTACTGATCTCAGTGTGCAACTTTGGTTTTTGCCATGAAAGTTCCCAGCCACCCACCCAACCACCCAGCCAAGAATTCTTATAAAATAAAAATATCGTCTGAAATGCGTCACATGGACTCAGGAAGGATTGACAAATCATCTACATGCAAACCTGGACTTTGGCAAATTTGCTGTACAGTGTAAAGTTGTGTTATTTGTATACAGATTGAGGAGAATGGGCTGGTTACTAACACCATTAAAAGATACTTTATATTACATTATTTGACGTGCATTAACATGTAAACAGCATTATTTACTAGGCAGAATTTCCTATATACTGTTGAGAATTTCATAATATATTTCAACAACTTGGGTGTCATGGCATGTGTTTCCCTTGGAAACTTTTAGTATTTATAGTGCATTTTTGTATTTGGTTGCATTTTTGTATTGGTCACACTTTTCTGTGTTTACTGCATGTTTCATGTGTATTGGGCTTTACTGATTTATATTAGATCAAAGCTTCTGTAGGCTGTGCTGTTGGAAAAATGCTGTGGAGTAAAAAGCACAATCAATACCTCTCCCTAAAATGTGATGCATTAGAGGTATAATGCTGTACAAAGGGTAAAGTCAGAACAGCATTTAATTACAGTATTTGAGTAACTGTACTTTGTTATTTTCCACCACTGAAGGTTATAATGTTTTCACAAGCAAGCTGATAAAGAGGTGGGGGAATAATGTCAGTGGGCTCTGATCTGAGGCTTCGGGGGAGTTATCAGCAATATCTTCTCAACTGAACAAAGCACCGCCTCCCTTTGATGGCAGCCCTAAGTTAGGAAACATGATTAAAGTGCTCTACTTTCTGCTAATCCTCTGAGGGGAAACTTGATAAATCTACTGAGTAGTGAGAGCAGTGGCAAAAAAAGAAAGAAAAATGGGGGGATGGAAGCACCTTTTCAAAAATGTGTCTTGCCATTCATTCTTTTCATGCCAAAGACTAAAACCAAAGATGCATTTTCTTGCCTGCACTTGGCAATTAATGAAGAAACAAAATCAGTGAAATGTTTTTAACTGTGAATCCAAAGAATTTCCTCTCAGACCGTCTCACTTGACTGTCGAGGGGAATGAAAAGAGAGATGACACACTTCACATCTTTCTCATCCTCCGTGGTAAATGTCTTTCATGGAAACTGAAGTGCTGTTGTTTGCAATTATCATCCCCATCCTGCCTCTCAAATACTAATCATTCTCTATTTCCCGGCACCTCAAACCATTTCAGGCTGTCACAGTCTGACATTTTACATTGTACTTAAGCCTCAAACTCCTTTTTGTAATTGTTTACCACTTCTTCTAAGTGAGCTAGTTATTTGTGTTGTAGCTGAGCAGACGTCTTTTGTTAGAGGATTTGTCAGTTATGTAACTAAGATAATCCTCCACATCTGTGTGGTAGGCAATTTGATGAGCTACACCTGCAATGCTGCTCCCCAAATCACAGGGGCCCTGTACTGTAGTGATTTAAGACAATGCTCACACACCCAGCACAATGGCTCACTTTAAAGCACTGCATTTATTATTCAGAGGAAAAAATGGGCATCGGCAGGACTGATTATATGTAGCTGAGATGTACTGCAGCATTTGTAAATGTGGTCCCGACTATAGTGGAGGATGTATTTCCCAGTCTTGTCATCCAGCACCATATTCCTGACTCGATAAATGTCTTTTTAATATTCAGCTGCGCTCTTCTAGGTGTGTACTGCCAAAACTGTCAGGACGTAACACTTGAGCTATTCATCTCCATTTAACCACATACTCTTCTCAATGGACAGAGGAAACAAATGGCCCCAGTTTAGATGTAATGGATTTTAATGCTGACCGGTTGTAAAACCTCAGAGAGTGTCGGCCGAATTATGAGATAACTATTAAATTGAGGGTTCTGTCCTCTACAACTAGAATTGATTACTTATTTTCTGTGTTCGCTAATGGTTCGTTTTGTCTCAGGTTTGAGACGATTGACTCTGAGTGCTGTGTTTTCTAGAGTGGAAGTAGTCCGAACTCGCGAGCGGCTGATTCAGTCACTCAGCCTACTCATTATCCTGTGGATCTGTCCTCCTGTTTTTGAGAGAGCTTCTATTTTCGGTGTCTAATACAGCCACCAAAAATGGAAAGCAACTTTTAAAAAAAAAAAAGCTTGACTGCACAGCAACAATGCAACATTAGATAAAGAATCATAGAGGGGCTATTTTCTGCCATCCCCTCTGTCCATTTCTGTCCATTTCTCTTAAAGAAATAATTTGTAGAATGTGATAATGATTATCCTTTATAAAACTTTGAAAAAAATCATTATTCAGTCTTTGCCTCAGAGCCAATCAGTCCATCTTCTGCATATTTTACACATCCCAGTTGTCCCAGATTCATGAAAAAGCCTCCTGGCTGAACCCATGTCAAAGAATTAAGGAGAGAAAGAGTAAAAAATAAATAAAGTGCATGAATCTCTGCAGGGTCAAAAGAGGGGAAAAAATGAAGGAGGAAAAAAAATAAAAAAAAGAGGCTGTTTGTGAAGTTGAATGGCTCTTTGGTTTTGAGGAGAAGACTGCACAATAATCCCGTCACGTTTTCATCTCCGCTCCTGTCATGCCTCGGAGCTTCCTGGCATCCCACCTAACTCGAACAGTTGTCTGGCCTCCAAGACTCTGCACCGCGGCTATAGTAAGTACAGAGGACCAGAGATAGTTTCTTTCAGCTTTCTCAATGAATGCTCTCTCCTGTCTCTGTCCCATTCCCTCCCCACTTCTCATTCTTCTTGTAATGAAGCATCACAAGCAGAATAAAAACACATTCATGACTGTGATTCATTTTTGTACATTCATAATCATTTCAGTGTCAGCATGATGTAATGTTTTCATGCACAGACACAACACTTCAGAGGAAGGGCTTATTATAATCAAAAAAAGGGAGGCGAAGAGGAGGAAGTGCCAGCAGGCCTTGGAACCTCATCTGTTGTTTTTCTGTTCCTCATGCTTTAATGATCAAATGCCCCCTGGTGGTTCAAATAAGTCATGTGCGTTTTCATCCGCTTTTAACAGCCTCTGCTTTCTGTTGTGACGTCCTTGAAACCATTGATGCTTTTCTTATCTAGAAACAAAGCATTCATCTTCAAAAAGATTGCCTGAATATGAAAACATCTGTTGTCTGCAACAAGCATTACAGCCCAGACACTAGTAGATACCTAAAGACAGTGGCGGGAAGTAACTAAGTACGTTTTCACAAACACAAAATTGTAGGTTCTTGTACTTTACTTGGTTATTTCAGTTTAATTTTACTGTGTATTTTTATTCTAGGAAATATTGTACATTTTACTCCACTACATATAGTACACATATCTCCTGCCCTTTTAATGATTTCAACCCTTTTTTATCTTGTGGCCCTTTAGAGGGACCTGACCCTTATGTTAGGAGCCAAACCTGCTCCATCTTGACCAGCTACAACAGCAAAATGCAACATGCAAGTAAATTTTGCTTATAAAACTTCTGTACTTTTATTGAAGTAGGATTCTAAATGTAGGACTACTTCTTTTACATAGTTGTATTGGTGCTTTTACTTAAGTAGAGGCTCTGAATATTGTCTCTTTATGTGTATATCCTCCCACTCCCTTACCCTTAATTCGTGCCTAAGGCATTAAAGGAAACTATATTCTTTGAATGAATAATACATATTGGAAAATAATGCATGCTGGTGGCCTATTTTTTGAGAAAAGGAGCCAGTATCATTGTAAAACATATTTTGTCTTCCCAGCTACCACAAAGCAGAGTCCGCTGGGAGAAGCTTATGCCTCAATCAATACTTTTCCACATGAAACACACAAACCCGGAGAGGGACATTTCCTTTGTGCAAAGCGACCATATAGGGAGCTTGGGATCAGCCACGTCAGGCGATATACTCTAACACTCCCCAGAGAAGTCTTCTCATGCCAGAACAAAAAGAACCAGCCTTTATGCAACCAAGCCTGTAAAATCAGAGGCATAAAAGACCCTGAACTCCATCAATCACATGGGGCACTGACACACCCGTCATCACAGACAAACGGGGCCGAGAAGTGAAATGGGAGATGGCTCTAAAGTAGGACATCAACTATTCATTCTGTTGTGGTACACTTACACCTATCAGGTGTGATGCAGTCTGTACTGATTTCACCTGGCCAGGCCTATGCTCCCCTTTTACAGGAATCTCTGCTGGCTGAGGCAGAAGCTTCATGAGGAGGAAGAAGGAGTCCAGTGACGCCTCAGAGCCAGATTGCTCAGAGGGAAGACTAGCCCCCCATGCATATTTCATGAAGGCATTTCAGTTTTGAGATAATTTATCAGCTGTTTTAGCAAGACTAGAGACAAGCAACCAAGACTTGGACTCTAACAAATGGGATCGCTGTAGTTTTTAAAAATTAATCAGTGTGACTTATTAATTGTCCTCCTCTAATGGCTTTACCGACCTGCTGTATAAATGACACAGCACGAAGAGGACGGTGCAACTTATCTATCCAAACAGCTTGTGTAATCGATTGTTAAAAGTCTCTACTCTGAAGCCAAAAGTGGCGACAAGCCTCCGAGCTGCAGTACCAGCTTTGTAATGGCAAATAAAGAAGTCAGACGGAGAGTAGGTGGTGGGAAAAACAATGGGATGATCCGTCATTTATTTAAGTGTATAAAACAAGAAAACACTCCAGTTCATGTCATTGTTTTATAAGACACACAATTTCAGTCTCCTTTTCTAACCTAATTCAATGCATTTACACAACTCTCACACTTAAAGGTGCTTTATGTTTAGTGCCAGGTTTATAACATGACTAGTCCATAAATAAACCACATGAAATTGGCAGTAATCATTTACTTACTAATTCAACTTTAGTCTGAAAACTACAGACAAGCTTATCAAAAAGCAGCTGCTCTGTTTTATTCCATAACACACACACACATACAATATAGATTATTAATTATTGCAACTGAGGATTGGATTGGATTTCATGGTATTTTATAGCTGTTGCTGTCATTGTGTCTGTCACCTCTACACAACATTGACTGCCAGTGTTGGGGAGTTGTGCGCTACATGTAATTAAACTAGAAGCTTGCTGGTAGTTCAACTACATTTATATTTGCATAGTATTCAAGCAGTTACAGAACTTTGTTTGCCATTGTTTGTGTAGTTAACAACTCAAACTACAAATAGTTTTGGGCCATAAAAGGAGGGGAATGATTTGAGGCAGCTCACCTGTGTAAAAATATTTGGCTATGGTTCTTAAATAAACTTGAATATATTTGGTGTCAAGAAGTAATAAGTACTGATTGTTGCTATTCATTAATGAATGT
Source organism: Lates calcarifer (assembly GCF_001640805.2). Lineage (NCBI taxonomy): Eukaryota > Metazoa > Chordata > Actinopteri > Centropomidae > Lates > Lates calcarifer. The sequence continues at coordinate 23,060,077 of NC_066838.1, read as the reverse complement.
TAAGAGAAGTTTTCGCTATTTTAGAAATTACCTGGCTAACTGAGTAATCTTGCTTTCTGAAAGACAGGTGTCTAACTGATGGACATTGTATACAAAACCAAAGCTGACATATATTGCATATTTTTTATGTATATCACAAAATTCAATCATTGTTTTTACAAAGTAGTTTGAACTACTTTTCCCAAGTTCCCAAACTAAATTCTTCCCTGGGGTGTGTGAAGTAGTTGTTAGCTTACAAAGCAATGTTTTCAAAGGAGCTTCCCCAACACTGTTGACTGCTCACATGATTTGCAGTTGTAGCACCAGTTGGATCCTGTTAGATGTGACTGCGCTTGCTTACAGCATTTCAAATAGTTTGTTATTAGGCTTTGAAAGTTCTGAATCTGAGTAATTTAAGCTGTGATATGGCACCTCATTCTTGATGTTGTGGTAATGTGGTCAAAAGGTCCTGTTTTGTCAGAAGGGCGATTGTCCATCACTTGTTTTGTTTTTGAAATGCTTTAAACAGATCAACAATAGACATGATAAATATTCAAGCTTGAAAACTTAAAGGAATAGGTCACCATTATGGAAAATGCACTTATTCCCTTTCTTGCTGAGAATGACATTTGAAGATTGATACCGCTTTAATGCCTGTGGTTCCAATATGAAGATGGAGAGTTAGCTTAGCTTAAGCACTGAGGAATAGACCGGCACATAACCCTGTAAAACCACTGGGAGGTGGATTCTGTTTGCCCTTGCTTCCAGTCTTAATGCTAAGATACGCTAACTGTCTGCTTGTTGTAGTTTCATATTTAGCATTTGATATTTATCTCGTCAAGTTAGTAAACAGGTGTATTTCCCAAAATGTTGATCTATTTCTTTAACACATGAACATATTATCAAATGTGCACAAATGATAAAAAGAACATACATATTAAATCAAAGCAGGCTAAACTAAAATGAACCTCAAATCTCCACTGAGTGTTTTGTCTTAATCTCAGTAACGCTGGGTTCTACTCCTTGTCACACCTGCTGTAGTAGCTAAATATGGTGTTGTCTATCCACCTGCGGTACTTGGACACAGCAGTGTAGACTCCAGGAAACTGTGCATCAGCACAACCTCTCCCCCAGGAAACCACGCCGTAGACCCGGCCTTCACACACAAGCGGACCCCCAGAGTCCCCCTTAAACAGCAAGAAAGAAACGTCAGGCACGTTGTGATATTCGACCAGACTAGAGTCATGCCTCACTAAACAGAAGTCTGATGATATTCTATATTTTCTTACTGTCAACAAATCTCATGAAAAGACCAATATTAACAATTAATTGATCTATCAATAAGAATTGTCTTTGTATTGATTTATTTACTCAGTCCTAGGTGTACCATCCTGCCTACCTGTCTACTTATGGATTCACCAGCACCTGAAAATAGTGCCTTAAAATTCATTATTTGTTCTTGTTTGAGTAGGCTTTTCTAAAAACTACTGTGTCCAGCTGTTAGAACCCTTTTTGGATGCATTGCAGAGATTTTATAGAGGTAGAAATAAATCAGAGTGCCAGAGACACAGTAGGGAAGTTAGAGAGGATTGGATCATTATGTTGGCTATATTTGTTTAATGGGATTTGCTGACAGTTAAGAAACTCATACTGTACAAGGAGTTTGACAAGATGTAGTTGTAATAATGGAAAAAACACAGTGAAATGCGACATAAAAATGTAGGACGTAAGTCGCAGAATATTATAGCCACACTCAGTAAAACGTTCCTCTTACCTGACAGGCATCCTTTCCACCAGTGCTGTAACCAGCACAGATCATGTTTTCTGTGATGTTGCCGTTAAAGGACTCACTGCTGTTGCATTTTTCTGTGGAGACGATGGGGAGTTTAACAGTGCGGAGGGTTGAGGGGATCTGGCCTCCGCTGGGGCTGGTGTATCCCCAGCCTGACACTCGACACATTCGGCCCTCTGCAATGGTGGCGCCCTGCCTGGGCAGGAGAGCGATGGAGACGTAGCTGTTCAGGTAGACTGGGGCCCTCAGCTGTAGAGATATTGGACAGTGTGATCAGTAAACAGACCTACTGAGGGTGATAGAGCAACATCTAAAAAAAAAAAAGCATAAAAAAGCATGTACCTTTATAAGCATAATGTCATTGTTGTCTGTATGGCTGTTGTACTCAGGGTGGGGCACCAAAAGATGGGGCATGATTTCTTGCTCTGTCCCCTCATAGATGGTCAGGGAGTAGTCTCCTGCTACTATCATCATTTTGTTTACCCTGCAGAGATAGAAAGCAAAGTAAAATTACTATGTTGTAATGCAGCAATAGTACCTTACCTGTTAAATGGTTTGCTTTAATATTAAAGGAATAATTCTTAACTTTCTTGCCAAGAGTCATGTGAGAAGATTGAAATCACTCTCAAGTCTGTCCGTTACATATAAAGCTACAGCCACCTGCTTATTAGCTTAACTCTAAGCTAGAGGTCCTCATGAGTGCATTTGATCATGGGGAATCAAGACATTTACATTTAGTCATTTGGCTTTTATCCAAAGTGAATTAAAAGTGAGGGACAACTCTAAAGCTCCAGTGCTGTCCTGGGTCTAAGTTCTGCTCAGTCTAATCTGGTAACACAGGGTCTCATTCATCATTCAGTATCATATATTAGAGCACAGAAAACAGCAGCCACAAACAAAATCAGAATAACTAACAGAGCATCAGAATGAATCATTTTACAAGAGAAAATACAAGATTACAACTTAATATAAGGTTAAGGAGTTTAGTGTTTTGCATAAACTGTTAACAATAATAATACAATATTCAGTTTAATGGTCCTGGTATTGTGCATGCTGGCTCCCTATCACATTGTCATGTTTTAGTAGGACACTTGAATAGACTAGAGCCATTGTTAATGTTGTTAGTAACACAGGTGTTTTTGCTGCTGTGACAAATCACAGTGTCATAGTAGGAAAAGTCCCACTGAGCTTTGCTTTCACTGGCAGACTTTTTTTTAACGGCAGACAGTTAAACTTGTCAAAGCACGAAAAGCACAGGTGTAAGCAATAGCATTAATGATGGGTGTTTTTTGGGTGTTACAGTAGGCCATGGCAGTGGACCAGCATGCACAACACCAGCTTCTTGGTACTGACACACTTCCTGCTATGGTGTCAAAATGTCTGCCATAAAAAAGGTCTACTGGGGTGAAACTTGGCATATTCCAACAAAACAAGCTGTTAATACATCATCAGCTTGACACATTCTCACCTTGTAAGGCTGTTGCAGTGAACTTGTTTGCAAACACTATAAAATCTACACCTACAGCAGTTACAGAACATGGTTAACATTCATTTGGAGTCATGTTTCTGGGCACCTGACAAATATTCTCTCCACTGTGTTATTCACAAGATTCAGGTTTGGTGCTGGGTAGATTGTGTACAATAGGTCTGTCCCTGCTTTTTGGAAAAAAAAAAAAAAGACTCAATAATAATAATAATGACAAAAGCATCACAACAGTCGCCAAACTTTACAGGTTGAGATAACAGCACTTGGTTAAGGATCGGAAAAGACTGTGGCCTGGTTTAATACAGAGTAAGTTCACATTGACTTCAGCCACAATATGTTTACTTACATTCAACCAAAACCACAGTTTTTCCTTACCTTAACCTACGTGCTTTTGTTGCCTTAACCACAGATGGGACTGTGGATGATCCCCCTCATCTCTGGTGGGCCACTAACTACTGTAAGGGGTTCTGAGGACAGACACTGATATTTTTTGAGTGATTGGGAAGCAGGGAACACTGACATTTGGGAACTTGACAACAATGATATTTAAGTATGTCATTTAATAAAAGGCTAATATCAGTTTGCTGATCTGCTGTTGTAACATTAGAGGCCGGGTCAAACACCAAATATTGTCTAAAATTATTGTTTCCTTATGAGCCAAACTATTTTGTAATCTATATGAAAGTGTGTCGTGTTGTAAATGAACCTAGATGCCATCGTATATTAGTCTCCAATACCAAAGCTCCATTGTTATTCGAGTGCTTGTATCACTTTCATATGCTTTCTCTCATTCCTGATAACTGAATCAGATATGGCTTTAAATTACTTGATCTTCAAATGATATCCTGCATACACACATTTATGAGTAGAGAAGTCAAGCTGAGGTCATCATATGTCAATAGGCCTTTTATTGCTGCGTGCAACTCCCTCACAAAAAGCTAAAATAGGACACACAGATGTACAGTCTATCCTGACCTGAGGTTTATTTTCCACTTCATCAAGTTTGTGTTTCTGCCTGAGGTCATGTAACATTTCTACTCAGTAGATGTAAATCAAAGAAAAAATCAGCTCACCCAATGTTGCAGTGTGCTGCTGTGATTACCCAGTACTTATTTATCAAGGATCCTCCACAGAAGTGCTGACGCTCAGTTGTTTGTATCGACACAATGTACTTGATTGAATGTGGAACTGGTGCGTATCCTCCCACTATACGTTCCTGTGCAAGGTCTAGACCTGCAACACACACAGAGGGAAATAAAGATTAGGTCAGATCAGATTGGGAGAGAGAGACACACAGTAGTCCATAAGGTTTTTGTGCAAACCACACAGAGCTAACACAGCTGTAATTTTATTACTGCAGCTGCAGCATCAGCAAGAAGAACAATACAAGTAATAAAGAAAACAACTTCAGGACTTCACTCACTACACAGATCAATCAAAAACAATCTAATGTCTGAGGTACACTGATTCACAGTGAGGATGAGTTTGACTATCTTTATCCATGTTATCACAGAGCTACACATTTTCATCACGCTGACTGACTTTATGTAGTGGTTTGAATCCTAAATAGCAGTGGTGGGAAGTCACTAAGGACATTTACTCCAGTGCATTGTATTTCATTTTAATTATTTCCATGTAATGCATTACTCCAAGTTGTTAGCCCTATGAAACATTCCCTATTAACATAATGAGGATATGTTTATATATTTTGCAAGCTGCTAATATGTTGACACTAACCATACCTGTAAAATGTTCTCAGAATGTTCCAACAGAATATCTGGTCTTACAGTACAGTGTCCACTTGTAATGACTACAGCACTATTAAACATGTTTATGATTACACTCATAGCACGTGGTTAAGGTTGAGGAAAGATTGTGGTTATAATACAGAAAATGTTCACAGTGACCTCAGACACAACATGTTTCTTCTATCTTTCTCTAACCAAAGTGCCTTTGCTGCCTGAGTCTAGCCACAGGCGGCACTCTGGATTCAAACCCCAGTCTCTGGTGTGACAGTTATGAACTTTGTACCAGCAACTCTGCTGCTTTCAGTATATGTAGTCCTTTATTCAAAAAATCTCTGAACATAACCTAGCCAGCAATTACATTTCCTACAAAACTTGCCGTTGCAGTTTCGTTGCATAGAAACATAATTTCCAGAAGACAGGGTCTGTTGTTCACGTTGCATGCTCTTGCTGATGTTAGCCACAGATATACCTTTGTTCAGGACCCACCAAGTTTTGTTTAAAGTTGGAGTGTCTGCAATTCATGCAGATTAGGTCTGTAGTTCTGGAGAGCTGCTACAATCTTTCAGGCTAAGCTAATGTTAGTTAATGTTAGCTGCTGGATGGTCAGTAAATTGTCCAATCTGTTGGACTCTCTGCTTGTGAAATCTCAAAGTGACATGTTATATTTTTACTTGTGTTAGATACTAAAGATGCTGAGGATTTACTTTAATCTTCTTTTTGGCCCTCTGCAATGTTTAAACAAGTCTTTAAAAGGCTTTAACAGAGCTGGGCTGAGTAACATGAAAGTAAAGTAAAGATTACTTTTAGGCTTCTGGGACTCAGTATTTCCCCATCAGAATTGTATTTCTGTCAAGGAGGATTTGACACAATACACCTTCACCCTTGCAGAAAAAAACTGGCTCAACAGTTAAACTGATAAATAAACAAAAATATAAGATTTAAAGTTTTTTATTAAAAAACCTAAGAGACGTTTGACTCATGAACCCAGTACTTCTAAAAACCTGGCTACGGCTCTTTGAGTATTGATATTGTGAACACTTGAAACGTGACATCTATAAGTGAGTGAGAACATTTCAGCCATAGAAATGCTGCCAGGGATGAAACAATACCTTCTCATTGCTGTCCTAGATATTGATCCCAAGCTATAATTAGCAGCAGTGGTGCATGTCAAGAGCTAAATGGTAACTCTATATACTGAGATTAACACACACATATACAGGTGCATTAGAAAGCATTATGCAAGACCTTTGTGATTGAACCTCAAACAATGGATCTACTATTGAGTGTCATGTGGGCTGAATGCTATAGAACAAAATTTAAGAACATGTACTTTTTGGTCACTACACACACTGCTAAACTATACAGTCACTTGCATGTAGTTCACTGGTTTACTGGTAATGTTTTCTGCCACTAATACAAACAAAGCCTGTTAATTTTTTCTAAAACAAGCTAAAATACAGTAGGAATGTAACAGTTTATTGCACTCCACCATCGTCACTTGTGAGATTAAGCAGCTCTGTTTAGCCCCAGATCATAGACCTGTTCGAGATGTTTATCAGAGTCCCTTTTCACATTCTATCTTTGTGACATAATTGCCAGGCACAAAAGGGGGTGTTGGTCACAATTACTTATTGTTATTTTTGTTGTCAGCCTTCATCTGTTGTTCCTGAGGTTTCAAATTCTTTTTGTGAATAAGCATACTTTTACTGACCTTTTATTTCAAAAGCTCTTTATTCCAGGAAGATATCTTTGTTGTTCTGAGTAACAATGTGCATGAAAACAGGGATTTCAACAGCACCACTCGTTATACTAAAGTTTAAAGCAAAAATTTTACATGTAAACAAGAAGATCATCCACTTCAACAAACTGTGATCATGTGCATTACAATGGTTTCACAACAGAGGGTTTCACAATGGTCACACTGGATCTTACAAACAACAAAATACTGTGCTCATTCTACAACCAAAATATATCCTCATCTTTTTATGTATGCCCACATTCCCCTTCTCACATTACTCAGCTAGTACTAGTGTGATTTATGATTTAAAGCACTAAGACGATCAGTCATGCCCAGATGAAAATGGCTCTGAGTCACGCTTTTTTTTTTTCCTTGCCCAAACACCATCTCAAGGGATCATCACAACTGAAACTGTGCCACAACCAAAATGGATGTTTTTAGAGATTGATAGAGGGGATACTAATAGCATATTAGATGTACATTCAGCCCATGCAAACAAATATTCAGTTTATGGACACAAAACTGTGAGACAACAAAGTATGCATCCCAACTTTCCTGTTAACTCATAGGCTTAACTTCACTTAAAGCCCTTTAATACATAAACAGATAATCTGTAAATTCAAGATAAAAAAAGCTTACTTACAATTTATAGCCAGGATTTCCAACAATATACAAAGTAGTAAAGATGGCAGGTCCATAGTGAGTCAATGGGAACAGCAGTCTACACGCAGACAGAGGCTTCACCTGTGTGCTACTCGTCTAATCTTAATGGGAAGGCATTGCACCTGCACTCTCGGGTTTCTTATAGTTCTTATTTCCGTTTCCATGGTCACCCCCTTGTCCTGGACGGATATATAATTGAAGCTTCCACAGCACAGCCCCTTGTCTTACCTCTTCAATGACCTATTCAAACTGTCCTATACCTGTCCATGGTTTATGTAATCCCACTTTTAATTGTTGGACCATTTGACTGTCACATAAAACGTGAATACAATGTGATATACTGTGTTATTGTGTTGTCATGAACCTGTACATCAGGTCTTCCTGTAGAGTTTTATCATGTTATTGTACAGCTACTCTGATGTTGTAGCCATGTCAGCTGTGTGCAATATTTGACGTATTTCAGCTTGTGATTTAAGCTTATAGAATAGATCAGATGGGCTGCTGTCATCCTAAATGAAAGAGTAAGGGTCTCTGTAGATCTTTATCAATGTACACTCTCTCCTCATTGATTTCCCCAGGAAGGATTAATGAGGGTTTTGACTGATGACAAGCAGTAAAAGCTTTTGTATCAGAGCAGGTCGAGCCAGTGCTGCTGCTCCCCGTCTATTCTAGGGCTGGGTGTCATTAAAAATGGAGCACAGCTCAGGCAGGTCTCATCACTGCTACCATCCCTCTGTGGAGTTCCTGACCTCAGTTGGCTAATAGCCCTTTCTGTTGCCCTCCCCGCTACTGATAGCTATAGCTGGGCTCTTGGTACCTCTCTCATCCCCTGAGTGCTGACCACTGCCTTTTTTCCACATGACCTACTCCTCAGTCCAAGTGCTGTCATCATTACACACAACTGCCAGCTCCCCTGTTCTCACATTCATCTGTCTGACCCTGTAATGAAAAGCCAACTGTAAATCATAAAGTACGATGCTTGAATCCACAACTATCCTGTCTGTTTTAATACAGTCACTGATTAGTAATAAAGGTTTTTCATTGTTTTGAGTAAGAAACTTGATGGTAACAACTTATTACACATGATTACAGCCATATTAAACTGTGTTATTAATCATTTATTATCTGTGTATATACCAGTTATGGCTGCTTCATGGGAGGAATTATAATTGTTGACAAATACATTTCTAAACTCTAGTTACAACTACATAAAGTGTAGTAAAGTGTTGCCATCTGATGTAAATCCATTAGATAGTTTTAATGTCTAGATCAACAGTATTTGAATGATTTTATTCCACCTGTGTGACTTGACAAAGATTAGAAACAAAGCTTGATCAGGGTTGACATGTTTCCTTGATGCTTTAAAATACACTTGAGGCTTGCAAGTAATCCGTGTTGTTTTTAATTACTGTCATGAGAGGGAAAAAAAAAACTCAGCCACTTAAAAAATAATTAATTCATGACTCTGTAACAAAATGTTTGACTGGAGAGGGGCCATGTAGATCCTGAGATAATCTTGGTTTACAGCCCTTCGAGTGGGGTGGCGCTGAGTTCTTATCAGTAACAGCATCACTATCGTCGTCTCCGACAGCACCCGCGACTCAGCACAGACTTCCCGATCAAACCTTTGGCACTTCCTCCTTTAAAAAATGTATTATTGTATGTATGTGTTAATTTACATTTCAGTAAATGCCTGATAATGTCCTTGATGTTTTCCTGAAAAGAACAATGTAACTTTGCAACAGATATAACGTTCAATTGTCACAACAACGGATCAGATGACCATGCAAAAATGTACATTTTGTCTACAGGAAAGCATATAATTACATACATATATTACATAAAGTTTTCAGTTTGCTGTAACTGATGATGATGATGATGATAATACAAATTACAGCTCTTTCCAGGACACTTTACTGATTTTTTTCAGCTGATTTCCTGGAAACTTTTCTGATAATTGCCTAATCATTAGTTGGTATTTAGCTATAGATTACTAGGATATTTCCCAAAAAGGCCTATGAAATTTGGTACAAATTGAAAGGGAAATGGAGAGGTGTTAATCAACACTAGATAGATAGCAAGCTAGTGATATATAGAAAGAGGACATGCTCATTAATCCCATCTAAAACAGTGTGGTGTGTCGGTTCAGCGTTAGCAGTGAAGTGGGTGTGTGATTGCAGATGATGTGTGCAAGCTGTCACGGCAAAGAGAGGTGAGCCTGAAGCTGAGCAGTGCTGCTGCTCCTGGTATTTAAGATTGAGGACCCAGCAGAGGTGATTCAGCACCTGATCAGGATGCCTTCAGGTACCTAGTGTTCGTCACCTCCCTGTGGAGGTACAACACTGGGTGGAGGAGGCAGACGCACAACACGCTAGGGGGATTACATATCCTACCTGCCCTGGGAATGCCTTGGGTTCCCCTATGTCTCAGTTACATTGCTGAGCCCTGTGCCAATGCCACACAACCAGACAAATAACACGCAACATAAAATAACCAAAATTATGATTTAGCTACATATCATTAAAAGATAGATAAACAGGTCTCTAGTCTGATCAGGCATTATGGGTATATAGTATAAGTATATAATGGAATTTGTATACAGTATTGATTTAACAGGATTTGTCTGTTACTGTTTGTAAACATACAAGTTGACTCAGTAACTCAGTTGCTCAAAAAGTGAGTAAGAGAGAGAGAGAGAGCAGCGGTATACAGTATATATATATATATATGTTTTGACAGCACTTATGCTCTAAGGTACAAATAAACAACCCTGTGGGAAAAGCTCAGCCCCACCCTCGGTCAAACAGACACACAGACCTGCAGATCTTTACACATCCATGACACCAACAGAGCATGAGGAGAGAGATGCAGGCAGCTATGTGACCTGGTTGCTATGTTTTCATGGAGTCCCACACCCTGCTTGCTGTTATTGGCTGGGGGCTACACACCCACTGCCTAAAGGCTGCAGCCCACAAACATCCTGAACACAACAAAATAAGAAGAAAATAACAGACAGAAGGCAGGGTCTCTGCAGATAAATACACCACCACACACTTCTAGTGGGTCATAAGTGATGACTGACAGGGATTATTTTTCTAGTCTATACATTGTTATTTTAGGAAAATCCTGCACATTATGTCTTAAAAAAGAATATAAATTGCTGAATTTACACATAAATTTAACGATACAGTTCTTAAAATGAAATATTTTTTATAGACAAAATAATGAATCAGCTGAGAGCTGTTTTATTGTTTTTAGTAGCAGTAGTGGTTGTAGTTGTGTTACGAGGGCAGTATCAGCAGTATTAGTTGGTATTAGTTTTATTAGGCCTATATTAAATTTCTAGGCCAGTCTAGTATAGTATCTGTGCATTATATACGTGAGATACTGCACTAACATATATAATGAAACCAGGGCGTGTAGTGAAGTAGAAATATAGTCTATGTATACCTTGTACTCTATTATAATGGAGAGAACAAAAGTAACCTGAGAGTAATGGAGTGTTTATGTCCCCTGGGTCATCTAGATGTCCTTAGACAGTGCGTTATTCATGTAGGTTTAAAGAGACGTCAAGAGAGGAATAATGGCTGTCACCTGGTTTTGATATGTGGTCTTTATAGAAAAGATTACATGCAGTAATACAAGCTGTATTATATATGCTGTGTGTTCATATGTAAATGAGACACATATTTACTCAATAATTAATTATAAAATGTATAGAAAATTTAAGTTAAACCACAAAACTCAAAGTGTACTGCAGGTTTAGTTCAACAATACAAATAAAATTCAACATCACTGTGACTTTAAAAAACAAAACAAAACAAAACAAAAACAAAACAAAACAAAAAAAAAGGCTACAAACATAAATAATGCAAAATAATTCACCTCATGACCTCGTCAACAAGACCGCAAACATTTACTCTGTCCATGACCTGCTGCTGATGATGATGGAGAGGCGTTCCCATCCTAAATACCTTCATATCCCATGGTGTAACTAGAAAACCAAAGCTTAGAAACAGACATAATACAAGAGAACGCCTCAGCTTTGTCAGGTAGTAGGTCAGTTTCATTGTTGCAGTGTATGATGGTAAGAGTACAGAACAAGACGAAAAGATAATTTAAACAAAAGATTTGGGTAAGGATACAGTTACACTATAAAAGGCATCAGGAGAGCATTGGCAACATCAGTTGGACATAATCTGAAGGTTGCTGTGTTTGGACTTGACAGGTAAGTAGAAGGTGATTCTAACCCTTTTCGATTATCAGCACACAGAGGTCTGTCCAGATTTAAGGGTATGATGGGGTTTTAAATCAAAAATTAAAATCTACTGGAAAATATTTACCAAGAAATTTGCTAAAATTGCATCAAAATAGTCATTTAGTGTGGTATTTTCTAAGTAAAATTACAGTAGAGTATGATGATGAATCCTCATTGGACCATTTTTAAGAAAGGCCCTGATGCTCATAATGAATTATAGCTCATTAAGAGACTGCTGCCAGTCAGTAAAAGGACTGTAGCTGTTGCAGTAAGATTACTCGCGCTAAAACGAGAAGATTGCAAACTTTTATCTTTCAGCAAAAATAATAATAGTATATCTACAAAATGCTTTTAGATGTCATACTCAGGGTGAAGCCGAGACATTTTGTAAAATTGGAAGTTAGGCCACAAGGCTGTACATGTGTATAGCCCAATGAGGGTATAGCTAAAAGTCGTATTGTTCCATTACAGGTGATAAGTTAAAAGGAATGGGTTCATTGCGAAGGTCTGCTGTGCTGTTGCTTTTGACTTTCACAGTATCAGGTAAGTTCCTCAGTATAAAGTCTTGACTAGATACTAATGGGAATGACATCCTTTACTGTGCAGATTGTCCGACAAGATATGGGACTATACTGAAAGGGCCTTTAATTTATTAAGGAGGGTAAAAATAGAAATGCTAATTATTTTTTCCACTTTCCTCTTTGGTAAATCGCAGAACAAATTTGTTGACCAGAATTTTTATCATCTAAAAGACCAAGAGTTTAAGCCCAAATGCCTGACTCACTGCCTACTTTCACCATCCACAGAGGCATACGCAGCGAGGATCATTGGGGGTCAGGAGGTTTCACCATACTCCATCAAATATCAGGCATCCCTGCAGGATGAGAAAGGGCAGCACTACTGTGGAGGAACCTTAGTGCACCCTCAGTGGGTGGTGTCTGCTGCCCACTGCTGGAAGCCGTAAGTACTGACACTAGACATTATCAGAGAAAGGCACACAGCCAAAGCAATGGAGACTGATGATGTTTTGAGATGTAAATTGTTATAATAATTGGGTTTTATTGTTTGTTTGATGAAGATGAAGATGTTAAATTGTAATTTTGCAGTTAGAGGGTAAATTCTAAAACACATTATATCTGACTTTGGCCCTTAGGAGCAGTCTGATGAGGGTGGTGTTGAGTGAACACAGCTTGGTCACAACAGAAGGATTTGAACAGATCTTCAATGTCTCGAAGATATATGTCCACAACTACAACTACAAGACATTCAACAATGACATTATGCTCATTATGGTAAGAAGAAGAATAGACTGAAATAATAGATGAGGTACATGGAGGTTTTGACACATCCCGTCCTGAGCTGATGAGTGATGTGACTGCTTGGTCAGCATCTCTCAGATAAGGTGCTGTAACTTTGTTTTTTGTTTCAGTTGAGTGAACCGGCACAGCTGAACGCAAATGTCCAGCCAGTTGCTCTGCCTGATGAACACACCCCTCCGCTTGTTGATGACATCTGCACAGTGAGCGGCTGGGGCGTGACACAGATTTACAGTTACTACCTGTCCCCTGTGCTACGTGCTGTGGATGTGAGAATCCAGCCTTACTGCATATATTACTACTGGGGCAGGATCACCCCAAACATGCTGTGTGCTGGATCTCGGATGGGTGGCAAAGATTCCTGCCAGGTACAGAAGATTTATGTCGAGGTTTTATGTTTTGTTTTGTTTATGTATGTGTTGCATGCTTTAATTAGTACATAATAATGTAGCATAATGCTGTCTTAATTCCTCCTTTTATTAGTCTACCTGCCGTGTTGTATGTGCTTTTATGTTGCATGTTTTAATGTCTGACAAGTAAAGTGATGTCTCATAACTCAAACTAGAATTACTATCTTGCCGTTATATGCCAACCAGTCTAGTTGTAGTTAATCAGTGTGTGAATTCTTCAGTTATGGACAAAAACACTAGCATATCACTAGCATAACTAAAATATGCACAATCCCCATTAAATTAACCAAACAAGAGGCCTCATATCCCATAATGATCTCCATGACAACAGAGCATGTTTAATTACAGTACTTTTAGTAGAAAAGTCATTTCAAAGAAATCAGTTTTACATCATTAATATGTATATTTATGCAGTTAATATAGATACATTATGTACTTTTTTAATGTACTGTTCTTGAGCCAACGTGTCCAGTTGAAAAATACGTTTCTTCCTACTCTAGCCAATTAACTCATTTCTTAGGAAAGATTTTTATACCAATTTGTTTCTCTTTGTGTGCTACATATCTGGTATCACTTTGAACAAAGTTTATGCAGAAAGGTCCTCCAAAACCTAATCAGATCACCTGCTCCATATGGAGTACCTGTGGTGTAAATATGAAGTTTCTATCTGTCATTCTTGAGTTATCATGTTCACAAGAATGTGTCTATCAAGTCAGAGATGACACCACGTACCATGGAGTGCAAATAAAGCCCACTGCAAACTAGTGTGCACCATTCAAGACTTGAATTGAAAAAAAACCTGAACTGAAACATGTTCATTCGTCATCATTGATTTGATTTGGTAATCCACAGGGTGATTCTGGTGGGCCCCTCATCTGCAACGGCTTCTTTGAAGGCATTGTCTCCTGGGGTATCAGCTGTGCAAACCCATACTTCCCTGGGGTCTACACCAAAGTGAGAAACTATGTTGAGTGGATGAAATGGATTATCGACACTAACACACCATAAACAGTTGCCATGATCCTTGATGAGCACACCGCAGAGATTTTGATTCATTCATTTTGAAAACAAACTGAGATGCCGATTCATGATTATTGACAGATTATTTTCAAGTGCTTTATGAAAACTACTAACTTTCTTTCTGTTTTTTTTATAGTACTAAATGTCAACTTAACACACTATGTTATGTAGAGCCAAGGTTATTAGTCATTTCTTGATATAAGGTTTCCTAAACATATACTAAAATGCTTATAATTCATTGATTTCCATTTATTCATTCACTAAAATAAAATAATAAAATAAAATTGTTATTATTGGTTATAGTGGTTTGAAAGATGGTAAAACTGCATTAATTAGTAGAGAGGGACAATATGGTTAAAATCAATATTGAATTATCACCACTTCCCTTGTGTTACTACAAGCACTGAATGAATAAATAAACCATTCACAGTGGCAATAAAGATGAGTTGTTTCTCTTATGATAACTTGGTGGCTGTCTGTACTTTCAGCAAGCTCATGCCTTGCCTTTACAAGAATAAAAAAAAACATCCACTAAGATGTGTGTTGCACTGAGTCTGTGTGGTGTCGTCTGTCTCTAATGGTAAAAAATATATGTATATTGTATCATTAGTGTCAGGACAGACAAATTACCTGGCAAATGTTTTCCCTCATAGTTTTTGCTAGGGGTGTATCTTTTTTTCTTTACAGAATATGTTGTTGTGTAGAAAAAGTGTGTAAAGAATATGTATAGGTCGACTGGCATTCTCGCGCATGCTCGGTAGCAGTTGTTTTGTTTATACAACAGTGTCCTTCCCTGTTAGAGATAGTTGAAGTGTGGCTGCCGTTAGCCGGACCCCAAAAACAGCTTAAATTACCTTTACGGGGTAAATTATGTCTGTGAAACACGCCATTAGCCGGGGGCTCGAGTTGGGCCGGTCGGTCTTTCAGCTGGGTCTCCTCAAATCCGGTGGCCGAGTCGCAGCAAGGCTCCGAGCTGATCGTTTCCGTGTAGGCCCGTCGGTCCGCACCGTTCAGCCTCAGGCTTTCCTGCCGTCCCGGTACCGCTATTACCGCACCTCTCTGAAGGGCCTGGCAGCCCAGCTTCAGTCCGCCGGCTTCAGGAGGGGTTTCACCGGCGGCTCCCCGCGAAACAGGGCCGTGTTTTTGGCCTTCGGTCTCGGTGTGGGACTCATCGAACAACAGCTGGAGGATGACAGGAGGAGTGCGGCGACATGTCAGGAGATCCAGGTTTGTTGTCATTCCTTCTTTAATTGTTGTCCCAAGTACTGTACTTGAGTATAGTTTTACTTGTAACTTATACTATTTATACTCTATACTCTTACTCCACTACATTTCAGAGGGAGACATGGACTTTGTTATGCTTTGTTCTGCTTTGTTATAATGCATTATTATGTTATCTACCACAGCTCCCAAAATTACATAGGATTAAAACAAATTAAACTTTTTGACCTTTTAAGAGCTTTTATCAAGTGTGTGGGTACTCCCTAATTTCCTTGGCTGAATCTGTTATCTCTCACCTGGCCTAAACTAAGGATGGGATCAGAATGAAGCTACCTTTCTCATCTTTTCTCCCAATCTGCAGGCTGTGTTCAGCAAGAAGAGATTCCAGAGCCCTCTCAAACCATTCACCTCTGGACATAAACTGGAGGATTACATTATAGGGAACCAAATTGGGAAAGGCTCCAATGCAGCTGTG
Source organism: Lates calcarifer (assembly GCF_001640805.2). NCBI lineage: Eukaryota > Metazoa > Chordata > Actinopteri > Centropomidae > Lates > Lates calcarifer. The sequence goes on along the minus strand of NC_066838.1, from coordinate 23,043,971 downwards.
TACGAGGCCGCAGCTCAGTTAGCCCCCCCGAACGAGAGTGAGCGTAAGTGCTCCCTGGTGCAGCTGAGGGAAGATGAAGAGGAAGGGGAGAAGGCTCGATCTCTGACATGCTGCTCACTCAGAAACTTTCCTCTGGCAATCAAGATGATGTGGAACTTCGGGGTGGGTACTCTACAACAAATTTATTTTAGGTATCAATCCTCTGGGAAAACAAATGACACACACATCAGTACTGATCAGTGTTTTCTGATGCCATTTGTTTGCAGGCAGGTTCGTCGAGTGAGGATATACTGAAATCCATGTCACAGGAGCTGGTGCCTGCAGGCCCCCTGGCCTTAAAGCAAGAAAAAGAACAAATTACTCTGGATGGGTAAGTACTTTGATTGTTCTTTACTAGTACTATAGTAATGAACCTGGTGAAGGAAAGATGTTTATAAATGGCTGTGATCTCATCTCTGTCTACATTCAGACAATTTGGAGTCCTTCCCAAAAGAGTGTCAGCACACCCTAATGTGATCAGAGTGTACCGGGCTTTCACAGCGGATGTTCCATTGCTGCCAGGTGCCCAGGAAGAGTATCCAGACGTGCTGCCAGCCAGGCTCAACCCTGCTGGTCTTGGCAACAATCGCACTCTTTTCCTGGTCATGAAGAAGTAAGATAATCTTTCACCCCTCATGGTCAAATCTCATACATGATGAGAATTAGAATGTTGTCGTCTGCATGTTTTACCAGTTTTTAATGTGAAGCTGCAGCAGAGGGTAATGCTCTGTTAACATTAGCAGTATCTTAATACAGCTCTGATAAAGCCACCTGTCTTCTTCTGTGCCTTAGCTATCCATGCACACTGCGACAGTACCTGGAAGTGTCCACACCGGGCCGCAGGCAGGGCACTCTGATGGTGCTGCAGCTCCTTGAGGGGGTCGACCATCTGTGCAGACAGGGCATCGCCCACAGAGATCTCAAATCAGACAACGTGCTGCTGGAATTTGACTCAGGTGACATATGTGTTCCATCAGTGGGAGACCAAATTAAACAGATATGCAAATTCCAATCTTCAAATCAATCAGGGATTTGACTCTATTAGTTTTTGTTAAAATTTCAATTGATTCTTCTTTTATACAGATGGATGCCCTCGTTTAGTGATTACTGACTTTGGCTGCTGCTTGGCTCAGAGTGACTCAAGTCTACAGCTGCCCTTCAACAGCATTTGGGTCAACAGAGGAGGGAACGCTTCACTAATGGCACCTGAGGTAGCCTTAATAACTCCTCATTGTAGTTCGCTCTTATTACAGTTAAAAACGTAAAAAGACTCTGTTTTAAAGAGGCTGTCATTGTGATAAATACAGATTCGTGCAAAGAGACGTTTTACAGTTAACCATAACTAACTGTGTGTTTAATCATTTTCCATGATGTGTCTGCCCACAGGTGGTCACTGCAGTTCCAGGATGTGGTGCAGTGATTGACTACAGCAAAGCAGATGCCTGGGCTGTGGGTGCCATCTCCTACGAGATATTCGGGCAGCATAACCCGTTCTATCGAGCCGTGGGACTGGAGAGCAGGACTTACCAGGAGAAGCAGCTTCCTTCTCTACCCTCCAGCGTTCCAGCTGATGTGCAGTTAGTGATCAGACTACTCCTCAGGAGGAACCCAAGCAAGGTAAAGCAGGGGTTGTGAAGACTTTTTTTAGGACGCTGTGAGCTCAGTCAAGTCCAGGAAAACTCTTAAAATCAACTTGAAGTTTGCAGTATTCAAATTCAAATAGTCAGTCATGTTTTTCTCCACAGCGCCCCAGTGCCCGTGTCGCAGCTAACATGCTGCATCTCAGCCTCTGGGGACGGAAGGCCCTGGCCAATCAGGACAGTGCAGGCATGAGGAAGCTGGCTGATTGGCTGCTGTGCCAGTCTGCTGTGGTTCTCCTGAAGGGCTGTAGTGGACCCAGTGGGAACAAGGTGGAGGCAGAGCTTCAGAGGAGCTTTCTGGCTAACCTGGACCTGGAGGACCTGCGCACCGCTGTGGGCTTCCTGCTGTATGGACGAGATCAGCGTCAGGCCTGCATACTGTCTGCATAGATACACTCAAACACATAACTTAGAGTCCTGAATATGGATAGACTGGGAGCCTGGGGTTAAATCTTGCTTTAGAAATGAGTAAAACATCTATATTTGTAATATTTATAATCTTAGCCTTTACATCTATTGACTAAGTAGTGGAGAAAAAGCACTGTACTCTTACACTCTTACTGTGACTGCCAGTGTATTACTGCATTTATTGTGAATTGTCAAATATTGTAATTCACCTTTTTGACCTTTTTCCTGGTCCACCCTAACCCAGTGCTGTCTGTTGCTGCTGAAGTCACTGATCTGCACTTCCCAGGATGAGTTCTCATAAATATGTGAATTAGTTTCACTCAGAATCACTACACATCAGCAGGAGTTAAACAAAGTACAACTAGTGCCCCTAATGCAGAAAGCTACATGTCTTCTGGGTGCAATGCATCATGGATGATCCTGATCCTAGGCCAGAAATGGAAGGTACCACTAGCTACTGGTAATTCTCCCTTAAAAGTGGATATTTTCTTTACAAGCTCTAATGCACTTTTTAAATATTTGCTAGGAAAGACGCCGCACAGCTGTTATCTGTGTGTTTGATGAAAATTTGCCTGTATAAAAGTTATAGACTAACAAAGGCGAAGGAAAATGCTGATATTTTAGATTTAAAGTAATAATATACTATACTTGTCAGACTCTACTGTGTAGGGGGACCTTAAGTTTTACATATTCGCAGGTAACGCACAGAACATAAACTGCTTGTTTGTCCATCAAACTGTCATCAAACTGGTTTCCAGTGGGTGTCTGTGTAAGGTTGTTAGTCGATCACTTATACTCCTATTCTGCACTATGAAATGTATGTAGAAGCCTCTCCATTGTGTCACTACGTAGTAATCACAATGATGATGGGTAGCACTGATCATGCAGAGTATTGACCGACCTTATGGATGTGGTTTTGTTGCTTTTAGTCCTGTGGTTTGCACTTTGTGTCCATGTTTGCACTTGCTCAGAGCCATTGGGGTGGCTTACTGGTGTTTGTTTGTTGCTAGCTTATATACAGTTTAGTACTGATTATAGTCTGGTAAATTGATTTGAATGGAGTGACTTAACGTTTCACACTTCTCTATCATCTGTTATCAAAACCAGTAGGTTAAGTCTACACTTTCAGTATCTTTAAATATCACATAATCACTTACTCAGTTAGGGATACAAGATAAAGAGCATGTATATTGTTTTCATACAAAGATGGGGAGAAATATTTTGGATAAATGTAGATTTTTCTGCAGTGTTTCAGAATAAAGGTATCTGCCTGAAGAGAGCTTTGAGTGCATTGTACAGATCATTCCACAGATTTACTTGAAGACATTACAAACCTATAAATTATGGGCCTAAAATGTTGGAACAGTATATATTCTGCAAAACCTGTATGGTGTTTATTGATCTACTGATATTATATATAGTTTTCTCATCTGATGGCATAGGATTTAGCATTTCAAGATTAGGATGGAGAAATCTCCTGCAAATAATACTTAATTTGTCACCATTGACTAAAAAATTAAGAAAAGGTTTGATAAATAACACACAAACAACTTCATGTTACAGGAATTTTATTTAAGACAGAGCCAAACAGGCATTTTAATGGTAGTACTCTGATTATGGTTAAACTGCTAACTAATAGACAAACATTTCTGTTTGGAATGTATTTAGGAACACACTCAAGTCAACTGTTTCCTTTTTATCTAGCTGCTATATGTCCCTTTTAATACTCCTCACCCTCCTCCTCTCCCTCACCCTCAATGGAGTCAACTCCGACCTCCTCGTAATCCTTCTCCAGAGCTGCCATATCCTCTCTGGCCTCAGAAAACTCTCCCTCCTCCATACCCTCACCCACGTACCAGTGAACAAAGGCACGCTTAGCGTACATCAGATCGAACTTGTGGTCGAGCCGAGCCCAGGCCTCTGCAATAGCAGTGGTGTTGCTCAGCATGCACACAGCCCTCTGGACCTTGGCCAGGTCTCCACCAGGAACCACGGTGGGAGGCTGGTAGTTGATGCCAACCTTGAAACCAGTGGGGCACCAGTCCACAAACTGGATGGAGCGCTTGGTTTTGATGGTGGCGATGGCAGCATTGACATCTTTGGGCACCACATCACCACGGTACAAGAGGCAGCAAGCCATGTACTTGCCGTGGCGTGGGTCACATTTCACCATCTGATTGGCTGGCTCAAAGCAGGCGTTTGTGATCTCAGCCACTGAGAGCTGCTCATGGTACGCCTTCTCAGCAGAGATGACAGGGGCATAGGTGGCCAGGGGGAAGTGGATACGGGGATATGGCACCAAGTTGGTCTGGAACTCGGTCAGATCAACATTGAGGGCACCATCGAAACGAAGGGAAGCAGTGATGGAGGACACGATCTGACTGATCAACCTGTTCAGGTTGGTGTAGGTAGGACGCTCGATATCGAGGTTCCTACGGCAGATGTCGTAGATGGCCTCGTTATCTACCATGAAGGCACAGTCAGAGTGCTCCAGGGTGGTGTGGGTGGTCAGGATGGAGTTGTAGGGCTCCACCACAGCAGTGGACACCTGGGGAGCTGGGTAGATGGAGAACTCCAGCTTAGACTTCTTGCCGTAGTCGACGGACAGACGCTCCATCAGCAGGGAGGTGAAACCAGAGCCGGTGCCACCTCCGAAGCTGTGGAAAACCAGGAAGCCCTGAAGACCAGTGCACTGGTCAGCCTGAGGACAGAGAGGGACACAGTCATCAAATATATGAGATACAGCAAACAAAGAATGAACTCCTCCTAATATTATGTTACCCACCAGTTTGCGGATCCTGTCCAGCACCAGGTCAATGATCTCTTTGCCGATGGTGTAGTGTCCACGGGCGTAGTTGTTGGCAGCATCCTCTTTACCAGTGATCAGCTGCTCAGGGTGGAAGAGCTGACGGTAGGTCCCAGTGCGCACCTCATCTGAGGAGTCAGATTGAGTCACAAACGAGTTTTACAAACTGAAATCATGAGCTATGTGATATCTGTATTTCTGGAGGTTTACCGATGACCGTGGGCTCCAGGTCGACAAAAACAGCCCTGGGGACGTGTTTTCCAGCTCCAGTCTCACTGAAGAAGGTGTTGAAGGAATCATCTCCCCCGCCGATGGCTTTGTCACTGGGCATCTGTCCGTCCGGCTGGATCCCATGTTCCAGGCAATAAAGCTCCCAGCATGCATTGCCAATCTGGACGCCAGCCTGACCAACGTGGATGGAGATACACTCACGCTGGGGTGAAGAGAAAGAAGATTTGGATTAAGATGCACCTCTGACATAGGGAACAGACCACAACTACTACTGATGAAGAGAAAAACACATGCAAACACATAAGGCTTCCAAACTGAAACCAACTTCTATAAAAACAGAAAGCGTTTTTTTAAGATAGCCTTTAAATTACCTGCAAAACTGCAAGGCATCATGGGCAACACTCATTATTTTGTTTGTCAAAAGTGAACACAAACTGTATCTCCACCGTGCATGAAAAACCTTCACTATTTACACTCAATTTTCTATGAGCACATGTCTAACCAAGGTTCAGTCTGTAATTTATTTCTTTGGAGCCCATGCATTTTCTGCTGCGACATAAGACTGTGCCTACTGCCAATGGGATTACTGTAGGGAGAGGGGATTATCTAGGTCAGACATGTTGCAGTGTGCTGTCTCTTTAAAAAGCCACATTCAGATCCTCCACTGAGGTTATGTGCCATCAGATTTCTAATTTATTATATATTTATATATTTTATTCTTTTCCAGTATAATAGAAATATAGTAGGTGGTTTAGTGTTATGTACCACATGAAGACAGCTGGGGGAATTTATCATTTCACAGGAGATGATCAATGGGCACTGAATTGATGTAGTATATAAGAAGGTACATCAAAGCTGCACAAAGGGCCAGAAAATCAGGTTGACTAACTGGTAGTGAAGTTAGTGTGAAGCCAGTGATCAAGCATTGGTATCTAAACTGATTTAGATGAGTTATGTGGGAAGAGGATTAGTCCTTTGCACTGCAGGAATGTATTAGATTACATTCTAACAAAACTAACAAATGTTTAATTGTCTAACATAAGGCAAATTGACGATGCATCTACAGCAGTAATAGGCGACAGAATATACCAACACAAGAAAGGGTAACATTGGAGAAATATCACATGTGCGACCTACTTTCCCCCCCATCTCCCCCTGATATAGGTTAGACATTTAAAACAACAGATGGAGAGAGAAATGTCAGAAATTCAATTTAATATCGTACTTACCATGATGGCTTGTCGATATTATGCAATGTAATGAGACAAGTCTGAGGAGTGTTGTCGTCTGCAGTGTGCGGTGTCTGAAGCTGGTCTGACGAAGCCGCACTCTCTGCCTCTTGAGGAGGACAGGTGAAGTGCGCAATAATAATAAAACCTCCTCCGTCTGCCGCAGTAAGTTAGACATTCAGAACAACGTTACATAGGATAATATAGTTAAATGTATTTATGCATTGTTCTATTATAGCTCTCTCTCAGAGATAGGTAGACATGAAAACTGATGAACAGAAGCAAAAAAAATCTTAATTTTGACTATGAAGTAATTGTGACTTTGTAACTCAAAACACTGATTTACAGTCTCATAATTTTAACTCATGTCAAAATGTTTTTATCATGCGTAATAGTAAGTAGAAAACAGAAAGAAAATAAAAGTCAAAATTCTCACAATTTAACAAAGTAATCTTACCATCTTTTATTTTGACTTAGTGACTCAAAATGAGTTACTAAAGCCAAATTATCAGATGGTTAGCTGTATCTCATAGTTCAGACTAAGTCCCCCTAACTTCTTCTTTCAAGACATATTTTATATCATTACACCTGTGTTTCACCTCTGTTGACATTCATCTGTTTATACACCAACCTCGTCTCATTGAAGTCTACAGGAAGAGTTAAACTTGTATGCAAATACATTAAAAACTCTATTGCTATTACTATTTTCCTCACCGTGGCGGAGATGGGCCTCTAGAGGCCGCCCCCTCCCACCTGCCCTGTCACTGTCTTGTGGACCCATGTTGCCTTCACGGTCAGAACCATGTGGTTATTTTGAAAGCCACACGCGCGACCAGACAAGAAAAGGGAAAAAATAATATCTCATCTAGAGTGGGTTGATACTGTGTACCGTGTATTGAATTGCCAGACGTGGCGCATTCAAAATTACAACGTTTGACCACTTTATTAAACATGAAACACTACACTGATGTACTTTTTGTCCTTCCTCTGTGGCAAATACGACACGGGAAGTTACGAGCTCACAAGGAAATAAAGTACCTACACAAGTCAGTCTCTCCGCTACAACTCACACAGCTCCATATTAAACACGTAACTCAGAAAATATGTTGTCATGTTGGAGAAACCTGAACGCAACTCGCGCCATTATTTCACCGTGTTATACAGCAGCGGGTTTCTTCTCTCTACAACCGCAACAAACTTTGTCTCTCTGCAGCGACAGAAGAGTTTCACGCGTGAATCCCAACAGAAAGTGCTCAGGGAAACGCTACAATGTGCCACCGAGCGCCGAGTTTGTTGCTCGGGTGTCAGGAATCCCTACCATGGCCAAACTGCCTTACCAGGAGACAGCGGACGGGCTTGATGCGGCGTTTGTCGGTGTCCCAATTGACACCGGGACCTCCAACCGACCCGGAGCAAGGTGCTGTTTTTCTCTGCAGCAGCTGGGAAAGAGTGTGGGCCTGCTGCTGCTGTATTCATACAGTGTCACAGCATATGTGTCTCTAGCGAGAGTCCCCTGTCACATTACGCAGTTACTTTGAGATTACAGCATAATATGCTTTCAAGCAGTTGCACGAGCCATTATTTTCAGATTTATAAAGATAAATTGAAACCCCAGTTTAGTTCATCAAGAGAGCAATTTGTTGAATCTACAACAAAGCTTCATATTTCATGTTTTGTATGTAAAATCTTAACGTGAGATTTAATCAGTAACTACAGCTGTTATATAAATGTTGTTGAGCATAAACACTGTAAATGACAGCAAATTGTGTTTGTAGTAAAGGAAGCAGTTCTGTCATTTTATTTTTGTGCCTTTATTTTGAAGAGCACTGCTCTTCTTCTCCGTATACTTCCTGTTGTTGCTGCCGCTAGACTTCCCGCTCACGATTTGTCGTAAATGACCTGCTCTCGTTGTTTCTGTTGGTAAGACATGCAAACAAATTATTTACTTGTTATATTATGTGTAGAAATTTATGAAAGGAATTTTTTATTGTGGTTCGCTTCATGTTTTGTGTTGTTTGCATGTCACGTTAAGGAATGTCAGTGCGACGTGTAGGTGGAGATAGGCTGCTAGCAGGCTGAACATAAACTTAGCGCCCTTGGAAGCAGAAGGAGGTATGGAAAGATTAATGGTGTTCATTGTTAAACAAGTTGTTCATTTCGTTTAAAATATAATTTGTGTTAAGTTTAAAAATGTAAACATGTTTCTGTACATTATGTGTGTGTAAATAATAGGTACTGTGGTATTTGTATTTCTGTTCATATAGTTTTCACGGTGTCAAAATTAGAGGAGAAGAAAAGAGGAGAGAAGTAAAGCATGCACCAGTCGAAGCTCTCTGCATTATTTGGTTATTCCAAGTGGGCCGCTACAGTGAAAACTCCCTGGCTACAACAGACCTGCCGTCCCTGTAGAGAAGCTGACGCCATTTCATCTGAGATCCAGCTACCAACCTGTTCCCAGCCACCTAACTCCGCTCGCACTCACATTCAGCACAGGCAAGATTAAAAAGGACAGCACGCTGAAGGTATAACTACAGATGCTGAAAAAAGAGACATTGGGTACCAAGGAACAAAAGGAACTATGTATGAACACATACAGCACAACTGAAGTGCCTGAAATACTAACATAATATTTTGAGGTCAAAATAATTTGTGAGCTGGCTACTAACACATAATAGCTTTGAAATTGGTGAATATTTCAAGACCAATGGCACATGTGTTTATGGAATAATAATTCATGACATGTTTGTTTATGAAAAGTTGAAGGGTGAAGTTCTTTAGCTATTAATATTTACAGCGCTCATTTATGACATTGTGGTTACTGTTTTATGACAAAATCCCTTTGAATGTCCATAATCTGTAAATGCTTGATATAAGTACAACTCTGTGGTAAAAGATAACTGCAGCTTATAAGTGTGAATTCAGGCATAGGACAATCAAAAGACACGCCAGACTTAAAGCAGTTACACAAACAAACAAGATGTCACCCCCAACAGAGGAAACAGACAATCCCACAGACACGCCACTCAGGTCTAGCTCACGTGAAAGAAAGCTAACAGAGAAAGGCCAAGAGATGCATGACCAAGACATCAAAAAACGTGAAAAAACATTTAACAAAGCCTATAACTCTTGGAAGCTAGTAGCAAGGGAGACAAGGACAAAATTAAAAACCTTCTGCTCATTAGAAGACCTCAATAAATTACATGAAGATATTCAAGCAAAGTACGATGCTGTAAAACTACAGTATGAACCTATTCTACGTAACAGTAACACCACACCAGAGATCGTCAAAAAAATGGATGCCTGTGGTGTACTGACCATGGAAATTCGTGACCTCATAAGCAACCGTATAGAGACTATTAATGAAGATTATAATGATCAACTTGAAAAGGAAAGAGTAAGAGAAACATTAAACAAAAATGAATATGGGTCTGTCTTTGGCCTAACTAAAACTGAAACTGTAAGTTCATTCGAGTCATTAGAGAAATCGAGCAAACACTCTGGCTCAGCTAGTACCCACGGCAGTAGAGTAGATGCAGAAGCAGAGCTTGCTGCTAAGCTGGAGCAATCAAAGGCCATGGAAGAAATTCAAGCACAGCAAGCACATCTTCACAAGTTAGAAAGTGAATGGAAACTTAAAGAGGCAAAAATGTTGTCAGAAATGAAGCAAAGAGAGGTGGAAATGCAACAACAGTTGGAACAAGAGAGAGCAAAACTGCAACAACTACAAGCAGAAAAGGAAGTTGCTATCGCAGCAGCTCGTGTGAGAGCATATGACAGTTTTGAAGGTTTTGAGAACCACAATGAAGAAATCAACTACAAAACTAGCTCTGCGTGTTATAAAATAAAAACTGAGCCTCAACTGAATCCAGACGCTGCTTCATTCCAACCTCACCAGGCAGCTCCTGAAATGACAATGACCCAGCAGTCTGTCAGTCTAGCTCAAGCAATCGCCAGCTCATTAAGTATGAATCGCTTGCCAGTCCCTGAACCCACCACCTTTAGTGGTGATCCTTTAAGGTTTACTGATTGGAAGATGTCATTCATGACTTTGATTGACAGAAAACCACTCTCAGCGAGTGAGAAGATGTTTTATCTCAAAAATTATCTTGCTGGAGAGGCGCGCAAAGCTGTAGAAGGTTTCTTTTATCGAGATTCAGAGAATGCATACAATGGAGCTTGGAAAGTTTTACAGGACAGATATGGTAACCCATTCACCATACAGAGAGCTTTCCGTGATAAGCTCATGAAATGGCCAAAGATCAGCACAAACGACCCGCTAGCACTACGAGAGTTCGCCGACTTTCTCCAAAGCTGTACTGAAGCAATCCCATACGTCAAAGGACTGACTATTCTTAATGACTGTGAGGAAAACCACAAGTTGCTCAAAAAACTGCCAGAATGGATTGTCCGAAAGTGGAGTCGAATTGTTGTGGACGAACTTGACACATCTGGCAACTATCCAGATCTTGCATGCTTCACAGGGTTCCTGAGCAAAGAAGCACGGATAGCTTGTAACCCTATTGCTTCTCCACTGTTGATAAATTTCAAACCTGTAGATGATAGAATCTCAAAGAGAGCCAAAGCCTTCAACACAAACACACAACCAAAGAGTTTCGCTCAGGAGAAACAAGAAACAAACAGCAGTAAACCAAAATCACCTTGTTCTGTCTGTAAAGGTGAAGCTCATGGCATCACAAAGTGTCCCACTTTCACAACAAAGAGTGTTGAAGATAAAAGGGCATTCATCCATGAAAATCGACTCTGCTTTGGATGCTTGAGAAAGGGTCATATGATCAAGGACTGCAAGAGGCGACACACGTGCAATATATGCAGCCGTCGTCACCCAACCTGCTTGCATGAAGACAGGAAGCAAAGACCTGTAGAAGCAATAACAAATAGCTCCACTTCCACAGAAGAACGTGCAAGTCAGGAAACACATAAGGTCGTGTCCCATACATCAACACAACACGCTTCTGCTACCTCAAATATCGTCCCAGTCTTTGTGTCCTCAGTACAAGAACCACACAGAGAAATACTTACATACGCGATACTGGACACACAGAGTGACTCAACATTTGTCTTGGAAGATGTACTTGACAAACTGAATGTGAATGTCCAGCCAGTAAAGCTGAAACTTAGTACTATGACAGCCATTGACACAATCATATCAAGCAAGAGTGCTCATGGTCTACAGGTTCGAGGTCTCCACTCGGAGAACTGCATTCAACTACAGCAGGCCTACAGTCGTGACTTCATCCCGGTGGACAAGTCTTACATTCCAACGAAGGAAACAGCATTACTGTGGCCTCATCTCAGAAACTTGGCAGATAAGTTACCACCCCTCCAAGACTGTGATGTAGGGCTCCTAATAGGTTACGACTGTCCAGCAGCACTGGCTCCTCTTGAAGTCATCCTAGGTGACAGAAACCAACCGTTCGCACAGAGATCAGAACTAGGATGGAGTATAATAGGCTCATCGAACCCCCACCTAGACAGACAAGGAAGTCAAAGCTTTGTGCATCGGCTAACAGTAAAAGAACTGCCAGTTCCATCGACGACAGATGTTCTAAAGGCCCTGGAATCAGACTTCATTGAGAGAACTCATGAGGATAAACATGTGTCCCAAGATGATGTTCATTTCATACAGTTCCTCAGTAACCACATCACACAGAAGGAGGACAGGCATTATGAAATGCCTCTCCCTTTCAAAGGCAACAGCCCGCCCAACCTACCAAACAACAAGAGGCTAGCCACAGTTCGCCTACAGTGTCTTAAGAAAAAATTAAAGGCCAACAAACGATACTATGATCAATACAAAACATTCATGGAAGAAACAATTAACAACGGTGATGCAGAGCCTGCCCCTACAACATCTGAGAGAGAGACAGAGTGGTACCTTCCACATCATGGCATCTACCACCCCAGAAAACCGGATAAGTTGAGAGTCGTTTTTGACTGTTCAGCCAAATTCCATGGTGTTTCTCTAAATGACACTCTGCTAACTGGGCCTGATCTAATCAATCCTCTAGTAGGAGTACTTTGCAGATTCAGGAAGGAAGCCGTAGCCATTATTTGTGATATTGAAAGAATGTTTCATCAGTTCTCTGTCACTCCTGAATCCAGGAATTATTTGAAGTTCCTCTGGTGGGAAGGCGGAGATTTGGAGAAGGAACCACAGGAGTACAGGATGGCGGTGCATCTCTTTGGAGCCGCTTCATCTCCTGGATGTGCCAATTTTGGCTTAAAGCATCTAGCACAACAACACAAAGCTAGCTATCCTCTAGCATCAACATTTGTGGAGAAAAACTTTTATGTTGATGACGGGCTAGTCAGCGTCCCATCAGTTGATGAAGCCAAACAACTGATCTCTGAGTCGCAAGAGTTGTGCCAACGAGGAGGCCTGCGCCTTCACAAATTCAACTCGAATGAAGAAGCAGCGCTCTCTTGCTTAGACCCTTCTGAAAGAGCAGCAAACATCGAGCCTCTAGGTTTTGATCCAACGCCATCAGAACGTGCTCTCGGCATTCAGTGGTCAATAAAGGATGACACTTTCAGCTTTAACATCACTTTGAAAGATCAGCCTTCAACTCGTCGTGGTTGTCTGTCTGTCATCGCCTCTCTCTACGATCCACTCGGATTCATCGCTCCATTCAGCCTAAGTGGAAAACGCATCCTTCAAGAGCTTTGTCACAGAGGTATCGGATGGGATGACCCACTCCCAGAAGATATGAAGCCACGGTGGGAGGAATGGATAAATGGTCTTCTCAAGTTGAAAGAGGTCTCAATTCAGAGATGTTACCACCCACATGACTTTCATGACATTGTCAGAGTAGAGTTACACCATTTTTCAGATGCCAGCTGTGTGGGATATGGTGCATGTTCTTACCTCAGGTACAAAAATGACAAGGACGAAGTCCATTGCAGTCTCGTGATGGCGAAAGCAAGGGTCGCACCCTCAAAGGTCACAAGTATTCCAAGGCTAGAACTCGCAGCAGCAGTAGTTTCTGCAAAGCTCAGTGTCATGTTAAAATGTGAACTTGACATGAAAATTGATCAAGAATTTTTCTGGACTGATTCACAAGTCGTACTTGGGTACATCAACAATGATGCTCGTAGGTTCCACATATTTGTTGCAAACCGTGTTCAACTGATTAGAAACAATAGTAATCCCAATCAATGGTATTATGTGGATACCTCAGAAAACCCAGCCGACCACGCATCCCGAGGTCTTCGCGCTTCAGACATTCACTCAACGAACTGGCTGCGAGGACCAAAGTTTCTCTGGGAGCGTGAATTACATCTAACGCCCAGAACTCCAACAGACTTACTCGTCGGTGATCCTGAAGTCAAAACAATTCAGGTACTTGCAACCGAAACCAATAACTGCAATGACATCCTCAGGCGTCTGAGTCAGTTTTCTTCATGGACAACACTTGTAAAGGTGGTTGCAAGAATCAAGAGACTGATGTCTAAACAAAAACAACATAGTGAACATGTAACTGTCGAGGAGCGTGAGAAGGCTGCTGAGACAGTAATTAAGATCGTACAGCAGCAAGCCTTCCCCCATGAAATTAAAATGCTTCAAAGTGGAAAAGACCTTCCAAACTCAAGCTCTCTCTTCAGTCTTGATCCCTTCTGGTCTGAAGGACTTCTCTGTGTTGGTGGGAGATTAAAACAGTCATCTCTCTGTCACAAAGTCAAGCATCCAGTCATCTTACCAAACAACAGTCATATTACTAAGCTGATTGTGTCCCACTACCACGCTAAGACATGCCATCAGGGTCGAACCCAGACACAAATGGAGCTTAGGACCAATGGATTCTGGGTCATTGGTGGGAGCAAGCTGGTTGCTAAGCTAATACACACCTGTGTGCTTTGCAGGAAACTTCGACGGCCAATAGAGAACCAGCGAATGGCTGAACTACCTAAAGAACGTCTTGAAGCCTCAGCACCTTTCACGTATAGCGGCATGGACTGTTTTGGCCCGTTCATTGTAAAGAAAGCCCGCAAAGAATACAAAAGATATGGACTAATTTTCACATGTCTGTACTCTAGAGCCGTCCATATTGAGATGCTCGAAGATTTGTCGACAGACTCATTCATCAATGCATTGAGATGCTTCATCAGCCTCAGAGGAGCTGTCCGACAACTACATTGCGACCAAGGTTCTAACTTCATTGGCGCCAGAAATGAGTTTAAGGAAGCATTTAAACAATGTGACGCCAAACTACTGGAAATCTTCTTGACTGAAAGGCAATGCGAATTTGTCTTCAACGCCCCTTCTGCCAGCCACGCAGGCGGTGTCTGGGAGCGGCAAATCAGAACCGTTAGAAACGTGTTAAACGCCACCTTTGCACAGTGCCCGGGTCGACTTGATGACGCCTCTCTCAGAACATTGTTTTATGAGGCCATGGCTATCGTTAACAGCCGCCCATTAACAGTAGATGGAATCAATGATCCACAAGCGCTGGAACCTTTAACACCGAATCATCTCATCATGATGAAATCTAAAGTTGCTCTTCCTCCTCCTGGAGTATTTGTCAAGGAGGATTTGTATGCTACAAAGAGATGGAGGAGAGTTCAGTATCTCATTGAACAATTCTGGGGTCGCTGGAAAAAGGAGTATCTACTCAACATATCCACAAGAAAAAAATGGCACTTACCTCAGCGCAACCTCAGAGTCAATGATATTGTCATCATTAAAGACGACAACCTCCCAAGAAATCATTGGCAACTTGGACGAGTGGTGGAGACTGTTCAAGACAGCGATGGCTTAGTCCGTCGAGTTAAAGTGCAAGTAGGAGAGCGAAAGCCTCAAAGAAAACAAGATCCCCCATCCAAACCTTCAGTTATTGAGAGACCAATCCAAAAATTAGTGCTTCTCCTTGAAAATTGAGTGGAACAGACAGAGTGACAACTGTTTGTGTACACATTGCTTCATTGTATGATGTTGTACAGTTCAATTGCATACCTCTGATAGTTCAACATAAAGTTATTCATTTATTAGAGTCAAGAAATCCTACACAATTCATTTCCTCTTTGTGTACTTGTTCATTCATTGTAGTAGGATTTGGTGGGAGTGTAAATGACAGCAAATTGTGTTTGTAGTAAAGGAAGCAGTTCTGTCATTTTATTTTTGTGCCTTTATTTTGAAGAGCACTGCTCTTCTTCTCCGTATACTTCCTGTTGTTGCTGCCGCTAGACTTCCCGCTCACGATTTGTCGTAAATGACCTGCTCTCGTTGTTTCTGTTGGTAAGACATGCAAACAAATTATTTACTTGTTATATTATGTGTAGAAATTTATGAAAGGAATTTTTTATTGTGGTTCGCTTCATGTTTTGTGTTGTTTGCATGTCACGTTAAGGAATGTCAGTGCGACGTGTAGGTGGAGATAGGCTGCTAGCAGGCTGAACATAAACTTAGCGCCCTTGGAAGCAGAAGGAGGTATGGAAAGATTAATGGTGTTCATTGTTAAACAAGTTGTTCATTTCGTTTAAAATATAATTTGTGTTAAGTTTAAAAATGTAAACATGTTTCTGTACATTATGTGTGTGTAAATAATAGGTACTGTGGTATTTGTATTTCTGTTCATATAGTTTTCACGGTGTCAAAATTAGAGGAGAAGAAAAGAGGAGAGAAGTAAAGCATGCACCAGTCGAAGCTCTCTGCATTATTTGGTTATTCCAAGTGGGCCGCTACAAACACAAAGTGACATAAAATGGAAATATAAAAATACTAATGCAGTATCCTTTGTGATCCTTCCTGAGTTTGCTTAACCTTTAGATTCAAATGTTGCAGCACAAATGTTGAAATTAAACACCAGACATTTCCTCCACCACCACAGGTTTGGTCCCCGTCAGATCAGAGTGGAGTCCGCCATGCTGAGGGCTTACAACAGTGGCACCAGAGCAGCACCTTATGAGTCCCTTATGGTGGCTGATATTGGGGACGTCAATGTGAATGTGTATGACCTGAAGGACACCTGCAAACGCATCACGGAGGCCTACAGGAAGATCCTGGCTACAGGCTGCATCCCTCTGACTATGGGTGAGAGTGACTAGATAAAAAAGAGGGACTCCACTTACACAGATAAGTAAATGTTTTGTAAGAGTAAAAGAAAGCTCTGTTGAGTCTGGTCTGTATAATTATTACCCAGATAAACAGCCTCATAAGCTGTGATTGAACAAGTGCGTGTTCGATCAAAGGTCAGATGTTAAGGAAGTTTTGGTGTCTGCAGGTGGTGATCACACAATTGCATATCCAATCCTGCAAGCTGTTGCTGAGAAGTAAGTATGTAGGTTATGTGTTACTGCCTGGGGGCTGCATGTGTGCTGCATCTATATTATCAGCAGTTTAAAGTACAAGGACTAGACAACTAACAAATGTTTTTTCAACAAATACAGTCGGAAATATGATTTAAAAAAGGAGAAAAGCAGAAAAGATTAACAAACCAATTATTTAAACTTTAAATCAGATATTCAATGTTTCTACTCCAAGATGAACAGCATGACTTTTGCACGTAGATACATGCCTACACATGACAAGAAACCCGTGCAAAAACTTCATGCACTGCGTCCTCATGCCTCACTCCGTCTGTTCTCTGATACTGCATCAGGTATGGCCCAGTGGGTCTGGTCCATGTGGATGCTCATGCTGACACCAGTGATGTGGTCCTTGGGGAGAAGATTGGACACGGGACTCCATTCAGACGTTGTGTGGAGGAAGGGCTGTTGGACTGTAAGAGAGTGGTCCAGATCGGCCTGCGGGGATCAGGCTACTCTGCAGATTCATATGAATGGAGTCGTGCCCAGGTACTCTGCTAGAACATTGTAGGTCTTGTGTATACAACAGTCAAATGTCAACATTCTGGTTTACTGCGGAGCCATAGTTTAGTTAACAGTCTAGAGAAAATGTTACGAGTTGAGCACCAACTTGCTTCTAGTTGAGTCACTTCTTTTCTTCTACCTGAACCAGTCAGCCCTGGCCCGGCTGGCCTGTCACGCTCTTTTCCGATAGTGATTCACTGTACTATCTAGACTGCCCTGAAGAAGCAGCACTGCTCAGATACTGTATTCTAATCTCTTGTATTGTCAGTGCAGTACTGGCTGAAGCTCTTGTGAAACAACCATGAGCTACAGGAAGATGCTGAGTTTTAAGGCTACAGCTGATTGCAGCTGAGCATAAGTTGTAGATGCCAAAAATAAGCACTTGTTCAAACAATCATTGAGCCAGCCAATAATAGATACTGTAAGGTCATTTTGTGCTGTTGGCTGGTTTCTATGTTGTCCCTTCAAGCAAAAGAGAATGACGGTATTTTAACAAGCATTCATTACTTGTATATTGTGCAGGGTTTCCGAGTTGTCCAAGTGGAAGAGTGTTGGTTCAAATCTCTTGCACCTCTGATGGCTGAGGTCAGGGCTCAGATGGGAAGCGGTCCAGTATACCTCAGTTTTGACATCGATGCTCTTGACCCGGGCTTTGCTCCTGGAACCGGCACACCAGAGATAGCAGGACTTACTCCCATCCAGGTAAACATGATGCAACAGACTTTAATCTGTCTGAACTATCGTCTGATTTTTTTTAAAAAGATCTTGTGACACTATTTTGTCTTGTTGCTCATTATATTATGAATTTACTTTAACACTTCCACATGTATAATTTAAAAGTGCATGCATGCAGGAGGAAAATGTCAGCAGAGAAATTAGAGTGGTTGTTATTGATTCTATTAAAATAAGCAGTTTGTCAAAATGACGTATGTTCTTTTTAAACTGTAACTGAATCAGCTGTACTCATTTGAACAGTGTGAATTTTGCTATATTTTCATTATCTTGACTTGATTTAGGGAGTTGAGATTATCCGGGGCTGTCGTGGTCTGAATCTTGTCGGATGTGATCTAGTGGAGGTATCTCCACCCTATGACACCACAGGTATTTTACACATTTAATTTCTCATCAAAATACATTGTTTATATATTTTTGTACCCTCTATTTATACTTTTTTCCACTTAACAGGGAACACTGCACTGACTGGTGCCAACCTTCTGTTTGAAATGTTGTGTGTCCTCCCAAAAATGAAATACTACTGATCAGAGTAAACCACACAGAACAGTACAGGTAGTTTGTTTACAGTCAGTACCACATTACCTGAATACAACATGACCATGTTGTTCTGCTGACTAAGCCTTTAAATAAGCCAAATTCTGCAACAATTACAACTTTATGTTTTCATCAAAGCAATTAATCAAAACCATCAAGGAGATAAATACAATATTGAGACTAAGTCAAACATCTGACAGCACCAGATGTTAATTACACTAACTTGTAAATGAAATTCAGAACTACAGCATCTTGATAAATCAGTGGAATATATTCACCTTATCTTTCAATCTACTTTAAAATACAGGATAAGATAACAAAGCAATGTGATTATATTGTTATATATTATATTGGTATCGGTGACATTTGTACAGTTTATGTTAATAAATCAAGCAAGCACACACTAAGTTTGACTTTAATGTGTTTGTCATGTCACTTAACTCACTTAACATCACTTGCACAGTACGTTGATGACTAGGAGTTTAATTTTGAATAAACTCATAAGATTTTGCACCTGCATTTTTGTTTTGTCAGGGCATCTTAAGAAGAAGATGGTCGGTTTGAGTAATATAGGTTAGCATAGCCACTTCATTACATTATTATTCATTGTTACAATTCCTTTGCAAAACACTTGTAAACTCCCTTTTCTGTGTTTTTTAACCTTAATCTGTCTTACACCTCCTCTCAGGCTGTATGAGTCCATCCTATCAGCAGCACTGAGAGGACCACCACTCCAACCTGTGTCACATATTTAACCCTGCTGTGACAGAACCAGAACTAATGGTGGCCAGATTACTAACACCGCAATAGACATAATAGTATCATTATCATATTCCTGGTAAACCTCAAGCCGACAGTCACTTAAGCCCCATAATAATAGTTATATTTATTAAAACGCCTGGTCTTTTTTGTCTATTTTTGTCAATAATTGTGTCAAAAAAATGGCCTATGTGTAAATAATTTACACCCTTTTTCCAGGAGAAGTAGAACTTTCAAAATCTGTCAAGTATTTACCATTCTTATGTAATTAAATACCTAAAACTGTGTGTTATAAGAAGAAAAGGACAAAAACGGAATTGAATTTTCTTCAACTTTCTTTTTATAAATTTCTTGAAAAGTGCAGATTGAACAATTCTGAGATTGCAAAAATCTAAAATTGCACGAAGTACAGTGATTTGAAATACACATGCGCCGCGGTGTCACCGGTGATCCCCGTGGTGTTAAAAGGGTTAGAGGTTCCTCAGCTTGTTGGCTACTGCTTAAACATGAAGACTTAGAAGAGTCTGTTCGATTTTCAGCGTGTACATAATGTTAAATATATGTGTGTGAGAGCGTAATGTTTCGAGCTAACCGCGTGCCAGCAGCGCACATTAAAAATAATCAAACATACCCTGTGTTTTCTCCCCACGCGCCCTGCAATGGACCAATCACAGCAAACGGCGACGTAAACAAGGAAACGGTCAAATCAACCGCGCACAAGTACGAGAAATGGAGAGAAAACTTCATGTATTTCTACACAAACAAGGTGTCATTTCACTTTCTCAAACGAGTGGCTTCCTTTCTCGCATTTTAGGACACAACCTCTCAGTGTAACGTAACCAGTGAGTTAAAACTTTTATGACAGTTTCTCCGTCGACCGCACTCAGCTTGAATTGAATAGAGGAAAGAAAATCTCGGGAGGGTTATTGGACCCAACAAAACCTAATTTTCAACCACGACACGACGGCTGACTTAAAGGTGAGATGCTTGTTTAGTTCACAACATTAAAGTTCAGGTTAATTTTCTCCCTTGTGTGAGATAATTTGAGCAACTCAATCATGTAATGTGACGTCTGCTCCTTCGCACCTGTTCCAGTGTCTCCAATCAGTATCATGGTGTGTTAACGAGCATGACCAGAGTGTTTGCATTAAGTCTATGGTTTGTCCCTGTATGTATGTGTACGTGTGTGTGTGTGTGTGTATGCAAAGAAACTTGACTAAAACTGCATAATATACACTTTTATAATTTAACAAAATCACCAAAAGGAGGTCTCACGTGTGAAAACATGTCCCTCAAGTCCACTAGCATTAGAAAAGCAAAAAATAAAAATTTAAGGAAGCCTTTTAAATGTGTATATGACACAGAATCACATTAAAACCTTGCAGATTTTTTCAGTAATTTGGCCTGTATCAGACAATAGCAAATGACACATGCTTACAATATTTTGTTGTAAAAGTAGTATTGTACATCTTTTTTTATTCAAACAACAATCCCAAACAAAGGGGAGACCTTTGACTCATGCCCCCAGTAGTCTGACTTAAGACGCACTGTGTGTTCTTGTATCTACATGTGCTCTTTGTTTCTGTAATACCCTCCAATCAATGCTGATTTTGTGCTTGTATATACTGTTTGTCTATTTAGACAACTAGTACCATTGCTTGTTTCGTAACAGTTATTCATTTAATTTACATGTTGGTAAGTCGGGATTCCTCTTAGTTTCTTGATGTTTAACACACAATGATGCTTTTGTTACAGCACCTGAGAAGGAGCAAGTCCATAAGGCAGAGCCAGATGGAAGAATATTCAGGTAGGCACTGTTTTATAGTACATGGACTTTACAAGACAAAAGCTGCAGTCAAAATGCCAGTTCTGTTTTGCAGTATGAGCACCCAGTGTTGGTATCTTAATTCTGCATTATCTAATATACAATTATGATTTATTTCATTGAGTTTGATTTTTTTTATTTTTTGTTAGCTAAGTCTGATTCTGTGTGTTTTTTTCTGATTTTTTTTTTTTTACTATATCATAGCAATAAAATGGATAATAGCATATGTGGAACAGTGTCCTCACCATAAACAACATAGCAAACTGGACTTAAGATCAAAAGCACTTTTATTGTGGAAGTCAAGATAAACCTGAAACAAAGATGAATAATTTCTTTTGATTATTTCTTCTGATGCTGTGCCTGAAAATCTCCTAAATAGTTAAACCACATCTAAGACTTTGAGCTCATGTTTGTTAAGCAAACAGTTATCTCCACATTTTCAGAAAATCAAACATGAACTACCAGCTTTACCTGAGAAGGATTATTCTCGGTAATCCACACTGATTGGAATAAAGAGCACAATAAAAGTTGTTGCATGCTTTAGTAGTTTACCAGATAAAAAGGGGCTTGGAAAACATTTTTCATGGGAATTGTGTATTGAACACTGGAGATGTGCAGTGAAACACATGGACCTATACCAGGCAGGGATGGTCTAATAAAATAAATTATATTGCTTTTGGGGGCTTGATCTGATATCTGAGTGAGATCTGACTATTCTTTTCTTGACTTGTGTTTAGAAAGTATCCCAGCTTTGTGGAAGTGCAATACTTTATTGCTGCTACTACTGTATTGCTTGGATGTCTCTTTGAAATGTGCTCCCTCCTGACATGCTTAAGTTCAGATCCAAATGAGTAGTAAGACCTGATGTATGCTCAAATTTATGTTTGTAGGTGAGTCACAGTCACTTCCCTGATGCCATTTATGGTGTGGACAAACATCATGTACCTCAACTAACTCACCCAGGCCTGTGAAAGACAAAGCTAACTATCACTGAACTTTTGAATTAAATTATACATGTTGTTCTGAAGATGAAAGAGGCACACGCTCTGGTGAGGGTGGTGCAGCAGATGACCAGACAGATGCCATTCTGATGTCATCTTGCAGCAACTGTTTGAGCATGTCTGAACGCCAGGGCCATGCTGTGTACCCTGAGTGACGGTCTGGTGTTCTACTCACCTTTCCCTGTTTGAATGTGTGTGTGGATTGCATTCATGCATCTGTGTTTTATTTTGGTCAATGACAGCACTGTCTTTCAGATGCAGGTCAGAGCTGTAGATAATCTTGACTTGCTGTGTATGTCTCCCTAATGCTTACAGAGGCTACGTGTCTTAGAGAGACACCCAGCCAGGCTTCTGGTACATCACTGGACCTATACTCTTAAGGAAAGAGTATAGTAGTAGCAAAGATCAGCTTTACAATACTTTCAGGAAGTCTGTTTCAACACTATAGCTCATGAGTTTCCTGGGAGTATGTCTCAGCAGTTTTGCAAGATATACAATTTAACTTAATCATCATGTTTTTGTGTTTTTTTATAGTTGGCAACTTTTCTAAATGACCTTTGTAAGGATATGAATCCTCTTGGAAAGAGTTTTTTATAGCCACAGTGTCTTAGTACACATAGTATATGTCTGTTTTTAAGAGTAGATAATCAACATAATGTTTAGTGTTCTCTTCAATGTGGTTTTAACAAACGTATCCTTTTCTGACGCTAATTTCAAGTCTCATTAATATATTAACGTTGTTAACAAAATGGTATTTTGTTATTTGGTGAAAATGAGGGTGGAGGCAAGGAAAGACATGACCCACATATAAGGGTTAATAAAAAGAAAGGGGGAAAGCCCCTTTGTGTTCTCATCCAGTGTAACTGTGTATCTGGCTCCCACCGAGAGCAGAAACATTTCATATTTCTTGGCTGATCTGTTGGTCATTGTCACAGCTGTTGCTCCAGCTGCATAGTGCAGCTCCATTTGGCAACATACACTGTGCTACAGTTACTCTAATGTGATACGCAGAACTGGCCTGTGCAAGGGTGAGTCATTTGACATCTTCACCACCATACCCCACCATAAAGTCGTCTCTCAGTGGAGACATAAAGGCATTGCATAAGCCTGAAGCTACTGTAACTTTTGGATTTGCTTTTACAGTTTATTCAGCTCTTTACCTCAGCATAAATCTTAGTTTACAAACTGTATTAGTTCTCTCTGTAAGCCAGAAGAAAATTAGGCTTGTAGCTTTTATATTATGTTACCTTGCTCTTAACATTAATTTAGTTTCTTTAGACGTGATATATTTAAAACATGCAAGTTAAGCAGTAGTGTACTTATCTAGACTCTAAAGTCCAAACAAAAATAGATGGTGTTTCTGAGTCACAGAGGATTTGGTCCTTGTTGGCACTGCACGAGTCAAGGATACCAAAGCATCCTTAACAGTTTGTTGAAGGGTACATTGGTTTCTGGACCTATAATAATGGTTTGAGACAGTTTTTACTAAACATGTTCTACACGGTTTTTCCAGTACTTTTCTGCTGACGGGAGGCAAGGGAGGAGTCCCTAAATCACACCACTGTGGTCAGTGAGATGCTTCTAGTATGCATTCACAGTCAAAGAACAGAAATGATCTTTCTCTTGTATTCAAGACGACGCTGAAGAGCACAGGAGCATGTCTCTACTCAGGGCCCTGTGTTAAAAGTGAGCTGTAACATATAGTTTGGTCTTAAATGTCTTGTCAACGCATCTCTCAGTTACCAGATTTAATGATTTCCTGAAATACAGTTGGAGGTGTGGAATTATCCAGTAATTCACAAGAAAAACACAGAAAAATTAAAGGAAAGTTTGAGAAAATGACGTTTAAGTTTAGGTAGCAGACATACTTTTTCCTCCTGCTGTCCTTGATCATTTTGCAGCTCCTTGCAGGGGTCCCACTGCCCTACTGTGGGACCCATGATATATCCATCTATTCCAGTCCTATGGTTTCTCCTCTTTATGTCTTGGCCCAGTCTGAATTGTACATATCCTGCTCACTTATGTGTCTTATTATTCACCCACATCTAAAAATTCATAGTGCAAAAATGATGTATGTGCAGAGTTTGACACTAGAAGACATTTGTCTGCTTCTAGGGAAGGTTTGTCCATCTCACTTTAAATCTTAGTTTAACACATTTATGACTTTAATGACATCATGACTAATTTGGAAGCTGGTCTCAGTCCAATATACAACTTGCACAAGTGTGTTGTGGAAACCTGAAACTTCTGGTACACTTACACATATTTTAAAGGGCATCTTTATTCTTTGTAACATCTTTTGTAATGTAATTGGACTGTAAAAACTGCTAATCTTACGAGTGTTACATTCCCAGCATACCAACCAACTCGATAAGCCTGTTCTGTTCATCTCCCTTTTAGCCTATTTTGGTGAGCAAATGAGAACAGCTCCTCTCCATTTCTATTCAGGGTTCAGCTTTTAATTGGCAACAGCTGTTCTCTCAAATCTCTGAGTGATACCGTACGCTCTTTACACTAGTTACACGAATGGACACAAACATGCAGTCTTCCTCCACACAACTACTGACTTCAGTCCTGACAAGTACTTACCATGTATTTCTGTGTTATATTTAGGACATGTCTGTGATGGAACAGCAACACAGGACATTTAATTTTGTCCTTTGTATCCACTGCATGGAGAAGTCATTTTAATTTTTGGTGTAGTGTCTCTTCTTACTCCAGTAGAGGGCACTTAATACTCAAGGATACTGTGTTTAGCTTTAGATGTCTAGTTCAACAAGATCTCCAACAGTGGTTCCATTTTCTACCAAATTAAGACAACTTCAGTCTTTTTTAGTGATCACAAACTTTATTTAAGCACATTTCATTGCCATTAATTTACTAAGTAAAATGTTATGTGACAGGAACTAGTTTCAGGGAGCCATTAAGTACTTTGGAAAATATGTGTCCTGAGGGTATAAAAAGTACACCACAGTTGTGGAACAGGTTTATTGCCCAATCGAAGAAGAATGACAAATCTCTGAACTTAAGCTGAAGTTTTATTCTTAGAAAAAATATACAATATACAATTAAAGAAGGGCAATCTTGTAATGCTTAAAAGATTTCTATAATAAATTATGTGGGAAATGTTACTGTAGGAATATACATCTGATATACAAAGAGACAGCTAACATGACCAGAACAGCAGTTGAGTACAATTTGGTACTTTTCTTGAGTATCTCCATTTTATGCTAGTAAGTACTTTTTACTCCACTGCAGTTATCTTGCAGTTATAGTTACTGCTTACTTTGCAGATTAGGATTACAGATAAAACATTATAAAGCTGTAGTCAAAGGCATAAGTAAATTTTGAGTACATACGCTTATGATGTAACAGTTGGAAACAGGACTTGCTTGTAATGGAGTATTTTTACATCATGGTATTACTACTTTTACGCAAGAAGAGGCTCAGAATAACTGGTTACTTTGCAGGAGAAACTATTGCATAAGATTGGCATAATGTAGAATATCATGCTCTGCAGCGTACACATGCATCAGAAATTATAACGCAATAATGTAAAATATCTCAATACTTCTGCCACTACTGCAATTAGCTGAGTATTTAGTACCACAGGTGGACTTAACGTCCGTGTGCGGTGAATATAGTTGTACTACAATAGTATTTTCTCAGGGGTCGACGCATGTGAGGAGTGTGTGGTCATGTAAAGAGCTAACATGGGTCTACTAGGTGGCGTCTCCCCACAGTGGGATTAGCTGTCTTCTCTTTCAGCACTCCCTGAATTCCACTCCGCCTTTTACTTTTTCGGCTGCGCTCCCTCTCTCTCACTCACTCTCTCTGCACAGGACTTCCCAGTGACTTTGCAAGACTGCATTTAGCCCACAACCCAAAGTCCCAAGTTTCGGAGTGCAACTGGAGAAGAAGAAGCAAGTCTGGAGACCCTTCGAGTCGATATTTTGCGTCCCCTCCGCGAAAAACTAGCGCGAAAAAGGATCCGGTTTACCTGTTGATGAAGTCCCACCGGGTGTGGGACGCAGAGGAGCAGTCTGGTTTCTTCGCGGAGAATAAAAGTCCGAAAAAGGTGCAGGCAACACACCACTCCAGTGGCCAGGAGGAGTGAAGGACCTCGGTTTTTCCTTTTTCCCCAGCATTTGCAGCCTGTGCTGGGTTGGTGGAAAATGGGCACTCCGACCACTTCGATCTATGGACTTATCCTCTCGTTGATACTCACATGCCAACTGGTTTCTGTAAGTGAGCTCGAACTTTTCTCCTCACTCCTTTTTTTTCCCACTCTTCTTTCTCTCCCCACTCCCTAAAGCATGTTTCATTCACCCGCAGAACTGACCTATAAAACCATTTATCCCCCCAGAGGTCAGGTCAGAGTTACAAACCAGGACCTTTATGTCCTATTAAAGGCAGAAAAAGGCATGTGTTGTTGATGTTTCTATTTATGTGCAGTAAATAGTGCGGTCTGCTGGTGCAGGGCTGCTTACTTACAGGTGGGCTGTTGAGCAGATTCCAGCACAGTCACAGTCATATCAGCATGTACCATAAAGATGCTTTTAAAAGTAATATGACAAACTAGAACCTCCTGTTGAGTGAAGTGGGCTAAGTTTGTCCATAGAAACAAGCTATTCATAGTCTCCCTGCAGTCCTCAACTCTTAAACCTTCTCAAACTTTGTCAGGCATTGCCCACACTGCCTGTTAGTTATAACGTGTGAAGTTAACTTTATTTTAGGGCAGTGTGATCAAAATGGATGAAAATGTGCAGTTATTACCGGTATCTTTTGTGTCCATACATTTAGGTCTTTGTCTTCCTTATGAATGAATAAGACCTGTAAAACCTGGAACAAAAAGTTGGGGTTACTGTACAAAAAGGGGTGTAGGTTGTTTAAGGAAAAAAAAGGGTCTACTTATCTACAGCTACTCTCCTCCATCCAGGATCTACTTCAAGTGGGACAGTGCACCATTTTGGGAGTGTCCTAACTTGCATCCTCTGGTTTTATTCATTGAGCTTTAGCTGTTACGTAGTGTGCTCTGGGGCTGCAACTAACAGTTTCTAAAATTACTGATTAATTTTGAAATTATTCCCTAAATCATGTTGTCTATGAATTACTAATGAAAAATTATTGGGGCTCAAGATTATGTCTTCATATTATCTAAACAAAAGCCCGAACCCATGCATATTTAAAGAAATATACAAGAGAGAAAAGTGTCAAATCCTCACAACAGCAGCTGGAACCAGATAATGTTGGAGCCTTTTTGCTTGAGAAGTGACTGTAATGATTAATCAATCATCAAAATTGTTGCACAGTAATTTTCTGTTGTTTGACTGATCAATTTACCAGTTAACCGTGTGAGCTCTAATCTACGCACTGTTGGGCATTTATTCAAGTATAATTAATAATGTTTGAGTCTGAAAATAAGATGTCTTTACTTTGCTATATCTGTAGTATGAATCATATAGAGGATGACCATCGCTTTGCTGCTGAGAATAGTCGCCCGCCCCCCACCCTCTAGAAATCCCGTCTGGGCTCTCACCTTTATGCCCTCCAATAAACAGAGCTGTCATGGCTGAGATATCTGTGACTCCTCTGTGTTGATTTGATTCGAAGCAGAGCCTTTTTTGAATGATGGGACATAGTTGAGGTGGCCAGCAGACATTAATCTTTCACCTGCTGGATATAGAGTATATGAGCAGTGATATGCCTGACATTTGAAAAGCTATAGTGTTAAATTTTTTATGACTTCAGGGTATATTTAACATCCAGCGGTGACATGCAATTGAATGCTGTGCCTTGCCCGTGGATGGCATGATCTATCACTTTGTGTCAGTGCACAAAGTTGCAACAGAACTTTCATTACCTGTGTCCTCAAAGGCAACATAAGTTATATATCTTTAGTATCATCGATCCACAAGAGCTATCCAGTCCCTAGAGGGCTATTATCATCTGTTGTGTGCTGACACAAGATGGTAATAGGAGATGGCCTCTACACTTTTACCACAGCCTTGATTGACTACTAGGCCAACAATACCAACATAATTGAATTATGTGGAACCACAAGCATCTGTTTCTTGCATTATGACTTTGAACTACAGCAGGCGGACTGTCCTCTTGATTCAATTAAGCACGCGTACTGGTGTTACTACGGGCCCTCCTTTCTCCCTGCTGGAATGTCAGGGTCATGCGCATCAACTCAAACAATCAAAGTCAATAAAAACTCTGTATGGGGTAAGAGCTCCCCCATCACAAATGACTACCCATGTCCTGCTGTGAACCACCAGCAGTTCTAGTGTGAGAAATTGTCCAGGTCAAACATTTTTTAGAGCAGTAAAAAAAAAAACTACTCCCAAATCTGTTTTGAGCTCATACAAGTGAAAATGGATCGATAAGGTCAGTGCTTTGCTTCTGGTCTCACTTAATCATAAGAAAATGGAGGAGGAGACTTTGTTTGCTGGTGTGTGACATCAGATCAACCACGAGCACTACTGCTGACAATTTTTGGCACGGAGATTTCTCCCAGTATAGACTGTCACAAGTGTCCCTTGACTTCATTGGGGGTTGGACTGGGGTTGGGGGAAGGGCGGCCTGGATTCCTATGACTATATAGTCTGCAGAGCGTGTTTCGTTTGCGTAAATTGTTCTCTGTCTCTGCTGGGTCTAACTCATCCACCCCGTGCTAAATACTATGCAGCGATAGTTTGAACAGATAATTTTTTTAGTTTGTGCTGCGTGATGCATTGACTGGGTGAGGTGGTTGACTTCTGTTGTGCTTTGTCGTTTCACGTACGGCTACCTGGTGTTTAATTTCCATTCAGAGTCGATGAGGATTCTATGGAGTTGCAAAGCACAGCAGTGCAAACACCAACTCCACTCCACAGTTTGAACAGTAGGGAAGGTCTGCCCCCCTTCCAGACCCATTCACATAATTGCTTGAAGACTGGGTTCAGTAAACATTGCATTGTTGAGTTATAGCCCCAGGGGAGAGGCCATCTTGGCTGATGGGACAATGCTGAACTGAAGTGCCTCGCCCCCCCCCTGCTCAAGCACATTGGCACATATGGAGCACAGGCCGGCAGGGTGGCATTTGTTGACTCTGCAGTGAGGTGTGACTTGGGCCCGTATAGAGGTCAAAGAGGTGAGGACTCTGAACCTGACTGTTTCTCAGTTCAGCGGGGTTCTTGGTGATTTATTCGCAGCCAAGATTAACTCCCTCTCCAAAGTTTCCTAAACTTTTCACTTTTAACTTGTATATGTGGCTTGATATGTAATGCTTCTATGTATTTTGAGTCTTTTCACACTTGACTTAAACAAGACCAGCATTTGTTCAGCATTCTCTTAATATTTTTCTTTCTTTTTTAAAATTGTCTCTACTCTTATAATAGTTCCATTGGATACAGATGCAGAAAATATTCCCTTTTAATTTTCTTTTTCCCCCCTACAGAGAAGTGAACCCAAGGTTGGTTTCAATTCAGCCTGTGGCTTAGTATGAGTAGCAGAGGCACATTGTAAAACCACTGCAGTTTTACTTATAGTATAGCAGTAGTAATGTGTTAAGTATGCATAATTTATACTAAATGAGCTGAAATATCCCAAAAAATATTGGTCTGATCTTTTAAGAATGTGCAGTGTAGTCTCTCCCCCATGCCTGAATATAATGCCTTTTTTTAATTTGCTCTTTACAGCCAGTGCTGGTTCATATTAGAGCAAAATCAAATCAGGCATTTTGGTGAAAGAACCATATTTTCTCCTCACCTCAGAGATCAGCGTGATATGTGCGCTGTGATGCAGATTAGGAATGTAGATTACAGAGATGCATCAAAGCCTTACAGATGGATAAAATATATTTGTTTTTTTTTTTCTACGCCACCCTTGTCTGGGACACACCCTTCATAAACACACCACACTCACACACACACACACACACACAAACTAATGTCTCTGTAGCTGGGGTAGCGTTGTGCTTTCATGCCCAACGTTGCGTCCGTGTCGGACAGAAGAGCCGACTCCAAACACAGCTGCACCTCAGCTGGTACAGAAGCAGCGCTGTGCATGTGCTGACATGAGCACACATTCTCTGAGTACTGTCTGTTGTAACTAGAGTCCCACTCTTTCCATTTGCACCTCTTCACACATTTACATTTCCCCTCTCTAAGGTGCCCATCTGTGGATGGCTTTTGTTTCAAACCACAGCTTATCAGATTGACATTTATGTTTCATCCTCAGATCAGTTTGAAGCTTCTGTAATTAAATCAAAAGTTAATTAATTCAAAGTCTTATGTGGAAGAAAGTTTGAGTTTTAACGTACATGTGTAGGAGGTAATAAATTTGAAGCCATCAGACCTCTCTGATTACCATGCCATGCCGCCATGCATTCAACACTCCTCCAAACAAGAAGAGGAATAAAATGTTAATTTAATTAAATTCTGTTCAATAATGCTTGTTGAAAATTATTATATGATCAATGTGGTGTGGAAGCAATGTGGCTTAGTGATAGCAGTGGCCATCGTTTCACTAAACAGCCTGTTTTCAAGGACTGGTATTGACAAATGAATAACTTATTAAAGTGCCCCTGAGCAAGATATAAAGTCTACTTATTTCTGGATTCTGCTCTGTAGTAAACTCTGTAATCTGGCCTCTTTGCAGTGCAGCAAGTACTTAAAGGATTTCCTGTCAAGAATCATTAAAATAGCATGGTCACAGTCCACGTTGTATGATATGTAATTGTTCATATTCAGAAGTTGGAACAAAATATATTAAGAACAGAGAAACAGTTAAAGAAATGCCCATGGGCCACTTCTGTTTCAGTGGAACATACTTAAACTATATATCTCTCTTCATTCCTGTGTTATGGAGCTACAGGTGCAATAAACCCATAAGAGTTCATGGTGAGGTCATAGGATGTCCTAAGGATGCAGCACAGCCTGCAGACCATAAGCAATAAAAACAGCCAATGGTCAGAGGCTGGGCAGCAAATCACAAATGTCTGATTTTTTTGTCACTCACTCTGTTAAGTCAGAGACAGCTTTGTTTTGAAAATGGTTGATATGAAGCAAACTCCTGTGTCCATTGTAGTTGTCTTATATTTTTGTTAAACAAGTGACGAGCAGGTCTTTAACTTGATGTACTTAAATGCCAATGGTCACTCTACTCCTCAGGAAATAGTGAGCTTTAAATCTAACACACGTCACGCAGCTTGATAAGAAGAACAAAAGACTATAGTAGACTGGTACAGACTCTGACTCATTTCCCCATCTTAAACAGTCTTCTTCAGGCTTTTCACGCAGTATTACCAAGTTTTTTTTCCCAGGCTGTACTCAGGCCTACACTTATTAGAGATTCATTGAAATGCTAAGTTAACTGTATTGCACTTTGAAGGTTCTCTATAGCTGTCTGTGCCCTATTGAGTCTGCCATTGTCTTTGCTGATGTAAAGTCACTTGGGCATTCTACTTTTTGCTCATGGGAGCTGCTGCATTGTCTTGTATGGACCCTCCCAAGTTATACAGCTACTCTAATGGGGGTTGCTGCCCTTTTCACCAAAGCCGTTTTTGTGTATTGTGAGCAGAATGGTTTTTTTCCTGGGTACTTAAGTTTGCTAAAGGAATGCTATCAGTCTTTTTTTCTCCATTGTCTTTTAAAACCAGGTTTGACCCTGACATCTTGTGAAGTGTTTATAAGAAATCCCACCCTGGTGTCTTATCAGAGCAGATGGTTTCTCACTCCCTGAACACAGACTGTCAGCGCCTTGCCTCCATTTCCTTTTACTGTACAAGTCTCTACCTGTGAAACAGAAAGCCTTCCCATCTTTGCAACACGTTATTGTAACCTTAACAAGATACAAATTCACCTAAGTTGCTGTTAAACCTGTGATGTTCACAGAGGGAGGTTGGCAAGTGGAATTTTGCAGGCTTCAGGGTGTAATGACTCAGTGAAAAGTAAATACAGGGAAAACACTGACTTCCCCTTTCTGCTCACTTTTATTTAACTCAGAGGCCTGTTTGTAGGCACTCATACAAGAGTGCTGCTCTTCAGGAGCCTAATTATCCAATGACTTCACAAATTAAAGGGTTTGTTTGTTGCAAATCTGAGGACTGTAAAAACCAAAACCAGCTTTATTAAAAATCAACTCAGTTCAAAACATTTCTTGTACACAATCATTATTACTATATACAGTATAAATATTATATGATTTGGGGAAGCTAATGTTATATCTGAAGTAGCATTATATTTGCCAAACTCATCAGTAAGCCATCATCCTCATGGCCATGTTTCCTGTGAAATTAAAGGTGAAAACATGAACATACAAAACAGTTTGCAAGTTAAGCGGCCAAGCATTTATTTTAGAAGGAGTTAACAGTCTGATTAAATATGTCTCCTTCTCATACTTATAGCACTAATCTACACTGCAGTGCAACAGTGCTGTTTCTTTATTCCCACCGCTTTTTCATTGATCATCAATCAGTGTCAATTGACTTTTTCCCTTGGATCTGCAGCTTTAGCCTCAGTCTTTGAGCATGATATCATGCATGTAGCCAGCAAGTGTATAAGTGTCCATTAGAAGTCAGCCAGAGGCACTCCTACTAAAACTTTTGTGTTTTTTTGTGGTAAATCTGCCACCATTATCATTCTGAACTCATTTTAAGAGGAATGGAAAGCTTGACACTTGTAGCAACAGGATAGGAAGGGCTTAGCTAACGGTCAGCTGGTGTATAATGAGCTGTTAAAATAGCCACTGTGAAAATATGTGTCATATCACCACTGGTTTATGGAAGAGTGCAGTTCTCATGTACTGGGCCTTGGCTGTGCCCCTCGCTGAGGCTGCAGCAGAGGACCTCAGGAGAGACAGGAGGAGAACTGCACCAGTCTGGTCTGTGTTATCATGTCAGCTGTCGTCCCACAAGACATAACAACTCTTTCTCCTGTTATACACACACACACACGCACACACACACATGTACGCACCTCTTGTTCTCAGATGAATTTTCTCTGTGCAGTTTTTGCCCTCTGTCCTCTCCTCTCCTCTCCTTCCTCTTTCTACTCACTCTCGCTAGTAGCTTTTACTGTTGACCAAATATCCAAATCCTTGCAAACTGTAAACAAGTGGTAAACCAGTATTTGTATCATAGCTGTTGGAGAAAACTATTTCTACCCGCCTGACCAACTATTGGTTCAGTGGCAAGGAAGGCAATTTGGACAAGTGATTTGCTCCACGATGAGATATCTTTAGAGCTTTCTGAAAGCAAATGGGTTTGTGGTTAAAAGGTTGCCAGCAGTCTATTGTTTTGGTGCAGTGGCTTGTGATGGTCTGAAACTTTTGTCCCTTGCTGAGTCACCATCCTGTTGGGGAAATGAAACCTGGAATTATCTACAGGACAAGAGGACCCCACTTGCCCTGAAGCAAAGTTTATTCAGGCTTTCCTGTGCACAGTTCAGATGTCTTGCTCTATATATGGTGAAAGACATAAACCAGTGTATTTGTTGTTTTTCCAACCCCCCTTTTTTAAAACTTAAATCTATTTTCTCTTTGAGGTATGTTTATACTTGAAAATCCCCCAAATCTTTAGTCATATCGCAACAGTCAAGTCTTATTTAAACATCTCAGCCTGTTGTTCATGCAGTAAATACATAGAGGCATTTATCACAGATTTTATTTCTTACCCAGAGAGATTTACTTCATTTGGATTGCCTTTCAGTTGGTCACAGAATGTAGTTGCAAAGCTGTACTGAGGTTTTAACAGGTTTTTATAACTTGGCAAGTAACACACCAGAACTACAGATTAATGAATTCCCCTGGACCTAATTATGCCATAGTACAAGCTCTTGTTGTTTTTATTTTTCTCTCTCAGCTTGAATGTGATATTTGAATTTCCATCACACTGTGTTTCAGCTGAGTAAACCTGCTTGGTTGGAAATATTTTCCATCCAGGTTTGGTGCTTTTGAAGATGCATGTTCCATGCCATGAGCCAAACAGTGTTGTAATGGAAAAAAGTCTTTGATTTAAAAACATACACAGTCATTCACATACTGTATTTTTAATGAAAAATAAATAGTGCTCACTATAAATCACAGAGAGAAATCTTTAGCTGCATCAGAAGTGATGCCATAAAACATCCTAACTACTTATTGTAATAAATCAAAATATATAATGCAGTATTTGCTGTTACAATAAATTAAAAGACATACTGCAAGCATGACCTGTTGCTACTAATGCAACTTGTTAAACCTTGCCCTCCTTAGTCACTGAACAGCACAGACATAGGTTACAGTGATAATGGTGAAAGATTTACTACTTGAAATTTGTTGTAGTTAGTTGTAATTTCAGACTAGGGCAGGTTTCTCATTTCTAGCTGGTGACTAATAATTTTGTCATTTAAAATGAGTATGATAATGAAAAATGAAAGATCAGACTGTTACCCCTGTTTGGCTTTTATTAGGACGAACGTGAGTTTTTGCAAATGTAACACTATCTCAGGTAACTTTAGCTGGGTTTCCTGGAGTGTAACCTCTTAAAGCATCAAAGACGAGCTTCTAGACATTAGGGAGACACTACACAGTCGATATGCTAGTTGTTTTTAAGAGATGTAACCCATAACCCCATAAACTTATGTTGGTTAATTATGTGCTCGTGGGCCTTGGAGGTAATGTTAGGTCAGGTTACCACTATTGATATTAAGCTAGCCACATGCTAACAATTGCAGACAAATGTTGTCTGCAACATACTCCTCTGCTCTTGTGTTTATGGAAAGGCATGAAAAAGACACCACCTCCAAACTCTTTTTTTATACAGAGTATCGCTTTTACTACAGCCCCATGCACACTGCCTTGGTATGTGAAGTAATCCAAAGCTTGACAGGCCTGCTACAGTTGCTAAGCTATGATTGGACTGTTGCTACATGGGGAAACAGTCTCCCATATCACCTCACAGAACCTTTTTTTAAAAAAAAAAAAACTAGATGTGTCTTTCTGCTGATAGGGTCTTCACAACGACTTGCCACCAAGTTATCCATGTTTTTTGTTAAACAGTGTAGACACCACCACCGGACAGTCACTTCTTTGTGACATCTCACAGAGATGAAAGTCAAGGCATTGATAAGAGTGGAATGTGGATCCTGTTTGCGGTTAAGCGTTTCCCTAGATTAAAATCACTGCTTCTTGCTGGAGACATCACCATTGAGCTGCCTGATTATTTTCAAATACACTTCTCTTGAAGCTGTTCCAGATCGCCATCAGGAAGAAGCTGAGTGAAGGATTTTAGATTTTATCTTTATTCATGTAGACGATTGCCAACTAAATAGAAACACAAAAAATCCTTAACCACCACTGCTGACTAAAGTAGCTTAGCATCCATCATGTGCCCAGAGGCTTGACAGTATGCGAGACTACCCAGTACCTGGCAGGCCTGTTGAAGCTGAAGGTCGGTCTTGTAATACAGTTGGTAAGGCAAAGGGAATTTCTGTGGTTTTAGACTAAAGTGGCTGTATATAATTTTCTCTCCACCCAAACCATCTGTTGATTCCACGGAATGAGGAGTCATCTGAAAACTCAGCTTAAAGCTTTGTTTATGCACTCCTGAATGTTGCTGTTTGTTTGATCAGAGATGGCATAGAAACACCCTATAGACTGGGAAATCTACTGGAAACATACTGTTTAGAAACCAACCTAGTTCTTCACTTTGTATCTGTCACATTTCTGCCATATAACAGTGTTTAATTTCTGTGGAAGCATGACTCAGCCTGCATTCTCACTTGAGGTATACAGTTTACAGTAAGTAGCTGGTGACCACCAACAGTGCCTTTACAACACCACATCACTCAGGACTCAGGAGTTATGGGAACAGCAGCTGTTAAACGTGTCAAATTTTTTCTTAAATCAGCACACAGCTGTTGTGATATTTGATTAAATGTGACAACCAGAAGTCCATTTCAGTTTTTTCTTGATTTCTTTTTATGACCATGTGAGATATGTGTATTGGATTTGCTAATCTACATTACAGATCTCAGTTGCCCTTGATGTTCTTTCCGTAGTCATCAGAGACGGTGAAGGCTTCACTTTTCTGTTCGTCTTCATGCAAGCAGCACCTCCAGCCAAGTCAGGCAATTATTGCTTTAAAAGGGGTAATTAAATGGTTCTTCCACTGAACTGAGAGCCTGTGTGATTTATGTGGACTATGAGCACATAGAGAAGACTCTTTCAGCTGTGCCAGGATGAAGAGGCCCTGTCTTCCCACACCAGGCTCCACCTGCTGAGGCTCTATTATGACCCTGCCATGGGTACAAGGGGGTGGAGATGGGGGCACACCGGGGGCTAAAATTTGGCACAAACACCAGACTGCAGACTGCAGTCAAATTCTCTGGCACAGACATCAGTCTTGCCTGTGGGCACATGGTTAATTTCTCTCTAGTCTGTTGTTTCATCAGGGCTTTCCCCATGCAGGAGTAATGGAAAACAAGATTTGAGGGAGATAATAGTCAGTCAAGAGCAGAGTTGGTTTTTTTTTTTTGTGCCTATCTGTTTTTTAGAACAGGCTGGCCAGACAGGCGGAGATTAGGGTCTGATCAGTCCTGGGTGCTGTGGCTCTGAGGGCTAGTCGGCACTATTGCTGTAGTCCAGATGTGGAGTCTGTGCGTCTATATTCACATATTTACCCATTATAGGTCTAACCAATGTAAATATCACTGTCCTGCGGACTTGTTCTGTCCATCCTCCTTTTTCTGATGCAGTTAAATCAAAGGCCCCTTCAAAAATTTCAAAAGAGAAAAAATGTCTTTTGCACTGCACTTTTGAATGAATGAATCTACAGTGCTTTAAAATGTGTTGGAAACAGATTTTTCCACTGATCAGTGGAATGGCGAGCATGAGCCCCTGTGTCTCTATAACATTTAAAGGACACTTTAACAATGAAAAATAGGCAACTATACATAACATTTCTTAAAAATACAGGTATATATTAATTATTTATCAAATATAAACATTTATTATATTTTAATGGATCGCATGGATTTTCAGTCATGGCTCATCCTGCCTTCATTCAGCCCCCTAGGCAGAAATACTTGGAGTTGAGCTGAGGAATGAGTGTTTGCCTTAAGGGTCACTTGAAAAAATGCAAGCAAAATAAATTATTGGATTATAAGATTTTTATTTATGTAAAAATGCTGCCGTGTTATTTCTCACTGTCAGAGGCAGCAGTTTTTTCACTGTAAAGAACTGTCAGCAAGGTCAGAAGGAGTGATGTAATCTCACTGGTGAAAGCTGAGTCTTAAATTATCCTCTTTCTGTTCTTTTTTCCTTGAAAGGTCATGAACTGGCTTGTGCTGGCTTGTCCATTAGCACAGTGATAAGTCACACACAGAGCAGACTGCAGTTAGTTTCATTGCCTTCTCTCGTGTACCTAACCAGGCTCACCTCACTGATTAACCACCGGAGCTCAGTGTATTTTCACAGGGTTACACAGGACCCCTTGCCTATAATTACCTCTTATTATAGTAGGAAATGGATCCCTCACATCTGCTTTGAATTAATAGGCAGGTTAGCCCTCCTGCTTTCTTAAATTATTGCATAAACTCCTGGCAAACAGATGTCTTTGTAGGTGTGAGCACACCTTCAAATTAAGGCCTGGTGTTGAATTATGATGACAGGTGAAATTCGTCTGTCAACTGCTGAGAGGAAGATACTCTCAGATGTTGTTTATGGTCGTCAGATGTTGGCCCTTGGGTTTGTTGTGTAGTTGATACAAAGCCAAATGCATCCAAGTTTCTGTATAACTTAAATATATAATAAATATAAGGTAAATTAGTCCACATGGTCCTGATTATAATTGTAGCCCCTTTAATAGAGACCCTCCCTATGTATAGTCAGAATCATGGGAATGGGAATGCAGACCTTAATAATTAACTTTTATATACTTTGGAATGTTCCCTGATAATGTCTTACAGTATAATGAGTTGGGAATGCTTAACTCAGGTATAATCAAGAGCACCAAATAGCCTCTAATATGTGAATATTATGACATTAATGCTGAAACATACCAAGTGTGATAACAATAAAATTAATGGAATAAGGGCTCCTGTTCAACTGACCCACCTTTTTTATGTTAACTGCTGACTTTTATATCCTGCTTCTGGCTAATTGTAATGGGAGCTTTTTACAAAGCACAGGAGCAGGATCGTTAAAAAGCCTCAATTAATGGTTTGTGGTTCCAATTAGCTACCCAATGGTGGGATTATTACTCATTAGCTCAGACACAAACATACAAAAATATTATGGGTGTTTCCATTTCAGTCACTTTGAGAAAAATTGTTTAATTGCAAACTGGATTTTATTTTCTTAATTTCCAACCATTTTTCTGTTGATTAGGATAACAATTTACTCATCAGCCTAACTGTAGAGTATTTTGACACAGTGTCTGTGGTAAACTTAACGGCTGGTCACTTTAAAAATTTGTGAAATAGACTGTAATAGTGGTGACGTATAGAGATTTTTATCCAATGTCAGTCACAATTGCTCTCTATATGCCCTGTGGGCAGCACTACTGCTTCCACTAATGTTGGACTGAAGGCATAGTGGTTGCAAAATGAGATGGATATCATGAGATGGCCTGGTCTGTTACTTTGCTTATGAGCAAAGTAACAGACATGCGTCATATTTGCTGACAGTACAGTAAACTCACATTATTCATTGTGACCCAGACTGTTTTTGTCTGTTTACACTATTGTCAGTGCTGGGTTTGCATTTAGGTATTGTTCAGCTCTGAACATGCAGGCGGTGTATTTTTGGGACTATCTTGTGGAGGAAGGGTAAGTGAAGTAAAGGAAGTGTTTAATTTAGCATTAGGGATTTTATCTGGCTTTCAAAGCGTAAGATCCAGCAGGCGTGGTCATGTCTGGGGGAATTCCTTCCCCTAAGTTCATCAGGGGAAAATTGGATAGCTGTCAAGCTCGCTGAAATGCTCTTTTGTCACACTTCCTGTCCAGAGTTACATTTCTTTAAACCTGTTTAAAGAAAGTTGTCAGATCAGTTGTCAGATCTGAGTTTATACATTGCTGCCATCTGAGAGATAATTTGCTTTCTTGAAACAGTGTGTGAATCATTACAGTTTATCACATTACAATCTGCTATTCAATCTACGTGATAGACTAGTGAATGATCCCTGTAGGCAAACAGTCTAGACAGGAAGATTCCCAGTCCAGGTGAGTTAATACACTGTAGGCTAGTCTGTTGATATACTTGGTGACAGACTATACAGAAAGTCATAGCTCTGAAGCATGACTCATACTGAAATGTTTTATCGCAAGTTAAACAGGATAAATACTGATGAGATAGTGAAAACGATTAAAAGCAATAACAGGGCACTATGTTCATTCAGTCATATAGGGATATAGGAGTATAAATACCTGTGGCTTTGCTGATATATTTGAATATTTTAGCAAGTGTTACTTGTGTATGGTAAGATAGTGTGTTAGAGGTCAGACCTTTAAAACTATAAATGATGCAGGAAAAGTCAAAGACGTCTCAAGTGGCTCTTGTGAAGTCCTTTGTTGACCTTGGACAAAAGTAATGACGGGACTACTGTTTATCTCCCATCCAACAGCTTTTTCCCCCGACCCTCATTCATAACCATATCTTCATCCTGCACTCGCTCAGTTTGCTTATCCAAAGTCTGCTCTGAGACTGACTTAGGTTTTGGCTGGCCTGGATTTCTATACTTGTTTCTAAAGTTGGAGACATTGCAGCAGTATAACAAACTTCTTGTACAAGTGTTCAACTGTTAAAACAACAGCTGCCAAAACTTATTAAAAGTTTCAGCCAAGTGAGTTTCCTCATAAATTCTTCCCATTAACAAGGGAATGACTGCCTCTGTCCTACCAAACTAGGATGAAATTCAGAAGGCACATTTATGTGCTTATAAAGATCTAGAAATTGTAAAATACAGAAAAGATGAAAATGAAATATGAGCCTAATGGAATGGCCAGTGGTTACCCCAAGTAATACAGGTAAACTAATCCTATTTATAGGGTTTCTCTGACCGGCGGAAACAAAAGCGCTTTACACCTGGAGAAATCCAACCTTTACAACACTCGGATTCCCAAGATCCTTCTCCTTGAGCCAGCCTCCAGAACATAATCCGGTTCTTTGCAAGTGTCCTGCCCCTTGATCCTTTGTCAAGGAGTGACAGAGAGAGTTTGAATCAAGGGTTTAAAACTGTGAACGGAGAAGATGAGAGCCAATCACAATGAAGGCATTTTATGCTGACAAAGTGGGTACCTGATCCCTTCTCACATGCCAAACCCAATAACTGGCCTCAGGAATGTTCACATTTCTGTGCCTTAGGGTATCGTTAAAGAAGTAAAGCTCGCTGGCTTTTTGGAGGATGGTTAAGATTTGCCTTGATCCTTGGATTGGAGGAAATAAATGACTTCCTTCACTAAACATAGAAGCAAACCTGCAGGAAAGTCCCTTGTTAGGCTGAAGCTTAAGGTCACGTCACTGCTAACCAGAGTGTGGGTGGATTTGCTTCAAAACATTCTTGTCCATTTTTGGTCATTAAAAAAATAGGTGCTGTATAAACAAAATGGCTAAATCACTCTATTCCAGAAAATAGAGAAGCAAAGTTTAATGAAGAATAAACAGAGACACTGTGATCTGTGTGCTGCATCTTCTAACTAAAATCCCATTCTCATAGGCTCTGTGGGGCATGTTTGTAATTGTGAGGAGGGTACCAATTTGATCTTGAGTCAATTTTCGTGTGCTGTGCAGATGTGGGTGTGCTGGTATACTGAGCAGCAGTTGGCTGTGCCTGCTACCACTCAGAGCGTTTTCTGAAACATGGCTTTCTTCAGTGTTTATTGGTTCTTGTCCAGGCCTAACCTCAAATGGGGAGGCGAGGGGACTGCCAACCACAGCAGCAGACAGCCTACTGTACTGAACCTCTCTGACGGAGGATCTGGAAAAAGCATGTATAGAGTTTTACATTGCAGAGAGTCTTGTACAAAAGCATCTTTGAAAATGCTGGCCAAATATAATTCAGATTACTGCAGACAGCCATTGAACTCATGACTGTTAAACATAACCATAATATCTGAAAGCTCTAGGGAATCTGCAGTGACTTCGCAATTCTTAGATGTCTTTTAAACTTTATATGTGGCAGGTGATAAGTCACCCCAGTCTTGTTAAACAATCGATGCCGGAGATGTCCCTTCACTAGACTTTACTCCCTGTTCTGTCTGGTCACCCTCTCTGGCTGCAGGGCCCCTGGATGAGGGTGTAATAACACCTGCAGCTACGCAGGTCCTGAGGTATTTTTATCTCTCCAGGGAATTCCACCTCTGTTCTCCTCGCAGATCTCCTATCTGCATGCATGGGAACTTGACATAGATTTCACCTGCCTCGCTACATTGAGTTTATATTCTCACTGACATGCTGCATGACATGCTTGTTAGACCATGCACAGCCTTTGAGAAGTGATAGTTATGTTAACAAGCATACACACATCTTTCCATAATAGAAATGAAAGCAGAGTTTTGTATCAAGATGACGTAAGCCACCAGCAGCTGCGGAAAACCTGCCTCTGGAGCTGAATTTTCAGCCTTCACTAGTCCTCCCAACAGGCATAGGCAGTGTGCTCTTCCCAGCCTTGTTTAGAATTAAATCCAACAAAACAAGCGCAGATGACTTGGAAAGTATGCTGGCATTTGGACCAGAAATGGCAAACTCAAAAATGGCTTTGTATTTGTTGCTGTGGAAGTGGTTCATGGCATTGTTCTGCCAAGACATACTCAGTGTAATGTGACAGACTCTGAGGGCCTGCATAATAGTGTTATTTGTAATGACCCATAAATGTGGCTACTTCAAATGAGGGTTCAGCCATTGTGCTTCCCCATGTTTTTTTGAGAATAAATAAACTTTATTCTAAAGAGAAAATGAGGCAGTGAACTGGGGGTAGCCAAAGTTGAGGCACAGATGTTCTGCCTATACTTAAGATGTCCCTCCAATTGTTCTTAAGGTCTCACGGTTAATAAAGATTTCATAGTTTTTTGTTGTCCCTTATGAAGGATGTAAGATTTTTTTCTGGCTCTAAATTGTCTACTGTAGTGGTGTGCTGATGTGGTTCACATCCTGATTTAGTGATTTCATCCATCCAAGCTTGAAAACTACAGCAGCAGTGACTGATGTTTATGCCTGAGGACAAAAAGAAATCCATCATCTTTCTACTTCTACTTCTAGGCTAGTGGTATCTGTGGTATCAGATGATCATCTACTGCAAAGTACTCATTGTCAGTGGCTTTGCATAGTGTAAATATGTTTCAGATTTCCTCTGAAATTGTTGACGAAGGGCACCTAGCCCATGACACTCACATGGATAGTTTTTAATGTGGTTATTTGAGATTGTTGAATATTAGAGAACCCTTTTCATGCTTGTCTGTGTGGGCTGTGATGAAAGTTGACCTTTTCTTGTTGCCCATGGATATTTTGTGCTACTCTGA
Organism: Lates calcarifer; assembly: GCF_001640805.2. NCBI lineage: Eukaryota > Metazoa > Chordata > Actinopteri > Centropomidae > Lates > Lates calcarifer. The sequence goes on along the minus strand of NC_066838.1, from coordinate 23,001,454 downwards.
GGCCAGATCTGATTTCTCTGACCCTGTTCTCTTCTCTACTCCCACTTTGAGCTTTCCCATGGTGCACAGGTTAGCAAAAAACAGCTGTCAGGTAATTTCCAATGAGGAGGATGGAGGGGGCGCTTGAAAGACAAGGATAACCTCTGAATACCTTCTCTCCTTCCTCCCTTTGATGATTTTGTCAACGTCAGACTGTTGTGTCTTGTTTGCTCTTCAGTGCTGAACATCTGGAGATGAGCGCAGCCATATTTTCTGCTACACCCCTATAATGTTTACATTAATGACCTAAACAGCTGAGAGAGAATATTTGTGCTCTCACAGTCCATCACTTCTGTGGACGTATTTTTTTTTTGTCTTGGCAGAGCTAACAGAGAGTATTATTGAAAAAGTTGTGGGAAAAAAGGAAAAAGACTTTGATGTGCAGATGGCGCCCAACAAAGTGTTCTGTTCACTTAACAGCAGGTTTTGTTATGATGTTATGAGCTCAAAGTGCATCTTGGGTTACCAAACAAAGACCGTTCAAAACTCATGGTTTGAGCCACTCAACATGGAGGAACTGCTTTGCGTTCCAAAAGCTTCACCATGGTACCCTGCCAAACCCCAGTTAATTGTGAGATCGCCATCCCAAATAGCATGACCTTGGGAACTGGTGGAAAGTGGCTTTACCAACATGATATTATTCCCTCCAGCCAGAATGCCTGGAGGGTATTCTCTTCCTGGCCAAAGGGCCTGGAGGCTATTCTGTTCTCACACAGTCAGCCATCATGAGCAATCTGTTATTTCAAAGATGCAAATTTTTCATTTCTGCACCTTAGTGGAAAGCTTCACATACTGCATGTTACTACTCCAAAGGCCTTCTCTGTTTCATAAATGGTTGCATAAGCTGCATACTTAAAAAGATTTTGTCTACTTAGCCTACTTTTCCCACACAGTGTAATGATGAACTAATCGAGTATGATACATGGGGAGTGAGTTGACAGACTGAGCTGCTTCTGGCCTGTGATTATGTGGGACAATGCAAACGCGGCCAAGTCAACAGGTGGCATCAGATTAGTTGGTCCTGAGGCGAAAATGTGCGAGAGAAAAAGAGAGGACGGTAAATCTAACACTCCAGTGTAGGGAAACCAGACTATAACAACAGAGCCATCAAACAGCTGCTGCTACTTCCTGTCTAAAGCTGAACTGGCCCACAAACCTTTCAATCAACTCAGCAGAATCTGTCACTATGTTTAAAAAAGGGATTGGTTTAAAAAAAAAAAAAACATTTCCCACACATCATTTTTAACCATGGTCGCAGCATGACCCTAGGGATGGCAATGCCAGTCTGTTGCTCTGCCACTTTGAGCCAGACTAAAATATCTCAATAACTGGTAGATGGATTGCCATGAAATTTTAAACAGACATTCATGATCTCCAGAAGATGGCTTATGTAATCCCCTGACTTTTCCTGTAATTACATCAAGTTGCCAGTTTTTAAGTGAAATTTGTCAACAGCTGATGGATGGATTACCATGCAGTTTGGTACAGATAATTGTGGTCCCTAAAAGATGAATCCTAATATCTTTGGAATCCCCTGACTTTTCCTTTTGTGTCACCATGAAGCTTGTGTTATTAAGTGAAATGTGTCAATGACTGTTGGATAGACTGACATGAAACGTGGTTCAGGCATTCATATCCCCAACAGTCTCTAGCTACTCTGTATAGTAGCTGTTGTTTGTATCACTCCCCATACAAAAAGTAAATAACGCCTGTAAAGGGAAATCCACAGTTCTAAAAGGCATCAATTTACTGCAGCTGAAGCTCAAGTCAGTCTTTGTCCTGAGGTGCTGCTGTATTGCAGTGTCAGCTTAATGTTAGAACACCTCAGATCCCTCTGAGTTCTCCTCTGGGAAGGAAAGCAGACATCTTAAATGACACAGCAGCGTGTTCAAAGGGACTCTTTCTGTTATAAATAAACAGGCCGGGGCTGGCCAAGCCGGAGCTGCTCTTCCCCTCTGGGCTGCCATCAGCCTCAGCACCTCGCCTGTCAGCTGTCGTCTGGGGGAACTGGAGCTGGCCCCTCGGTCCCCTCCACCCGGCAGGTCACTCTCACAGAAATGTTACCGGAAACACACGCTATTTATAGACCTTACAAATTACTCTCACTGTGTTTATGTTTGATGTGACATGCACTTCAGGTGAGATAGAATGTCATTGTGTTTTTCCATATATACTTAGAATTTTTAATCTCTCTGCCATGCTTTTTGTTGTTTTTTTCTGTATTGGCTGTAAGTTAAACATTTTAGCTCAGCCTTGTTTTTGTCATTGGAGTATACAGTAAACATTCACTGCGATATATTTCTCACAATAAGAGCTCCTGTAGTTTTAAGAGCTAAACCTCCATTCCAATAAATTGCCTTTCCCACACGCAGCCTATTAAACAGAATAGGTCAGTCCTAGCTGAAACAGCAGCTGATACAGTGCTGTTACAGGTGTTCTCAGTGTGCATCCATCCAAGTGTGTATATGTGTGCATACCTGCATGTGTAAATAAAGGGGGTGGTTTCAGGGCTTTTGTTCATTGATATTGGGGGCCTCAAGGTTCCACTACTGGATGAACTGTGGTCATGATTCTAGGTGGTCTGTTGACGCAGGGTCCTGCTGGGGCCCCTGCTGGAGTGATAATTGAAAAGACGAGGGCTTCTGAGGGTGTCAACTGGGCCTTCACGCCTAGAGACGTTTGAGTGGAATGTGTTCACGCTCTATTATCCCACCCACAGTGAAAATGTAATACTTTATAGCCCTTAAAAACACTTTAGGCTACCTGTAAAGTAGCCTGAAGAATATTTAGTTTGGGAATATCCATGCTCAGTTAGAAAAAGAAACATACTTTTGGCAGTTTAATATGAACTCCTCTGGTGCCTTTTTCTTTTCAACTTCTAAGATCACAAAGGAAACATGAATGAAGGGACTTGTTAGGCTTTGCTCTGCTGTTCTTTACACATATTTCAAGTCTTGTGATTCTGCTATCACTGAGGCTGAAAAAAGCCCATCAGCAATGGCATTTTGGTTAGCGTTAGGCTGGGGTGTCTGGTTTCACACTGTGCTTACGATTTCTGCTCTCTGTCTGGCCGTGGTGTCGCCAGGCTGTGACCCTTGGCCTAAAATATATTATGGTGACTCATAACTGCTTTGCAAATTGTACTTTTTGGAGCTGATTCAGACAGATATAAAGTATCTAACATAGGTTTATTCAGTTCATCGGTATAATCATGTAGTTAGCCACAGCCACAGAAAGGCGTGCTGACGATTTCAGCATCTTTCTTGCTATAAATTTAATTTTGCAGCAAATACCCACAATTTTATACAGTAAAGCTGGCTTAAGTAAAACCCAAGGCTTATCTTCAGCAGGCGTGGTATAAAGGTTCTGCAAGCATGTACAAGTGTACACGTGTATACATGGTTGCCATTCATCAGTTCACTCTCCTGTTCCTTTGATCTCTGCAAAGCTAGAAAGAAAAAAACAGTTGACAAATTACATTTTCTTTTTTTTTCTTTTAACGTTAATTGTTGCTCTTCAGACATCCTTTTTCGCCCTCTGCTGCTGCACCATGTACACAAGTCCACACAGGCTGGATGCTTATTTTGTAATGCCTCCCCAAACAGTAAATGTTCGTGTAAAGAGAGGGGAGTGTGTGAGGTTGTGTGGCAGATGCTGACTAGCTGGAGGCATTGCATGCTTGCCACAGAAAAAAAAATTGAATCTGGTTGTACCTCACATGAAGAGATGAAGCAGATACAAAAACACAGAAGACTATCTTATGTCTTTTTGTTGAATTTGTTTGATCATATCAAGGCAAGGAACTCTATTGATTTTACACATCAAAGTACTGTTTACAGGTCTTCGGGACTACTGCTGCATATGTGGAAAAAGCTGAATGAAGCCTTGTGTGGCTACAGAACAAGCACTCAAGTGATGTTATTTGAGGTCGCATTGGTTGGGAAATCTGGGGTTATAGAGTTAGAAAGAAGTGATCCTATCACACCTCTATAGCCTGCTCCTCGAGACTACATTAGCCACTACCATAGAAACTACCCCAAAACCCTGACCAAACTGTTGGTGGTGAAGTTGCATTGTGGGTAGTGTAGTGTAGCATCAGGTTTTGACAAGATTGTGTGTAATATAATAGACATTGTCTCCAGCTTTGCTGCAGTGATTTTGGTCATTTTTATGAAACTCAATACTGGGAATCTGACAGCTTTATATACTGCAATGCTGTTGGTTGGGTAGACCTCTAACATCTTGTCCTCAGTCCATTGCACTCTGCTGCATCACCTTTCAATTCCAGAATATATCTGAAAAGGTATGCATGTCGAGAAAGCACGAGCCCCAGTGCTTATTTCCAGTGGGAGACCAAGCTTATTGCAAAATGCATGGCATGGCCGTTGTGTGGGAGAGAGAATAAATGACCTGGGGGAAGATGGCTAGTGAGGCACTCCAAGCATTTGTTCAAAAATGCGGATTTATCCTTCACTTTTTTACTCCCTGGCCCCCTTCCCTCCTCTCCACAAGTCTCCTTTTCGGAGAAAATCCAGGCGTGTTTGTTGCACCCACGGTATTAGTCATGGAACACTTTGAGAAGACAATCCATGCATGTTGTCAAAGAGTGTTTGTCTGTTGAATGAAGAGCCTCCTTCCACTTCCTCCCAGGCCAATCACTTTGGATTAAACCCCGCAGAAATGTCAAAGAATTGCAGAGCGCAGAAGGGCCTCACTCATCGGGCCCTTTATGCAGCAGGGGCCCAGGCAGAGGTTTTAGTGTGAGAGGTGGCAGTTTGTCAGTTCACCCACCACTGCATGCAAGGGTGAAACACATGGAAAACTCTGTCTCTCTGAAACGCAAACACTCTCAAAGCTGTCTTGTTGCCACAATTTTGTTGTCAAAAATCTTGAGACATCTGCATCTCTTGCACGTGCAAACGTGTGAAGAAGGAACATTTCTCCTGGGCTTATCCTCCTTCTTCCTTCTCTTTCATCACTCTTTCACAACGCAAGGCCAAGCCAAGTTACAAAAACCCCTCCATATGTGAAGATCATCTTATGTGTAAACATGTTATGGTGTCAGCTTCATTTGGAGATTATCTTTATTTTATTCTCTCAAAAAGGAGGGATGATGCATGCAGTTTGAAATATAATGCACCTTTATCTTGGTGTGAGGCTCTGGGGATCTAAATCTCTGTGTGTACATGTACACACATAATTTATTTTTATGTTATCAAGGTGCTGTAATGGACTTGATTTAATGCAACCCTGCTATTACTCCTGCATCTACTCCACAGACCGCAGTGGGCCAAGTAAAGGGAGTGCAGGCATTTTGCAGCTAAGGCATCGCTGGTGCCTCGTAGTGCTTGATTGGGCTCCTTCTTTTCAGTTTGCTCTACCTAAAGAAAAGACTATGTGTCAAGCTTTCATCCACTTAATTCTCTGTGCAGTTTACATTCCATTCCTCCTTAGTACATGCTGCTACTTCAAGTCTAAGCAGATATTGTTAGTCTTAAAGAGGGAGAGTAAAAAGAACGAGGAGGGAGGTTAGGGAAGGATGGAAGGTCAAGAGGGTTGGGAATTCATCTTGTGAAGGTTTTCTGTGAGTGCCTGCACACTGCTTGCATGAAAGGTCACAACTTGCTATTTGAATCAATTGATTGGTATGAGCAATACGGTGTGCTGCCTTTTCAGCTTTCATCTTTCTATGTTTGCCTATCACACGCTCTGGTGGGGACAAATGCAGACAGGTTGTGTGAGCTCAGGAGATGCTTTAAATGCTAAACCTTTGCTGCCGCTATCAGGAAATAGTGTCACCTGTTTTCATGCAAGAGCATCAGTCCTGTGAGACTGATGTCTGGTATGAGCTTGGGCCACTTTCTTAGTTTCTGTAACACACTGGCTCTGCTTTTAAGATGTTTCTCACAGATTGTCCAGCAGCTGCATCTGTTGGTTTATTAGCAGAGTGGGCGAATCGAGTGGCCGTGCAGAATTCTTCTCACGCTGCTTCTGACAGGCTTTGGCTGTCACAGAGATGTAGCCAGGATGGGAATGCCGAAGCGTGGGTGTATGATAGTGTGTATCTATTTGCGCATGAAGAGTGTGGGTGTATGTTTGCATGTGCTACCACATGTCAGTGCATCTGTGCACACTCTCATTCTTACATTTGCGTTTGAAAGATATCATCAGTGGTTTTCCAGAGCATAGTATAGTCACTTAAAGTTCATCAGTTTCCAGTAACTTGCTTGACTTGCATCAGGTAATCCATCACAGCAAACTTTTGGTCATTTGTAAGATTTGTCAGTTACTCTATCATTTTTGTCGTGAAAAAAATCTCAGAAACCTCCAGTATCCCTCATATTCCTCACAAAGCCCATACATGCATATTACTTGTCCTCTAGATTTGGTTTCTGAACAAACTTTCTTGTGAATGCTATTCAGTAGCTGAATCCAAAATTTCTGATGTAAGCTTATAGGATAGGTCTGGTGCTATTCTGTATTTTTGCTCCATTGTTGTTCAATAAGTATTAAAAGACATAAGACTGCACTAAGACCCACTCTAGTTTGTTGAATGACAGAGGCACAGTTGATGCTGTGAGGACTCTTCATGATTCAGTCACAAAATTGGACTTGGATTTTAGTTTGGATTTGAGTATGTGCATAAAAAGACTAATTAATCTTAACATCAATAGTGAGTTGGTTCTATAGATTAGAGATTTTCTTTCCTATTGCCCACAGAACTGTTAGTGGGAGCCTTTCAGATGTGCTCGCTGTGAGCACAGGCTGTGCACGAGGTTGTGTTCTCTGCCCTGTGCCATTTTCCCTTTTTACAGATGTATTTATGAGGAATGAGCAATATTTTAGATTGCTCAAGTATGATGATGACATGGCCCTAATTTGCCTCCAACAGAAAACAGACAACAACCCATGCTGAAGCTTAAAATTTCTTGGTACAGTTCTTGACTTCTTGGTGAGCCTCTCTGAAAACACATGCTCAGTTTAATGCATCTCCATTTTTAGATCTATTCTATTCAATCTGTTTTCCTCTTGTTTGAGCAATGTTTGTAAAAAACTACAATACCAAGCTGTTTTAGGAAACTTTTGGCCCTTTGTCCTTTTTTGAAAAACATTCAACTATATATTCATGACTCATTTTTAAAGATTCAGCAAATAAACTTGAAGTTGATTGACAGGACAGGCTATGGTAGTTATAAGTTTTGAGAGACAGACTATTTATTGACAATAACACAAACATCAGATATGGCCAGGCTTATCTTTTAAATTAAATGCACCACCAAGGAACAGTTCTCCAAACTTAATATCATGCTGGATTTGCTGTTATATATTGAAAATCATGCAAAAGCCCCTTAATAGTTAAAGCTTCATAGTCCATGTTACCATACATTTACACTATGAGCTTCTTTTGTAACAAATTGAGGGCAAAAGGTTGTATCTATGTCATGGTCTGAAACATGTATGTTTCTGTATTGTGCTCTTATTACCTCCTAATTTTGTGCATTTTCTCTGACAATATAGTAGATACCAAGCAAGAACCAGTTAGGGAGCATTAAAGTACAGTAGGTGTGGTAAATATAGAAAAGTGAATGCTGCATTAGCCACCATGGCATTATCTCAGTATCGATGTTAAGATACTAAATCCCATGATTAAATGCTTAACTTAGTGTTATCCCATTGAGTCAGATAGTGGGAAAAATGTATGAGACATTTGTCCTTGTGGTCTTACAAACAAAAGCTGTGGAGAATCAGGTAGCAGTAATCGGTTTCTTATCCATTTTGGGAAACAAAGAAGCATGAAAATCATATTGGCTGTTAATGGCCAGTAAAAATCTACATGTTGAGGAGCCAGGGTTTTTTTTTTTTTTTTTGAAATGGAGCTAACAGCAGGTCTCCAGCTGCAAGACTCAACGACAGCTGACGGTTATATCGTCTTGAGAGGATCTTGGCTCAGTCGTTTGAGTTAAACCAGTCTTTTTCCAGAGTGTGTCTGCTTCTGTCCATTTGCTTATCAATTGTTCATGGACCAAAATGCAGTTATTTCTTTTGCTCCCTCCCAACAACAGCTGGGCAAACTTAAGGCCTGTCCTCAGACTTCTGTAAAGTGTCACCTGTCTCTTATTATCTATGGGGTGTTGTTCACTTTTTCTAGAGCTGCTACTACTTCATCTTGCAGGGCAAACATTGTGCATTGTGGGCAGAGTAATTCATAAGTAAACAGTGGAATTCCTTTTGGCTGGAATGTGTGTGCTCATGTGTGTCTGTGCTGCATTTGTGTATGATATATATGTGTATGTGCGTGCCTGCTTTTTTCAAGCATATACCTGTTTGCCATATGTCCCACTGGAAATTGCACCAAGTTATTGGAGCAAGGAAAGCTTCTTAGACTCATGTCCTTTGGGTGGGGTGGAGTTCAAAGAATTATAGAGTCGGTCAAGACCTTTATCTCGAGGGAGAGATAACTTTAACACAACAGACGTGTCTCAACTCCTAGACTGAGGGTAAAGGTTGCACCAGCTTTTTGACCTAGAATGCAGTAGCATAGTGAGAAACAAATTCATATGTAGTTCACAACTCTCCCTAAGATGAGGCCAGATTGACATTCTCAAACAAGTGTAGCTTAACATGTTGGCTTTAAGATCAGGTGCAAATATGGACTCATCCATCAAAGGCTATGCTGTATGTTTGTGGAAGTTTTTGGCCAGATGGCATCCAGCGTGGCCAGATGATACCTCATCCCAAGGGAGTGGGAAGCAGGAGGTGATCACACCAATGGTTGGCTGGTCGGCACCTCTGAAAAGAATCTGGTTAGTCAGCAGTTTCCTTTTGAAAATGGCCCGGGATTGTTGTTGTAAGGGTGTTCAGTCGGGGGAGAGAGGATTTGAGGGGATAGATCGAGTTATTTATTAGCTGGAGCCATTTAAATGGGAAAACTACCATGACAGAGTTCGGTGGAAATAGGAATTGGCGGGCCATGCCAACTGGAAATGCCAGAGGTGGCATCCTGCCAGAGTCGTATCTAAACTTATAGCCGGAGTCTGGGCAGTCTGGATGCTGAGATGGTGAGAGCAGAGATAATAAACCAATACTGTGCTCCACTTGGGCCCGCACAGTGAACTTTATCAAGATGATCAGATATGAGAATTGCTGGCTAAGCTTTGTGTCTCCTCATTGAGAGGGCATATGGGTCTGTCAGGTGTTCTGCAAGGGGGAGGCAGTTCTCTGTTTTTATTTATGTGACTTAAAGTAGTTTTGTCAATAATTGCCTTTAGGGAATGTTGTTATAGATCTATACGTGTATAAGCTTGTGGGATATTCATATACCATTACTCTGCATCAAGGCTAGCTGTCTGTACGCTGCCTTAGTTGAAAGGAAATGTAGAAAACAGTGTGATAATGTAGTCTGATGTGTGCTGTGTTGTAATGGTATTATTTAAAATGTTTTGACACTAATGCTAGTATGACACCTCAGTTTTAGTACATATACCGAAACAATAATTTTCTACATTAAAGGAAGTAATAGTAAAAAAACATGTCTTTCTACAAAATAATTTGTAGCCCCACATTTGCTAAAAGAATGGCAATGTCAGTATGTATGTTTAAGCAGTACAGGAACATTTCCTGGCTAAAACAGTCTAATATTTTAAGATTTAATTTAGAAACTGAAAAGTTAAGAAAAGTGTCAAATCTGAGCAAGCATCCAATTTCAGCTTACAGAACTTAGTGGTGCAGACGCATTTCATTTGGTACCAAAAAGAATCAATGTGTGATTCCCCTCCTTAACAGTGTTTTTGCTCAGTGTAGGGCCCTTCCTGTAGCCCGGGGTCAGGCACTATTTAGTTGCACCCTTTCTATTGTTCCTTTCATATAACATGCTGAATGACATGAAGATCACAGTCTTGATTTTGGAGCAACCTGCCCATTGAGGTGTTGCATTTATTTGAGGTGTTTTTACTGCTCCCTGAGGTGACATAATGTTTCCGTAACAGATTCTTTCCTGATTCCAGTGTGAGGAGCTGGTTGTAAAGAAATAGTTTTGGTATGCTGGATTTTTTTTTACCCAGAGGGGACAGAGTTTAAAGCATACTTAAACAGATTTGTGTCATCCAGTCATTCTGATCTGAACATCAGCTGCTTTCCCTGACTTTCAGAGATTTGTTCGGTGTGTGTTTGCATGTGTGCTTGTGGATACTTATATATGTATTCATATGTGGGTCATTGCAGTCAGCTGTGAATATCTGCTGCCAACATCCACCATTTAGATTAGAAATACACACAGCAGCAAATAGCAACGATTTCTTTGGACATTTTTGCTGTGAAAAACTTTGAGCCCAGAATACAAACTCCTGAGAAATCCTCTAAGAGATAATAAATGGTAAAAGTAAACACCTCACAATGCCCCGTTTCCCGTCTTAGCTTTTGTTTTCCCTCCACCCTTCCAGGGCCCATGTATAGCACTGGGTGTAACCTTTCTCTCTGAGACTTCAACCCCCATAAATCTCTCTTGTGTTTTCCGCAGGTGACTCAGGCCTCCAAGGTGTGGGGAGAGGTCCCTGTGCCAGAGGACTTGGAGGCGGAGAAAGATGTCCCAGCGTCTCACAGCTTACTGGATGATGACGAGGACTTTGCAGCTGATGAAGCTTCAGGAGGTGGGCTTGACAGAGGATGTATGACTGCAAACCACAGCAACAGCTGCCCTTAATTCATGGGAGTTCTGTTTTTCATGATGCATTCCTTAGACAGTTAACCCATCCCAAAACTGACAACAAGGGAATGCTGCTAATCTTGATTTCATCCATATGAACAGTAACTTGCAGGATTTACGCTTTTCAAGGGGAATTTATCTCTCCTGCAGATTTAATGTTCTCCTTTTTGCATTAGTGAACAAAGCATGTGTTTTCTGTCTATGAACCTTCACACTGACCAAATCCTTATACTTCTGTTTCTTTCTCCAAAGATCTGCCCAGTGGAGAGGATGATGGAAGCACACCGTGGCCTCCAGTCACTGAGACCACAAGTAAGGGCCCAGAAAATGTACTGAATCTAACAATTCTCTGTGACAGACTTTATTTATGAGTGGAAGATCATTCGCCCTCTAAAGCTCTCCATCTGTGACTCAAGTGGCTGCGTGCAACAGAGTGTGTGTGTGTGTGTGTGTGTGTGTGTGTGTGTGTGTGTGTGTGTGTGTGTGTGTGTTCATTTGTGCATGATGTTGGTCTGTGCCTGAATGATGATGCCTTCACATCCTGCTACACCCCGTCTCCTCACTCTTCGCCAACTTGCCAGACTCTGGTCATAACACAGGGCTTCAGCTTTGTCTCTGAGACATAAACATCTCCTCTTCTCTTTCATCCCTTTAACCAGTGGCAGAGGTGACAGGACGATAAGATACATGAAAGCACGGTGAACAATAAAAGCTGCAGCAGAGCACCTCTGTTTTGCATTCCATTCACAACTGCACTTTTTCCAGCACCCTTATTTTTATGTAGACTTGAAAGGTATTTCTATGCAGGGACCCCGCCATATCTCATTGCACCTTCACAGCAGAGAGTTAATAACATATTAAACTTTGCATGATGGGTCTCTGAGTTTCCATCGATTGACTTTTTCACTGAATATTGTATATCTGCATGCTATCTGGCCTTAGCCACCAAGGATGCCTGAAGAATTTCAACTGGAAATACTTGACTTGGATAGACCATTGCTGACACTCAACTATAGCTGGATTTATGCCTGACACAACGGGGTTAAAGGATAGGTTCACACATGTATTGACATACCTATATGCACACTCTAAGTGTTCATGGTTACAGCAACCATTCTCTATGCTGGTCACAAAGAGAACCCCTCCTATAGTGTAAGTATTTTTTAAGACAAAGAAATGTGAATTTAACCTTTAACAGGAGTCCCATTGTAGATACCTATGGTCTAGACTTCAATTTATAGTCCAGGATTAGATTTTGTCCATTGGCACCCCTGCAACTCTTAATGCATGTATTCTATGTGATAGCACTGTATCATGCTTTAATTATATTCCCCACAGTATCTTTGTTTTCACTCTTTCATTTACTTTGTCATAAGTTCGAGGCTTGTCAGATGGTATGATGAATGCACGGTGAATCGTGGCTTTATGGTGTAAATAGAAATAAGAATATGAAAGCAGTGGCCGTCATCAGCATGTGTCGTCCATCTGTGCTTCCTCTTTGTTTTGAAAATCCAGCCCTGTGAGGTTTTATTCTTTGCCAGAGTGAAATAACAGTTTTTGTTTTTCACCTCCATCATGTCACACTGACCAGAGTAATCTGTCATTTCATGTTGTGTTCTGGTTTGCAAGCAAGGGTCGACAGCAGTCACACTGATTGTGAGAATCTAGTCTGAAATTTCAGCAGCTGTCTGAATTTTGCTTCAGGCTGTCTTGACTTGCCAAAGCTCCAAATCGGCCATGTGTCTCACAGTGTTCTTTAGTCGCCATCATTCCTGCCATTTTGAGGAAGCGCGGCATAGCTGTTAAGCCTACACACATAACTTCTGTGGCTATACCATAATCCCTACATCCCAACATGTTCAACAAAGTCCTATGTCTATAGAGCTTTTTTCTGTTCATAGACCTACCCATTCTTCTTGCAGAAAATTAATTTACCTAAGCAGTTAAATGAAGTATCCTAACAGATCCGATATTTCCCCTCCTTATTAGAGACAAAGGCCTTGTGGCTGTTGCTGCTTAGTTTTGTCCTTGGTGCCAGACGTTGGAACTCGACGGGTTAGTGCAGCTGATTACATCATGGCAGAGTAATTGTTTTGGTAGCAGCATTGCAAGCTGACATCAGAGCTGAGGCACATAGCATGTGCCTTGTCCACAGAAATAGCACTGCTGTGAGGCCTCGCTGAATTAGTAGGCTCGTTAAAGGAGCCAGAGGAGATTTTAACGCAGTTGACATTATGGTATTGACGGAATGTGATTGTGATGAAGTCAGTAAGGTTCAATTGAAGGTTCAGCCTGTTTTTAGCAGTGCTCCAATGAAGAACATATTTGATTAAAATTGAAGATTGATTTATCAACATGTAGTTGAAAGAAAGTGTATTTTTTCTTGTAAATGCAGTAACTTTGCAGATCATTTCAGTCGTTGAAAGATTTATTTCAGCCTCCTGCAGCAAAGTTGAGGTTGTTTTGAAGTGTGTATTTCTCTGCCAAATCCAGGTGGCAACTTTGATGCTCTACCCTTCAGGTTTGAGTCAGTTTGGCAGATACAAATGCGCAAGAAGAATATAAAAGTCATAGAATACGAAGCCAGATTGTGCTGTGTTGACAGCAAAGGATAGGAAAATATTTTCTGTTAATGTGCTCACATTTTGTGGTGTGACATGAGCCTACAAACATTCCCCATTACTTTGGTGTATTGCTTCTGTTTCCATAAATTTCCCAGCTTTTGTAACCACATAAAGGTCAGTGTTGCTTTAATGTGGCAATTAAACAGGAGGCTGAGATTATGCAGTACTTCCTTATAATATATTGTCTTATCTCAAAGGCGGCCAGACATTTGCATTCTTCTCAGTATGATCGTGGTGCTATGATTGGAAGAGGCAGGCTATTTCCATATATAGATTTGAGCATGATAGTGATGGGAAGGAAGTTCGGTTTCCTGTGCTGAATGCTGAATACTTTGCTGAGTGTCTCTGTCCTGTTGGCTGTCCAGACCATCCACCCAAGCCTCTGCCTTCCTTCCCCCGTCCACGACTGTAAAGTGCCACAGTTGCCTTCATTATGCCTTGTATCCTGTTTTGTTACTATTTGCTGAAGGTTAAGGAATTTCCATTTCCCTCTGTCTCAGCCTCATACATTGATGATGTGGATAAAAAAACACCTGGAATCTAAACTGTTTTGAGATCAGGCTATTTTGATCTTCTTTTGTTCATTGTTGTTCTTTATCCCCCCTCTCCAAAATCATAGTCTGGAATCTTCTCTGGCGATATGAAGGTTGTGTCCCATGTCCTCCTAACCTCTCATTTTGACCTCCACACTAAGAGCCCCAAAGAGATTTCTGGGAGACAAAATCTTGCTTATCTCATCTGTGAGAGCCTTTCCTTGTTCCACAGGCTCTGTTAAAGACATTCCCAGTGCACCAAGGATATTAGCCACTTTGTTTAGAAGCAAAAGAAACAAAGATTACCATGTCCTCGTAGTAATGGGTGGTGGTGGTCAGTGAGGGGCTGCTGGGGTTAAGTTTCTCCCATTGCTAATTTTGGATGAAGAGCTTGAGAATTCATATCTTTAGACTAATGCCCTGACCAGGCCAACAGATTTAGATGTATAGCATCTGCATCTATGCCAGCTGATAAATGACAGGAAATGCTTGTTTTGAAACAATGACACCAATCTATAGTTTGTACTTTGTTAATGTAAAATATATGTTATAGCTTCTTTAAAGGACCCATATCATTTTAACTACACCAGCCTGTTTTACATTATGTAAACATTAAACATTGTATATTTAGTCAGAACCTGAACCAGACTAAATGTTTAAATTGTGATCGTATGTGGTAGAGAAAGGACTATTTCTTTAAGTCAAATAAAGTGTATTAAGCTTATAGTGCCATAAACCATCACTGATTTACTCAGACTTAAGGGTCAGGCTGTCCTTGATTCATGCAGACCCAAGTAGAGGCTGACTCACAGACAGGTTGCTGTGTAGCCTCAGCTGGTTTTACTTCTAATCACATCAATTGCTACGGGACGGTTGCTGAAAAAACACAATCCAGCTTCAGATTCTTCCGTTATCTCTGGAGGAGAACAGATGTTGCAGCATAAGTGGACAATACATCAGGGTAATGTACCCTGTCTGTCAGTTTGGCCCGGGCAGTGGACAGACTGCGGCCAGGCCACCCACTCTGTGTTTCTGCCTTCAGTTGGTGATTCGTGTGTCTGAGTGGCACTGCCCCCTGTGTTTGTTTGTGCGTCCCTGTGTGTCAGATACAGGGATCCTCTTGGATAGTATGCTGGCAGCTGCAGTTATTTTGGTTCAGTCTTTGTTGTTGCACTGCTGGGGGCCCTCAAGGTGGTCACACACTGACACCAGAGTACAGGGGAGACTTGCCTCACATTATAATGGGCTTACTCCCATTTGTAGACAAGGCAGTTGTCACACAGCAGACAAAACATGGGTGCTGCAGTGTTGAAGGATGTGTTTGATTTAACCGTTGTCTGAATTGTTTGTGCCAGTCATTGATAAAAGCCTGTACCCTCCATTCACAAACAGTGACTTATCAGTATGACTGCGCAATGCACTCACAGTGGGCATTGTTCTGGAAGACCACTGCTGAATGGTCTTAGTCACAGACTTGAGCCTTATTACTGCGCCTAACTCCACGATGCTGCTCTCTGTTGTACCAATAACAAATGTGTTGCCTTGGAGAATTGGCTTGTGCCACTCCTCTTTAGGAAAGAGAGATTGCAAGTTTTATAGAGAGGACTTATATGTGTGTCTGTTTGAATGATCTTTTTTTCCTCACAGTTGTGTCAAGGACAGGCTTGTAACTAATGTATCTATTTATTTTGATGACCTTCATAATAATGTATGATGCAACAAGGAGAGAATACCTTATACTACAGCTAAGTAAACACTGAATTAGAACTTGTGGTCATTGCTGGGGTATTCCCAGATCTGAGGGTTTATTTGGATAAAGCTCCACAGTTGATCAGTGGCTTCCTGTTGAACGCTAGAGAGTATCCATGTCAAATAATACCCCTCTTGGGATTTGTTAAGCTCTTAGCTGTTTTTCTTCTGTCGGATAATACATCCAGTACATTTATAGTATATTCTGATTCTGAATGCATCACCGAGTTTGACTTATTACTTTTGTTTCTTTCATTTATTTTCTCTTATGTTTTTTTCCTGTCCGCTCATGCTGTTACACAGTGATTGCTTTGTTTCAGTCAGTGATCACGGCGCAATCTGCACATAAAAGACTGGAGAGTAACAATAAAGCTGTTACCCCCTTCTTTCACTCCCATTCTGACTCAGACAAGGATCAGAACATATCTGCAGGCTTTGAAGTAGCGGATGCTTCATTAGCTTTAATTAGTTTGGGTCACTATTCTTGAGGGAGACCCTCAGATGGTTTGGGTAGGGGAAGTTTTCCGTTAGCTGTTTCCTGACTGGACTTTGTAGACTTTAAATTGTTTTACCGTAACTCTTGCCTAGTCTGCAGTATTGTTCTCTCTAACCTCATTTACCTGCAGTTCACCTGGCAGCAGCAATTACAGTCAATCTAATAGCAAATACACCAACATTTTCTAAATCTTCACTCCTCTGAAAGACACGCCACAGCTACAATAATGGTGTATCAGGAGCCATATGTTTTTATATGTGCAGCTGTAAAACAGCTGGATCCAACACACTCACTTGATTATGAAGGAACTGTTGTTTGCTGCTGTCTGTTGAAGTTTATGGAGTGGACTCGTACTGAATCTGGATCAGAGCAGGAAAACCTGCCTTGTCAGTGCAGTTCCAGTTTATGTGCAAGAATAAACTTTTTTTTTTTTTTTCAAATCTCTATGAATTTACAAGATAAATTAGTCATTTTTTTGGAATACAGATAGATGAACAGATAGTAGAAAATATGTTGTAAACTCAACTTTTGCACAAGGGTGGCTCTCTTAAAACTCAAGAGGCCTCCTCAGCTGACATTTCAGAGCATGCCCCACGGTGTAACTGCATCCAAAGCAGTGGAAGAATGAATGAGTCACCACAAAACAGAACGTGGCCATTGTTGCCGGTGCCAATGCAGAGGGCTTAACTTTTGGTTAAAAAAAAAAAGAAAGAAAAAGATAGGCTATAATGGTGCTCAGTTCTTTCCATTTAGGAGGGAAAACAGGAAGCAGCTCCTCCCTGCATCACTGCAAAGCCCTAGGGTGGATGTGTGTGTCAGACAGCGGAGACGTGAAGAGCAGTGCATGGAAGTGTGTGTTTGGTTCATAGGATATCCTCTTTGTTCTGTTGGCTGAAGAGGAGTTGCTTCTAAAGAGATGCCCTCTGATCTTCTCTTCTTGACGCTGTCATGCAAGCAGACTTTCTTGTGTGTTTCCAGACAGACGCTTGTTGAACTCATTAGTCAACAACAACAACAAAAATAAAGAATCCCAGCCATTGTCCTATTAAGCATGACTATCCACACCATGTGGATGGTAATGATTAGTGGGACTGTTGATAATGTGAAATTGATGCTGACATTTCTAGCTTCTCATAAAATTGTGATGACAACTTTTATTTTATTTTCCTGTTGTTGTAGTATGTTTATCTTTCATAATTATTCAGCGACTCCTCCTGATTTCCTGTTTCTGTCAAGACAACTCTTTTGGCAGTTCACTTTCTGATTGTCACTTTCTATTTTCTCTCCTTGCTTCCAATCATTACCTTTCTAACTTTCCTGAAACTCTAACCTCTCTGCACCTGCCTGGCTAACTTGATCCTTCTTCCTGGTCCTTGTGTCGCTTTTCTTGTTTGATCCTTGACCTCTGGCTCTTGTCTGTGCCCCATCGACCTCTGCACCACGTCTCGTCCCCCTGTCTCTTGCTCTCTGCTCCTTGCCCTTCATTGCTTGTCATAGCACACTGGCTGGACTCCTCGCATATGGGAAACATACAGAGCCCAGTCGAACCAGACTACAGTAAGTCCTCAAGCACTTCTTTCTTTTTAATGCTGCGGTTTACCTCCTCTCTTGTCTTTGGCACACTCTCCTATCACCTGCTCCACTCAGTTATGCACTCACATTTCCAAACACACTCTCGGATAACATTCCAAGGAAGACTCAGCTTGGGCATGTAGTGTTTGAGTCCAGCGAGTCTGTTTTTCCAAGTGTCCTGAGGGCGTCTCCCACTGTTTTCTGATGCCAGTGGAAAATGATGGGGTTCTTCCATAGAGTAATAGGGTCCCATCACACACGAATGACAGCACTTGCGTTTCCAGCTGAAATCATCTTTGTAAAGATATCATGGAATGACATTATTATTCATCTGTGTGGCCAGCCAACAGTGTTCCGCAGTTTAATTTGAAAAGTGTTTTTTGTAATTTTAACCTCATGCAGATGGCTCATCTTAATGATACGAACCAGCTGTTTCATAGAATCACCGCAACATGAGTAAAAAACATGCTCCATTATATACAGTGTGGTTTTTTATGCTTATACTCGGTGCTGTGGGAGGGCAAATTAGGGCTGGCTTAATAGTGAAGCCAGAAGTTATTCCCAAGAGTTCCCCAGAGAGCAATGAGTGGACTTGGAGACAGAGTTGCTTGGCTGGCCACCAGCAAAAGGGTTAAGTAGCAGGGGTCCTGTCTACACAAGTTAAACTGAGAGAGAGGCAGTTAACATATGAATGTATTACACTGAGAGAGACGATGATGATTAAGAAAGAGATGGAGATGTGAGAGAGGAAGAGGAAAAACCCCTGGAAAGGGGAAGCATGTATTATTAAATATTTTTGATGGGGTCATTGGTGCAGTGTGGTTTGGGTCTTGCTCTTAAAGATTCCGGCTTTGCCTCACTTTCTCTCTCAGTGGCTCGGGTGGTGCTGGGTCGGTGCCGTGGGCGCTGCCTTGGGGGTTGAAGGTCAAGCCCAATGCGGCTGGGCTTTAAAGGGCATGCAGGGCTCACTGCTCAATCAAGTCTTTGTCTTCGGCATAGGCCTCTATGTGTTCAGAGGGGGCACATTGCACAAAGCCGCCACAGTTCTGCTGAACAGCTTTAATAGCTAAATAAGTTTGTGAATTAAGAGTGTGGAATGCTATTTTTCCAGACTCCTTTTTTTTCATCCCACCCGTCATGTCTGCGCTCTGACAGTTTATCACCTTTGATGGTAGCGGTGCTAGGCAAGGGGATTTCCCCCCTGCTGGAAACAGTAAGAGATGTAAAGCAGACTCTTGGTCTTGGGGTAAAAGAGCCGCTCGTTAGCAGCAGGGCACAACCGGGCTCTCTAATCAAAGGATCTTAGGCGGCGGCAGTCCCACACTCACCAGTTTGTAACGTCAAAGCGGCAAGCTCAGAGAGAGTTGGGGCTACAAGCTGCTGTTGACCTGGCGGCGAGTACCCACTCAAGTGATTAGATTATATGCGGGTCAAATGAGGCGCTTTGATGAGTAACTTTGATGTTGCCTGTCTTATGGTTCCACATTCATGCCTAACAATTATTCCTGTAAGTCTGACAGCAAGAGCCTGCACAGTAAGCACTCAGGAACCTTTCCAGGCTGTGCTAATGCCTGCGATTCTGTTGTTACATGTTCACCTCACTGTGTGTTTTCATAGTTTACTTTGTCATAAATGAGGCTTTTCCTCACCAGGAATGGGATGTCTTGTAGTGCCAGTGTTGTGTGTAAGAAAATGGCATTTAACAGTGTTAAGAGAGGACAGCTGTTTACCAGCCACAGCTCAGGCAGTGGAGCATAAGGCAGCAAGGCTCCCCACAGGCCCTTTAACACAGTGCACATACAGCATCAGTGTGAGACATAAAATCTTTAACTTTTAATTAAATAGCCCAGGGTAAGCATGATAAATGTATGTTGTCACTGTCCACTTGTCTAGTGAAACGTAATTATCTAAGGAACAGGGAAAGAGTTGAAACCCTATACACCAGGAGTGTTTGTATAATTTGTGCATGTTGTGTGTGTGTGCATGTGTGTATGTGCGCAGGCATGTGCAGATTTATTGTTTTGCGCATATTTGGGCATGTATGTTTGTAACTAGAGGCTCAGCAGATGCCTACTTAGAACATGACCCTTTCCTTTTGGCATGGCAAGTAGCATCTCACTGCAAGAAAGAGTACAAATATTGACTTCCTCCCTAAACCCACACTGCCAGTCTGAAATCAGAGGCTGGCAGGCCGATTCTAACAAAGTGTTGGCAGGAGTGTGAGAACGGGGCAGCCTGTGGGCCTGGGCTATTTTAAGTTTCATGGGCTAAGCCTGTGACATTGGAATTATAATAACACAGCAGCCATTTTTCTTGATAATGAGTTACTCATATAGCTCATTGAGATGTTTCATACAGCTGCTTATATATAGAATTAAACAATATTGACAGAGTTTCAAAACTCTAAATATAACTGCTATGGGAAAATTAATTACTGCAGTTGAATTAATCTTTTTTTGGCACAGTCAGTGGAAGATTGGGATGTAAAATCATAATGCTCTAAAGGCAGCATAACTTTAGAAACAGCTGATCCTTTGAAATGGCAAGCTTGAGATGTGGAATTGAAAATGCAAAAGATGTGTGCCATATAAAGTGTTAGTAGGACTGTTAATGTGTGAATCATCCATTTATATTTTTTAAAATGTTATTATTGTACAAGCACAGTTGCATTTGTTGCACTTTTAGCATTGTCAATGTATTTGAATTAATTAGTATGGGATTGTGCGACACTGCATAAAGATCTTTTTTATAGCCTGTTCTAACCCACTTATGTAGCAGATGGATGGAGTTTTTTTATATGCAGGGCAGTATGAGAGCAGAGAGTAAGACAAGGGACAAAGAAGATAATTCTTTTTTCACTTTGCGAAAAGAAATTGAATTGTGTCTTTTTTTTCCCTCTGGCTGCATTTCTCCAGAGTGATTAGAGGGCATGGTCAAACACAGTGTAGCAGTTTCCTGGGTTCAGTGCCTTAGGTCAAGGACACTTCATTGGGTACTGCAGATGTAAAACCAACCAGCTGCTTGCAAGGTTTTGAAAGCATATCAGTGCACCTGGGGAAAAAAATCAGCATTGTACTGATGGGATTAACCAATTTCTCCTGGCACACCGAGCAAGTTAAAACAACAGGAACTAACTGCAGCCTCTGTATGATTCATGTCTGAATCCAGAGTGCCCTATGTTCAACCAATTGACCTATGTGTTTAATGACCAGTCAGCTAACATAGCCTCTCCGTAGGCCATTGATATAATCCCTGCTGTCGCCCCCTCTGCTGCTCTCCTGCCTGATGTATTTGACTTGGTGTATGTGGAGAGAATGTTGAGGCCCCTACCCAGAGTCATCCACAGAGGATTTTCTTCTTCTTCCTCTGCTGCAGACGCTTGCACAGTAGTGATGCTGACTCAAGGTCTCACTTACCTTCCAACTCTCTGATATCATCAGCATTCAGTCAGGAGGTCTTGTGGCCTTGCTGTTTTGGCTGATATCCATGCACTGTGTATTTGAATGTTTGTGTTGATTAGGTTTCAGTACTTATTTCTATCTTTGCAACAAAGAAGCTTTATCAGCATCTGTCTACCTCTATTTGAGTATTTCAGATATGCGTCTCCATGTAACAGAAAGACATAGAGAGGGGAAGACATGCCTCGATACTGTAATTTCATGGTTATATTTGAGAGCCTGTGTCAGCGTGTGCCTCTTGTTATGGCCTATGTGTGGTGCAGCAGTGCAGTTGTTGGTTTTAGCACAGACCCAACCACAATTGAGATATGGAAATAGACGCCATAATTTGTATGTGGCTCTCATTTAAGCCACAGTCATGCTTTTCAGCTTTTACTTTCTGAAACATTTAACCAAAGGCTTTCCTAAGGGAAATATTTCCTAAACAGTATCCTGTATCACATTGTCTTTAATAGACTTAGCAACATGAATCTGGCTTATTATATCTAAACTCTGCAACAGATGGACATTAATGCTGAGCCTGTGGTCTTTGTCTGTTATTGTGTGGTTTAGCTGACAGATTCTCCTCCCCTCCCTGTGTTTCTAGTTTATTACAGAGCTCTCGTCAACTTCACCGACTCCCTCGTCTACAGCCCTGAGCTCGAGGACATCTTCTCTCCAGCTTTTAATGAGATCTCTGAAGCAGTGGTGGACACGGTATGTCCTTCCCTTGTAGGATAAACTCTACTTGTAGTCATGTACTCTAAACTAAGGCTGCCTTATAAGGTTCAGGCATGTAATTTATGACTTTGCTGATTTAAGAATGTGTGACCCTTCATCTGAAAATAAGACCCAGGCTTGTTTATTTCAACTTAACCAGGTCTGGTTTTCCCTTCACAGTTGGAGTCGGAGTACAACAGGATTCCAGGTGTCCAGACAGTCAGCGTGGTCCTCATTAAGTACGAACACAAATCCTTTAAATCACACTTTGTGACACCCAGAGTAGATACCCTACAGCTGTGTGCTGCTGCTGCTGTCTGGGTGTCTTACTCTGGCCAGGTGATATTTCTTTCTCTTTTTCCAAACTGTACAAGGCCAGGTCTGTAAGCCTGTGGAGTCAGTAATTCATCAGTAGTGAGTAATTCCTCTACGGGACATCCAAAGAGAAACCTTACCTCCTGTTTAACCCTCTGCAGTGCATGCCAGGCAGTCTGCAGCCTCACCAGGCCTTTCTTGTTCTTTGCAGGAAGGTGATAAGAGATGATGGCGTGGATGTATTTGTGGAGCTGGACGTGGGTTCAGACTACAACACCAATGACGAACAGATCCGCAGCGTGCTGTACAGTGTGGTGAAGGAGGGAGCCATTGCTTCCTACGTAACATCAGTCCAGGGCTTTCAGTTCAGAAGGCTTGGGGAAGGTAAGACGTCAAGAGGAATCCCACTCAATACAGCTGTGAAGTGACTGACTCTGTTACACAAGAGCTTGCTGTGTGTATCAAATTAAGGTCTATCAGAGCTGTAGGTAGTCTCCTTAACATTTCCCTCTGGTTTCTAGCTCAACCTTTGCCTCCCGTGGACCCTATAGCGGTGCCAGGTTTGTACTGTACCATGCCTGCTGCATGGTCACTGAGCTGACTGTACTGTAGAAACTGTAGGATGACTGTAGGGTCTTTAGAAAGAACGGTCGGGCATTTCCTTCCTTATGATGCTGAAAGTTTACGATGACCTTTACTTTATGTACAAGCAGTGGTCACGTGGTCTGAGGAATGTTTTGCATGGATGCACCAGTCTAAAGTAGACGTCTGACTGTGGTCCCTCAAGTCCAGTAGTGCACAGTGAATAAGAAAGACCTTTTGCATGGCATGAGTTTGATTAGAAATGCTGCTGTTCACTGCATTGTAAACCAGCTTTCGATTTATGCAAATTCCACCAATTCTGTACACAGGCATGGCAACTGATAGAACATAATGGTAACTTTAGCTTTGATGTCTTTACTCAGACAATAGGGTTCCCATCTGTCTGTCTGTCTTGTGTGGTCCATGTGTCTAGTGTAGTCTGGTCCATTTGTCTGTCTTGTTTCTGTAGTGTATCTATCCAGTATGTCTGGTCTAGTATGAATAGTTGAGGCTGACTACTTTAGTCTATTTAGACTAGTCTGTGTGTCTGTCACGTCTGTGAATCTAGTCTAGTCTTTTGTATCTTCGTCTGTCTAGTCTGTGGTTTTAGTCTAGTCAGTTTAGTTTAGTTTAGTCTTACACATCTAGTTTTGTCTGTCTGGTCTTTCTAGTCTGTATTTAGTTTGTCTAGTGTACCTGTCATGTTGGATTAAACACAGAAAGCTGAAAATTTAAAGCAAAACAAATATTTGCAAGAATGTCATAACATCCCTTTAAAATCTTCTCCAATGATAGTCTTCGCCATGTGTCTGAGTTGCACTCGCTGTAGTAATCTGATGTCTGAGGGACCCAGGATGCTGTTGTTTTCCACCTCATGTTTTATTTGTGCTGTGATGTGACATTAGTGTAGTGTATTGGCTGTACTGTAGCTTTGGCTTGCACGTCTTTGATGCTTTAACACCTTCCCCTCCCCCTTCCCCTCTGCATCTCTCATAGTAACCCCCAGCATCAGACCCTGCATGCCAGATGAGCACAGGTGTGGTGATGGGACATGTATCCTGATGGAATACCTGTGTGACAATAGACCAGACTGCAGAGACATGAGTGATGAGATCAACTGTGGTGAGTGGCTTCACCTTGACTGGCCGGCACGTTCTAATACGGACGGCTGTAGCATGTAATACTAGCTGGATGATGTGCTATGTACTCACTTATGGTAACTGCTCTAAGCACCCACTTTGCACATTTGCTGAGTTTAATCAGAGATTTGTTTTAGATGTAAAACTGCCACCCCCGCCAGTCTTCACCACCACTCCCACCACAACCACCACCACCAAGAAGCCCCCACGGCCTCCCGGCCCACCCGGACCCTGTAGAGCAGACCAAGCCACATGCCAGAGTGGAGAGTGTATCCCTCGAGACTACATCTGTGACGGAGAGAGGGACTGCTCAGACGGAAGTGACGAGTTCAGATGTGGTAAGTACTGCAGCCTTTGCATGTGCAAGTGCTCAGACAACAACGTGCACTCTAATCATCTTCTATCTTCTCTCAGGTACTCCATCTCCCTGTGAACCCAATGAGTTCAAGTGTAAAAATGGTCGCTGTGCCCTCAAGCTTTGGCGTTGTGATGGAGACAATGACTGTGAGGATAACTCAGATGAAACAGACTGCCGTAAGTCTCCAACATTTTACAAAATGTGCCCATTTGCTATCTTGCCTAAATTGATGTGACCTTACTTTTAACAAGTGATTAAAAGTTGCTATAAATCTCCATTTTGTCGTAACTATAGCCACCAAGGGTCCTGGTGACAGGTGTGCTCCTGAGCAGTTCGAATGCCTGAGCGATCGCACCTGCATCCCAGCCAGTTACCAGTGTGATGAAGAGCCAGACTGCCCTGACCGCTCCGATGAGTATGGCTGCAGTAAGTCTCACACAAACACCTGTCTACAGCTCTCTGCTCTCACAATCTTTCTCTCTCTCTCACGCACATTTAACTCTTTCTTATCTCACTTTTTGCGGTCACTCTTTGCTTCTCTGACTCTCCTCTATAGTCACCCTCTGAGTTCCTTTGCACAATGTGACTAATTTGCTGTGAACCCAGCTCTCTTCACAAAAGTGTTGATTGAGACACAGAGCTTTTTGTGAACCACACATTCCTCAGAACTGAAAGGGAATTGTCCTTCCATACCACACAACCATATTTCCTCTGACTTTCAGGGATTTACGAGCTTCACTGGATCGGCAAATTCCAGTCACATGCCAGCCTTATTGTACATGTGCATTAATTACATCTCTCATCTCCTTGACACTTCACAGCCCCTCCCTCTGTGACAAGCCCACCGGAAGAGTCCATTCAGGCAGCACGGGGGGCGACAGTGACGTTCACCTGTCAGGCTGTTGGAGTGCCAACACCCATTATCACCTGGAGACTCAACTGGGGACACATTCCTGTCAGCGGCAGGTGGGTTAGATGAGTAATTCTCCACCCCTCTGATTTTTAATCATCAGCACTGCAATTAAAACTAACTAAGCAAACCAGCTCATCATGACAGCACAGCAGTGGATAGAACAGCTGCATGCTGCTCCAAAGATTTTTAACATCCATGGAACTGATTTTGTTGACGCTAGTTTTGGAAAAACATGTGTTGCACTGTTTGGGTTAGCTGAACAACAAAATCTGCATGAGAGCTAATCTTCCCCAGCTGATGTGCATTAGACCAGGAAGATTTATAAAAGACCATGAATTTATTTTCTCTTTTCACCTGACATTTGATGAGTGCTCTTTGAATTTACAGTTTAACAGAGCAGTGTTTCAGTGCTAACTCATAGTTGTAGTTGGACCTGTGATTTTAATTACAGAGATATTTGTGGTGTACTCTAGCTCCAAAAGTTCCTGTTTCAGAATGTTTATTCTGGGTGTAGTCTGGTTGTGGTTAGGCAACTACAGTTGAATTTTATAGATTTTTGTGTAAAAATATTTCGTCAGAATAAAACAGTGAGACTGAGTCAGAAAGCAGGTTTTCCATTTTGGTCCATAGCATAGTCCACTGAGTTTATTGCTGTAAAAATGATCACTTCGCAGGATCTCCATGACCAGTGAGAATGGCCGCGGCACCCTCACCATTCGTGACGTAAAGGAGGCAGATCAGGGAGCCTACACCTGTGAGGCCATCAATGCTAAAGGCCTGGTGTTTGGTATCCCTGACGGAGTGCTAACTCTCACATCAAATCCCAACCCAGGTACTGAGACTTCACCTTAACTGTAGGCTCTCCATTAGAAACAAGTTTGAACAACAAACGAAATCAATGAAACAAATGAAATCAAATCAAATTATCTATGTCTTGTTCTCTTCAGGCAACTGTCCTGATGGTCACTTCAGTGTGGATGGCAGTTGTGTGTCCTGCTTCTGTGCTGGAATCACCAAGAACTGCAAGAGCACTGGCCGCTACCGCAACCAGATCAGCCTGCGTTTCACTGAGGAGGAAGACTTCAAAGGCACTGAAATTATTGATGCTTATGAAACTGATAGAGAACTAATACACTCTCAACTGAAATATTTACTTTACTCTGAATATCTTGACTATGCATACAAGTATAACTCAGCCTGAGTGAATCTGTTATCATTGCTTCCAGGAGTGAATGTCACATACCCATCCAGGCCAGGTACTCCTCCTCTCTCCTCCACTCAGCTCCTCATTAACCCTGAAATGGAAGAGTTTCAGCTCGTCGACCTATCACGCCGTTTCCTCAACCTTGACTCTTTCTGGACTTTGCCTCGCCAGTTTCTGGGCAACAAGGTAAATTGTATATTTGTTTGCAGGCTTTATTTTATTCAAGTTATGATGACACATATGTATGAAAATCTTTCCATCTGTTTTTAGATTGACTCCTACGGAGGATCCCTAAAGTTCAAGGTGCGGTACACATTGGCCCGCGGTCTGTCTGAGCCTGTGGAGAAGCCGGATGTTATACTGGTTGGAAATGGCCGCCGACTTGTGTACCGCAGAGGCAGTGGCACTCCTGCCGTAGTGGTCAACCAGAAAGAGATCAAATTCACTGAAGTAAGTCTTTGGAAAGTGCAAAAGGCAAAAGCTGTCCTAGAAAAAACAAGTGCACAATCCTGTGGTAAATTTGGTTTGATGAGAAATAGTTTTGTTAAAAAAAAATACAAAAGGTTTAAAAATACACATTTAACACCTAACTTCCCAATAACAAATGTTTAACCAAATTTTACTTGTGAATAATGATGGAGGTATTAAAAAAACATACAAGAGCTTTACATCCCCTATCAAAAAGAAAATGAAATGAGCTCTAAGTATATGTCAGTAAACCTAATTATTATTGTTTCAGGATAAATGGCAGCACTCCAATGGCCGCCCTGTGACCCGGGAGGAGCTCATGATGACACTGGCCAACTTGGACAGTATTAATGTGCGCACCATCTACGACAACCACATGGTCAGCGTGGCACTTAGTGACATTGTCATGGATACCACCACTGTGGAGTTCAGCATTCTGGGTCATGCTAAGGACGTTGAAGAGTGCAGGTAAGAAAAAAAAAAACCCTGAAGTAAAGATTCCAGCTTAATAGTGTGAGGTTACGTGAGATGGGAGCTCCTTAAGAGACGTCAGTCAGCAGTCTGCAATCCTAACCTGTTCTGACATGTCTTGTGTGTGCATGTTTAGAGTGAAGAACGATACAAAAGCATTCATATAGATGATGACTGCTTTTGAAAATGGTGGTCTTCGCTTCCAGCCAAGGACCTAGAATTTGACCTGTCATATTTTATATCAAAACAAAGTGCTTAATTTGTCATTCCCAGATGTCCTCCTGGATATTCCGGCCTTTCCTGTGAGATGTGTTCCTCTGGTTTTGAGCGTGTCCCTGGTGGCTCCTATCTTGGCACCTGCGCTGGTTGTAACTGTAATGGACATGCCAGAGCCTGTGATCCGATCAGTGGACACTGTCTGGTAATAACCCCTTATGGAAAAGTGTGGCTCTCAATCACATATGATGAATTGAAGCCCAACTCACCTCTTTAATGTAGAATATAATAATGATTGTCTGCTTGAAGGAAATAAGCTTATTTGCTGTCTTATTTAATTGTCTTACCTAATTGTCTTATGTAATTGAATCAATACTACTTATATTCATAAATATGAATTCAGAGCCAGCTAGTAATTATCTAGTGATTATTATTTTGTTTGTTTACTTAATTCATGCACTAACTGTAAAAATAAAAAGATGTGGCTGGAACATGAAGTCACTGTGCCTAGTCAAAAGCTCCAACTTGTTGTTTTATCTTTTTGTGTTTGTTTGCAGATTAAACAATTTAGATACATTTGTGCCAAGATAATGCTAAACTAAGCCAATCAACTACTCCAACTCAGTTTCATGTGTTACATCAGAGTCTTAGATCTTTTAATCTAACTTTTGACAAGAAAATGTTTTTTTCCAACAACTTGGCCAACTGTTCCTTTTAAACTACTTTGAAGGGCATCAATGTAAGAGAATAACCAGTGTGTTCTCCCCACCACAGAGCTGCCAGCACAACACAGAGGGTCCTCAGTGTGACAAGTGTCGCCCTGGTTACTTTGGTGACCCGAGTCGAGGTCGCCCCGATGACTGTAAGCCCTGCCCCTGCCCTTACTCTGAGACCTCACGCCGGTAAGGTCACAGACCCACTCAGACCACACACACACACACACATAAACACAGCTACAGTACAAATGCAGGAACAAACACACACTCACATACCACCCACAAGGCGTCATTGGGAATAGAGCTGTTTTTGCATTGCAGTTTTTTATTTCCAAAGCTCAAGCTGAGCTCATTTGGATATTTGTGCTCTGGTTTATTCATTCAGCATGCGACTCATTAAACCACTGCTGTAAATTTTAATATATGGCTCTTTCCTTTGGCTTTGTAGGTTTTCTGACACCTGCTTCCTGGATGTTGACCAGCAGCCAACATGTGATGCCTGCAGACCGGGCTACACAGGAAGACGCTGTGAAAAGTGAGGAAACTGATATAATTAACTGATTGCAGATTAAATTGTTAGGAGATGGCAGTGATATGGTTTATAAGAAATGTTATCAATCTTTAATGCCCTATGGTAATAATTAATGTCATAACATGATTATGATGACTATTAATAACTAGAATTATGAGAAAAACAGGCAATAACTGATGCTTATGGTAAGTCAATCATATCTCATATTTTTGTTTTATTTCAGGTGTGCCCCTGGTTACCAGGGTAACCCCCTTCTGCCTAATGGAAGATGTTCTCCTAACCGTGAGTATAATTTCAACAGCCGCACTGACATTTTTAGAAATTCTCAGTTCCAGGCATGAAACTGAGATAAGCTGCACCTGGATTGCTTTACCTGTTGTGCACTTGAGTCATCCAGCGATGTGACCACAAGGAGGTCTTAACCCTGTGTAATGATTGCCATCAGGTTTTCTCCCTAGTGTTAGAGTAGGCTGTAGTATGTGGTCATGGTTCAGGTATGCAGGGTGGCTGGAACACTCCCAGCTTCACTTTCCTCCTCCCTATGTCATCTTCTTTCCGCTGCTCTCTCCCCACAGAAAGCTCCAAGTGTGATAACAGAGGAACCCTCAGCTCCAGCAGCAGACCATGCAGCTGCAAGGTATACACTGCAAAGCAAAATATTAGGCTAATCATCTATTGTTCAAGCTGCAGTTTATCTGTGGTTTGTGAGGCTGACGTGTCTTAATGTTTTATTTTTTCTGCTGTCATCTTACATGAAAGAAGTGAGCTTGATAGACAGATGGATTACATATGTGCACTTTTGTGTGGTTGTATTTGTGTGTGTGTGTTGCAGAACAACGTGGCAGGCGCTCTGTGTGACGAGTGTAAGCCTGGATTCTTCCATCTGTCAGAGGCCAACCCTGAGGGCTGTCTGCGTTGTTTCTGTATGGGCGTCACCAAACAGTGTGCCAGCTCCACTTGGAATAGAGATCAGGTAGGTTGCCAAGCTATGAATGGTTAAGGGAGGGGTAAATATTTTTGGTATCAAGGTTTGACTCTGTGTTTGTGCAGTTCTGCTTTATCAGCAAATCTTTTCAGATGCTTAATGGTGAGATGCAGTGTGCAAACACTGACTTTGCTGAGGTGCATAAATCTCAGTTCACATCTCAGTCTGACAAATTGTTTGTCTCTCAGGTGCGAGGAGGGGTGAATGGGCAGCTCTTCTCCCTCTCCAACAGCGCCAACACTAGAACTATCTCTGAAGGCATCTCCCAGAGGGGCTTCTCTGAAGTTGTCTACCGCTCCTTCTCCAGTGTCCCCAAAGACACCTACTACTGGGTCCTGCCTGGGAGCTTTAGAGGAGATAAGGTGAGAGAAAACAACAAAGTAAAGAGCAGGCCAGGGAATACAAGAGAAAATAACTGTCAAGTGTGAGTCAAGATAAATTTCTCTGCCCGTTCTGTCCCACTCAGTCATGCCTCAACATGTTGCCAAGTGGAAAGGCTGCACTTACCCACACAGCGAGACTCCTTTGAACCTTTTGGTTGGAATTCACAGTCAAGCCCAACATGGTTGTCTTGTGACTTCCCCCACACTATCATAGCCATGAAATACCTTTCCACTATTCAGTTTTGTTAAGATGAGCTTCTCTTTTCACCATGTTGCTATCAGGTGACAGCCTATGGCGGGGAGCTTCGCTACACAGTGCAGTTTTCACCGTATCAGCGCTCACTGATGATTGTCGGTCAGCCAGATGTGGTTCTCCAGGGCAATGGCATCTCCTTGGAACACTACTCCCAGACTAGGCCCCTCCCTCGTGTCCCACAAACTGTCACTGTGACCTTCAGAGAGGTGGGTTTCATTGTGTTTGATAGAGAAGTACACTCTAGCTAAATCTGAATCTTCACAGTGTTAGGAGACTAACTTTTCTCTTTCCTCTGGCTGATAGTCTGCGTGGCGTCGCGCTGATGGACAGCCATGTACTCGTGAGCACCTCCTGATGGCTCTGGCTGACGTTACTGCCTTCATGATCAGGGCCAGCTATGCAGACAACATGGACGAGAGCAGGTATTGTGCGAGGTTCCTCTGACAACACACAACCCATTTACAAACCCTATAAGGAATGTATTGTTGATTGTATGTTTTTTGTAATAAATAGTATCTCAGACATCAAGATGGACATTGCTGTTCCTCACTCCACTGGTAATGAGCGTGCTCTGGAGGTGGAAGAGTGTGCCTGCCCTCAGGGATACAGAGGACCTTCTTGCCAGGTACAAATTTCAGAGAAGTAGTTAAGTCTACAAACAAAAAATTCTTTAAGTCCACTTACTTACTTACTCATGCCACATTTTTGGAGCTTTCATTAGCACCTCACAGTCTTCATCAAGAGATTTGCTTAAGTTTGTTTAGCTGTCATGGGGATGTCATCATATAACCTAAATATGGCAGGAGCTCATCTGTACTATCTCCATGACATCTGAGCAAACTCTGTCTGCTGAACAAGACTGAGAGATTTTTTTAAAAGCTCAGAAAAAAAGCTAGTAAATACACCTTGACTCAAGATATGTTTTTGTCAAACAATTTTTCCTAAGATCAAGTATGAACTTCCCTGCCCATTTGTAGCTTACCCCAGCTTGAAAAGAAAAAGTTAAAGGAAATACAGATATGTCTTAGCTTGTTAAGAATAGCGCAGTTGTCTTTTTTTCCATGACAGTCCAAGATGATAATTGCAGTCTGTCTCCCTCCTACTCCAGTGGAACAAAGACTTATTCCTCTTTGTCATCACATGTCTCTCACCTGAGGTGTTTTTCCATGCTGTTGCAGGAGTGTGATGAAGGTTACACACGGACCAGCTCTGGCCTTTACCTGGGCACTTGTGAGAGGTGCGACTGCAATGGTCATGCTAGCAGCTGTGACCCAGAGACCGGCAGGTGTCTGGTAGGTTTTATGCTATTCTTCATCTCTCTGGCTTCTTTGCCAGTGTCGAAAAGGCTTTGATCTCAGTAGTGGAATGCACTAATGGTTTCTTGGCAAATTCCAACATGTGGAAACACACTGTCGCTCTCAAATACGGTATATTCAGCTGTCCCATGGATCTCACCTCTTCTCCATTTGTGTCTCTCCTGACCTAAAGCAATGTCTCCATAACACTGCCGGCCCAAGGTGTGAACGATGTCAGACTGGTTTCTATGGAAACCCTTTAACAGGTGGTGCTCAGGCCTGCCAGCCCTGCCCCTGTCCTGGAACTACATCCAGCAACCAGTGAGTTCATGTCTTAAAGTCAGTTTTATTCAGTCAGCACAGATTACCTATTCAGTTCTGTTTAATGCTACATTACAAATAAACTGTGTGCAACACAAGAGCTGAGATACCACTTTACTCAAATGCATCATAGTAACCAGAGATCAAACTGTATATGAAACCTCATGGCGTCTGTTGCCACAGATTCTCCCCAACCTGTTATCTCGAGGCTGATGGTCAGCCGACCTGTGACAGCTGTCCCCCGGGATACACTGGCCGACGCTGTGAAAGGTACACCCCTCCCCTTCTCTCTCTGTTTTTCCTTTTCCGCTCTGTCTTCCCTTCAGGGTTGTCTGGACATTGCTCAGTGTTTGGGGTTACAGAGTGGGTCAGCAGCAAGATGAGCAGGGGCTGGCACTGGCACTGGCACCCACTGGTTTCATTCACAGGAAAGGGATATAAGCATGTCTGTGGTTCACATCGCTTTTGTTTTTCCAAGGCAGTTGTGATTTAGCAGTGTCAGTGAAGGAATGGGAGACGCAAATCGGTGCCACCCATTCTGATGTATATGTGAAGTTTTGTACTGTTTTGTGTTTTCCCATATCTACTGTTGGATATTGTTTTCTACTGTGGTAGAATAATGTATATTTGTCATAGGATAAAGGACCTATGGTGGTTCTGAGGATGTTGTCACTCAAATTTTATTGTTTGTGGAAAACAAATATGTAGAAATGACAGTGCTGTATGTGCTCAGGAAACCTTTAGTTGGCTTTATCTCTTGCTTTCTTCTGTCCTTGACTTGAACTCCAAAAGCCTTCTCAGCAATTGCTTTCTGCTTCAGCTTTGCACTTTGCTGGTAGTGAAGTTTGAAGGTGTTGGCTCATGTGATTTCTGTCTGTGCAGAGACCAAATGTATTTTTCTGGGTCTCTATGACATAAATGTAGATGTGGCATTTATGAGGACTCCTGTCTGGCTAATGAATCTTTGCCGCTCCGAGGGCAAAGATGACGAGGTGACTTGGGTGTAAGACACAACTCATAAATAATTTATTATTTGATCGTCTTGCCTGCATCATACCTGATTCTGCTGTTTTGACATTAAGAGAGGAGAAGCCCTCTGCAGACAGTTGTGGGGACCCCTTCCTGGAGAAGCAGATAGAAGGATTCCTACCTGTTGGATGTGGAGCTGAAGCAGTATTCAATTTCAGCTGGGAGAAAGAAATAACACCATATGGCAGTGGAAATGATGATGATGATGACAATGACAAACAGTGGCCTGTTACTGGTGTTGGAACAACTGTCATCCCCACCAGGTCTTTACTGTCTACTTCAGCTCACCATTCCACTCAAACAATAGGGGTGAGCATTGTCTCAGTTACTCCCAATAGATCAGTGTCCAGATTCCCACCACGCTTCACACCCAGCCAAGAGAGTAGACACTCCAGCTTCCAGCACCTGCTCCGGATTCACCTGAACACCTTTAACCAGCGCCTGAGTATGCTGGAAAGCAACACACTTGATATGAAGGAGAGCATTCGTAGTATGGAGGACCAGCAGAGTCGTCTCAGCTCCCAACTGAAAGAGCTCATCGTTATCCAGACAGCTAGTGAGAAGAACAAGAAGGTTAGCGAGCTGGAGAAGAGCTACACAGACATGGAGGCTCGTCTGAGCAGGCTAGAGGGAAGGCTAGAAATCCTTATTGATGGCTTCACTGCCTTGGCTCAGGAGATGAACAAGATGAAGCGCACAAGACACATCTCCCGTTCGACCCAAGAAAAGAAGGCTTTGCCTTTGCTCACCACAGTCCTTGCACTCCCGTCGTACTCAACACCTCAGCTTCCAGTCAGAATTATACCTACAGAAACACCACTCACCAGTAGAGCCACAGTACCCAAAAGCATACCTACCCCAGGCCTTCCCATGAACAAATCCACCCCTGCTCCTCGGAGAGATAGAAAACCCAAACCAGCAGCAACCACTAAGCCAGATAAAAACACTACAAAGCTCCAGTCAGTCACTAGGTCATCCAGACGTCAAATCTCAACAAGTTCTGCAACAAAACTAAAGACGACCTCAAGTAAACCAAGGGCTGCATCTAAAATTAAACCTAAAACTACACTGAAGCCTGAAACAAAAAGGCCAGGGGTTAGGAGGTTCGCTGTAACAGCTAAACATGCTTCACAGCCAAGCCAAACAAGACCAAAGCAAGTCAAAGAAGAGGCAACAATCACTAAATTTCAACTGGAACCACCATCTCACAAATCAAAGTCTGCTCGAACTCCTCAGCTGCATAAACAATCTGACCAAGCCAACAAAAAGGATTCTGTACTACATATTAAAAGCAATGGACCGACCAAGGTGTTTAGATCAGATGCACCAGTTCCAAAGACAGTTCAGGAGAGTGGAAAGTCTTCTGGGGGTGATTCAAAGAAAGCATCAAAGCCACACAAGGGTAACTTAAACCAAAATGAGAAAAAGTTGGTCTCTCATAAAACAAAGAATTCTGCTAAAGACACAGTCATAACCACAAAGCCTACCAAGATCCCTTCTGCAAAGAAGTCTAAAACAAAAACAACAACAAAAAGGGCAACGACTCCTGCTAAAACCAAGGTTACTACCAAGAAGACGTTTACCACAACGGTGAAAAGGACATTAACTCCCTCTAAAACCAAGGCTACTACTGCAAAAAAAGTAACCAAAAAACCCCAGCAGAAAAAGAAGACAAACCCTCATTCTGGTGTTTTGGACCTACTGAGGCTGTTACAAGGAGATCACAAATCTTCAAAGCACAAAAAGAATCAAGATGGATCACTTCATGTTGTCCTGGGAAGGCTGGCCATTCCTATCAAAATTATCCCTGATAACTAGGGAATTATGTGTTTGTCTGTGTCTTGTTTTAATTTTTTCCATTGTTCATATATCTAGACTCTGATTCTGAGATTTGTCTGTTACTGCTACCGTGACAATGGAACTTTATGAAGGGAGTAATTTTTTAACACTATTGTATTGCAGAGAGACTCTCCAGGAGTGTAATGTGCTGTACATGCTGATGTGGTCATTTTAGTATTTTGGTACTAATGGCTGTAAAGGTGTTTTTTATGACAATCAGAACTATTGCACAAAATCCTGCTATGAAGAGATAGCTTAGCATTAGTACCTCTCATGTATATACATTGGTCCATATTGTTAAGGCCAGACTACCTCAACTTTTACCCCAGTGCTTTGTTAGATTGCTTATAAAATTGAATGCACATCATGCCCGTTTCCTGCATTCACATGGGTATGTCTTCAGTATTTGTTTCAAATGATACAGTATGTGTTGGTGTCCTGGAAAGCCTTACACTTCCATGTCACCCTGTGGTTTCAGGACAGAACCATTTATTGATTGCAACGTCTGCACTGCTTTTTCTGCTGAATAATATACCAATATGTTCTAAAATGTTCAGGTGGTTTCTCCTTTCAGTATAGGTCTAACTGGAGATACAGGGTTTTCCTGGAACACTAGTGTTAAGATTCATTTTAAGTCTAGGTGTTTTTTTTATTGTCTTATGAAGATTACTTATTATTATTACTTATTATGCCAAGTTTTAAGGATAAAGGACCAGTACGTTATAGCCAAGACTAACAATCTAATATCCTGTTAGTGGCCCTAGAATAAAGCATCATACATATTTTGCTACAAGTAATGAGGCCAAAATTCAAGTTTTAGCTGCGCTAGCAACATTGCTTTAGGGACGACAGTGTCTGTTTGTCCACCACTTTAGTCCAGACTGAATTATCTCGTATTGAATGAATCACTATGAAATTGTGTACAGACATTCATGGCCCCCAGAGGACGAAGCCTATTAACCTTGGTGAACCCCTGATTTTTTTCCTTTAGCGCCATCACAAGGTTGACATTTGTGGTTTTGAATGAAATGTCTCAAACTATTGGATAGATTGTCATTTGGTAGCAATATTTCTTTTCCACTCAGGATAACTTTAAATTTTCCAGACTGTTTATCTAGCACCATCATCAGGTCAAAAAAAAATTTTTTTTGCTGTATTATCAAATACTTGCAACACTAAAGACACTTCCATCAGTCTTAGCTGCACTTTGTGTTTAGAGCTAATTTGCAAATCTTAGCATGCTAACACTCTAAATTAAGGTGGTGTGTTAGCATGCTGGCATTTAGCTCAAAGTACAGCTGTGGCTTTTTTCTTATGGAATAATTATTTTAGAAGCATGAATGTGCTCAGCAAATGTTATGGCCCTCTGCCATTTAGATTATGAAGTCTCTTTGTCAAAAGTTTACATTTTGAAGTGATGATGGCTGTAGAAAAAAAGGTCA
Source organism: Lates calcarifer (assembly GCF_001640805.2). NCBI lineage: Eukaryota > Metazoa > Chordata > Actinopteri > Centropomidae > Lates > Lates calcarifer. The sequence continues at coordinate 22,965,118 of NC_066838.1, read as the reverse complement.
TGGTTTCACCAAAAACAACAGGACTTAATCCTCTGGGGACAAAGGATGCATACAGTGGATTTCTTGTAAATCCATCCTGTTGTTTTGGAAATCTGTAGTATGTAAAATGTAGGAAGTTAACAATTTGGCATGAGCAGAATGACCAGAAAACTCCATGGTGTGGCCAAAATAAAATAGGTTCACCCTCTCTGGAGCATGAAATTTTACTACAAATGGAACCCTACAGTTTGATACTTCTTGTGTGCCTAATGATATTTTAGCCCGATGTGGCTCTAGAAGAAAGGTTAGGTGCACCTGAAAACAACTGGATTTATCTGCTGGGGACCATGAATATTCATAGTCACTTTCGTTGCAATCTGGGCAGTAGTTGTTGAGACCAATGTATATGTAGTATTTGTGAAATTCTGTAATTTTATTGTGATGTAAGACCACATTGTCATGCTGTGCTTGTTATAAGCTGTATGTTTCTTGATAGTCTTTAGTTAGAACACTTGTTTTCACAACCATCTATTCTGATATATTTTCAATTTCCCTTTGTAATGAGATTATCCTCGTCTTTAAATCTATAAAACAACACTGACTGGAAGGACTGAACGTTAACCACACCTTAGAAAATGTCTGAGGAGCTAGTTTGAATAAGATTTCCCAAAGCATGTTCATACCACGGAAGTCCTCTTTGTTGGCTGTTGACCTAAGGACCTGGACAGGTGAGGTAAGACTGACAGCAGTTGTCCTCAGGGCAACCTGCACAGATCTGTGGTTGGAGTAGCCTTGGCTCTGGTGGCAGTGGCATTGTTTGCTTGGGTTGAAGGCGTATCGCTTTGCTATGTCACACTGTCAGAAATAAAATGTTTCTTCAGCAGCTTAGCATTTCAATCTGCAGCTCACTATATTACCTATGCCCACTTCTGCTTTGCTTTGAAATCTGGTGATATTTTCTGATTCTCTATTAATGTTTCTGTTCCTTTGCAAAGGTGTTTCAGGTGTATAATACTCATGTGAGAGATGGAATCAACATCTGAGACATGTTGAATGTTTTAGCAGCAACTATGCTTCATCCATCTCCAGTGCAAGCACTGTTTCATTGTCTTTTTCCTGGGAAAACTGTTGTATACATTACAAAAGCTGGGTGTATGTGATTTTTAGGTCATGTGAGTATGAGACCAGTCTTTGGTGTAGATATGTTTCCTTACTGAATGGAACAACAGAATAGTTTTTATGTTACTTTTCTGAATGACTCAGTCCTTTGTTCGTGGATGAGGTCTGTCTTGGGTCAAGAAGACTCCCTAAACGACACTATTCATCAAATGTATCACTTCTTGCAGACTTCCCAGCTTCCTTCCTCATTGTTCTTTGGGTAAAAACTTGTATCCTCCTGCCTGGAAATATTTACTTTAACACATTGTCTATTTTTATTTCAGATGTGCAGCAGGATACACTGGCAACCCACAGCGTGGGCAGAGATGTACTGTTGGCAACAATAATGTCAATGGTATATTATTTCCATCCACGACAATTACTGATATTGCCACATGTTCTGGCTTATTTGTCTTGATAAAAGTTGCAAAGATACTTTTAATTTAGATTTAACAATTAGCCTTTTAGTAGAGAGTTGGCACATGCTGAAATTGTCTGTTCTACTGCCCTGTTACAGGTAACTGCTATAACTGTGACCAAAGAGGAAGCGAAAGCTGCAACGGTGGCGTATGCCAGTGCAAGGTGATCAAACAAAGACATTTTTTGTTTGCACCACTTCAATGACTTTTTACACTATTTACAAAGGACTGATTGTCTTGTATCTCATTCCGCTGATACTATGTTGCAGATGAATGTTGAAGGCTCATCATGCTCCAGCTGTAAGCCTGGAACCTTCAATCTTAGCAAGGCTAACAAAGATGGCTGCCTGTCCTGTTTCTGTATGGGCGTCACTCAGCAGTGCTCCAGCTCCACTTACTACAGAGATCAGGTAAGGTCTATAAGTGCTGCAAAAGGTGACACAAGAACAATGCAATTATTTACTCTTGAAGAACAATGTTCATGCAGTAAGCAAAGTGGACAATATGTCCTCACCAATCATAATCAACGTTGCAGTTAGCAGTAATTAACTCTGCTAACTCTACACAGCAAGTTGGCAGAGTTATTGTTTACTAAACCATTTATAGGAACTTTATTGTGAACTTTAATGTGCTCTTGCAGGTGTCCTCAGTCTTCTCTCCAGGGAATTTCCAGGGATTTGCTCTGGTGAACCGTCAGCGCACCAACCGCATCACCACTGGTTTCACAGTGGAGGTTTCCACTGAAGGCACTCAGCTGTCCTACAGCAACTTTGACTACCTGGGACAGGAGCCTCATTATTGGCAGCTTCCAGGGGTCTACCAGGGAGACAAGGTCAGTCTCAAAGAGTACATACAGCGGCTAAATCAGTGGAAGCAGCCAAAGCAACACCATGAACCCCATAGAGCTGTATATAAGGAGCTGAGCAGCACTCATCAGAAACTTGTAGACCACTCTTTTTCTATCACTGTCTTCATTTTGCTTTTCTTACTTCAAACCTCAGCCAATCTTTCTTTTCAAGCAAATTTTTGCAGATTGCTTTCTGAGTCTGTGTGTGTGTTTTCATTTTTATCTGTGTTTTCACAGGGTCAAGTGTTAGACATAAATTTACATAATGTAGTATTTTTTGTGTTTGCTCCTTTCACTCTTTATAGAAAGATTCTTTCTTTTCTCGTATGAAACGAGCAGAACAGGTACAGTAATGTTAGTCAGTGGTTGTCATGTTGTGACTGTAGTTTGGCCATCTAATGATTTTTGTGTACAGTGTTGTCTGGCATGTTTAAAGTAAATTTTGATGTGATTTGTAATATACTGGATGGCATATACATTATAGATGCACATCATGTTTTATGGTTTTGATCGTTTCTTCGATCAAGTTCATTTTTAGAGGCATGATATTTTTACAGGAGTGTTTGCTGTTGAAGGTAGCCACTAAGTGTCTCATAGATTTGACCACTTACGTTTATGCACACATAAATTGCTTTCTGCTCCACAACCCATGAGCCATGTAAATGGATGAATCATTAATGGTCCATTAAAGAGCTTCATACAGTTTAACTCTGCTCGAATGACACCGCCATAACACTCCCAAATACCATCAGCTTAGTGATAAGGAAAGTGATCAAAGAGCTTGCTTTATCCACATCATTAGAGTGACTCGCACTTACCAGAGGAGCAGCTAAGGAAGGATGTTTCCATTTGGAACCTAATGGCTTCAGAACGTAAAGACACCCACAGATCCAAAAGAGCTAGCCAGGTATTTGGTATGAACCGCACTGTAGATTGTTGTAGTGAAGACAGCACTCACACGTCTAATCAGAATAATTGAGGCACAGTGTTTCTGTCATTATTAGCTAACACACTGAGAGTTTGTGGACATCTATGGGGGAAAAAATCCCCTTGGTTCATAGATGTAGCAGCATGGAGACTCACTTTGGGTTGCTGAAGGGTCACTGAGCAGGGGCATGTTGTCAGATTTGACCGCGTGTGCATTTGCATGTGTGAATTACAAAGATCTGAGTCGGAATGCAAGCCAAGTTTCAGGAACATTTCTGAAGAACAAGTAATGTTTGATTTAAGTATTTTATCAGTGTGAGCCCACTGTTAGACCAAGAACAACTCACCGGAGTCCAAACATTTATTTTATTTCCAGTAAAAAGGTCATTATGGTGCATGTAAATGTGGTTTCTGATTACTTGAGTAACCTGGTTACTACAGTGCATGTAAACGTACTGATTGCTGTGTTGCTTATCCAAGCATCATAGACTCAGACTGTAAAGCATGACCCAGCATGTTCACATTCTTATAGTGATGTACGTCAGTGTACATCATGAAGAACAAAATTCTTAAACCCCGTCTCCGTCATTTTGACTGTTCCCATGGTTACTGAATATCCAGTGCTCCACATTTTCCACATCCCCAGGGTGATGTCAGACAGCTGGATGCAGAGGTCTGGGCACTTCTTTCTAACTTCTCCAATGGACGAGCTGGTTCCCCTCCATTCTTTCCCCCCTCCTTCTCTAAATCCTCCTCCTCTTTCTCTTCCTCCTCCTCCTCCTCCTCTTCTTCTCGGGTCCCAACTTCCTCTTCTTCCTCTTCATCCTCTCGATGGTCTTTGCGTAACCTGAGCCCCCCTTCTCTTCCATCTGGTATCTCCTCTTCAGTGAGGCCAACCAGACCTCAACCCTACTCCCCAGGCCACTCTCCCCATCTGCAGGTACACTCTGTCAGAGATTGTGAGACGTTTATAGATTGTTTATCATGAGCCTTTTTTGTGTTCCTTGGTCATATTGATGACTTCTTGTGTTTCTCTTTGGGGTCTGGCTCTGCTGCGAATCAACAGAGTAAGAACACAGTGAGCAAGACCTCTGCTAGTGCTTCTACGGAGAGCAGCAAGGTAGACAGTGACATGAATGAGTGACTAACTTAGTCTTGGCACTTACACATAGGAAACTGCCATGCTGTCTTTAATAGAAAAGCTTTAAAAGTTAATTAACAACCGATGGTACAGAGGTTGTTCAAGGCAGTTAATGTTTTGTTCAGAAACATGTCGCACCTGACAAACTTCGATCATGATCTACCGAAGTACTGCAGAATAGTTTTAATTTATAGTTACAAAGATTGGATAGTTCACGTAATTCCAGTGATCGACTGGGTGGTATTTTCCATTGTTAAGCAAATAGCTCCCACTCGGTGCTGTCACTGTAATTGACCACTTGAGAATAACATTGGTTTTACACTGGTCTGTCATTATACTGTTGTCTGCTTTAAAACTTAAGCTGTCATTTTCATATTATTGACAGTGGAAGTTGTTGTTCTAGTTGTCAGACAAAGCACAGTGCTTTGTCTGTGAGCTGTTATCAAACTGTCAGCAGCGTCTTCAGTAGCACTTATACTACAGAGCATGCACTTAAAAGAGTTTAGCCGTTTGCCACACATTTGTCCTGAGAGTCTTGTCAGGCTTTACTCTTCGCCATGCTTGCCTGCATGTACTGCTTCTCTGCCTGCCTGTGTTTTAGTCTCGTTGCCTCTCTCTCCCTTTTGTGTCTTATTCTCTTGTGCCTCTCCTTCCTACATTTTTCCTCTCAGTACGCTCTGGTCTACAAAGGTTTCAGCTTGCATCCAAGATGATCTGCTCTACTGGCAGCTCCCAATGCAGTTCACAGGGGATAAGGTAACCGCAAAGAACTTGTGGCAGTGTCCCCTCCTGACCCCTGATCCACCCTTGGAGGTCACAGAAAAACCCTGCCTTTATATCCCCCAGCCTTCCTGCAACCCCTCAGCCCTCACCATCATACTCCCTTTTCTTTAGTCTCCATTCCACATTCCCTTCAACTTTGTCCTGGCCCTCCCTCCAACTGTCCTCTTCACTTCCTGCACTATATTCCTCCACTGTAATCAAAAGAGAGGAAAGGCCTTTTGCTACCATATCAAGTATGGGCCTAATTTTTTGTTTTTAATCCATATTCACTCACAGATACTTAAATATAAACTACTTGGCTGTGTGTAGCTTAACATTCAAAGGTGCTATATGTAAGTTTTGGCTATCCTTACATATTCAATGTTAGCATTAGCCACTGTTTACCTAGCAAGAGCTTGAGCCATTGCTGTGTTTACAAAGCCAGGGGTTAGAATACACCCTCTGAGCAACGCCAGTTTCTCATCATCTCTTGATGGACTGTTACTCGCTATTACAAAATGCCATTATGAGATAGGATGAGCCGGTCCCAGCTGGTTAGCATGTTAATTTCAGTAGAAGAAAAGTGATAGAAATAGAGGCAAAATAAGAGTTAACAATGGCATTGCTCTCTACCACTGGAGACAGCTCTTGGCAAGTAAAGGAATTTGAAAGTTTAATGTTAAACTCAAAATGTTTAGAGTGGTAAGTAAACAATTGTTAATGCAAAAAAAATTACATATAATACCTCTATATGAAGAGGGGTTCAATATACAAATACTAGAAGTTATAATATTGTCTTCTTTGACAGAGGCAGACGTTAAACATTGAACAACTGTTTTCACATGACAAGTAAACAAAACTCTATATGTGAAGTGGGCAAAGTGCCCCTTTAAATGAATTCAGCACACCTTACATTTGTGACATTCATGGTAGTATCACAGCAGCCTGCTCTAAACAGCCATCTGTTGGTTTTTTTTTTGTCATCATGGGAATTGCAGCTCTATTTTACCTGGCATAAGATTTAAAGCCTTTTCCTTACTAACCCTGTTTTAGGTGGGTTCTTATGGTGGTAAGCTCAAATACACCATCACCTATGTGGCTGATCATAGAGGATTGGAAAGCGGTGATCCTGAAGTGCAGATTATTGTGAGTATGCCCTCATGCTGACTCATTGTTTTTATCTCATAGTTATGTGTTTTTGTGGCATTTACTCACCTGTTAGTGTTGCTCCTATAGGGTAACGACATCACTCTGGTAGCTGGAATGTCCTGGAAGAGGAGGCTGGATAGCAGCAGAAAAAAAGAGCAGTTTGAGGTTATCTTCAGAGAGGTGAGTGGCTCAGAGCAGCACAGTAACATGGTGAACAGAGGGGTGTCAGCAAGCATTTGTTGAAGTAATCTATGACTAAACCTGACCTCCGGGCTCCTTATGTACCTAGAAGAGGGGAGGCAGATAGACATTTTTTCTTGCTGCATGAGAATAGCCACTGTTGTACTATTTCGTAGGAAAACTGGCGTCGTCCTGATGGCATGCCTGCAACCCGTGAGCACCTGATGATGGTTTTGGCTGATCTGGATGATATCCTTATCCGTGCATCCTACGCCACTGATATGCGATCCTCCAGTATCTCTGATGTCAGCATGGAAGTCGCAGTGCCCAACTACAGTGGCTTTGCCCAAGCCCTCGAGGTAGAGGAGTGTCGTTGCCCACCTGGATACCAGGGACTCTCTTGCCAGGTAATTCATCATTTTTCATGAATTGTTGACTTTAGTGGAAGCAATACAACCTGATCTTGCTTCATTAAAATGCTCATCTATTTATCTAAATCATATCATAAATCATATATAAATCATGTCTGTTTTAGGACTGTGCCCCAGGATACACTCGCACTGGGGGAGGTTTATACCTGGGTCATTGTGAGCTCTGTGAATGTAATGGCCACTCTGACTCCTGCCACCCAGAGACTGGCGTCTGCACGGTATGAAGCACTATTACTGTATAACTTTGTTATAGCACCCTGTTAAGATGAACAGATCTCTAAACACGATATGTTTCTCCTTCCAGAGCTGCCAGCATAACACTCAGGGTGGGCTCTGTGAGCAGTGCGCCCCTGGCTTCTTTGGCGACCCCACTGTTGGCACTCCAGAGGACTGCCAGCCCTGCGCCTGCCCTCACACTGACCCTGACAACCAGTGAGTCCTGGCACAGATAACAAGACCTTGCATTCCACCTCCATTTATAGCTCAAGACAAGTCTGTGTCCAGCTCACTTGCTCTTGTTTACAGCAAATTCCACTGTCTTGTAAATTCTGGAGTTTGATTCATTTCCATTATTTTCTGCCAAGTAGCATCAGATATTGCATGATTCATTTTCTTACTGAAGTCATCTGATTTTGTATCCTCACATTTTAACAAACTAGGATTTTGTTAAAACGAAGAAAGTAAGATCACAAAATCTTGCTGAGTGAAGTAAAAAGCTGAAGTACATTGAAGTAATCTTCCAATGAAATATGAGAATCTCAGACAGTTGCTTCTTGTACAAATCCACCTGTTTTTTGATGAAGTTTCATTCAATTTAGCTTTTTGTCTGCCTTTGTTAAATTCATATAACAGGTTCTCCCCTACTTGTGAGAGCCTTGGAAATGGAGGCTACCAGTGCACTGCCTGTCAGCCTGGTTACACTGGCCAGTACTGTGAGCGGTAAGATAAGTCAACATTCTCACTTGATGTGGGTCCAAAAAGTTCTGGAAATTGTTTCAAGTGGTTAATTTTAATAAACTGCTTTTATTAGGGTTCTCTGTGGTTAAGTTTTCTTTCTGTGTCTGTTTTTTTCTATCATCAGTTGTGCTCCTGGATATGTTGGCAACCCACAGGAGAGAGAGAAGTGTCGTCCATATGATGGCACGGGTAAGGTTGCATTTTGTTTTAGGAGAAATGTGACCAAAATGTGCTCACGTTCAAAAATGTACTAATAAATAGCATGTTCCCAGGAGAGAATAAAATGCTTGTATGTGTGCTTGAAATATTTACTGTAGCAAAATGAGGAAAAATGAATGCGAAAAGTAAAACTTATCAGTGACAGTCTTGTGTCATCAACTTCACACCCCAGTTTACATCAGTTTCTTTTTTCTTTTTACCATTTCTCTTCTACTTGTAGTGTCAAAATACATGTCTGTTTTCCCATGAGGAAGGCCTCCTTAACAATTAGCCACTTTAAATTTATCCCTGTTTTGGTGAAAAACATTATCAAATGGTGTCCATCCAGTTTTGCTTTTTCAAGTGTATTTGCCCGAGCTTACTTTATGAAATATTACCCCAATGCCTCAACTGGTAAAATGACTCATTTCACCAATTTCCAACATGCAAGCTGTGATAATTGATCTTTTTATGCTTTTGTGAAACGAGTTTCATATGACCTTTGCACTTTGCAGCTGCAGCTTCCCTGGTGGTGAAGGTTTATCCAGAGAGGGTCCTGGCATCCCAGGGTGGCCCTGTCACTCTGCGGTGTCAGGTGTCTGGCTCTCCTCCGCACTATTTCCACTGGTCCAGAGTGGATGGACGGCCCATCTCCAGCAGTGCTGACAGACGCAGACAGGGTACCGGACACACTTCAACCACATGGCCAAACTATTGGGAAATTGCATAAATGTTATTGAAATATGTTTGCACTCAGTTTTTTGTTTTTTGAAATACATTTTAAGTGATCTTAACACAAACATTGTATATAGTTCATATGGGACGACACGTCATGTGTGAATACAACACCTCTTTGCTCATCTGTGTGTGCAGGAGCAGAGCTGTACTTCCCCAGTGTCCAGCCGAGTGATGCCGGCATCTACGTCTGTACCTGCCGGGACCAGCGCAGCACCAACAGGAGCCGTGCTGAAATAGTTGTCACAAGTGTGTATAGGTCTCATTTCTCTATTAGCAAATAGTTTTTTTTCCCCTCCAGCTGCACACTTAATAGATACCATCTGTGTTTCAACACGTGGGTTTGCTTATGCGCAGATAATGCAAGTCCTCATTGTTCAGTTAAGTTGACTGCGGTGTGGTGCCTTCTTGGTATCTGGAGTTTTCAAGGTGTTGGATAAGATATGTGCAACAGAACTGGCTTTCATTTGGTTGTAATAAGGTTATTATAGCTTTTATAGTAATTTGAAATGGTTTATTGTGTAACTACTTGTAATTGTTAAAATGAAGTTTGCTTTTACTTAATTCACATTGTAATTTGCAATATTCTTACTGTATTTATGAACAATCAGTATAAATTAATGTTCTGTATTCTACCAGGTGCCCCGTCCAAAGCCATTGAGGTGACAGTTGAGGAGCCCAAAGCCCAGACTGTCAGGGTGGGGTCTACTGTCAGCTTCATCTGTACTGCGAAGAGCAAGGTAACACTGGTCAATGATTATTAGAACATTATTTTATTACTTTACTTCTTTATTTATTTAGTTAGTTAGTCTTACTGTTAAAGGTATAGTGACATTTATTCATGTTCTTGAGGAGTAATAGAAAGTACATGTTGACAGTGTTATTGCACTATCATGTTGTAAACAGATTAAAAACATGTAGCCTCTGTTGAATAGTTGAACAACAAGAGCATTTTTCTCCCATGTGTGACCAGTAAAATTGCATGCATCTTATGATTTCTGTGTGTTTATCTGCTCACCCCTCCACAGTCACCAGCCTACACCCTGGTGTGGACTCGAATGGGTAATGGGAAGCTTCCCAACCGTGCCATGGACTTCAACGGCATCCTGACAATTCAGAACGTCCAGCCTGAGGATGCAGGTGTCTACGTTTGCACGGGCTCCAACATGTTTGCCATGGATGAAGGCAGTGCCATCCTCTACGTGCCAGGTTCGTGATCCTCGGCACTGCATTCCATTACCCATCACCCCCTGCCACCCTACCAGCTCTGGCTCCTGTAGTCTCCCACCCTAAACTTAAGTTCCCCCCTCCAGCTTGGAATGGTGCATGCTCTCTGTTTGACTGCATTTGTCATTGTGCACTATAAACACTTAGCTCTGGGTTAACAGCGTAATAAGCTTGCAGTTCTAACCTCCAATGCTTTTGCTCTCAGATACCAACATAAAAGCCATGTCTTATTATCCTACTGTCATCCAGCTCTTCTCACTGCTTTTATTTAACTTGCTGTCTTGTATGTCTCTGATAAGTGGATTTTTCTGTGCTTTATATGAAGAAATACAGCTTGTGGGTCTGGTCATAAACTAAAACTGTAGGCTACAAATTTCCAGATAACATATGGGGTTAAGTGTGCAGTGTTAGATTTAACTAATGGGCTCTCAAAGTCATGACACATCCTCTAGGCTTAGGGCAAATGAGCACTCTTTCGGATCAGTGATTTGTGGGAAACGCTTTGCGCCAACACTCTACTGAATCTACTGCAGTTTTTTCTTTCCTCTTTTTTGTATCACATTGGTTGAATTAATCGGTGGTGGTTTGGTTGCTTCTCGATCACTGGTAGAGTTGCTATTTGCTGCTGTTAGAGGTTTTACTAGCAGGGTGCTGGATTCTGGTGTCTGTCCTTTAAAGCTGGGTTCCTGGGGCCCCTCCCCACCTGAGCTGTAGTGTGTAATGATGAGGAGGAATGTGGATGCCACGATTGATGCTTAGTGACTCTGCGACTGACTGAAGAGGACTTCAGTGTATCTGGAACAGGGGAGAAGTAGGAGGAAACCCACCACCGCCAATTATTTTGTGTGTTGTTCCACTCGATAAAGTATTCCTTCATGACAATCCTGTCTGCTGTGTTACTCCGGAATCATCCTGATGATGAATGTTGATGAACAAAATGGTGCTATTAGCCATGCAGTTGGTTAAACTTGTGTTTGAATTCAGTTTTGAAAAGTGCTGTTGTACTGCTGTAATATCACTCCTTCATTCCCTCAGTGTCGGCAGAAGTCGGCCCTGTTTGTATTGTTACTCGTCAGATTTACTTTTTAAAATATTTAAGAGCTGACTCTTAAAAAATGCTTTGAAATCCTAATCATGTCAATAATCAGCTACAATTGTATATTATGGTCGTTTTATTTACACCCTGTCAATGTTGTTGGCACATTTTCTTTTTTTGATTGACTGAAATATGTTATCCAGAAATGTTTCCATGAAATTAAATATATCAGAAATGTTAGAATTTCTTTTCTTTTGCTAATTTTTACCAAGGGAATTGGCCATGTGAATGCAATTACCTTGCATGATGTGTGTTTACATTTCAACTATTTCAAATGTTTTTATAAGAAAATATTTTTATATATCTCTGAGAACATCTTACACCTCAACACTCACAGGCCACATATTAAACCTTTTTTAAATATTTGTTCTTCAGTTCTTTTTTTTGTTGTTCATTCTTATTGACTCAAAGGCTATAGGATTACAAATATACCCAAGGATGCTTACTCATTTTTCAAAATGTTTCTTTTTAAATGACGTAATGTACACATGTCACATTGTAATGTATTTATCTTAACTGTGAAAATATTTTGTGAAAAAGAGTAAACTGATTAAAATAATGACAATAGCTCAAAGTGATTGGCAAATTTATGGATGGGGCTCATTATCGTGTGTTCTCTCGAGTTGGCTGAGTCAGTTGATGATAACCACAAGCTGTATGTCAGCTTTTAACAGCTGAAATAAAACTAGTTTTTCAGTGTTTAAAACTGCTTCTTGCTACTAACCTGCATGTCTCATGTGGCTATTCTGCATATGCTTGTCTCTCCTTGCACTTTGAGTGTGTATGTGTTTGCGCACCTTGATTTTGAATTCACAGCATAAGAAGTGTTTTGGAGCAATGTTATTTTTTCTGTTTTTTGGTTGGTTTTAAGTGTGACATAACCATTAAATGAAAACAGTATGGTCATTCTAACCGACACATAGGTAAGTGTGAAAATTGAGTGCATGTAACTGTGAATTAAATGGCCCCAGCTAAAGAAAAAAAAGGAAATGGAGATGGAAAAAGGAAAATAATCTTTCTTGCTTAATATCAAGGTGGTGCCATTTGAATCCAAGTTCATGATTTTTTAGCATGTTTACATCATGTGTGACACTTAATGGAATCAGTTGGACAAAAGCCACGGCGGGCCCACGTTTGGAGATGGATTTAGGTGTCTCTGGGGGAGATGGAAGGTAAACTGCTGTTATCCTAGAGAACTGACCTGTCAGTTTACCTGTTCCCTCCCCCCTCCCTCCCTCCTTCCCTTCCTCCCACATCTCCAGAGGCCTCACAGACTCAGATGTTTTACACAGCCTATGAAATGTTTGAAGGACACAGAAAGCGTAAGTCCACATGGGCACGGTTTCCTCTTCTCTGCCGGGCTCCCTGGAGGGACCGGCCTCTCCCTCTATGTGCCATGCATGCACTCACCTTCCGCAGCATGGATCCACTGGTGGCGTGGTAGTGCCCATGTACAATCAACCAAGCTGCACTGAGAAACCAAAACTCTCTACATTCACTCTCATACAGGATGGTCCACAGCATCTGTGTTGTCTAATGTGTTGTTTGTAAGCAATCATCTTTAGTTGAATTCAGCTCTAAAGATGGATATTTCTTTTCAGTATATTATTAAGTTGTCAAGTTCCTGTCCTTCACACTGTTCCTGTCACAGCTTATATGATTGTACATGAGCATTACTGGCTCCCACCTGGCTCTTCGGGTTCATTGGGGGCCATCAAGGCAGGAAAAAGTGCATGTTCATTCTTATGGGCAACTCCTTATGAATGTTGAGGCTGCTGTCTGTCATTACAAATAATTAGTCTGTGTGTAATTTAATTAATGTAATTTATGGGATTAAATTATCCAGCAACTTCCTGTATTACAGAAACAGATTTAATTGCTCTTTAACCCACAAAAAGAGACATTTTATTTCAACTTGCCAAATGATTGAGTCTTGCAGTTATTACATTGCCAGATGATATATTCTTATACTGTTTTGTGTGACAGTGTCTCCACATTCAGAGACAAGAGATGCCCCTTCTTCTTTCTCCTTGTACTTTGCTCTTTCCTTTTTCTCCTCAGGAAACATGCTGTATTGGGAAATAGCTGTCATCTGGGCTTCAAACATCATACTGTGCTTAATACATCCCATCACACCCTTATTACATCATAGCTGAATGTGGGTAGCAGACTGGTTTCCAGTGTGTGAGGCAGAGTTTAGTGCGTCACACAGATGGAAGTGTTTTTTGAATAACAGTAAATGTGATATTAATAGATGGAAGTCAAGCTATTTTGCCAATGTTGCTAAGAAGTTACAGACTTAAGAAATATATAGAAAATATAGGAAAATACATTTTCCCTCCATATATCCACAAATGTATAGGCATGAAGTTAGTTTTAGTTTTATCTGCCCAGGTCTAGAGATGTATCTATCTTTGCCACCATGCAAACAAAAGGGAGGTGGAGCTACTTTCTACACAAGGAATCATCTGCTTAAAACTGTTGACAGTATGATTTGTGTATCATCCAGAATAACTGACACTGATTCTGAGATCTGAGACACATTGCTGCTGAATTCCTAGCTGTGCAAGCAGTGTAGCTCTGTGGATGGTCCAGACTGAAGTGGTAAACATTATGCTTGCTAAACATCAGCGTGTTAGAACTGTTAGGATTGAGCTCAAAGGGGTGCTGTGCAGTACAGCCTCACAGTGTGGCTGCAGATTCTAATTAGTCTTTTGTTTTTGTATTGTTTGTACTTTTTTCAGCAATGCAAATGAAATTCTGTTCTCTTCCATACCTCCATACTGGGTTGAAAGCAGACAGACATCTCAAAACCTGGACAGATAAAACCAAAATTATTTACTTGGTTAGACAGCAGCAGAGGTGGTGAGGTGTTTTTTCTTAATCTGAGTGAATCGACTCATCACCTGATGCACTGATTCTACCATTGATCCATTCAAAACCCATGGCAGGGATTCTATAAAACACCTATAATGTCAGATCGTTTATCATTCTTAGAGGTTACTTGTGTGTTCAGTGTAGACTGAAGGCTGTTGTGTCTGTTCCCGGAGTATTTGTGTTACTGAGGTCAGAGTTTCACAGCTCAGCCTAGGCTACAACACTCAGGAGTTTTCAGCCTGCTTAGATAGCCTTATACTCCTCCCTGCCTACTGAAAGAGGCCTTTCTTTTGCTCTGTCACACTGGGATCATACGGGATTGACTACGAAGTCTAGGAGCCAGCCAAACTGGCGCAGACAGCAATATGCCCAGAGGCCATGCCAAGGCCTGCCTGCCACATCTCATCTGTTTTGTCTGCTCTGAGGATATAGGCTGCCAAGGGTGATGGTGGGGGCACGGGCAGAGGCCATCACAGTCTAGTCAATTCATTACACACAGCTTGTATAGAATGCCCAAGCAGTGGTTATAGACTCCCGCCAAAGTTTCATTCCACTCCATCACTGCACCAGTAAACCAGTCTGCATTATCACACTTTATCATTTTGGGAAGTGTCTGTTTTGAGCTGTGTTTGACTGGTGTGTCTACTTCTGTAGCTGGAGAGGCAGCTCAGCCTGTGGCCAGCATTACTCCCTCAGTGCTGAATGTCCAGCAAGGCCAGCGGGCAGAGTTTCGCTGCACAGTCACGGGGAACCCAACCCCTGCCATCGAATGGATTGGTACGACCTGTTTCAACTCCACTTTTGCAGTAGTTGTTGCAGGCACTGTTGAGCCAAAATCACATTCATTTAGTTCGTGGTGGCTAATGTTAGCTAAAGTTAGAGTTTAAGTCTTTCCTGTTAACTCAAATGAATATGAGCATTGTTTGTGTTAGTTAATCACATTTAAGGAAACTATTAAGAGGATTCTGGGAAATTCAGTCCATTATAAATCCAGCAACTGTGTGGTTGTTGCAGGAGGTCCAGGGAACAGAATGAGTCCCAGAGCGGTGATACGAGGTGGCATACTGACCTTCTCAGCAGTGGACCCAGCTGATGAGGGAGAATACACCTGCAAGGCCCTGAACACTCATGGCGAGCACACAGCACGGGTTTCCCTCTTTGTACAAAGTATGCTCTTTTTTAATGTGTGTGTGTGTATTTGTGGAGGAATAAATCTGTTCACACTGCTACATTGTGGGGACTCGCCTCCTCTTTGGAGATGAAATACGAGTCCAAACAATGTACATTAGGTTTTAGGGATTAAGTAGCTTACGATTGCTAACATTAGCTAAAATTGTGCTACTTTAACACAACTTTTCAGCATGTCACAGATAAGCATTTTAATGTTTGTTTTTTTATCTACTGTCAAGCTCAGGATGTGGTGGTGTATATCATATATTTGTCACATATTTGATGAACAATGCATTTTTGGTCAGAATCTAACCCAAGTGGCCTAGGCACTCAGCCCCAAGTCCAAGTCAGTCCCCAAAATATTGAAGTCCATGAGGGTGACACCTTGAGGTTGTACTGCCGTGCATCAGGATCGCCCACCCCGAAGCTCACCTGGCTGAAAAATGGAGGACAGATCCCTCCACAGGTGAGACACCTCCAGCTGTCTCAGTACCTCAATGGTAACATAAACGTGGATTGTAACTGTATTCACATTTTGCTGTGCTGTATCTCTATGTTGCACCTCAAAGTGTGTCCGGTGCTGATGGTATTTCATCATACTGTCAGTTTTTATGACTGTTTCAGCATTTTGACCATTTACCTTTATTTTTTCCTCCCTTGTGTTTGTCTCCTCCCCCCCTTTTTTTTGATCCCTCCCCGTTCTGACGTTTGCTCAGGCCATTCCCTCTCACGGTTTCCATCAGTTTAAAAGCAACAGTCTCGATGTGTTACAGAGACGTATTGAGGAGCTGCAGGTCTGTCCATCTGTCCGATGTCTGTCTGTCCTGTCTCATAGTTCACATCCATTGTCCTCTACTGACCTCGTCTTCACACATTGTCAACTAAGTGCATGACCAGATGTGTCCTTGATTCACACCTTGTAAACCCTGTTAATTTACAACAGCTGCTCACTAAGTCCCTTTAGAGCTGGTGTCAGATACATTAAAATCAACTAGCTGGGTCTGGTTGACGTCTTAGTGTACTTGCATGCTGTAGTTGTTTTTATGTTGCGTTTCATTAATGACGGTGTTCCATAGTCTTTCGTTTTGTTCTGTCCACATCGTACCATCACTGATGTGTTTGGGCTCTCAGCACCCAGTTGACCCTCATCATTCCATTGAGTGTATTAACAGGACTAAGTATACAAGTAGGTATTGTAGGTATTTCAGACATATTTTGCTCCGTGCCAGGCGCAGCCGGCTGCCCCCCACGCCCCAGGGGGTTTTGTGTGTTAGTCTGGTTTCTGTACGGCCCTCCTCGGCTCGACGAGGGCTCCGGGGCCTGTTTAGTTCTGCCTCAAAGAGCCACTGCGTTGTGTCAGCCTTTCCCAGGGGGAGCCGGGCTCTGCCGTGCGACCACGCAGAAATTCTGTATGCTCTAGCAAACGGCTTGCTTTGAAAACTCGTCAATGGGTTCAGACACACATTGAGCCAGGGCCCGCCTCAGCCACTGCTCGGTTTAGCCTCCCTCACGGTTGAATGGGCCGGAGCTAAGCAGCTTTGTCCGTGGATGCCCCAACACCCCCCGGATACAGTAATCCCTCCCCAGACCCTCCCCTCCTGATTCCCCTCCCCTCTGAGGTGTTTCCAAACTTTATGAAAGCTCATTTTCAGCCTTGTTGGGCCTCTGACTGCCATGTGGAGTAGTGTACAAACAAGTCAAGTTGTTGATTACTCATGAGACAGAAAATCATGGGAGTTCTTGAATTTGAGTGTTGAAATCGATGCAGGGTTTTGGTTTTTACTCAATATTTTCTCTGAGATGTTTGATGGTGGATATATTGACTTCTATTGCACTGACTAGAGATCATTCCCAGATTTGGGCAGCATATTTTAAAGTTAAGACCTGCTTTGTAATGCTTACTGCATAACTTCTGGCTCTGATCAATGTGTCACAAACTGTCAGTTCTAACTGTCCTAATTTCTCTGTCATATTTACAGTCATCAATCATTAATTGTTTTAGAATAAGGACAGTAGTATAGTACATGTAATTATCACGGATCATGATATTAACAAATTATAACCCCACCAATCATCATAGAAATGTTGGCACTACTTTGTTCAGAGTTTCACGCACAAAGTACTGTGCCATAGAAATCATAAACAAAAATCCATTTAGAGAAAGACTGAACTGTAGCAATAACAGCTCTTGTCTTGTCTTTAAGATCTACACTGTGGTGCTTTTGTGTCGCTATTAGCTAGTAATGTCATAATGTCAGCAATGTCATATTTATGTTGTTTTAAGGGACATGAGACAGGTAAGTGATGTGTTTTTTATTCAGTATAATTATCTGTGTTAGTTTGTCAGAAATATTAATAAAGTTGTATCTTTGCAATGTGATGCATAGTGCTGTATATTCATGGCAGGAAGTAGGTGATTCAGTTCAGATAGGTTTCTAACCTGCCCACTCGTTGATATGTCCTCTCCAGGCCCGCATGGACCGCACCGACATCGGCACCCTGCTGATCCCCAACATCAAGATGTCCGACTCAGGCACTTACATGTGTGTTGGCAGCAACAGAATTGGCTCAAATAGTGCTCCAATTAAAGTGACAGTGCTCAAAGGTGAGATAGCACAACAGAAATAAGAACAATCTGTACTTCTGTAAGGTCAAGATAAGGTGCTCGATATCAGATCCATCAGAGGGAATATTATACAGGAAAAACATAATATGGTGCATATGTTTGTGTTTGTGCAGCGGACCATATTTCATCATCAGTGGTCAGCATCCAGCCGTCTATAGCTGATGTCCAGGAGGGCCAGAGTCTGGAGCTCAACTGTTTTGCTCCTGGAAATCCTCCTCCCCAAGTCACCTGGACGAGAGCCAGCGGACGCCTCTCCTCAAACCATGAGGTAAACACACAAATATTGGAAATGCATATATTCTGTATATGCAGTATTGTGTGTCCTTCTACCCTCATTAAATTAGAACTGTACATTATTACCTTCATTGTATATACTGGTAAGGGTAATTAGTTTCTATATCTTTGACTGTGATTCATGAGGTTATTTGGGTCACAGTCACTGCACAGCACTGGCACTGCAGTTGAATGTAAGTAGCAGAGTGTACTTATTTTTTATGTTTTACCATTTCACCCGAATTTATATTCTTTGTTATTGACAATATAAGTATCATATAGTATTATTTGGCAGTAGTAGTAGCAGCAGTAGTGGTTGTAAAAGCTATAATATTTTTCATACTGTAAGTTGAACTGAAGTGCCTCCATTCCTTCCTGCAGGTTCTGGGCAGTCAGCTGCGTATCCTGTCAGCCACTCCAGAGGACTCAGGAGAGTATATCTGCCGGGTGCAGGGCAACACTGGAAACCCAGGAACTCATATCCACCAGGCCTCTGTCTCTGTGTCTGTCACCTCGTCTTCTTCACGTAAGTTGGTCAACACTTTAGTGGCCTCATACAGATGGTATGTGGACTGCTTCACTTTGTGGACTGCATGAACAAATGTTCACATTGCAACAGAGTGCAGCACAATCTCTACAAGAGCCCATTTGTTCTTTTTCCAAGGGTTTAATCCCATTGTTCTCTGCTGTGCTTGAGGTCAGACAATTTATTCTGATTTGACAGTCATTTCCCTCTCACTAAGGAAATTATACTTCATGGCAGCATCAGTCAGAGGCTGGGAGAAACACATTAAGGGCAGGGCATTACATGGCAGTGTTGTTCTCAGACTAACACTGCCTCACTTCATGAATGAACTTTCCAGTTGCGCCTTCCAGTGTAGCCCAGTGTGACCTCAGATTAAATGATTTTCCTCGCTACTGTCCCATGATCTCATCCTCATTCACTCCTTCCTGGACTTCAGTGGTGTTTGAGTTCTTAAACTGCTGCCAATGAAGCCCATGGCCACATTGAATAGTAATTTGTTACTGTGAATAATAAATCAGCTTAATGAAGTGAGATTGTGAACAGTAATGTTCAAATAGAATCCATCTAGAGCCCAAACCGCTGGTTTCTGCTGTAGGTCTTCAGAGTCCAATCATCGCCATTGAGCCCCACAGTGCTGCAGTGCGTGTGGGGGAGTCAGCTAGCTTCAGGTGCAGGGTGTACAGTGGAGCCCAGCCTGTCAGACTGGAGTGG
Organism: Lates calcarifer; assembly: GCF_001640805.2. Taxonomy (NCBI): domain Eukaryota; kingdom Metazoa; phylum Chordata; class Actinopteri; family Centropomidae; genus Lates; species Lates calcarifer. The sequence goes on along the minus strand of NC_066838.1, from coordinate 22,945,729 downwards.
AAACTGGCCAGCAACCAGCCGCTGCCAGGTAATAACCACACACACATACACACACACACACACACACACACACACACACACCATACCACCTCTGAGGAATAAACTTGCTTAATGAGTTCTGATTTTATGATGTCATTATTTACAAGCAATTACAGCTGCAATCCACCCATGAAACACTCCTCTGTTACTTCATTTAATGACTAATTTAGAACTCTCTCAATCACTTTCTCCTAGACTTGCATTGACATTTTTGCATTAGCTAAAATTTTGCATGACATTAGTGGTGCCAGGTAAGATTTCATGATAAGTCATTTCTTCCAGCTCTCAGATTTGCACCCTCACTGTTCTGTGTGATAACATTTGTTAAGAATTTTTCTTTGACTGCACCAGGTTACTCATTGCAAATTCCTAGATTTGAATAAAGATGTCTTCAGATTAAGTTTTCTTAGACTCTACACCCTTAATTTTAAGTCACTTCAAGGGTTAGCTTGAGATTGAGAAGTACTCAACATGTCTTAAAGTGCTACTCCAACAGTTTACTCAGAGACAAACTGAAGCTACAAAACAATTTGATCACACAATTCCCATGACAAATTAAACATTTTAACTAACTTTTATGTCTCAAGCCAAAGCTAGGATTGTCAGCATCGTCAGAGTTATTTCTTAAAACATAAGAAGCTTCCTACAGGGCCACAGAATACATCAGACAATTGTTTCACAGCTGAGTAGTATCAATACGTGACAAATAAACTGAACTCCATGCAAAAAGTCTGTGTCCCTTTAAGTTTCAGAAGTTTCCTGCAGGATCTACAGCAGATCTAATGTTTCATTCGCTCCTTTATTCTGCAGATAACGTCAAAGTTAGCCCCGATGGCTCTGTTATTACCATTACCAACGCTCGCCCTATCAACCATGGTGCCTACCGCTGTGTGGCAAGCAACCCATTTGGCATCACTCACACCATTGTGTCTCTAATTGTCAAAGGTAAGTTACATGCATATCAGATTGCCACAGAGGAACTTTTCACGTTTCCATCAGCCATATCCTGCAAACTTCAAAGAGAAGGGTTCCCTCTAGTGGCTGTTCAGAGACACAACCATACTAATATTGTGTGTGTGTGTGTGTGTGTGTGTGTGTCTGTGTGCTCAGAGTCTCCTGTGGCCACTGTCACTCCCGTTGGACCTGTGCGGGTAAGGGTCGGCGAACCAATTAACCTGGAATGCCAGGCATCAGGAGAGCCACGTCCTTCAGTGTCATGGCACAGGCTGGACAGCAACCGCAAGACCATGCTGAGCAGCCCTGTGCCCATGGAGTCTAATGCAGTCATGCAGGTAATGATACTTAGTAGAACATTTGAAGCAATATATCTCTCCTTTTCTGCTTTAAAAACTTGAAACCAGCCTTTTTTGATAAGTTTTGAAATTTGAAATTTTCCTGTTGGGCAGATTCTTGTGGCACGTCCAGAGGACAGTGGCACGTATGTGTGCACAGCTCGCAACAATGAGGGCTCTACTGAGACCAAGGTAGAGGTTGTTGTTGAGGGAGGTTCTCAAGTTCCATCAGTGCCTAGGGCCTCTGTTCCTGAACCTCTGATGGTAGTGGTGGAGGGACAGACTGTAACACTGCGCTGTGAGGCCCATGGTAATGACTGAAAAAAAAAAAAATTTAATGTTTTGTCTCCTTCTGTCACTTTTTATGTAGCATCACTGAAGAGGAATATAGGAATATATTGTAAATGAAAGCCATAGGAATAAATCCGCTGGTTAAAACTGTTTTTTCCAAATGAGCTGAGCCTAGAATTTATGTTTTTGCTTTTCTAGGTTTCCCCTCACCAAAAATCACCTGGTCCAAACTGCGGTCTCCTCTACCTTGGAGACACAAGGTAGTGAACAATAGCTTGGTGCTGCCCAACGTGGGCCGGCAAGACTCCGGAGAGTACATCTGCAGTGCCACCAACAACATGGGCACCACTGAAGTCACCATCATGCTAGATGTAGAAAGTGAGTATTTTTTATGTTATGTTTTTTCCCTCTCTGAATCAAAGTCTTAGTCTTAGGATACATCGAGTAGAAATTTCTTCTTTATGTTCTATGTTGCTTTTGTCTCCCAAGAAAAAGCACAAACCCAAAGAATTTTTCTCTTATCTTTAGCTCCTCCTTATGCCACTTCTGTGCCCGATGATGTGGCTGTGCGGGTTGGAGAGGTGATCAGGTTGCAGTGCCTGGCCCATGGCACTCCTCCTTTGACCTACATTTGGACCAAGCTGGATGGAGACATGTCCCCGAGGGCTCAGGTCAGTGGAGGGGATCTCCAGATTAATCTGGCAACGGCCGAGGATGCTGGAAGCTACAAGTGCGTGGCCAGCAACAAAGTGGGCAACAGTGAAGTGGTCGCTAAAGTCACAGTCAGATGTAAGTTTGCTGATAATACAGGTGTAAATAGCAAATGTTTTGGAGCATCTAATGATTAAAATGAACATGAGAGGAAGTGTGTTATAGTGACATTCCTGTGCCATAACAAGACCTAAATTATGTTTCTGTTGTTCCCCTCTGTAGCACCTTTGGCAGTGCGTGTGTCACCCCAGGTTGAGGTAAAGGCCCAGGGCAGTGCTGTGGAGTTTACCTGTTCAGCAGCAGGTGGTATAGAAACCAAAATTGAGTGGCTGAAGGAAGGAGGTGCCCTGCCACCAAACCACCACATCAAGGATGGAGTGCTCAGGTCATAAAGCTATGTGTTGTTTTGGTGAAAATAAGCCACAGTACAGACAAAAACAGCCCTGAATGTTTGGATATGCATGATGTTAAATGCATATTTAGCACATCTTTTGTGTCATTTATGCTGCTGATATTCTATATTTCCTTATTGTTAACAAATCTCATGAAAAAAACAGAACTAGCCAAGCATTAGTCTGTGTCTCACCACTTTCTGATTTTCCTGCCTTGTCTGTAGCACTCAGCCCCAAGCCCATTCATGCTATGGCGAGCTAACAAGTATTTACAGCAACAGGACAGTCTGTTAATGTTGGGTCGCCTCAAAATAAACAGTGTCTGTGTTCATCTAAATGAAGGAACATGCCATTCAGTGCAATAATGAGACTCACTTATGTGTAATAGTTGTCAGGCAACAATAGACGTATATGGCACAGAGGAATAAGATATATCAGGCTTTGGTTTCACAGACAGCACCTGTTAAGTCATTGTTGGTTTTCAGAATTTGTTGGTTATAAAAAATGTAGAATAAAACCTGATTTATTCTTTAAATGGGTAAAAACATTAAACTTTACAGATATCGTGCCTTAAATGTGTTATATGCAAAGTAAAAACATGAGCCATTTTTTCACGTGTTTAATATCTTTCTGTAGGATTGAGAACCTTGAGCAGAGCAATGAAGGTGTTTATATCTGTAGAGCAAGCAGTGTGTATGGTCAGGCCCAGGACACTGCCAGGCTGACCATCCAAGGTCTGTTCACGTTAACTACAAATATACCAATGTATATACTAATCAAAACCAAATATAAATTGTGGAGTTTTTCCTGTTTCCATTACATTTTTCTTTTTTCTGTTCTTTTTATTTCCACAGCTCTTCCAAAGGTGATGATCAATGTGCGCACCTCAGTGCAGACTGTGATGATCGGGAACTCTGTGGAGTTTGAGTGCCAGGCTGTAGGCGACCCAGAGCCCACAGTCAAATGGAGTAAAGTTGGCGGGGCTTTGCCAGCTCACATCATGGTGAAGGGCGGCATGCTGAGGATAGACCAAGTGACGGAGGCCGATGCTGGACAGTACCGCTGTACCGCCACCAATGATGTGGGCTCAGTACAGTCCCAAGTGGTCCTTAACGTCCAGTGTGAGTAATCCTTAAACACATACACAAATGCACACACACACTGATGTATTATGCTTGCAGTTAAGCTGTCACCATCCTAATTCAAATCCTCTGCCTGTTTGCACAGCTCTTCCTCAAATCGCTGCACTGCCAGAAACTAAGGAGGTAACAGTCGGGTCTGATGCAGTCTTGCCCTGTGTGGCCTCAGGATATCCTGTACCTGAGATCAAATGGTCCAAGGTAACCAAGATAATTCTGTAACTCAAAAATTTCAGATGGAGTGTTTTGGAATTCTTTTTAATACAGTATGCTGTCTGTAGTCTAAATGCTTTTCAACTTTTTCCAACTTATTGGAAATATTTGTTGATATTGATTATGTTTCTGTGTCTGTTTCTTTACCTAGCTGGGAGGAGAGCTTCCTCCTAAGTGTTTCCAAGAAGTCAACGTGCTAACAGTTCCTCACGTCACCCACGAGGATTCTGGGACATATGTTTGCACAGCTTCAAACAAACAGGGCAAAGTGGAAGCCTTCACTACGCTTGAAGTTCATGGTCAGTCTGTCTAGAGGAGAGTACAGTGGAAACAGATGTTAGTGAATAAATGAAAAGGTTGAGGAAGAACCACACAGTAGTCTGTATCTAACTATGAAATTATGTGCTTTTTCAGAGAGAGTGATGCCATACTTTGCCCAGGAACCCTTGTCCTACCTCACCCTGCCAACCATCAAAAACGCCTACAAGGCTTTCAGCATTAAGATCAACTTCAGACCTGATAATGTTGATGGTAAGGAAGTACACCCTTATATCTTCTTGATAATTTAATTTTACACTGAATTATTTTATACTCTTTAATTGTTGAATCTCAGTGATGTAATCCTTTTGCTTTTTGTACCACTGTATGTCATGTACTATGTTTGTCATATTTCCTCATGTGTAATTTCACTTCGTCTTCTGTCCCCTCCCTCTCTCCCTCACCTCTTCCTCTCACCCACATGGTGGGAAGGTCTCATATTGTACGCTGGTGAGTCTCAGTGCTTGAGAACCACAGGAGCTCAAGGCTGATGTTGGCAGTTCTGCTTTTTGGCTGCATCAGACTTTCACATAATGCATCCAGTTCAGAGCTGATTAAGAGGCTGTGAGAGAGATGCAATATGGTGCATGGCCTATGTTTTTATACTGTACAGGCTCATGATCTTAAAACCACTTTTAGGGAGTATTACAGTCATCAGCTTAATAAAATTTACTTTTACTTCCTTTTCTACTTTATCAGCTTCCACATTGCCTATAGAGCAGCACTGCTGTTAAAAATAACAGTCCTTAAATGCTAGAACTATATAAATGCACTATATAAATATTTCTTTAAATGTTTATTTTTTTGTGTTTTGTATTTCAATATCACTATCAGTTCTGACGTTAGTGAATATAACTCAAATAGCCTTTGCAAGTAGTTACTATCTTTTTTAACCTGCTTAGTTGATGGTGGATTTGTGGAGACATCACAGCAAAACAAGAAGACATTATAGCAAAATGTTGGGAAAATCAAAAGAAAATATATGGCTGACATTCTCTATATTGACTTGCTGAATTTTGCTGTCCAGTCCACCACACCCATCAGAAAACAAACAGAAACAAAAAAGCTACAAATTCATTGCAAAAGCTATTTGACCGCACTTCAGAAATCAACTGTGTTGCACATTTATGCACTCTACTCTCCTGTGATCACACCATTTTAGGGATGATAGAAATAAACAAATAGAAATGTAAGAGGGCATGTTCCCACTTCCCCATGGGCCTGTATGGCTCATATAAGCATGTAAATATCCAGCATGTGGAGAAAGAAAAAGGAGGACTAGTAGTATGAATGTAAATGGTTCCACTCGGCAGCCTGATGGTAGGATAGCAGGTTGTAACCTGGCTTTGGTTGGCTTTAAACCTGCCTCATCATAGCATGCTGCTTCACCATTCAGCATTCAAGAGTTTATCTTGTGTGTGAATGACTCCATTACAAACAATGTCCATCCTAACAAGTCACCTCCACTTATATACATAGTATGTATGTAGGCAAAAAAAATCCTCTGCTACTGGGATCAAATGATTATTTCAGGAATGTTAGAGGAATCAGTTGCATCATCTTGAAATAAAAAGGGAATTTGTTGCACTGCTGACTCAGTGAAATTCTTGAAAGTACTTGATATGAATTACTGTAAATACTGGAAGATTCTGCATCTTTAAATTAAAATAAAAGATTAGAGGTAGATTTATTGACTTATTAAGATGGATATTATTGTAGGGTATATATTTAGGATCATGCTTGTCCTAGTACTCACTGACCCTGTTTCTGTGGTGTAGGTATGATCCTCTACAATGGGCAAAGGAGGACCACAGGAGCTGACTTTATCTCTCTGGGACTTGTGGGCGGTCGCTTGGAGTTCAGGTTGGTGTATACTGATCTTCAAAGTTTTTCTAAATGGCTAAATACACCATAATGAATGGCTTAATGTTAATGGTCATAATTTTCCCAAAAATGTTGTCTCAGGTTTGACGTGGGCTCCGGCATGGCCACTATACGTGACCCCAACCCCATCAAACTGGGAGAGTTTCACACCGTTGAGCTGTATCGCAACCACACCCTGGGCTATATCATCGTAGACGGAGGAGAGCCCATCAATGGCAGCTCACAGGTACTTATGTCAGTGTGAATGTAACTCCTGCTGTCACCCATGTGCATTTGATTAATTCAGAGACACGTACTGTAATTGCTCATCTCCTCTCCTTAGGGGAAGTTCCAGGGCCTGGACCTGAATGAGGAGCTGCATGTGGGTGGTTACCCTAACTACACAGTCCTCGCCAAAACTGCTGGCATTAAAACCGGGTTTGTTGGTAAGACATCACTTACAACAGACGTATGGTATGGAGAAAATGTTTTCTGTGTGTGATGACTTGTCCTTGATGAATATTGGTGCTGTACAGGCTGTATCCGTCAACTGGTCATCCAGGGTGAGGAAGTCATCTTCAAAGACCTTGACCGCAGCTCCACTGGTGTCACAAACTGTCCCACCTGCAAAGATCACCCATGCCAGGTCAGTTACATCTATCCACCTGATGTATTTGTAATGACTGACCTGTGTTTAATTTCATAATATTAAGAACATTTATCTCATGTAATTCAGAATGGTGGCAGATGCGAAGACTCAGAGGCCAGTTTGTATAAGTGCAGCTGCCCCCGAGGATTCACTGGCAGCAACTGCCAGCACCACTCATCCCTGCACTGTCACTCAGGTACATGTGAATCTCCACCTGACCACTCAGACAGGGTAGCATTATACCAGTAAATAATAGAAATGGTCTCTGTTTGTAACATTTTGTAACCTGAACTCCCACAGAGGCCTGCGGACCAGACGCCACTTGCATCAATCGCCCGAATGGTCTGGGGTACGACTGCCGCTGCCATCTTGGCAAGTTTGGAAACAAATGCATGGATGGTAAGACAAGAAATCAGTCACCCTCATGTCCCATAAACATGTTTCAAATATTCTGAAAAGGAGATATGACATTGTCTTAGGTATTTTCCAGCTGTTATGAAATATTTTTTCTTTACCTTTACCAGGAGAACTGGTGACCACGCCACTGTTTGATGGGGAAGAGTCATACATAGCCTATCCTCCCCTGACCAACATCCACGATGACCTGCGCGTTGAGCTGGAGTTCAAGCCACTGGATAGAGATGGCCTGATGTTCTTCTGTGGTGGAAAGAAAATGAAGGTGGAAGATTTTGTAGCCATCTCCATGGTGGAAGGACATGTGGAGTTCAGATATGAACTGGGGACAGGTAAAATAGATGATAACTGTGCAAAACTGAAGTTTGTTTTCTTTTGAAAAATGCTTTCCATACATGCACTGATTAAGGCTGATATAAGGCTCATTTACCACCACTTACAACTACATTCCTGTTTATAAGGTAAATTGTCAGAGAAAGTAAAGTCTCTGTGGACCTATCTTGATTTTCAGGCCAAGCAATCCTTCTCAGTCCTGAGCCAGTCACTCTGGGTCAGTGGCACAGAGTTGTAGCTGAGCGGAACAAGAAGGCCGGCCACCTTAGCGTCGACCAAGGCCCGGTGGAGAGGAAGATGTCTCCAGGAAAAGCCCAGGGCCTCAATATCCACACCCCCATGTACCTGGGAGGAGTCCACAATATGGACATCCTGCCTAAGCCCGCCAATGTCAGCCAGATGTTTGAGGGATGTATAGGAGAGGTGAGGTCTCTTTGTGCTGAAAAAACACCGTAAATATTGTTCTATATCCAGTAGCTTAAACTTGCTTGCACTGCCTGCCTAGGTTTCCATCAACAACAAGAAGGTGGATCTGTCCTACAGCTTTACAGAAAGCAGATCTATCCGCAAGTGTGTGGACAACAGCCCCTGCGACCGCCGGCCCTGCCTGAACGGTGGTCACTGCATGTCGAGTGCTGAGTATGAGTACCAGTGCCTCTGTAAGGATGGATTTGAAGGTTAGTGCTTGAAGTTTTCTACACAGTGTAAAAAACATAGCAAGTGTCAGATCTGCCCAGAACTACTTGGTAATCACCACATATGTGTTTTCTGTTGACTTATTTGCTTCATTTTCCTTAACTGGAACATTTTTTGAGCTGTATTTCCCTAAGAGGACATAAATGAGCCATGAGTGGTATGTGACCCTGCAGGTGAGCGTTGTGAGGTGGTGAAGGATGTGTGCCAGAGCAACCTTCAGTGCCAGAATGGTGGCAGCTGTATCGACGGTCAGTGTGTATGTACACCGGGGCACACTGGCTTGAACTGTGAAGAAAGTAAGTATCAATTATCAACATTACAATGTGCACAACAATTAAATCAAACTCAAATCCAAAAATCATTTTTTTTGTAATTGTATATCCTGTTGATGATATAATATATAGATGACAGAAATCTCATACTACACTTTACTTACTGCATACACCAGCATCCTGTAGACAAAGATATTCATCATCAGTGGAGATAAAACTACACATACAACCAGAAACAATCCCACATGACTCACATTCTCCACAGTATGAAGCCCCTCTAACATCAGAGAGTTCACTCCCAGCATTGCAGTGCATGCTGGGAGGGTTAACCCTCAAGTGATTACGTGTGTCTCACCCCTACACTCTCATGGCTATATCCTGCACACACAGGCCAGGTTTCCAGCTTCCCAGAGGCCCAGTGGAATTTGGAATCTAGCGAGGCAAATGGTACAGTATCTCAACATTCAGTCTGCCTGACACAACCGTGACTAACAGGGGGGCCCATCCAAGCTCGAGGGGCCCCATGTACCTTCCAACCTCAGCCCGAACTGTCTATTGCCTAACACATGTCCGCGCATAAACACAAAACCAAACAAATGCGGCTGTACTCAACTGGTAACTGAAGCTCTTATCCCCATTGGAAAGTTGGGAGAGGGGAATTCTGCATCTATGCTAAAAGGTAATAAAATGGTAGACTGCAGTCTGCCTGTTTTTGGACCTATGACACCAGAATGTGGAATTCCCCTTTATTTTTATTTTTCCCTGTCATCATGTCAGTGCCTGTAAGATGGTTACTCACAACATAAACAACATCTTTCGTTTCCCTCCTACCTCAAAACTGTCTGTCTATTCAACAAGAAAGCAAACAAAAATACTTGTTTTTCTTACTGAAACTGTCAGAGCATCATAAATCTGCTCCATGTTCATACAGTTGTGCTGTTACTAACAACTTCAAGTGTTCAAAGTACAGTGTGATGGTTGTTTGGGTGAACTGAGATGAATTTCAAGCATATTATGTCTTTACTGTGTTATTTGTGCATGGAGCCATGGTTTAAGTGAGGTCAGTCCCATCTCAGAGATGGTGTGGCGTGTGAGGAATGGCAAATAACTCGCTCATGTGTTGGTGAGAACAAATGAGTTTGCATCATGCAGTTTGGTTGTACTGAGATTGTTGTCTTTGTTTTCACATGGCAGAATTTACCTATGGATTTTGGGTACATAATGAACTTTAGGATTATTTTATATCATGTATTTCTTTAAATTTAAACTATGCAACTTTTGAGAGAAGAGATAACATAATCTTACTCTTAAAAATGAGTAATTTGATTTCTAAGCGATAAAACACACCCTTGCTCATTTTATTACCAATTTATAGTGGTTAATGTTAGCTACCGTTAGCAAACAACTGACATTACTAGTCAGTTTTCTGACTTTAGAGTCCTTCTTTAATTGTGCTAGTGAAATGCTATGTTTTAGCATGCCACAGATTAATCTTTAATTGGTTTTATCACATAAGTAAATTAAATTTATCTCTGACATGCTAAATCTTAGTTTAACAGTAGCACAAGTACACAGCAGTAAACAAGTTCAGTAATATCTATATATCAATATCTCTGAAGTTCTTTGCTAACATTAGCTAGCATTAGCCACTGTAAACTACCAGTCATTAAGTTTTGCTGTAGCAGCAAAATTCCTGTGTATATTTAACTGAACAACAACATAAAAGGAAGAATGTTCTTTGGTCCTTTAAAAGTTACATTATCTCACTTTAAACACAACCTACAAATAAAAGTGAAAGAATGCCTCTTCTTGTCTATGAATGTTGTATCTAACCAAGCCTGTCTTACCAGGGTTTCTTCCATGCATTGACCACTGGAGGGCACTGTAATAGTGAAGATGAAAGTTCCTAGAAACCTTGCTGTAATTGGATGCTGTTTTAATTTGTGTTTCACTCTTATGTTTTTGTAGATTCACCCTACCAATATGCAGCTCATTTCCACAATAATGGATACATTGCCCTTCCTAAATCCATTTTCCCAAGGAGGTAAATGTAGTTTGCTTTTCACCTTAGTTTATCGTTTGTATATTATTAAGGGTAACTTCACTGTTTTTTTTTTTTGTTTGTTTGTTTGGTTTTTTTTTGTTTGGTTTTTTTTTTCTCTATTTTTTATTATTTGTGTTTTTTAGTGCCCATGACTCACCAGAGACCATCGAACTAGAGATCAACACTAGCTCCTCTGAGGGTCTGATCCTGTGGCAGGGAGTGGTAAGTCATGGCGTTGCTCATGTCCTGCTCTTATTTATAAGACTCAGCCATGGTTTATTACACATCTTAAACCTAATACTCACATCCTTCCCTTCCACCTCTTAATCCTCACTCAGACTTTGCTATTGCACATCAGCGCTCTTCATCGTCACCATTACCTCATCTGTAAAGAAGTGACACTCATTAATGTTGTCATAACATTCAGTGTGATTGGACTTACACATCAACACCAACACATTGCTGGCTGTTGAGCAGCATTCATCATCACCTTGTCTAATTCATACTTGTGCCATTGAGGCTGTGACTTTGTTGGGCATGTTGGCTGCGAGCCTGGCTCTATCTGACACCACTAAATAAGTGCATGTTGCTTCTCTAACTCATCCTCCATTTTCCTCAGGAGACCAATGGTGTACGCAATTTGCGAAAGGTGCATGCTAGTAAAAAGGTATCGACTCAAACACAAGACACTCTTTATTTATTTTGCATGTTTCATAACATGCATTCTTCAAAATAAAAATGTATGCTATGGACAGTTATAATAAAAGGTATCAGTGTTTGTATTGCACAGTGTGCATGATTGCTTCTTTTGTCCTTGTTATTTTGCATGGAATGTTATATGTCACATTTATACTTTACAAATATTGCTGGAAACAATATCCACATTGCCTGATTTTTGCTTTTATAGCACTTGGTGTGGAAAGTTACTGCAAGGCAGTTGGTCATTGGTTAGTATTTACAGTATGCAGTCATGCAACATCCAATCCCTCTGTTGACTAAACACATTTATTTCCAGGAACCTGGAGAACATGGTAAAGGCAAGGACTTCATAAGCCTTGGTTTGCAGAATGGACACCTTGTTTTCAGGTGATTTGGCCCTTTAGTGCTGTAGTTCTGTTGACATCTGGAGGAATGATTATTGTTGCAGCAATACTGATGATTTGTGCACTATTCAGTTACCAGCTGGGCAGTGGAGAGGCAGAGATCTTGTCCCAGAGATCCATCAATGATGGGAAATGGCACAAGATCACAGCAGTCAGGTATGATTACATATTAAATCCTGTGGTCCAAGTTTCAGTAGGAGCTCTTTTGAACAAAATTCTTAAGGACCAGCATGAGGGACCTTATTTATTCCTGTATTTATTTCTTTATTTACAGTAAATGTGACATTTTAGTTTAGTTTTGTCAGAGAACAGGTGACCAACATTGTGCTGGATTACTGGTTCCATCTCAAATCCCTCCTGGTCACTTGTTTTTAAATCACTGTACATTTACAGCTATATTACACTGCAATAAAAATGCAACTTTACAACAACAAAAGCAGACATGACATTCATTGTGGTGGATAACCAAATGGGAAAAGGGGGAAAAAACTCAGATATCTAAAGTACAGCATACTTTGACCTATTGTCAACAGTTATGCAAAAATAGATACTGCATTTTTATTTCTTTGTTAAAATTTGATTTTCTTGCTATGATGTGTCAAAATGTCTGCTGTGAAAAAGGTCTGGTATCAACACGTGTCAACTATTCCCGGAGTGTTTAGATTTGTTACTGCGCATTTATTTCTTATGTTGAGTTGTGCTGTGTTTTGTTCCTTTTTTTACAGAACTGGAAAAGATGGATATATCCAGATTGATGGAGGAGCCGCGCTACACGGACAATCTAAAGGCAGAAGCCTCATGGTCAACACCAAAGGAAGTATATACCTTGGTGAGTAAAGTTTGGAGTCCTGAAACTGACTAAATTTCTATAATGAGGAACTGTCATATGCCCTGAAACTACAAAACTGACAAAGTGAAAATATAACCTCACATAGAAATAGAATAATGGTGTTTGTGAGCTTCCAAGTTGACCTGGCTAGCTAACTCTGAGTTTTACCTACTTGATTTGCTGTAGATCTTCCAAATGAGTGACTGAGTTATTTATTTAAAGCTGCATCAGAGAGCAAAATTCTCTCAAACCTGTTCTATGGGTCCAAATGTTAAAGAGAAAATGCATCACTGGATGCTTATTATGTGTGTGTGTGTTCTCATGTGACAGGTGGAGCCCCAGACATGCCTGCGATGACAGGAGGGAAGTTTTCAACGGGAATGACGGGCTGCGTGAGGAACCTGACGCTGATGAACGCCCGGCCGGGACAGCAGCCAGCCCAGGCCATCGACCTGCAAGCCCACGCAGCCCACGGCATCAATGTTCAGCCGTGCTCTTCATAGACCGCAGCACACATGCAAACACACACACACACCCACACAGACACACACATACACACGCAGAGACTATGGAGTGATGTCATACACACAGACTCACGCAGAGAGACTTATACACATAGAGCCTGACAAACTTGGTGCTTTGCTGCTACCAAAAAAAAAAACAAAACAAAACAAGATGACACAACAGGATATGTCTCTCTGTGTGCAGTAAAACCAAAAAAGAGAGAAAAATTTAAATGATATTAACAAGTCTTCTCTTCCTCAGTGTTGTATTCTCAATGAAGGACTATTAACACAGGAGAACCAGTACAGTTTACATACTTCCAGCAGTAGTTTTAGTCATGAGAAGAGTAAGAGTAAAACATATTAGGCCTTCTACGATGGGTCAGATCCTATGGAGTTGGAGATGTTTTTACAGCACTGAATTTTTATTTATATACATATGAATATATATATATTATATTTGTGGGGGAAAACATGCAAACTAACCATAACTGCTCTTCAACTTTCCTAGAGTTTATTCTGGGTTCTAATACTGTGTGTCCAGGGCTTTTTAATAGGCCTAACTGTATTAATACTTGAAGACGTTTAGGCCTTCTTTCTTCACTTCTGTAGAGGAACCTTTTTTTTTGCGCGAGCATGCTTACGGTCTTTTGGGAGATGAGCGCACACGGTCACGGTCACATGCAGCTTCAGTACACAACTCAGGTCGTCAAATACAAATTAATAACTGCAAATGTTACAAATACTGCTGCTTTAACTCGGCTGAATTTATTTTGCTTCTCAAGTCATTCACAGCGCCGTTGTGTCTTCTGTGTCTGTATTTGTTCTTTTTTTATGAAAAAGAAAGAAACCTTGGTGCTAATGTCAGACATGAAGATACAGCACATAGTCACGGTTGCCTGTTGGTCACACGTAGATGTGTTTGTTTTTTTTAGTGATTTGGTTACTTAGATTAAGAAAACTCTAAAGCAGTATACACTAGTCTCACATTTGTTAATATGCATGGCATTTGAGGTTGATTTTATGACGATATGGCATGGTTTGTTGCCTCCACAGCCTTATATGATTGAGTAGATCTCAAAAAAGCAAGTTTTAAGAGCTGAAAAGGGTGTAATTTTTTATGTGTTGAGATATTGTTTTATGTGTAAAACTGCCAGTCAGGTAGATAGATATCTGTATGAACTGAGAATGAGTGTGTATGCTAAGTATATTTGTTGGTTATGTATGTCTCAGCCCTTTCCATTTCTCACAGGTCACTCGCCCCAATGTGGAGACAAGTGTGTGTGTGTGTGTGTGTGTGTATATATGTATGTGTGTGCGTGTGTGCATTTGTCATTATCCATATCCTCAGGAGGGTCAACCCAGAGCTGCCTCAAGATATGTTACTTCATTTTCAGGTTTGGTAGCTTTAGTGAGGATTCAGTAAGCTATAAAACTCCGAAGGCTCCGTGGTTCTGTAGGTTGTTTTCTCTGCAGAGGGAGATTCATCTGCAGCAAACAAGCAGTAGGACACAGTTCTAATAGAAGTGTTTAGTCATGTGGAAATGCAGTGGAAGCCTCCTGCAAGTGCTGCGACCAGTAGTGTAGCTCTGATAAAGCATGCTCGCCCGCCTTTAGTCAACCACACCACAACAACACCCATGATGGCACGATCACTTTGGGGTTCACAAACCTTTTTTTTCTCATTTTTGTAAGCTTAAAATATTTGTATTAATATCCTAAAAGTGAGCACTATCCTTTCACTTAGAGATGCTTCATTTTTATTTATTTTATGTTTTTTTTGTTTTGTTTTCCTTTTCCCTTTTTTCATCGCTTTTGTTTCGAGGCTTGATTCTGCTGTTTTAGAACAATCACAGAAGCTTGCTATTTTCTTTCCTCTGGTTATTGTGTATTGCCTCCCACATCCCCTTGTTTCCCCCTCATGTTTGGATATGGCCCCCCAGGAAGTTCTTCATAAATCACCCCAATAAAGTTCCATGAAAGGTTGATATGTAATACCTGTCTGGAGCTGCCTGATCAAATTGTAGGAAACTGGTCTTATTATTCACTCAATGAAAAAAAAAGTCTTAGGCTCCAAATATAATGAATGGGTTATTTATTTACACAAAATGGTGTCATCACGAATAAGTGGATTGAAAAGAGTCAACCTGTGGTCCATGTTTGGGACACTAAAGTAGAGTATGACAGAGAGTGTGCTCCTCATTGGGCACCTTTTGTGTATCTGTTCTTAAACTGGATTTTCCTATATACACTGTACACTGATGCCTGACGCAAAGTTGTCAAGAAACTGCCACTGCTTTTTGTTTTGACGCCATTACAAAATATGAAAGGTGCACTTTTAGTAGAGGTGGCAATTTTTATTTTAATTAAAAAAATAATGTTTTACTGTTTCACTTTTGAATGGCAGAACAAAGCGAATAACGCGGTTAAATGAATGAAACTGTACCAGACGAAATATTGTCCATGTCAGGACGACCTGACTGTTCCATTTCCAGTGTTGAAAAGACACTCCCCTTGCCCTTGGTGTTTCTTAATTAAAAACAAAATTCATGTGCTATTTGTAATCTCGTGAGTTTTCTTTTCTCATCACCGTATCACCAAGGTCTGCTCTGTGCTGGGAGGTTAGTTTAGATGGAGCATTTTTGACACCAAATCACCATTGTTCCTTAATCATACATTGTGTAGGTAAAGCCTCTACCCTGGTCCCTGAAGAGAGGCTGGTTACACTGCCTGTGTCAGAAAGTTAAGATCCAGTGTTCCCTTGTGGAGGTTACACCCAACAATTCTAAAATAAACCTGGCCCACGGGTAAATATACGCTCATCTTATGGAGTCTACTGTATTTATTTAAGTTACCTGGTTACTCAGGAATGGATAAATAAAACACTGTAAAGTGAGTGTGCCAGCAAGACAAACAAAAACGTCTTATGAAATAAGAGGCAGGTAGGTAAGAGTAGGTTAATGTGTCAGATGAGTTGTTGAAACTGAAAGAATATTGTCTATGTTAAACTTGATATATGTGTATTATGTACAGTGATATAAATGACTTCATGAACGTTGTGTACAAGTGATAAACATCACTCCTCTGAGATGTTAGAGAGACAGTAGTTAGATTAACAGTAACTAAAGTAACATAGATTGAAAAGCTACATTTGAGACAAACTGTCATGAACTACTGTTAACGCTTCAAGCTGAAGCAAACTCAACATTTGTCATCAACAGGCAGCAGTTATGTAACCAGATTAGAGGGACTCGTTTAGGGCCACAGGGGGTGGGGTTTACCTGTACATTATTACTGGCTGTGTGATGTTCAAACTGTAAATATGAGGACTATCAGAGGACTTTTACCACAGGGGGACAAGAGGACAGAGGGGGGTTTGGGGTGGCTGAGTTTTCATGCTTACATTTTAGTGGTTATGTAAGAAAATGTCACATCATTAAGAAGTTACAGTGAGCTGTGGATCCAAAGTCATATCTATTGTATATCTTCAATTTCATCCCTGCAGATTTGTCAGTATTTGAAAAGGACAGGGCTGCTTCTTACTTTGTTGTAGAGTTACATAACATTTAATACAATTTCTCATCAAAATGTTGTTATTTTTTGTTATTTTTTGTTATTTTTTGTTATTTTGTCATGTTTTGTATGATAATTTGTTTTTTTGTAAGTCAGCAAGAAATATGTTGCAAAGTGGCATTCTTAAAGGGCCATTCCACTGATTTTTCATTCATTCATTTTTCATCCGTTAATGCATTATGGGGAATACTTTTCAGCCTCTGAAAACAATTATATGAAGTGTTTTTTATGACTTTTGAGGTAACTCTCTAAAGTCTTAAACAATTTCATCTGTTGATATCATCATAGTTATCTCAGCTTGGTCTTGGAGACAAAACTGAGTCCATGTCGTTTCAAACATGGACATTTAGGACAGGGAGGGTAAGATGTTCTCAAATAGCATCACTGGAAGTGTAGAATGCTGTGTGGAGCTTGTCCCATGTTAGGGACTAAAAGTCAGGATATATCAGATATTGCTGCTTTAACTTCGACTTCCTTTCAATTCCACTAAATCGCTGCAGTATCCCTCTAATCAAAACAACTTCGGGTGTGTCTTGATGGCTTGTTTTGCTCATCCCCCTTTCCAAGAAGTATCAGTGTGACTGACATAGGTTATGGCCCCATTTCTCTTTCTCCAAATAAGTCCAAGTAACAAAAGACAGCCCTTATTTTTCAAGTACTTCATGACTGAAAGCACCACTATATAAATCCATAAAGGAGTCAGTTAAGGCATAAGCTGCACAACAAAAATCACAATCAAGATCATTTCACTGACCTCCTTTCAGCAACACATATACAATAAAGTGCCCTCTGTCTGGGGTTCTGCGTGTCCTCTTTCCAAAGGTGATATTAAAATTCATTCAGAGTAGAAAAAAGATAGGATCAGGAATGCAGCCAACATTTAGTGCATAATTAAAAACTTGCACAGTTTGAACATAATACTGCTGCAACACTTGACTTATTCTTTCTCTTTTAAGAAATTCAAGTCACCTAGATGGTTTGATATCACATCTCTGTTGCAGTGAAGCACCTGTGGTCATTTCCTGTCAGAAATGCATCACTTTCGTGACTCTGGGTGTGTCATGCAGACAGCAGTTATTCTACACTAATCCTGGTTATTTTACACCATTCTTTCAAGGACATTTGACAGCCTGTAAGGCCTAAGGCCTCACTGTTTGGCCAACTACTCAATTGTTATCTACGGAAATTCAATAGCCACTTGTCCTCACTGTGCAGGTACAGTACACCGGCCCAAAGTATAATAAAGGCAAACTCTGGGCCATGACCTTTACATGTGAGACACAAACCAAAAGTATGGTATCAGGAAACAACAAGTTCAACAAAATCATTTACTTATTTCACCACAAGCAGGACTGAATTGATAAGTTAGCCTTTTTTGTCAGTTTTATAATCATGGTTGACTGGCTCACACAGTAAGTGTGTTACCAAGTTGCTCCCTCTTTCTTTCTGAGCCTCAGGGAGTGCAGTTAAATCCTCCTGGCTTCAAGCCATAAAGTGATGAAGTCTTGACTTTCACCAGTGTATGTCACTTCCTCAACATAACACAACAGACAGCTGAACTGGAGGATTAGCTAGGTTTTATAATACACTCAGCATCGATGACAAGTCAGAACTGCCATGAAAAAGGTATGGTAGCCCATGTTTAGTGCACAATGACAAAGGTAAAGGTAGAGACACAAAGAAATGAAACCTTTGCCAGATTGTATCACTGGAAGACCTGCCTTCACATTTCAGCAGTGTAAGGATATGTTCACATTTGTTTTCAAGTCTTATATTGTGACTCACATGTACATATACACATTAAAACAGCTTTTAGTCACTGTAATGATTATTAGTGACTGCTCTCTTCCTGAGTTGCTTTCAATATAAGTGATGGGAGACAAAATCCACAGTCTTGTTTCTGTGCAAAAACATATCCCAGAGTCTATCTGAAACTAACAGTATGAGGATTTATTTCTGAGTCTGAGTTAGTCAAATCAAGAGAGCGTTTTTCAGATAAGGAAGTGATAATCTTTTCAGTACAAAAATCCCTCTTTACATTTTTCTGTATTAAATCACAGTGACAGGTTCATAACATAAGGAGGGAATTTTGTCCTAAAAATACTTTGAATTAGGTTTTGAACAAAATGAATGTCATTATTGTTTTTGTGTATGTTTTAGCAAATCCTATGTATTTTCAGTCAAACTCCACTGAAGGAAGGTACCTCAGAAGAAACAAACTTCCTGAGAGGAGTTTTGGGTTTATGGTGCTGTTTACTGCTTCATTACAATTCTTTACTGGTTACTGAGAAACATTAATAGGCTCAACTTCTGTGGGAGGGGCAGGAATACAAACACACACACCTTAAGATCCCTGGGGACCAAACTTATTGGTGGGAAGTTGAATGAAAAGGTGATGATGAAGAGGAATGGGACAAGCCCCTGTCTTTCTTATGTTATACCCACATGCTGCACACCTCCAAAGAACAGATACATCTTCACGTGAAACCAACTTTGTAAGTAAAGTCCAAAAGACATTTTGTTTTCAATTTAATGAAGAATTTAAGTACTTGTGGACTTTTTTATAAATTTATATTTTCTCTTCTCAAGATAACCAGATAGAGAATCATGCTGGTCTTTCAGGTACTTCGTTTTTGTGCATTTTCAACTGGTTTAATTTGTGCATCTCATAATGGTGGCTCCTTTGTGATGAATTTGTTTTCTGTTGCATTTTGTTATTTTAGAGCTTTGCAACTTGGTGTTTTCTAGTTTCAGGTAAAAAAATGGAATGATTACTTCAGACAATGATTACAGTCAGACATTAAAATCAAAGTTTTAACTGATCTTCTTTAACTTCTTCTTTCTCCAGACTTCAACTTATTTGCCACTGCATTGGAAAGTAAGCCCTGCTCTACTTCTTGCCACTGCTTTTAACAAATGAAGCAGCAATGGACGGCATATTGTCTAGACCTAACTCTCTCCTTCCCCAGCCTGTAAGACAGCCTGGTTTGATGAAGGGGATGTTTCCAGCGATGGGGACTCTGAGCTCTTGACTGACTTGAGAAGGAAGCACTTAACAAGGATCTGCTCGAGTCCAGTGGACATGGAGGCTGAGACGGTTTCTGGGATCAAGTCGCAGCACACCAGGAACGCCTTCCACACGTAAAGACTTACCACACTGAAATGACATCAGAGGACTGTGATTTCTGGTTCAAGTCTGAGAAGAAACTATTTCTTTTCATCTTTTTATGAATATGATCATTGGTATTTATTCAACAATGTTTCAGAAAGGAACAAATCAAATCACAGAACTCTGAGAAATGCTTTTTAATATTTTAAGGTATTTTTAATATAATGCCCCACATTTGCTGTTCATGTAATGCTTGTATGTTCCCTCCTAATACACAGTATGAGTTGTTGTAGTTGTTGACAACTAATAGCTGAAATTGGCTTTAATATGTACAGGATCATCTATGCTGATTAAGCAGCTAAACAAGGACAAAATAATTTCATCATTGAGCAGAAATACCAAAGTCTTGTTTACATTAATCAAAGACTGAACTTTAAAGGCTGTAACTTGACACCTTACTTTGTGGCAGTAACTTAAGCCAGTAACATTTGGATTTGGTGATTGTGTTTTGCAGTTACAGTGCATCAGAGGGCCTTTTATGCCTGAACTCAGAACAGACATGGGGACAGTGTGAAGATTACAAGGTCATGTTCACCTGCACTGAACAGTTCTGCTCAGGTATGTCTCACAACAACTAAGAATGATGTAACTTTGATTTATTTCAGGGAAAAAACATGAAGGGTTGAGCTCTTTCTCTTTTATTAGTAATTATTACTTAGTCCAATAACATCCTTTATTGTTTATAGAGTGCAGGACGCGCTGGTTCAGTCATGATGACCCGACAGGAAACGGAGACTATGAGGTCCTCAGTGACCTCCTCAACATATACCCCAGAGAAATCTGCCCCCAGCCAATAGCCATCGAGGTCCAGACCATCTCTGGGGAACCTGCCTCTAACACCTCTGATACTTTTTTAAAGTAGGATTAAAAAACATCATTTTCAACAGCAAAACTGAAATGAACTGTATTAGCCAAAGAGTGATTGGGATAAACTGCACTCAACCTTCTTTTCCGTCTCTTGTAGTTACGATGCCACCTATGGGTTTGCCTGTGTAAATGCTGATCAGAGGGGCAAGAGTTGTGAAGATTATAAAGTCAGGTTTACATGTCCCAAAGAGTTCTGTCAAGGTATGTTGCTTGGTCTTGTCTTCCTTCAGTCTGAACTCTCTAATTTGAAAAGAATTAGCTTCATGATTGCCCAGTAAATAATTTTTCTTAACTATTTCCAAAATATTCACAAGGACATGTAAGTTAGATTAAATGGAAACTGTTCTCGCAGAGCTTGAGTGTTGGCAAACTTGTATCCATTTGAAACTTCCGCTCAGTGTCCGAGCAGTGTCGAACACAGTGGCTGAACAGCGATGACCCATCAGAGGAGGGGGATGTTGAGTCCATACTTCAGCTGATGAAAACCTTCCCCGGTCAAGTCTGTAAAAACCCAATCGGCATCGAGGCCATGACAACAAGAGGAATATCCGCCCATTACACCGGAGACACATACCTCTCGTAAGCATGTTGTTTTGATATCAAACACAGACATTTAATTCAAGTCAAATTCCTTTTCATAACAGATGCTTCATTTAGCTTTTTTTTTTTTTAAATTATTCCAGCTATGATGTTGCTTTTGGGTTTGCATGCATCAATGAAAAACAGAAGAGTAAACAATGTGAGGATTATCAAG
Source organism: Lates calcarifer (assembly GCF_001640805.2). Lineage (NCBI taxonomy): Eukaryota > Metazoa > Chordata > Actinopteri > Centropomidae > Lates > Lates calcarifer. The sequence continues at coordinate 22,924,265 of NC_066838.1, read as the reverse complement.
TGATACTGACGTGTCCTTCAGACTTCTGTCAGGGTAAGTTTTCATGGTAGGATTCATTTGACTTTGACATGCTTAATGATTTTGTCCTATAAAGCTATATTTCAAAATCAGAGCTACACAAAAACAGCACAGTAGCTTTGTAGATGTATGAGATGATGACCAGCAAATATAACAACCTATAAAACCCATCTGAAATAAGTCTGAAGCAGATGAGCGGTGTGCGACGATCATAGTCTCTGCCTCTGAATGTTTTTCACTGTTTGGCAGGCTGCAGGACACGCTGGTTCGACGAGGACGATCCCACAGATAAAGGAGACTATGAGACCCTCCTCCAGCTGCAGATGCTATATCCCACTGAGGTCTGCACCCAGCCTGTGGCCATTGAAGCCATGACACTATCTGGTGTCCCTGCACACAGGACGGGTGATGTCTTTCAAGTGTGAGTTGTGGGATTGACAATGACACAGCCAAATGCTGATAAACAAAAGCTTGCTTCACATAGAAAAGTGAGATTGATGCTCATACTGTGTCAAAAGCAATGACATCACATACAAATCTCTTTAGAAATGAATTACATTCAACTGTATGAATAGTGGCTTGTGTTCCCCAAAATGTTGAACTATTACTTCAAATGGCTACTCCAGTGATTTCATGCTACACTTCTATAAAGTGTGATTTTTTCAGGCTTTAGAGAGCTCCTTCCCTAGCCACAGATGACATTATACAACTGTTCACAGGCAGCTCTCCTCCTGACAAGTAAACTGAACTTCATGTGTAAAATTGTTGACATGCCATTCTTTATTATATATTTTACAGATATGATGCTACTCAAGGTTTTGCCTGTGTGAATACTGGTGGAAAACGCTGTCAAGACTACAAGGTCCGCTTCACCTGCCCATTGACTTTCTGCACAGGATGAATAATGAGTGGTCAACAGTTATTTAGGGGAGTTACGGTCAGTAGAGGATGTGTAGTACCTGCTAAGATAATATGTTAAAATCCTGTAGAATTGCTCATGTGTTTTTAACATTTTTTCCTCATTCATTAAATGCATGTTGTCATAAAAAGAAAAAATATACTGTATATAAATGGCAGATCATCACATCCCTCTGGATAAGAGGACCACTTCCCCAGAAACAGGATGTGTATGGGTTTATTGTGTATGGGCAATTTTGCATGTGAGTAAATTTACAGATCCAGATTCCACAGAGTTGAATTGTCCTGAGTTATGGCCAGAAACATGTATTGTAAGATGACAGTGATCTTGACCTTTGACCACATTCAGTTCTATAACTTTTATAGGATTTACTCATCTACAGTCTGCAGACTATTTCATTATATGTGTTTACTGTATGGATGTTTGACAGATAATATCACTGTTATGACAGAAGAACTGTGTGTAATACAGAAATGATCTTATCTTGACAGTGTTCTGTGAAGTTGACACTGGTGAGAAGCTGAGTTTTAGTCATATAACAGTATAACAGGAGGTTTAAGATTTAATGAATCATGTAACTTTAACACAGAATAGTAAAATATTTTTTTTTTCTATTCAAGTGCAAATCAACAGGTCCACTCTAGTCACTCATTTCATATATATATATATATATATATATATATATATAATATATATATATATCTTCAGTTATATTCTGGTGAATGTGTAACTATAATTGCAGTCCCACATGCAAGCTCATTCAGTAACATTTAGTCATTCATTACCTCAGCAAATGAAGATTGCAACATGCTGCAACAAGTCAGTGGGTAATGGTGGTAATTGTGGTAATACCTTATACAATATATGAACAATTTAATAATAAAAATAATGATCATGATAATAAGCATATATAAAAAAGTAAGCATCTGATCCATAAGAATGGTATTATCATTTATCACAAAGAATTACTAATACTGGATAATTAGTTATTCGGTTGAGGGTTATTCAGTTAACTATAATGTAAAGGGTTGCTTCAAACAAGTTTCAAATCCCAGTGAAGCTACATCCTAATTAAATTAAGAAATGCCAAGCTAAAACAACCGAAGCTTGGTAATGAAGAGTAAAATAGTTAATTATGTTGATGTCAGTAAGCACAACAACATCTGACTTTACTTACTTACAGTGACTTGGATCTTGCCTGAGACTTAACTGTCTGACTTGTAACTTGTGATGATTACCATGAGAACACCATAGATGTGTGCATTAGTTTGTTTGTTCCTAGCCCCTTATATGAAGCCAAAGAACAGATTCCACTCACGTGTGTTTTATCATTTATCTTCCATCCCAGCTGAGGACAGGTTTTTATTGGTACAGAAACACACTGTAAATTGTTTGGTACTCATTTTTTCCTCATATGAATTCTAACCTAACTCTTGAAAACACAAATAAACAGTTATAGTAATACTGAAACTGTTTTCATATATTTGTGGACATGTGCACTAGTTAGTGCATTCTAATACACATGAAGCCAAAGGGCACTAATTGCATGACAAGAACAAACTCCACTCACCCACCCATCTTCCATCCCAGCTGAAGACAGGTTATTAATGGTGCAGAAGTGCTGCATAGGGATGCAGTAATGTTGCTGACATTAAATCTCACACACATACAAAAGCAATGTTGAGAATATTGTACAGTCGACTATAACATCATGTATTTATTTCACAGGGACATATGATAGTGATGCTCAACCATGACTTTATTGCCTTATTGCACTTACAGTCTCAACATTCAACAATAATAATTATAATGCTAATAACAGCAGGAGTAGCCTATCTGATAACTACTTTGCGAAACAGAGATTTGCTGTATTCTTTGATTTGTGTGATCTCATCTCAGCTTCTGTTTGTGTGCGAATAAATGCAGAAAAATACGCTACACCTCCTGGTGTAATAGGCTATCTTCGGTCCACACGCATTCTTGCACTTTTTTGTCCGAATATTACTTCCAGTACTCACCGAACAATTGCCAAACATTATTATGGAAAAAACTAGAAGCAAGAGGGGGGGGCGTCATTTCCGGTGGAATATTCCAGCGGATTTACCCCTGGTCTTTAAAAGGACGCGCTCAAAAAGCGGCTGTGAAGTTGACAGGTAAACGGTCATAACTGTGTTTCTGAAGGCAACTTTAAATAGTCGGGTCAGTGAAAACACACAGGCGAAACAGAAATCAGTCTGCGCGAGAAAGAAAAGAAACGAGAGAAAGACAGTAAGGTTTGGCGTGTACGTGCGCGTTTAGACGTCTCCATCATTTGATTTGTGTAGACTCTGTAATCTGTGGAGATCCTCTCAGGTAAGATGAGCTGCATCTTGTGCACGTATGGTATTAATAGCGAATAGATATTTAAAATCAGAATACAGGCTTGATTTGCATTTAGCTGTGACGCACTTGCGCCACTTGCTCCAATCTCTTCACAAAGATCATGGGATGTTACTCAGCCTCATACATGCATCTGTTACTTGAGATCAGCTGTTTGCTATTCTCGTGATGTTTTTGTACAGAGGGATGTGGGCCGCCTGGTAAAGCGTAGAGGGCTGGTGCTGAGGATAGCGCGCTGCGTATTAAAGGCCCCCGCTGAGCAGCTGTAAAGCGTAAACCAGCGGGCGGTTTCGTAAGCAGAAGTAGAGTTAAATGATTTGGGAAGCATGAATTCTGCGGCCTATAGGTTCTTATGTATTCGAGATTTCACCGGCATGAGTTCGATAAATAAAGAAAAACGAATTGTTGCGCAGAAGGCGTACACCGAGACATTTCTGATTAAGCCATAATGTGATAGTGCAGCTACTAAACCCTCGACGTCAAATATATGTTTTAAAGAAGTGCATCTGAGACTAAAACTATCTACTGCTGCTCGTTATGGCTAAATGTGCAGACATATGGCTGCCAAAAATCTTATTAGGAAGTTTAGTATTAATTATTATTTTAAAGTTTTTAAACTTACATCTACTGTGTGTATGTAATGTATATGCATATATATTTATCTTTCAGCTGTTGTACTGTGAGCCAGAGACGATCATGATCCTCCTGACTCCCTCCTCTGGTAGGTACATGTTTCTCAGTTTCATCTTTAATCTGGATTACTGTATACCTACATGGGCACAGGTGCCAGAGATTAAAGATGAGGTCTTCCTGGATTAAACTGGGGAAGGAAAACAGCCACTAATGGGCTGAGGGAGTTTTAAAGATGCTTGAACTGGACAAAATGGAATAAATTAATTCAAATTAATCTAAGACAAGAAGTGCCTATAATGCGCTTTTAAGATTTGGTTATCTGAGATTAGTTTATTGACAGGTCATTGTAATTCTTGACATACATTAATGTAAACTGTACATTGTTTGTACAGTTTGAGGGCGATCTTTCATGGTAGAATAACATATTAACTCATGTTAATATATGCTTTGAAAATACATTAGATGTTCAGAAACCACAACCATTAGAGTGTATAAGATTAAATCTCCTATGACTGGTGTACATTATTTACAATTAATTGCAACTTCAGTGTTGTTTATTTTTTGCTGTATCTCATTATCACAAAACACAGTCAACACTTCAATGCACAGTAAATAGTATTAATTGCGCAGTAAATTCATGTAAGATTATTCCTGTTTTGAATTGGTTTCCTTGCTTTTGGTTTAGTCTTTGTAGTCGTTACCAGGTAACATAGCAGGGTATTACATAACAAGGGCTTTCCCATCATGCTTTGCACTCATTAGGCAGCAATCCAGAGACAGAGACCTGCTTGAAATTGACAGTGTGTTTGGCTCTGGCTTTATCCTCTTTTTATTAGTGACCAAGACAGTGTATTAAGTGGTTTGAGTAAAACTTGACGGCAAGCTCTGTAACCCCACAGACTTTAATGCACATGGAGCTGCACTGGCTGGCTCTCTAATCGTATATACTGTGGCAAAAGTTAATGAACCTGATTATTCATGGTAGCAAACTTTGCAATTACATGATTTTCAGAAAAATGCAGAGATGTTGTCTGCATTTACCGATGTGCTGTTTTTTACCCATGACCACTTTTCAAACAATATTTAAAATGCCAGGTTTGGACTTGTGTTAAACCCCAAATAAGAAGTAAAAAGCATGCTGTCAAGTAAAAGTGTAAGTTATTGTTGGCTTTCTGCTGTGTCTCATACGCTGTTTTCTTTCAGATGAAGAGTCTCTTGAACTCGCCTGGCTTTGGAATCACAGGAAGTTCAGGGTGAAAAACACTTGAAGGGTTGCTACTGCAACATTTAAAAATATTTTAAACTTTGCAGGTCATTATCTGTGCATACTGTCTTGGACAGTACTATGACTTGAGAGAAAATAAGCTCACAAGAGAGGAGGCAGACAGAAAACAAAGATTTCTTTGTCTTCATTAAAAAACATCACAGCTTTGTGGGGGCAGAGGCAGTTTTTGGCTAGAGGGAGGCAGTGTCAGCAGTCATTCCATCTTGCTGACTAAGATAGTGAATGTAGTTTGTACTATCGTTCATACAGCAAATTTTGTCATCAGTACATCTAAACATATCAAGTTATAATTACAACTGTTACTAATTGCACTTAAAGGCAAACATATGGCCTAATAGATTCGAACAATTAGCTATGTGAGTGCTACTGCCATGTCCTTGTCTCAGGTCACCATGTTTGATCAGAGTTAACAGGCTAATTGATCTCACGTCTGGTATGTGTCAATGCAGTAGGTCCAGCTCACACTCACTGTAGCCAATGGTGTATGTGGTAGTCCCTGTAAGTGTTCATAGCTTGTTCCCCACACCAATATTTGTGTGTATTTGACCCCTGATAATATCACGTTTGAGTGCTAACACTTCACATGCATCATGTTCAGATATTGTATTCTTTTACATTGTTTTTCCTTTCCAAATATTATCTAGATATTGAAGTTTAATGCATGTCATTGTGGCCATTCTTTTCTCTAATGGTTAAAATATGTATAACATGTTTATAGCATAGATATAACTGATGATGATGTAATGAGTAGGTGATGAGGCACTCTTTAATGTTGCATGCTGGAGGCTACATACCCTTTATTGAATGAATGTACAGTAACAAATGCGTTTTAGTGATCTGAAAATGGATGAATGTATCGTAAGGTTGGTCTCCGTCCAATAAACATGCGTCTTGGTAAGTGATATTTCTTTTACATAAGACGGGGGATTTAATTTCTTAGTAATATTTTGATTTAAATGCAGTTTTTAAAAAAAGAAACACATATGCAAACATGTGCTACAATATCCTGCACTGGATTCCCACTAGATGGTAGGCTATGCAAGTTACTGTGTGACTGGTAAATCTGTAAGATTACAATTACTTTCAGAATTTTTACAATTTCTTTCCCTCTCAGCTGAACTGAAGTTTGTTTCAAACTGGGATATAAGTAGTAGACTATTCCCAGTCAGACTCATTCATCAACAGGTCAGCTGGTATGGTCACCAAATCATAGTAGGGATTTAGCTTTTCTCTTAAACCACAGCAGAGGTTCTTGACCTAACACAGACAACTATTAACTGCTGTTGTTGTGTGGTCTCAGGTTTCTTCCAGTGTACCAACAAGCTCTTTCTGAGTGATCAGGCCACAGGACTCCAGATCAAGGAGTTTGCACGAAAAAATGCAGCAAATGCTCTGTCAGTTGCCAACATGGTCATGGGAATGGCCTCCATTCTCAGCAGTCTTAATGGGTGAGTTAACACTCCATCATTAGATTATGTGATATCTGAAACATAAATCAAGTTCAGCTGCAGGATGGACAAAAATATATAGGCTATAATCATGTGGAGTTCTGTAAAAGTAAATAACTAAATACAATAAAATAATAATTTGAATGAAAATTAAGGTTGTGGCTAGCATATTTAAACCAAACTTATAATGGGCCCAAGAGGCAAAACTCAATATAATTAGATGAATCACAATAACAAATCAGAAAACAATGACTAAATGATGAATGAAAACACAATTCCATTTGAGAAAACTGTTTTGTCAAATGTTGCTGTATTTTACTCATTTGTTTGTGTTGTTTGTTATGTTTTGCCTCTCAGGGCCACCATACAGTAAGCACTGCTTATAATGATGACAAGTTTTTCCTTTTACCAGATGAACTCTACTAAGCTTAGTATAAAGAGGCACAGGCAAGTTCAATATCAGGAAACCTGACCTAAACATAATGGTTCTCTATGGGAGAACAACTAACTTTGTAACATTGTTGAAATCTATCCAGCACTAATTTCAGCCCCTTTCCACTGGCAAGAACCTCTTGCAGATATTTTACCCATTGAAATGGGTTGCTGTCATCAAATAGCTAAACCTAACACTCACTTGTTTTGTTCAGGCACCATCATGCTGCATGTTGGCTGGTTCTGATTGGCTACCTGCTGGATTTGGCAGATGGAGCAGTTGCCAGGCGACTCAATGCCTGCTCTGCACTGGGTAAGTGGAGTGTTGTGGTCAACAGCTCTTACCAAAGATAAACTCCCAACTGCGGTGTTGGCAGGGTTTGTTGCACAGTCCTTTGTCTGGACTTTCTAATTTGGCCACACAAAGTTTTAAACAAAGGGAACCAGTAAAAGAAAACTCTGCCATTGGAATACTCTGGATAGTATTACTTAGTCTCCAAGAGAAGAATCATACATATTTTACATAATGTAATTTGAGCTTCATCAAGTCAGTTTCTTTTTAGTTGTTTCTATAGTTCTAAAGACTCTGCGAGTGACAGGGTTAGTGTTGGGGTTTTCTTTGTGGTCCACAGCACACAGCACAAGTGTACCACTGATGGTGTGTTTTCAAAAGATCACAGCACCATATTTAGTAAATCAGGTGGCACAAATAGCTGTTTTAATTGCTACTATTGCTACCAGTGTTCCAAGTTCACATTTTCTCAGAATCCCAAAATAGCTCCCAGGTGCATCACAATACGTCGTTGGCTGCACATTTCAGGGGGCTTTGTGTCCCGACAGGGTTTTTCTGCATGACTTTGCAGGTGGATGTTGTTGTGCCCCCCACGTATTTTGTCACATGAACAATCACTTTCTGATTAAGCAGCCTAATTCCACGGGATCACGCTCCAATTGTCTATTTTATCCCGTTGCTTTGGGTTCTCTGCATATCTGAAATTGCTAAAATTGTTGACCCTGGGCTGTGGAATTCCACCTCGTTCATTTGAGCCGTGGCCTGAATCACCTCATCCTCATCTGCTGAAAACATGCTCCATGCTCCTGAGGGATAAAGAGACAAGGCAGTGGAGAATGTTGTTTATAGAATGGCTGCCTGTTGGGCTGACACTGAAATTTCCACTTGGAGATTTGGAGCTCCATGCCACTGTCACATGTCAGTAAGAGATGATAACGTATCTTCTCTGGCCTTTATAAAATGTAAACTCATGACTAAGGCACTGTTGGACTTTAAGTAGTGTAATAACAGGACAGGTGTTCATGAGTAGCATTTCAGAATACAATATTTTTTTGTCTGTCAGCAAGTCCCAACACATACAGAGTTCATGCCTCACTGTAAGCTTTAAAGAGTTTCACGTATTCACATTTTTCTTTTTCATGCTCAGGTGCAAAGCTAGATGATTTTGCGGACTTCACAACCTTCGGGATTGCCACGTCGCTGCTCCTGAGGACATCTGACCTGCTCGACAACGTCTTGTGCATGTGTTATGTCCTTTCTGTGTTCGTCCGCCTCTGTTTCTTCTCAAGCGGGTATATGGTTATGTGCACGAGAGATTTACTGTGTCAAACATTTTCTCATTGTTTTCTCTGTCAGTCTCACATGCACTTCATTATTTAAGGGACTTACTGGAGAGTAATTTTTGTTTGGTCCGTAGGGATCCCATTCATGTACCGCGGCCTGCCCTGCATCTACTCCTCAGCCATCCTGGCCAGTGCCTCTCTGCTCTCAGGGGGAAACATGGCCATGCTACGTGTCATCGCAGTGGCCATGATCCTCTTCATGATCAGTCAGAACTTCTACCCCCATGACAGAGTTTTGGAGTCCCAGGCCTGGAAGAAAGTAGTTTATGCAGGAGGTAAGGCCATTTTTAAAAAATATAATGTTTGTCATGGCTTTCTTGGACAAAAGTAAAGCTGCTGAGAGCAATGACTGCCAGAACTGATTCAAGTACAATATTTAGCATCTGCATGTGGTAGTGGTATCATGCCATAGATGTTTTTCTGAGCATAAGTGTTGACATATCTGTCTCTGAACTTTCTGCTGCCACCCAAATACAATAGAGGTGAATGGATTTTACTTTATACTGCTTAGAGCAACAGGAAATGCAATTTGAACAGTGTACTCAGAAGCATTGTGTTTTTGTAGAGGCACAAACTGCAGATTTTTGGATTATCATAAGGAAGGAGTGTTTTTTTCTGGCAATTACATGCTGCTGTTGAGTTTTCAAATGTAATTTTTCAGTGCATTCCCATCTAGCTTCTTATTCAACCTCTTTTGTTTGTTTGTTTGTTTTTTGGTGTTGATTTTCAGGAGTTGTCATGGTGTTCTGCTCTTCCTTCCCCCCTGCTTGTGTGTACTATCTGCTGTGGTCTGGCTCCTACATTTTGTTTCCAACATCCCTTTGGAGCAGTAAAGTGTAAAAGGAGAGCTGGCTTTGTCCAAAACTCCTAATAGGTTTACCTCTGTCCCATCTGGGTGAACTGAGGCTTCCAGACTGCTGCTGCTCCCTACTGCCATGGAGGATTCAAGATGAACAGGCGAACCTTTGCTCTATTTCAACTTTATTTTAATGTGACACCTCCAAGACAGAACCTGAACTAAAGGGAGTTATAATGAGGGATGGGAAGGACATTTTACTGTTAGTGATAAGGATTAACCTTCATGCTGTCTTATGTCTTTGTTGCATTTTCTCTGAAGCCAGGGTTGGGTGGCTTGTTCCAAAACTGAATTTTCATCAGGTTTATCTCCTGTGTAATCTTCCTACTTCAGTATTAATCCAATCTTTCATCATTGTTGTGAGCACGTGGCAGCAGGGCACATCATCCTCTCACAGGATACTAGTTAAAGAACTTATTTCAGATGAAATAGTTGCATACATTTCTAATGTATATTTGCCTCTAATTTTATTTTGAAAATGTTATATTTTGTAATCACACAGGACATCATAACCCATATTATGATGTGCATGGTGTTGAGTATAGTTTAATGAGTAACTTTTTGAGTGCTACAGTATGTAAGTAAGGCCTTTAATCCATGAACCAACAACTTGATTTCTCAGCAGTGTTTTCAAGATTCAAAATTCCATGTGCTTTCTGGTTTATCTATCTATCTAACAGTAATGAGCATTCATGAAGCACTATGACGAGTTCTATGACGACATCTGTTTGTATCAGGGTTGGGGTTAATTTACTTTCAGGGTATTCAGGTTAGGATGTATCATCAAGATTTTACGTTTTCCATTATGTAGGGATCTCAAATCCAGCCAGAAGACATTTTTGAACATTATGGTTCTGTCATTATTTAATTTGCTGTTTAAATGTGTGTTTAAAGAAGTTTGAACTGAGAGTGAATTGACCCCAACCCTGGCTCATGTAAATTGGGAACTTGTTTTTCTTTCGTTTAGTTTTCAAGACTTTTAGCTTTTTACCAAGTTGAGACTCTGTCCAAGCAATGATGTGTTAGGTTTCAGTATTTCTTCTTTGTGTGATTTATTGGGTCATTGCATGTGTTTGCCTCTGTTTTAAGAGGCATTGCAACTTAAATATTAAATCCACACTGGATCACTTTTACCTGTTATAATACTTCTCAGATTGCAGCCAAATCTGTGATGACAGGTTCTGCAGGTGTTTTTCACTTGTCAAAACGCCTGCAGTGACTTTATTGATTGAACTGGAGTCAGACATGCAACATGAGTAGACGTTCCAATCCATGAATAGCACTGCAGCAGCAGTTTTCTGCCTCATGTGATTCAGTGTGAATTTACACTTAAGGAGTGACAACACACTGGTTGTAAATCCTGCTTTTCCTGCCATCTAGTGGGTAACAATTTCGCTTCGCTGCAGGTTCTGCCCTCACCTTAAAGATGTTGTAACACTGCACTACAGTTGTTGTTCACTGTGATCAGGAGTGCAGTGCAGCACTGCAAATTTTAAATCCACAGACATCAGGGAAGGAAGGAAGAAATGTGTTGTTACTCTTTAACTTGGCCAGTATTCAGTCTGAAGGACATCATATTTTGTAGATCAGTCCTTTTTAGCAAGGACAACTTTTTGGCATCACTCATGGTGTCTCACAATGGGTATCTATGCCTCTCTGCATTGTGTGTGACAAATCGGGAGATTATATAGTTTTATACTGATTTGTTCAGAAGCCTGATGAAAATAATAGCACAGAGTAACAGATAAATACGTCTGTTCTCACCCACAAAAACTACTGACACCCCATTTTAAATTTTTAATCAGAGGTGTCAGAATAAAGGGTATGACATCACTCACAATTTGAGTTCAATGATTTGTACCTTCTATAAGCCATAACTCATACTGTTAACAATTAATGAGTTATCCAAATAAGTCTCCCACAGAGAGTTTTCTGATGGAAAACTGAGCAGGTAGAGCAGAATTTCATAAATCGAGACTGTTTTAAAAATATTCATTCAAAAGGTTGTGGCCTCTGATTCAGATATTGATTTAAACATGCAGTAGTCCTTGACATGGTTTATGATAATTGATGTTGTGAAGAAAATCTACAGTGTAAAGTACATACACAGACTGGTCACAAATCTACTCTAGTACATTCAGTAGTGAATTCAGCTTTCCTGTGTGGGTGTTTTGGTTTTCAAACTGTAAAGTCACAGTAATGTATGCATGCTCAGAGCATTATCGATACAAACACTGTACTTTGCCCAATGATTAAAAAAAGAAAAAAGATAAAGATAATAAGAGCTGTGCTTTTAAGTCTGTACGTTTTTGATGGTAAAGAGAAAAATAAAACAACTTGTTTTCAGTGGTATTAATTCATTCAAATTTAATGGAAGTTATCCAACAGAACTCAAACTTTATACGTTGATAATTTCCTTTTAATGGATGTTGCCACATTTGTTTGTACATGAGTTTATGAGAGCAGACCTGCCTTTCTGTTGTACTCAAATATGTCTATGACCTCAGGAACATGAAGAGGTTTAATAGCTGCTAGGTGGATTGAGGACTCCAACAGCTTTATGACGGCTGAGAATGCAGGTCTGTCTTTGAAACTCCACATCCAACAGTACTTCATCAGATCATACCTAAAAGAAATACATAAGGAATTTAAAACACATCTGTCTTAAAGGAATGTTTCAACATTTTGGGAAAAACACAGTGGGGAAATATCTGGTGCTGGTTGACAGATCTTTTTACTAACTTTTCTTTAAACTAGTTTACTTACAAAGGTCCTCCACAATTCTCTGGTCTCTTCATTCGATAAGACCCCTGGAGCTTTGGAAGGACAGACTGGGGCTCTAACTCAGGGTATGGAGGAGAGCCTGAGATCAAAAGTATTCTTGCATCAATTAATGTAACTTTAATCTGAAAGGGCAGATAGAGTGATGGATAAAATAATTTGTTTACAGGTAACAGAACATGGGGCTTTACCTAATGTAATCAGTTCATACAGTAGGATTCCAAATGACCACCTAAGAAAGAGAACATTTTCTGACTCACTAATGCCAAACAGCACATTCTATGTTTCGTTTTCTCAGCCATAACTGTGGCCTTACACGTCACTCCTGTCGATACTGAGCTGCATCATGATCTTCTCTGGAGCCTGCCATTTGAGAGGCACCTCTGTTGCCCTCTGCCTAATTGCTGGATCCATTTTGCGTCCTCCAAATGCTACACCCAGTCCAGACACCCGGGCTGAGAGGCCTGGGCCAATTAAGATGTTCCTGGCAGCAACATCACCGTGCACCAGCCTGTGTTCTGACATCAGGTAATCCTGAGGGAGGAATCGATTATAGCTGAACATATCACTCTTTGGTTGAAATACTCATTCAAAATTCAAGATAAATAACACATTTTTCCTGGTACCATGGGGAAAAATGGCAAGTGCATCATGACCTGCAGCAGTACAGAATTGAATTTTCAGTAGAACATGGGATCTAAATTCAGCTCATTTTAGTCTAGCTGTTTGTTGGAAATAATTGGTCTATAAAAAGTGACTCACCAAGCCAGCTGCAACCTGCTTCGCCACCAGAAACACTGACCTCTCAGAAAAGTTCTGTAATGGATCTGCACTGATGGAGTTCTTCAAGAGGGAAGAAAAATGTATTTGTCATTGAGCTAAAATTATGAACAGGAGATTGCATGTTTCATTAAATTTAAGTCCATGTTTGGACCGATGCTGTGTGCCACTCTTACATTTCTGAGTGTCCAGAGGAAGTGAAGGAGGTTCCCTGGGCTGTAGGTGTCCAAGACCAGATACATGGGCAGACGCTTGGTCTGACAGTACAACATCTGCACCACGTTGTCATGTTTACACACTGTGGCATGGAACAGGAGCCACTCCACAAACTCCTTAGCTTCGGGGTGGTTGGGGCCATCTATATGAAGTCGCATTAATAACAAAGTGTTACAGGTCTTATAATAGAGTGAATAATGTTATTAGCTGTTTTTTTTAAATTATAATTACAATATATGTTAATGCCCATGTTGCTCCACTACTTGTGAAAACACCAGTGACAGATTCACGCTGTACCTCGAAGACATTTAACCACCACAGCAGAGGAGGCACCATCTTTCTTCTTCAGCAGACCTTTACAAATGGGGCCATAGCGGCCTGTCTGCCAAAACTCTAGTCCCTCAAGAACACACTCTTCGGGGATTTCCCAGGAATACAAAGCCTGCTGGACCTTTGGAGTGCTTACACAGGCTGCAGTCAGGGACACACTCTGCTGGCCTGTTAAAAAACACAATGGTAGATACTGGTGGATTAGATAAATAAGAACTTGGCACAGCTATCAGGCACTGATGTACCATAACTATAGAATTTTCTTTGGTTTTCTTTTTCTTTTAGTGTTTTCTAGTGTTATAAAGAGTTACTGCAGTTCATACCATTTGCAAAATGAGGCAAGGGGCTCTGTCCTCTTTGTTTGTTCTTGTGGAGACTGCAGAAGATCAGAGTCACCACTAAAACTGTGCTGAGAGCTAACAGAGAAGGAATGATAATCAGAGCAAGAGGACCTGATGACTCCTCATCTAAACAACAAACGAAAGATGGCACAGATTCAGTGCATTTCAGAGCAATTTGTCATTGTGTACTTGTCTTAAGTTCAGTAAGAAAAGTGAAGGGGAGAACATCTACACAAAGGCAGGAGAGGAATCAGGACTTGGAGCACAATTCAAAATTCAACCTTTAGCTGTTTGCAATGCAGTGAAAGTGAAATGTCTAAAACTTACAGCACTCGAGGAGCGAGGTAGCATTGCTACATTTTATGTTGACATCCATGAGGAGCAGCTGACATTTCTCACATATGAGAGAAATAGCAGAAATTCAAAAGTTTGTCCCTGTGGTGAGAAAAACTAATTAACTATGAAGGAACTTCAAATTGAAAATCAAGCATGGCATGAAGTGAAATTGCTACAAATTATTTTAAGTTTCTCCTACCTGACTCCTGATGCCCTCATAATCGAGTGAGCACAGATTTCCAACCTTATAATTAAATAAAAATGAACAGCAGCTGAGATGTTGAAAAATGACAGTAACAAAGCTGTTATCAACTGCTCTCAGCTTTGTCTGTCTGCCTGTGAGGGCGCTGACCGACATGGTGAGCTGGAAAGTTGACTGACTGTTAATCATTAATAAATCAACAGAAATGATAACATTAACAGGTGTTGTGCTCACACCTACTGCAACCTTAACAGCTAACTGATTAAACTGTGACTATTATACGCATAAAAGCGCCATGGTTAGTTTGTTCTAATGACCTAGATGGGAAATTTGGCTGTGGCTCATCAAACAATGAACAGAACACTCATTAGAAAAAATGCAACACAGGAGCAAGAAGTAAAAACACTTTAAAAAACAAGTGAAGATTGGTAAAGGCCAATGAAAATGAAGGGGTAAAACGTGTGTGAAAGTGTAGATGCTGGTTGTGGATGCTGATAATTCTCTTTAAAGCACAGTTTATGTGCATCTTACTGAGAGGTGCGTAAAATGAGGCACCAGCCTCTCACCATTACAACCACAAGAGGGCAGACTTGCGTAAGAAATCGCCTCCAGCACGGCACAGTTCTGAGAACAGGACAGGCTGAAGTTCTCCCACGTTTTTCGTGGAGTTTAAACCTAGGTGGTAAAGCTCAGTTATCACCTGGAAGTTCGAGCCTGTTACATGAGGAGCACACAGCAACAGGCAGGAAACATCAGACCAAAGGTCGACTGTCCTGAACTGACAATAGACATTTCCCACGTGAAAATGTGTCCCAGTGCGGGAACTCCGCCTCCTTAAACACACCATGGAAACAAAATCTAGCGCTTCCCAATCACAGGAGACCCGCCTCTAGCCATTTACTATTGGTTCAACTGAGAGGCTTTAGGACCGTCCTCCAACCTCTGATTGGACAAAACCCCCTACACTCAGGAAGGCAACACGGAAAAAGCTTTTGAAAAAAAAAAAGTTATGGAGTGAAGCCTAATCGGATCACGTCTGTTGCATGCTGCTGCGTAGTTTTTAGTGGGAAAAATCCCCACAGTGCTTCCGGAGAAGCAGGAGAGAGCGCAGAGCAGGCAACTAAGAACAAGAAGCAGGGTTTCATTGTTCTGAAAGGATCGGATAACCGCTCGGTTCACAGGAGGGCCAGGTATGTTTTTCCGTTTCCAAGGGCTGCCTTGCTGATGTCACCGCGGAGGAGGGCTGGAGCGGAGGACAGGTGCGCAGAGTAAAGTTACCTCTTCAGTGGGCTTGGATGAACAACTGTCACGGAGCGGAGAGTCACCCAACAGCTGATTAATCTCCTTGGAAATCAGTTTTCGAAGTTTTCCAGTATTTGTTTAAGCCCCTTTCCGGGCAGTGTTATACACTTGTCTTTTTTTGAAGTGTTTGGTGGAATATATTTCACTCCACGCTTTTGGAAGTGACAGTCTCTGGTGCGCACAGACAACAGGGCTCACGGGATCCCTGCTGCTGTATAATACCAAGATTTAACGGCGCGAGGAAGCTGCTATTGTTTTTTTTTTTTTTTTTTTTAGTACACATAGCTGTGAACTGGGGTGTGGGATCGAGACGCCCCAGCATCACAACCATCACTTTCCGCTTCAATGCGACACTGACGCAGCTGATCTCGCATCCCGGTCGCAGACAGGTGATGCTGGAGTAATTCAATGGAAGGATAAATTGTCAGCGGAGGGAGTTCGATCTAAAAAAAAGAGACTTGTTTTCTCTGGAATGGAATACAACACAAGAAAGCAGCCCCAACTTCTGTAATCTGCAATGATTTTTCCGTGCGTCATTGCGTCTTAGGATCAGAAGCGGGTCTTTGCGCTGAAGGACAATCGTTCTTGGACTTGCTTTCGGGTTTACAAGAGCTTCCAACAATGTCCAAGACACTGAAAAAGAAGAAGCACTGGTCCACTAAAGTGCAGGAGTGCACCGTGTCGTGGGGGGGTTCCGGGGAGTTGGTCACGGTAGTTGAGGTGCGAGGCGGCGCTGAGCTGGGAGAGTTCCCGTACCTCGGACACATAGTTTCGGAGGCGATGGTTTGTCACGCCGGGAGGTTTCCCAGCAGCGGGGACGTGCTGCTGGAGGTGAACGGCACTCCGGTGAGCGGACTCACTAACCGAGACACGCTGGCTGTCATCCGCCACTTTCGGGAGCCCATCCGCCTGAAGACTGTGAAACCAGGTGTGTACCCATCCTCATGTTGAATAACAATGACCCCCCCTCAAACTCCCCACTCCACATACACAACCAAACCTGTGGTGTGTGTCAAATGCTTTAAAATGGTTTGTTACAGCAGAGTAGCCTGAAGATTGAGAGGCTTACAGAACAGGTGTGACCAGTGTCATGAATAAATTAGAGGAAGTTCGGGGTACAGCCTCACAGCTGAGCCCCTATTCGTCTTTAGGACAATGGCGTGTGTGGAAACACGTCTATGGGTCAGTTTTCTTCTTTCAGCTGGTTTAATCACATCTGAATTGTCTTATCTGCATGCCTCCTTTTCATTCATGTGTTAACATACAATTTTCTACTAGCTACTGCTTTTGCCTCTGCACAGTCCTGCCATACAACATAAGTGATGGCCATGCTTGTTCATAGTAGCCAGATGTGTAAGCACTACAACCTTTGTCTGAACCCATCCAGTAATCTCCTTTGCATCATGCACAAGTATTGCCCGTCCGACTCTGAGCTTGTGTACTGTACAGCAGCACACTCGTATAGTTATCACACGTACATGCAGATGCACACACAGACACTGCATTAAAGTCATTGTCATTCCCTGTCTGTCGGCTCACATAAAATCTTATTGATTGGATTTATGTGTCTGTTATTACCTGTCGTACGAGCAATTAGTTTGTCCTTCTTTATGGCTCACAGACATGCCTAATGAATCTGATAAATGTGCCAAACCATGGTGACAGGCAAACTCTAGCAGTCATGTGTGTGTGGATGGATGAATTTGATAGAGTCACTGCTGAGTGTGGCACTTTTGCAAACACTTAGCAGGGATTTGTTAATGGTATCCTTGCCAGCTTAGACAGTGTCAGTCTGCTTGCAGCACTGAGCTGAGTCCAAGTCTAATTGAATCAATTAGGCCCATATCCTTAAATCCCCAGGGTGCTGTGCTAGCCTGGCGACAAGCTTTGACACCTTGACTGGCGGGCATCCTTGCTTCATGGTGGTCTCTCTGCCATACATTAGGTCTGCCTGTTGATTAGGGTTAAGATAGGTGATTAAAATATCATGATCCAGTTTTATGCATGACATGAGACCAAACCAAACCTTTCACAGGAATAAAACAAAGTCTTTAAATGCATTTGCTTGTGTTTGGACATTGGAATCAAGTTTGGCAAAGGTGCATTGTTTTAGATTCCACAACACTCACACTGTCTCTAGCTTTCCAACATTTTCTCTTGACCTTGTGTTATGTAATGTCAGTTGAATGGTAAGTGATGCTCGAGCTGCACTTTGACGTGTGCAGGCTGCTTACCATTGGCTCCTCTTGGGGCCTCACTGTGTGTTTATATCTTTGTCCCCTCTCTCATGATTAATTCATGCTTCATCCATCATTGATGGGCGTTCCGTGCCAAGATGAGGTGGCTGATGGGCAGGATCAGATGTTGCTGTGGATGTAAGCTTGTATCCTCTTGAGATTGCAAAGTTGGCAGAGGAGATAAATGCTAGGACTGAGCAGTGGAGTTTGGGGTTAATTTTAGGTGATTGTTAAAGATTTCTGTGGCTGTTTCCAAAAAAGTACTTTTGTAGACCTGTCACAGCACAGTGTTGCTTGTGTGCCTTGTATTTGCACAACATCATCATCATTAGTGTCCCCCAGTTTCCCTTATTTCCTCACTACCTAGTTTGTCTTAACTTTGTCTTCTCCGCTCAGCCGATAACACCTTATTGTCTCTCTTCTGGACTTTTAGCAGCTGCATGAGTGTAGCTTCTAAATCAAACCTGATTTTGCGTCTTCACAACAGCTGAGACTTCTTGATGCCTCCGCCTGCGCAGTTAGGACAGAAAACAGAAGTTTATCTGGAGTGGTCATCTGGCACCAGACCAGCTGATGCACTCAGTATGCAGTTCCCATCTTGTGAGAGGAGCAAGGCAATAGACGGTAACCTTGAGGGAACGATTGAGAGTAGAGGTGTAGTGATTGCACATACCTATTGCAGCTTAGAGACTTGTGAGTGGGTAGCTCATTGATTAATGCTGTAAACAGACTTAGATCTGCTTGTTTTTGCCTCATGGAGCTTAATGGATGGACCATTTAGCTCTTAGGCCCCAGAGCGCCCTTGATTCACAAACCAGGCCTGTAATGGAAACTGGGAAATAGGTTTTCAAAAGGTTTTCTAAAAGTCTGAAAGATAGATAATGGTAATAATACTGAGATGACCAACGTTTACATTTTACAGTACTACCCTAGAGATCACATCAGAATGATGTATATATGAATACATTTCTGTAGGCAAGGTCTAGGTGAATTCTTATCACAGGTCAGCTGGTGTACTGTGGTGGTAAGTGTTCTTCTCTGGAGACTGAGAGACTTAATTACTAAAAAAAAAGTGAATCAAACATTCTCATGGTAAATGCACTTTAATGCTCCACTGTGTTATCAGCTTGGAACATAATACACCATTATTAATACAAATGCTTAATAATGCCAATATTTATTAAAGTAAGGCAGCGATGATACTGTGATACTGTGTATAAGTATAGTAGAAAGAATCTTGAGAATCCCCGGGAGTTTCCTATCTACAGAGGAGCATTTTATTTTAAATGTATAGTAGGCGCACAGCACTTAGCAGCAATACAGCATATAGAGAAAAGTGAACTGCAAAAATGTGTAATTTCATACAATAACATCCCACTTAATACCCAAGGAGAGGTGCTAAAAATGAGCTGCTCTCAGTATTTTTTATTTACCATTTTCATTTAGGAGAGAGCTATGGATAACTAAAGTACTTAAGATATCTCACTTGGGGCTTTTATTCTGATATGCACAAATTATGTGTCAGTTTTTAGTTCTTGTTTTGGATCTAATTTGCTCTTTTTCAAGTGTGCAAGACTTTTTTTTACTAAAGAGGCCAGAGAAGGATCCTGAAGAAAAAAGATGCCCTGGTAACAAAAAGCTTGTATAATTGAGTGTGAGATAATTGCAGTGGGTTTTTATTCCACCTGTTAGACTTTCTTCTACAGAGACAAACTCAAAAGACTCACCTCCCTTTCTCTGATCCTCTTACACTGTTATACATCACCGAGCTGTGGTGTTTAGTACTTCCCAGGATTTACCTCATGATGAAGTGTTTTAATATACTGTCTAGATGTACCTACATTCACACTCTGTGGAGTTTGGTACTCTACATTACACAGCATTTTCCCATAACCCCTTCTGACAACCACCTGAGAGTGTGACTGGACTTGTTGCATCCAGTTATGGTTTACACATGTGACTGGATTTAGCAGTTGAGGCAAGTGAGAGTCGCAACCTGTATTCAAAATAAACATGTCTTGTGTTCAGGGCAGCAACTAACAATGATTTTAATTGTATAAAAATCTGCATATATTTTTTTTGTTTTGCTTTATTTATAAAATGTCAGAGTATTGTTAAAGAAAATACATGTTATTAATTTCCTACTGTCCAGGATGATATCTTCAAAAGCCCAAAACACAAAGATATTCAGTTTATGATAATGTATGACAAAGAAAAGCATTAAATTCATAACCAACCAGCCTTAACATCATGTGGTAATTTGCTACCTATTTCTCTCCAAAATAAGCAGTCGCAGTCTCTTTTTGTCGCACCAGTGGTGTCATATTGAGGTTACCACTTCATACGTTGCATCAGCAGCGCAGGAGCAATAAGCACACTGCCTGTGTTAATGTGGTCCTCCCCACGTTGCAGTCAGGGCTTCTATGACTAAGCTTCTCTAAACCAGCTGAGAGGAGCTGTCAGGATCTCTCTTGCTCTGTGGCTCCTTCTCCCCACGGTAAATGTAACTTCTGTTCCTCTCACTGCCTTTGTCATATTTGCATCTAGAGTGAAGCCCAGGTTTGGCTCTCTCTTTTGAGTATACCTCGAGAAGAAGGTGATTTTACTGTAACCAGACAACCTAGGTATCAGAGCACAGTCTTTTCTCTTTATGCTTCAAGTGCACAAAAAACCCAAAAGGTCCACAAGCAAAACTTCACAGTCAGACCACTGCAGCTTTTTTGTGTAAGTCAGTCCTGGGTTGCAAAATAATCTTCAATCCTGTTCCTTCTCTCACCTCATGCTCCTCCTGCAGCTCTAAACATGGAGGCCATTCAGTATTGCAAGAGCAAATGGAGCTTTCCTGGCACACCTCTCCTGTGTGCTCTCTCTGCTGCATCCTATTTTCTGTGTAAGTGTGAGCGTGTTTAAGTATATGCGTATCACCACTGTACACCTGATGTGACATCCACCCATCATCCCCTCCCACTGGCTGGTCTCCCGGCTCATTCCCCAAACCTGTCACACTTCTCCACCCTCCTCCCTGCCAGCCCCCTCAGCGGTGAGGGACGACGGTGCGAGCGGATGGGCATGCTGAAACCCCCAGACGGCAGCAGCTGCTCTGAATACCAAAACACGCCTCTTCCACTCTTTTTCATCCCTCCCCAGAGCAGCCCCCACCTTCTGCAGCTCACAACCCCTCACGCTCTCCTAGTCCACACCCTCTGTCTAACAACGTTTACACTTCTGCCTCCTCCTGTCCTGCATTTCTTCCCTCCTTCTTCTGTAGTGCAAGTCGGTTCAGTGAGGGGGAAAGAAATGACTGATGGGAGAGGAAGACTGAAGGTTTGCTCAATATGATTGCTCATTTAAGGATTCCTGCATCATTCTTACCGTCTTGGAACCATCAGCGAATCGCAGCAGAGCTCCCCAAATCTCCCCCAGATGTTTAGTGACATGTGCATCCTTCTTCATTCTGCCTTGTTATGCTGTCCATAGAGCCGCATTGCGGTAATGAAAAGGCCTGCAACAAAGAAAGCATTTTCATATGAGCCATGCCTCTCACTGGCAGGCACCATGACTTGGCAGGCACGTTTAAAAGCAGTGGAGATGAGTGTGTGCTGATTCACCAAGATTGCCTCTTTCTACTCGCTGAGTGGCCGTGCTGCGATGTCAGCAGCGGCAGCGTCTCCAGGTTGCTGCTGGTGAAAATGGATGGTGGAGTTTAGAGATGTGCATGCACATACATCCTCTTCCTTAGAGACTCTTGCCTCAGCTTTCCTCAGCTTGACTCCTAATTGGTCTCCCTCCAACAGTAAGCCATCCCCGCAGCTGTTTATCCTTTTTGAGATAAGGTAAGGTCAGCTTCTAAACAGTGCGTATACGTAACAGAGACCAGAGTCTGGCACTCCCTCTGTCATGAGGGATGATAACCTCCAATGTTGCACTGTGTGAATTCAGTTCAGCTTTTTTGTGTTTCACCCATTTTTTTCATTGTAATCTTGCCATGCACCTAAAAGTGATGTTTCTTGCTGCAAAAGGACAATGAACAACACAGCTGGACGTAAACAAGATTTTTGTAATGTTGCCTCTGCTACTGGAAGATAGTTAAGAGAAAATTAAGAGAAAGTAAAAAGATGTTTCAGTCTATGCACCAGATGAAAAAAGCAGGGTGATATTTTTTTCAGTTAAACCCAGTGATTATCCCTTTTTGTGTATGTATGAAGTTAAGTTAGAATAAGTGCTCTGGCAGTTGGATTAACCCATGTTAAACTTGATTTTGAGAATGTAAATCAGTGACCGGCACAGCAGCAGTTATTTTGGCAACTGTTAACTGGGTTTTTCCCTCTCAGCCATTAACATTCTCATTGCTTTGCTGCACTGATACTGACTTCCTGATAAGGAATGTTTGTGCCCCCAGCCTGAGACGAACAGCGGGAAGTAGCTGGGATGGAGTGAGCTGCTGTCACACATCAAGTGTCTCTGAAGAGGCTGTGCTTTTAGCAGAAATGCACCAGCACCTGACCCTGGTGTGTTTGAGGGACAGATTGGCCACAGGCCGATTAACTGAAGAAATTGTCCCTTTTGTGTTGCCATGAGCAGCAGACGGTGACTTGGTTCAAAAAGGGAAATAGAGATAGAGTGAAGGAAATTGACTGTTATGAATCAATACACAGGTGCACATGTGGATAGAGGGATATCAGGGATAGATTATCTGATAGTTGATTGAACAGAGTTTCCTCCAGATGCACACTCGCTGTCCTCTGTGGAGAGCCTATTTGGGGACTTTGTTTCTGGCTGGGTCTGTATGAAACATCCCTGTGGTGTTGCTGCAGAGTCAATAACGGGAACAGGGAGAGGAGGCAGCTGGCACGCCGCTGTCTTGGAAATTTCCCTGAGAAGGATTCTCTTTTGAAGGATGTATTGGATTTAAACGGGGAGGGAAAAAAATAAATGATGAACAGGTTTAGAGGAAAGAAAATGGGGTCAAAGAGGGAGGAGTGCAGACAATAGGAGGGAGAGGAAAGAGTGAGAAGGAGAAAGAATGGCAGGAGAAGACACAGAGGATTGGAGAGGTATGAACAGGACAAAGAAGATAAGAAAGAGCAATAATAATCTCAGGGCTGAAAATGATTATGTTGCCATTAATCATGATAAAAGTATTGATTCTCTGTTGTGACTGTCTGAAATGATTGTGCCTGCTGTTCATCAGGCTAACACTTACTATTTCAGACTTACGCCATAGTCAGTATATCCAATCATGTCTGCAAGTAACCAGTGTGTGTGAGCTGACTGCATATGTGTGTGTAAGCATGCATGATAATGAAAAATGAAGGCACATCTGAATTGGTTTCCACTTCTGGTTGCCTTTTTGAGGCCGAACACAATCATAGAGAAAGACAGCACGCTTCCCTCTCTGCACTTTCTAATGCTGCCAGAATATCATCTTAGTAATTTTGCTCGTATTCCTTTACCATATCTCTTTTCTTTGACATTGAAGGAGGATGTAGAGGTAGTGCTGTTTTGACTTTCTTGGATTCATTTTCCCATAGATCTCAGGAGTTTATTTTGGAGGGGAATGATAAGACTAAGACAGATTGCCTGTCTGTGTAGTGTGGAATTGTGCATACCTCCGTTCCTCCAGTTGGGATTTTGTTTATACTTTGGGTAATAAATCAGTTGAGAAGACTCAATCCCAGAGTTCAGTCTCCTCGTTGGCTGTGGTACCTCAGACTTGGCCCCGTGCCCGAGCTGACGGGCCTTCGTCAATACTCATTCTGCCAGCGCAGCCCACTCAGCTGTTTAGTCGTGGTACTCCACCTCAAGGAATCGATTTCGCCCCCTTTTGCTCGTGCCCGTGACAACATCTCATATCAAACAGATATAAAGCCCGCTGCCCTCCTAACTCAACCTCACAGTAACCACCTACTCAGCCAGCTGCTGCTGTGGCCCCATCTGCTCTTAGAGCTGCAGCTCTGCCAGTGTTTGTGCCAAACCTTTGCATGAGAATGGTGAAGAGAGTGAGAGTATTTTGTGCCTGACCACTGAAACTTCCTCATTCCTTTTTATATTGTCCTTTGTGTTTTTGAAGACCAAAGTGAAAATCCTGCTTCTATATATTTGATTTATGTTTGATCGGGTCAAGCTAGATATGTTATTACCGGCTAAACTGAACTCCAGTCATTAGTTTGACTGGACATAAGCAAGGTTGTTTAAAACTGTTCAGACACAGACAAACAGGAAATCCTGAAGTCATCAAATTGCTGCATAGATGAAAAACAAAATGAATTTGAAGATGCATTTGTTATTGATGCACTGTGTGTACTTCTCCCTCCCACTACGGTCTGTGGAGATGAGGTTCCCTGGGTGTCCTCATTAGAATTCATGGATGTCAGGATCTCAGCCCAGCCAATTTAGCTTGCTTTGCTCCTTAGCTTCCCTAACAGGTTATTGATCGAGTCCAATCTCATCCCTGTTAAGTCAGCCGACACATCCGGAGCCGCTGCATGCGCCCAAGGGCCTGATCTTTATGAAAAGTCGAGGACACCAGGAGGACGTCTTGCTTACAGTGTATTTGACTCACAGCTCTTATTCACAATGTTTTCCCTTTTGCAGAGGGTGCCAGTGCACTCACAGTGACCGGTGATTGTATCTGTTTTGACAGCCTGCCTTCTCAGTATTCAGCTCATGAAGGGTTTTTCTTATTTTCTGCTAATAAACCAATCCCAGGACACAAATTGCAGAATATTTCTGCGCCTGACGTGAGGAGGAGAACTTGGACACTCTGCTCTTGTGAGTGTGTGTTTGGTTATCAGGTGTTTGGCTTGTTTTTTCCTTTTTTTAAAGGCCAAAGCACACACAGTGACAAATTTGCCCCCCAGGCTTTGGCAGCAGCCGTCGCCAAACTCTCTGAGGTCTTCGAGCAAATTGACTCAAGAGATCACATGCGCATTACTCACTGTTTAAAGTAAGCAGAGGGACGTGTCTCTCTGCAATCCTGACGTTGTAATGATGTAATCACTGGAGTATTCACTAGTACCAGTCATTCAAGCCTGTCATACTATAGCCAAGGCAGATTGTTTGAATAGTTCTCAGATATGCTGTGTTGCTACAAATAAAGGCAGCCCTTGAGGAGAGACTTCTGTTCTGTCCTCTTTAAGCAGAGAGACTTTCTGTCTGCCCTGGCTTGTATAGCGGAGTATCTTCACCTGCCTCAGAGGTTATGACCAGGTCATGTTGTGTGTGTTCAGGGCAGCCATTCTTGTATATTTCCCATCACCCTTTGACCCTAATGCACCCTGCTGTTCAAACTGTGTGCTACATTTGGCAGAAAAACCACTGTATATTTATATTTCCTGTCCCCGTGATCACCTTCAGCAGTGTGTTGTTGTCACAGTGTGACACAGTATGATGTTTGCTGAAAAGAGTGTCATTGGTTTTGGCCCTGTCAGCTGTTGTTTGTCATTTTTCCAGGGTTCAGTCCAACAGCAGCTTCAGTAAGAACAATTAGTTCAGTCATACCATCTGATCACTGAAAAATATATTACTCTAGGAGAACGTTTCTAAAGTGTTAGTACGGATGTTGTGTTGTTACAGTTTTCTTGCATAATCAGTCGAAACTTGTAATGATGACATGGCTTGAAACTTTCCCTGACATCTGTTTGACAAATAGGTTCATTGTTGTCGGTGCACGGTCCCACAGGAGGGCTTGAGTGTTTATCTGGGAATGGCGATCATGTGTGGAATGCAGTTATTTCAGATTTGTTGAGCACAGTGTGAACTGCTATGACGCTCCACCAGTGTATTGTTACCAACAGGTGCTTGTTCTGGCAGAAATTTCACATTGTTTCCATGTCGCCTCTCCCTCCAAGGAGATCACACTTCTACTTCAAGAAGACAGTTGCTTCTGTTGTATATACCACACATACAATCACAACTTTGTCAGCCTTTAGAAAATGTCTCAATCTTAAGGTGTGAATCTTTATTCTGAAAGTTGTCTTTTCTATAGTTCCTGTTCCCTAGATATAGCTCTCCTTTGTCCTGGCATATATCTGTGTGTGGTTTGCTTTTCTTTAGTACAATGCATCAAAACCTCATCAAGCATCATTCAAGGCCCATCATTTGTATGCCAGTCATCATATCATATTTCTGGCAGATGTCCTTTTAATGAAAAGTGGTTTCAAGGTGCCGTGGCCTTGAGGTCCCTAAATCTGTTATGATTCCAGTCGAGCTATCATGCTGAAACATCTCTCCAGAAAATCACTCGTAAAGTGGTCGTACTCGTAGGACTTCCTTATTGTCTCTGGAAGATTCACTCAGTGAAGAGGAATGTAGTCCAACTGGTGTTGTTTTAGTGTCTACAACCTGTTTTCTCCTTCTCATATGTAAAAAACGAGGAGTGTTGAAACATCTGAAACTTTTCTGAGTGACCTGTCTTTACACCACAGAGTAATTATAAAACTGATGAATTTCAGTCTTTCAGAGTTTCGAAGCTGAGAAAAGCGGTGTGTTTTGGCTGAGGTATAAGGGAAAACTCGAGTATAAGAACTGGCAAATCTTTACTTGAAAGGTCTAAAATTTGGCTTTGGAAAATGGGAGTTGCCTTTAGCTAGTCCGGGGAACTGCCAGGCTCGTACTGCTTTCATGATATCAGACTTCCTCTTGACTGGTCCAGGGCTTAGTGGAGCTGTTATGGGATGGCATTGCTGCTGTCTGTGTGCCCAGGCTGCCTGAGAGCCTGTGTGTCAGGGGGCTCCTTAGGAGCTGGCAGAGTAGCACAGCTCACACTGATTCAACACTTCTGTTGACAGGCGCCACAGCTAGGTTGAGAAGTAAACACACATGCAGACTCAGGGATGGGTGCTCATGCGCATGAACATACACACACAAACACACACATGTGCACAAATGATGGATAAAGTTCAGATTCTTCTTGACAGCCACCCACCCGTCTGTTGACCTGCATGACCCCTCACAGCGGTTTAGCACGAGATGGCTCCAGACTGGACATATGGGAATGAGAAGAAATAGATCCTCTTGTCATGAAACATGTTTTCAGTGCTGTCATCACAAGCATGTGAGATGTGTGTTTTATGCCCATGTAAGGATAATTGGTAACTTATTGGCAGTTATTTCACAGCATAGATTGATGTCACACAGTGACAGTCTCTTGGCAGTGTCAGCTTTGAGGTTTAGTTGTGCTGAAAAAATTGTTATCTTAAGCATGTTACAATATTATCTCATAATGGGATTTGATGATTTTGTTTTCCACATCAGATTCTTAGGATCTTAGCTTTTACAATGCATCTATTGCCTCCATATGTCTGTTCACTAAGTTATAACCAGCATCAACTTTGTTGATTCATCATGCTGCTTGTCTTGTTGTGGGAGGACACCCATTACCCCCACAGTACAGCAGAACATCCAAAATCTAACCAGCAAATATACGTGCAGCAGTAATACAGTCTGCAAAATACAGATGCCAGAAAAGTAAATCAAACAAAAGAAAAACACTCAACAGAATTTTTTGGCACTATTTGATACTGCAGCATCATTTTCCCAACCCCTGCCACCTGAATGCCAGCCAGTGGATCTCTGTCACAGACGCAGGCACAGAGACTCACGCAGGGTATGTGTGTTTGTGACTTAAAAGCTGCTGCGGTTTTGAAGAGATGACTTACTCACCTCTGCTGTGAGTCATACATCCATTGAATGGCAGCTTGGGGATGAGAGGGATTCCTTTGTGACCACGAGACCACACTGACTTACAGGAATTTTACATCATTGATGCTGTCATGTAGCTGCTTATGGTAGATGATCGGTCAGTGGCTTACCACAACCCCAAAAAACAAAAAAAAAACAAAAAAAAAGAGAAAAACTCCAGGAAGTAGCAAATGCGAAGACACATTCAGATTAAAGGACAATACAGTCGTCTCTTAACCACATTACTAACGAATGACTGCTTTTAAAGGATATTAGACTGTTTTTCTACATTCCAGGCAATCATTGGTTTTCATTTATTTCATTTTGGTATTAAAAACAGACTGCAGAGATGTGATTTTTGTTTAAGTCTTTTGTTGCCTTTATTTATTTATTTATTTATTTTCAAAGTTATGAATTCATCACATGGTGTTGCAGCCAGTTGAGAAAAGGAACTCCAATATATTGTCTGAAAATTAAAGACAAAAGACAAACAATTAGTAATCATGGACATTGTGAAAAAGATGATTTGAATTGTTTGTTTTTTGCTTTCGATAGTTTTCTCTCCACAAACTGACTTTGAATCAAATACAAACCTAAAGGCTGCCTAAAGTAGGACATCTTTGACTCTACAAACTTACAAACGGCTGTGTTTGTTGACATAGATATAAAATGTATGCAGTTTGTTAAAGTTAATGGCCTAAAACAAGGAAAACCATCAGCGTAGTCTTAAAATGGTGTATGCAGATGAGTTACAACAGCTGAGCTTCAGTCTTCGCAGGTCCTTGATACCTGTGTTTTCTCTTCAATCTCAGCCCTTCTGTTCTCATGGTGCTGTGTTTGTTCCAGCCATCTGTTTGTTTACCCTGATTTATTGTCCGTTTTTATCTCCGTGCTACAGCGAGCACCGCTGCTACAATATGCAAATATATGACCAGGTTTGTCTCCAGCAAATAACAGCGTGATCCCGAGTTTGCTTGAATAACGGATGATCAGGAGTCATAGCGAGGCTGAGAAAAGAGCACTATGGTGTGGACGACGTGAGCTGTTCAGTGGTTGAGTCCATGGTTTACAGATCAGTGTTTACTTGCGGTTTTCACTCAGGCCTTGATACTACCTAGAAATAGAAACACATTTAGCACTCATCCCCTGTAGATTTGCTGCAGAGCAGTTTGACAAATGAAGCCATATTGAACTAGATAGAATTTAACATATACACATATACTTAGAGACACACATGTACTCTCGTGATTCTCCAAAAGCCTGCTGTTATTCAGCTAATGATCCTGCTCTGTGCCCAAGTCGTTTCTATTATTGGGATGTGCTCCTATTCATCCATCATTGGCTGCTTGGTGATGCAGGGTGGCAGGGCGCATAAGTGGCCCCGCACTTCCCTCCTCTTAGCCCTCTGTCAAAACCACCTCCACCCTCCCCCTTCCTCCCTTTTTTCTCTTTTTATCTCCTCTGTCCTTCTGTTTTCCTCTTGCTCATCTGTGGATGGTTTATGTGGGAGACTGGCTAAAGTAGAGCAGGCTTTATTCTCTTCCTCTGTGTGGGTTACAGTACTTGCCTCAAAAGAAAGAGGGTCTGTTGATAGGAAGGGGAACAATACCCCTAATGGAGTGCATGTAAACATCATCAAAAGATGTCATGTTCACTGAACATACAGTGGTTACTCAAGTGCTGCTTTTTTATGTCAAGTTAACCAAAGACTCCGGCAACAACAGTCATCAAAAACAAAGTTAAGGGTATTCTTTGGCTCATAGGGAGCAGGTGCAGGTAATGCATCAGTTTACCTCCGCAGTCTCGTGTAAAACTCATCAGCACCTTCCCTTTGTGTCCAAGGGGAGCCGTGCCTGTTAGCCCTGTACGTAAAACTAGCCACACTTGTTTGTTGGTTTCGGGGGAGTTTCTAGGCAGCATTGTGTTTCCAACTGGAGCCTGTTTTTCCAGATTGAAGGATGATCATGTTTGTCATTGCATGTGAGTCTCTTTGCAGTGCTAGCAGATTGAAGGTGGAGATAATCGACTCTGAAGGCCTGTTGTTCCCGACGCTAAAAAGCCAAGAGTGCATACCGTCTGTTGCTGTACTTGACAACCAGTGTAGCTGATGACAGTATCGAGGATGAAAGTATTGAGCCATGGTGCCTAACTACCTAGTAGTATCAATTACACCTGCTGATATCCAAGCCCTGGGAATGGAGATAGAGTGTATTCTCTTTCTCTCTTTAAAGATTTAAAGAGAAAGGCTGGCAGTGCGGAGTTTAAAATGACACACAAGCTTACATCCACTTTAACCCCACTCACCTGATGAGGGGTAAACTGAATCTTCAGTCCATCATGTAACAGCAGTGTAAGACCACGGTTGTGTGAAGTGGTTTTTGGGCTGAGCTTAGAACAAAGACGAACGCTGCTGGGCATGTGTGAATGTGTGAATGTGTGTGTGCGCGTGTTTGTGTTTGTGCACATTCGTGTTCAAGAATAGGGGAGCAGGAGGAAGAGAGTGCAGTGAGACCAATTAGCTTGTTCCTTGATCCCAGCCCAACAGGGGGATCTCTCTGGGAGCAAGGTCTGACTTTCTCTCTGGCAATGCTGCACTGCAGCTGTACATACGCACATGCATACACATGCACGCATGGACACGCTTGCTGCAGTATGGAATAATATTCTGTTAAACAATACAACTCTAGAGCTCTCACTTTGTGGCATTTTCTGTTTGCGATTTGTTGTCAAGATTGCAAGTGTTTTTTCTCTGCATCTCTTTGATCTGCTTCACATTCAGTATTCTCTCATATTTCTTTTTTATTATTAACCCTGCTCCAAGGTGCCTTGTGTAGTCTATTTTGAGCCTTCCCTGCCAATCCTACAGAATCAAAAGCCATTTGATGATACATTAATAATATATTTCCTTTGTAATAGCACTGTTAGTAGCTGTACTTGTGTTATGATGAATTGTCGGAACTGGCAAAATCGCTCATAAACAAAACTGGTAGAGAAGCATGGAAAAAAAATGTATGTAAATGTATGATGATAATAATAACTCTGCTCTAAGACAGTAATCTTTGCCTTTGTATTTGGTAGGTAGCAACAGGGGTGAACACTCTGGAAGTGCATGAGGAATGAATGCTTTTTGGTGGAAAGAGGCGCCTCGGGAAACTCTGTAATGAGGACGAGAAGGCATTTGACATTCTCTGTCGCAGGCCACAGGCTGTTTCAATTCAGTGCAGAACTAGAATAACGGAGAGAGAGAGAGAGAGAGAGAGGAGGAACACAATGAGGAGGAGGGTGAGAGAGGGAAGGAGGAAGGACTACAGGAGAGAAAAAGAGGAGGATTAGGAGGGGATGAGGTCTGAGCTAAGCCCGACGCCCCATCTGGGAGGAGATGAGCCCCGCTGTCTGTAAGTTGCAGGGAGGGCGCTAAATTAAGTCATCAGTAGCAGCAGTGAATTACGGCCAACTGTAGATAATGGCTAGTCGGAAATGTCACAACAATCATGTGTTGATTAGCTGCACTCCAGTCACTCAGCAGTGTCTATATCTCACTGGGTCATTAAGCTGGAGAGCAATAGTCACTGGACTCTGAACTTTAACATGTTTGTGTATTTGTGTGTGTATGATTGCCTGTGCACACAGACACACAAAGCCACACGCTGATGCAATAAATTCATCTTTATTGTGTCCATTCTAAAGCGTAATTGAAAATCAGTTTCCTGTCTTTGGTTAGAATTTGATGGCTGTCTTAGAATTGTGTATTTACTGTGTGTGCATGTGGGAGTCTTTGTCTTTCCACTGTGTCTAAATGGGAGTTTCTGTGTGTATGTGGGCGGGTACATTCCTGTGTTTGTGTTCCTACCGCTTATCAAAGTCCAGGTGTTCTCTTAAATCTCACTGTTGATATACTGAATGTTATGTTATGGTGTTCTGACCTTCTTCCTTCTCTGCCATTCATCCGCTGATGTATTTATTATTGAGCACAATTGGTGGGGAAGATATTATATTAAAAGCTTAATTGCTTTAGGAGGAAAAAGTTGCCTGTAGCAATAAAGTGGTCGACATGTATTTATCCTGAGATTACCCTCAAAAATAGACTCACTCATGCTTACACACATTCCTTGGTTCTTTTTGAACTAGATGACATGGTCTGTGTAAATATTCCAGTACAAATACAAACTGACAAGGCTACTGGACAGCTGCAGCTACAGCATTACTTCAACATCTCTGCTTTTCTATCCACATTCAACACTTAAAGCTGAAACTTCTTTTTTCAAATGTAGATATCTTTTAATAACCTACCACATCTTTCTCTTACATTGCTCAGTATTTCAAATAACACACACTACTTCCTTTTGAGGAAATTCTCTTTACTGATTAAGAGTTTGCCCTCAAGTGTGGACTTTGCCCTATTTGACAGACAGCCAGCCTCATGTTTGATATGAATATCAATGATTTAGGATTAGCCCACACCAGCGCAGCATGCGGACGGCATGTGATTTTTGTATTTAATTTGTCTGCCAATCATGACAGATTACCTCTGACCAGTTGAGCATAAGTTAAGCATGTGATGGTTTAAGTCTGGTGCTCCCTGCGTTGGTCTGCTGGTCACATGCTGGGCATTGGGCTTGAGCTGCTGCCCATGTGGTGCAAAAACATCACCGCATTGTGGCCATATTAAGACCGGATTCCCTTTGAAAACCGTCCAAGTTGTACAAAATCCCACTGGTGCAATGAACCTGTTTGTTTGAAGTGGTTGCGCTTTGAAATGACTCATAAGAGAGTTTGACTCGAGAGCTGTTTCTGTCAGAAATGCTGAGGTGAAGAGTTGAAAGGAAGTGGAACTTTTTTTGATGGTGTTTTTCTAACATTATGATATGAGTCCTTCTCCTTTAGCTTGCAGGGCATGACAAAAGTAGAGAGACAGGCAGAGAGCAGTGATCTTGAATAACACTTTGTATTTCTTAAATGAAATCTGCCCTGCGTGGATGTGTGTGTGTGTGTGTGTGTGTGTGCTGTGGCAATACAAGGTTTGTCAGACCCTTTATCTTTATAAATATTATCATATAATGACTTTAACAGTGTATATTTAGGGCTGACCGCATGCCTTTTAAGTGCGTAATTCATCATAAGTCATCATCATTTATAGATGAAATGAGATTCTCGCACTTTAAGTTATACTTCACTCTGCTCAGCTCTGCTCACTGTGCAGCCAAGAGGAGTGGCTCGCACATGGTGGCAGCCAAACAGTCACTATTGCTGCCTTCAGGCCAAGATCTCTTCTCTCCGACAAGGTTACACAGCTTTTAATGCTCAGGGGTGTTATTATTAATTCAAAATAATTGCACAACTATAGGAAAAATCTCTCCTGAGAAAGGGAGGGAACTGAGGGTGGGCTAATGGAGCCTATTGTTCTCCTGATCCATGTTCAGACTTCAGGGAGGGGAGAAGCACTTTGGAGGAGAGCATGTCTGAGCGTGTGTGTGTGTGTGTGTGTGCGTGTGCATGTGTGTGTGGAGGGCTGGCTCAGTCAGGAGGAGTTTAGGGTTGTGTGAGGTGTTGTGCGTGTCTGGCTGAGCCTTGTCTTGGGGGTCAGGAAGAACAACAGGATTGTGTCATGCTGCACTCTGCTGGAACCCAGCTGGGGCATTAC
The DNA here is from genome assembly GCF_001640805.2 of Lates calcarifer. Lineage (NCBI taxonomy): Eukaryota > Metazoa > Chordata > Actinopteri > Centropomidae > Lates > Lates calcarifer. The sequence continues at coordinate 22,890,813 of NC_066838.1, read as the reverse complement.
TTAACCCACACACAGTCTCACACACACACACACACACACACACTATACAGACATACATAGTTTTTTATAGTTCAGTGAGCACAGCGCCAAGTCATTGTTAAGTGAACTATGGATTAGTGCGTGTAAGTGCATTTGTGTTGGAGGAGAGGGCGTGTATGAGCGCGTTGTGTCTATTTGTCAAGAGGAGCCGCTTCTGTGAGCAACCGTGTGTATATTACAAGTACAAACCACATGAGAATTGAAGCATTAACATTGCGTGCATTATCTCAGCTCTCTGTCTGAGTTTGTGTTCCTCTCATCTCACTGCTTCATTTGCCCCTTTAGATTTTACCTAATAAATCCCAAAGAAAGTTTACTGATGTAGAACAATGTAATGAAAGAGCTGGATGCATTTTCACTGTAATCGCACAATTACAGGTGTGTGTACGCAGGTGCATGTGTGTTGATTAGATCTGTGTTACACTTATCTTGCATACTGTACATTTGTGTTCAGTAGTAGAGGCAGCTGCAGACAGAGAAATGTCTCTAGATTTCTTTCCGCCCAGATTTTCTGTCTTTCCTGACAAGCCATTCCCAGTCCAAGGCCCACTGATTTCAAGGCCTTTTTCCACGCATGCCTCAGTGCAGCCTCACTCTCTGTTCCCTGACTACTGTCTCTCTCGAGATTGCTTAAAAAGTGAAAGTGGAGCTGTTGAATTTTGAAATGGTGCCCTCATAGTGTTTTATCTCTAATGCTTATAAGTTGCATAGGAAGATTTTGATTTGTCATCCTGAGACGTACATGTTTATGTGTCTGTATGTGGTACGCCCACTGGCTAATTTTTCCCTGCGTGCATGTACAGATTGTGCAGCAATGTATATCGATTGGTGTTGGCTGCTCTTAAATACTGCCCAGTGTTGCAGTTGCTGGCCCGCTGGTCAATACTGTATTACATTTTGGCCCTCCAGGATCCCTAGTGGTGCAATTCTGCTGAAGGGCAGAGTAGCAGTTGCAGTCCTCTGTTTCACCGTAACTTGATTCAAAACGCACAACCCAGTGTACACCTCTGTGCAGCCATGCCATCCATGTTGTAATAGGCAAAGACCATGAGACTCATCACCTAATTTTTTTTTTCATTTACCCTGAAACATCGCTTCTGCTCTGTTTTTCTTCAGGGCCTCCCTTTTTACTCTACATATTCAGAAACACTGAGAATTTAGGATCATAAAAAAGCTCCTGTCTCCCATTCAGCTGCTGTCAGTGGATATGCAACTACTCTGATATCTTTATCTACCTCTGCCCAGAGCTTCCCAGAGCTGTCAGCCCCGAGCTCAGCCAAGCCAGAAGCCTCTTCTCTTTGTCCACCCACTGCACAGCAAGATAATAGCAATCACGCCTGAATCCTTCACTTGAACTCCTTTTCTTTTCAAACTTATGCACAGTTTGGATACTAACTTCATGACACTGTGGTCACTTTGTGCAGCGTGGAATCTGAGCACTGAGAGAAACAATCAGCGGGAGAGGCGCTGAGCATTCCTGTAAGAGCATGCCTGTGAACAATAGTCCTTTATGTTTGTCCAAGCTCATTGTGGAGTCCAAGTGTCAACAGAAAAACAAGGCCTGCTGCTGGAGAGCATTAAAATCAATCAGAGGCTTTGAGGCAGGGCACTTGTTTTTCCAAGTAGTATTAATCAGATGTTTTGCATTGGTTGAAGCTCCCGTAGTTGCTAAGTGACCATTGACAGACTGTTTGAAGCATGGCCCATAGTTGAAAGTTGAAATATTTCTAAGATCTATCATTCTTCACACTAAGTGTAAAAAGCTTCAAGAACTGTAAGGAATGTGCAGCAGTATTTCATTGATGAGGGAGAAAGAAGCGACTGCTTGCCATAAAACATGCAAATGTGTCAGAAGATAAACACAGCTAAACTCATTTTAACCTTGATTTTGTGGGTTGGAGTTTATTTGCAGTGTAGCACTCATGTAAACTGGGTTAAAGCAGAGATGTACATCATAGTAAAAAGTAATATAATAAGATACAATGTGAAGATTGTAATTATTGAGGGAAAAACAATACTTATGCTCTTTACATTTGCTCGATTGCATTTGCATACTACACAATAAAGTATGGATTTTCAATGACTTTGTATATTCAGAATGTGAGTAGCAAAGATTTTCAGCACTTTTCAGCTTTATTGTAATGAGCGAAAAGTCATTTGCAAGCTGCATTTTGATGTCAGCAAATTGAGATTGAGATGCAAAGAAGATTTTCACATAACACATAATGCCCGATTGAAAAAGTGAATACTGCTGGTCAGACAGCATGTTGGAAGCCTCAATCTTGCCACGCTAAACTGGTCCCCAGACGTAGTGATCAGACCGAATCGATAAACCCGCCACCAGATGCTTGTTTTCTTGTATTCTTTCCTACATTGGTGTGAAGTGAAGATGCAGTTTACAGTGCTCGTGGACAACAGTGCATTGTATTGATTCATTAAAAGTGATTGTGTGAGACAAACAGATGGAAAGAGGTTTTGCTACTTCACTACCGTAATCTTATCTACTGTACATCCTGGCCTGTGTGCTCAAATTTCACTCTGTGTAATCAAAACAAAAAACACCAAGGGGAGCCTTTCAGTATGAGATAAAAACTCATTTTCCCTTTCCTCTCTCAAGTGTTAGACTGGAAAAAACAGATAATGCTATAACCTTCGAATCCTCAGCCTCTGCCGCAGGCTTGTCTTATCTTAACCTCTGGTGACGATGCCCTCCTCAGCCCTTCCCTTCTCTTGGCCTGTCATTCTCCTGAATCAGCCTCCTTCCTCCCCTCCCCCTCCTGCCCCACCACCTCACCTCAACCCCCCCATCCCCCCACACCCAGCTGCAGTACCCTCAGGGTTTTCACTGCGGGATGTTCACGACCATGAGAACAGTGACCTTGACCACTTGAGAAATGTCACCTGGGATTTGTGTGACCATGTGGAGATGATAATAAATCTACAGTTCATGGTCTATAGATTTGTAGCTATGGGATATCTGTTTTCAGCACTCATCAAGAAAATGATACCTCCCCTTGTTTCTGGCTTAAACTTGAGCTTAGTTACAGTATCTATGGATTTACACTTCATTCTCAAGGGTGGAGAAGATTTTTTAGGTGTGAGCCATAAATATTCAAGAAAACACGAAGGCTTTGATTCTTTTTTTTTTTTTTTTGGTCCTTTAGGAACCTGATAGAAGGTTGTTACATCAATAACACCAGCAGTGTCTACTAATAGAGTTTATCAAGAGTGAAACAAAAAGCCTATTAGGCAGGCATCCATCATCACCATTGCCTCTCCTGAGATAAGATATCAGTCTTTCATCTCCACCACGTGAAGGTTGCCATGCTCCCAACTTCCAGACCTCAAGGTGGCAGGTCACAAACTGCAATCTGTGGCACAATCACTGCTCACTGCTCCTCTCCCCACCATGTAGTGTGGCTCAGAGGCAGCTTTTATTACCGCAATGGCAGCTTGCTCTTCGATAAAGCTTGCTGCATGGGCAGATATTGGGGGGTGAAAGGGGATGGGAAATGATGGAAGAGGATAGCAGAGTGGGCAGCAGAGGGAAGAGAAGAGGAGTAAGTCACAGTAAGAAAAAGAGGGAGATTGTGGATTTGGGACTATGTCTGACTGATAAGGATCCTGGTCTGATTTCTTTCTCTCCACCGTTTTTTGCTCTTGCAAACTCCAGACAGCAGCAGGGAATAAACTAAATTCAAATAACACTGGCAACACAGGGATAATACACCAAGACTTCAACCACATCCCTGCAGAGACTATGCAGGTGAAATCAGAGCTCTGCTGATGACTCAGATGGGAAGGATCAGAGAGACTCAGGGTTATGGCAACAACCCCTTTTACCCCTTTCTCTTTTCTCCCCTCAGAGCCATGTTATTTATGCACAGCCTCTTCCATGGCAACACCTTTGGTCCTCCCACCCCACTCTGCCCCATTCACTGGAGAGGGGATGATGTATTCTGCTGCTCATCCTGAAATGATGGACCTATCATTTGTGCTGGGTGGGGTGGTGCCGTAAATCCTGAGCTGAAAACTCCCAATCATGCTATTGATCTGTCTAGAGACATACAGATGCTGCATTGCAATATAACACAACACACAATGTGAGACACCACAGTGACACACTTTACCATTGTCTATAGAACAGTAGTCCAGAGAAAAACTAATCCTAATGCATTCTTCTTTTTTCACATTTCTTTTTTGTTTCTCCCCATTCTCAATGCTTTTTTTTCCCTCATCATCTGTCATGCACCGGCTTTGGCTGAGGGGGCGTGGGGTCTGCAGCAGCATTAGGAGACACGGGCATATGTCCTACTTCTGATCCCTTTATGTAAGCGGTTTTGGGAAGGGAGGGAAGCGCTTGGTAGGGGTTGGGTCATAAGCTGAGGCTAATTGGCAGCAGGTGACTGGTCCCCTGTAGGGACAAGAAGGGAGGGCCCTGACAAAAAACAAAAACAAAAAACAAAAACAAAAAAACAAAACAAAAACATGACAAAATCTGGTTCTGTTGATTCCAATTTAGCAGAAGGAGGGAGACTGGTTGTAGCACTGAGTGTAGAAAAGATGAGAGGAGCCGGGAGAGGGGGAGGGGGGGCACAGATGCCGAGTGTAGTTAACAAAGGTTGCCATGACACAGTGTTTGATAACACCACCAGCCTGTTGCTCTGTGAGTATATGTGTTTGAGGAGATCAATAAATTATTGATGAATAAATAGAAATAATAATGGAATAAAAATATTTATTCTGTACTACCTAATTAGTTAGTTAATCATGGATCTGAATGAAAGATGCATTTACAATGTCATAAATCAGGATAAATTGTGTGTTTAGCTGCTAATTGTCATTTTTAAAAACCATATCATTTATCTAATCATATACGCATCTCAAGTATTTTATCATTAATCCTCAAAGGATTACGTATCTTGCATCTCTAATGCAGCTCTTGTGTAATCAAGTCAAGTCCTGGCTGGCTAATAACATCTGTTAGATTGATGTCTTGAGGCCTTAGTCGGTGAAGCGTGTGAACAAAAGATCTGTCAAACGTGTCTGTGTGTGGTTGAAAGGACAGTCACCACAAGCGATGAATTACCAGAAAATATCCCCCTAGATTTGTTTTGGATTAGGCCAATTTCCTACAAGATGTCAGTAATCTCTGGAGGACACAGGTTTTAAGTATTTTTCGAGGCTGCAGAGACACAATCTGGTCAACATCAACACCCCCCCCCCAAATACGTGGCTCTGCATCACTGATGGTCTGCTCAAATACCATGCACAAACTGTCAGTGGGAGCAGACGTGAGCTGGGTTGAATTTACAACCTGTTTTTTCCTTCACTATGCACTTATTTTGTTATTTCCATTTCCTCAAAAGCATCTAAACCAAATATGCTTTTATACGCCTGTTGAACTGGCAGCAATTTATTGCTGCTATTGCTCTTAGGAGTGAGTATGAGGGGATTAAGTGACCAGGCCTAGTGATGCTCTTTGTCTACACATTGGCCAGATTATAATCAGGCTTGACTCCAAGCACGCTGTTCCATCCACTGCAGCTGAATCTTATATAATACCATTTGGTTTAACATAAAGTCACATCCGCTGTATTATCACTGACATTTCTTGGATGTAAATTCTGCAGCATATTTACAACTTCCTTTATTCCTTTGGTTTATTTCATGTAAGCCAGGTCTCATTTCTTTTGATGCTGGTTCCCAGATTCTGTCTATATCTCTCTAACCATCCATACATTCCCCTGTCCGTTCTTTTCTCCATGCAAACATCCATAATCCCATGCTTTGTCTGGCACCTGGGATCGGATTCGATTGAGCATCCGTTCCCCCGTAGCTTCTTGCATCCCTGGCTTGTTTTCCCAACTTGGATCGATAGTACGTCATAATAATCCTCCCCCTTTTCCTCCTCTATCTCCCTGACCCAACAGCAACACCTCCTTCATACGTCTTAGTCCTCAGGCATCTGCATTTTGCACCATAGAGCAGCAGCGTATGAATGAGTTTCATCCGAGAAAGGGCGTATCGATTTCTCCTGAACCACACACAAGGCCGGGGAGCATTGATCCAGGCAATGTTGAAATAGTGTTACTTATTGAGATGTGATTACATGCTAAATGGGGTTGTCCATAATGGGCCATTTGGATACACTATAGGAAACTGTCATGTAGGAATGCTGCACTGCGTAGGAGCGCACCGGGGACATGGTGTGTTGCCAGCTGTTCTGCTGAAAAAGATGTTGATTTCCCACTCACGAAAGAATCCCATACACTGACATGACAATCTGAATAACCGATGGCACATGTGAAACAGCTCAATCTCTTGCCAGAAACTTCTATATTTATATTCAACAGTGGAATCCAAGGAGGGCATCAAACTCCAGAGATGTACCAGAACTCAGATTCTTGTCTTTTTTTGTGAAGGCTTACTTTAAACAGCAAATTCTCCTCCTTTAGAAGGAAGTTCGTTGAGCTATTGTGACTGAGTAATGCCTGTTTCTGACTGGCTAGTGAGTTAGCAGTTAGCTCTGCAGCTGCAGTAATTTGCAAACTACCAGTACAAGTAGTTCCTCCTTCACAAAACCCTCTAGCAGAATAATTTCACTGTGCCACCTTTTACTGTGACTGGCTTTATCCAGTATTTCTGGATCTTCCCTGGTGCTGGCTGTTGTCTGTGTGTTTTTCACTATGATGGGCAGATGTATACTCTCCTGTATGGACAGCCTTTACGCTCTTTAAGTGTCCTGTAGCTCACCTAGGGAGGTCAGAGAAGACAAAGTTCAGCTCTGCTGCTGACAGCTCACAGCACTCTCACACATTTGTCCGTCTCCCATGAGAGCTGCAGAGGGGAGAAAGGACAGGGACATGGTATGGTGGGTAATTGCTTCAGTTTTGGTGCTTGTTCCCTCTCCTGTTTCTCTGTCTTCTCAATCAGTCTTTTTCTCATTTCTACTTTCTTCTCTCACCTCACGCTCCTCCTCTTCTACAGCCTTTGACCTGTTCCTGTCTCTTGTTATTCCCTTGCCGTCTCAGTCAGCTGTTGTCATCTCTGACATTCCTTGAATTACATTGTTTACCTGCTGCAGACTGCCTCCCTAACCTCCCTGTCACCCCCACCTGCTCTGTGGCTCCCTGTGCTCGTGGCTGCTGGCTGTTCTGTTGTTCAAGAGCTGTTGGATGAAAAAGCCAGATGAGGAGTTAATTGTCTCATTACCAACGTGGTGTCTGGACCACCCTCATTAATTTAAGAGTTGATGAGGTAGAATTGACCCAAGTGTGTGCCAGTGTGCTTGTGTGTGCAGGAGTGTGTGATCTGTAGGGTTCCTCTCTGTCCTCCTCTCTCTCTCTCTCTCTCTCTCTCTCTCTGTCTCTCTCTCTGTCTCTCTCTGTGGGTGTTTTTGCAGAATTGTGTGATGGCTGAATTCAGGCTCACATGAACCACCCTGTAGTTGGAAAATCATTACTAACATTAAAGATATTAGAGAAGGATCAATAGTTTTTACTCCAACAACAGTTCCATCCAGGCACCAGACAATTTGAGTCAAGTTACAGCAAATAAAAAAATGTAGGGGTTAGACATTTTCCGAAAGAAAGAAAATTCTGTGTTTCTCTGAGGTAAAACCAAAAAAAAAGAAAAGGAAAGAAAAAAAGAGGTCTCTAAAAGTATGCCTGTCCCTTGTGTAATCTGGGCTTAATTGTGTCAGTGAGAAATATTTGATCAAAATTTTATATCTCGCTGCTCAGATCTCATATTTAGGTTTTGAACATTAAGTACCTTTAAGAACTGAAGAAATTCTACACTTTTACCAAACACATTCAGATAACACCTCAGTGGAATATCAGCAGATTGCAGGGTGTTGGATGGATCCAAACTCAGATAATGTGAATAGAGGGTCTAAGGATAGAGGGTGTTGTATTCTGTGCAGACTGTAAAGCCCTCTGAGACAAACTTGTGATTTTGGGCTATTTAAGTAAAACTGACTTGAGCTGACTGGAGATAATACGAGCAAAGTGTAGGTTGTGTAATCCACATGGGATGCAGTTCCTCAAGTTTAAAAGAGATACTACAAAAATGCATTTTGAGGTCTTTTCACTGGACTTGTAAATAGATGTAATTGACACAGTTAAGCTCTGATGATTAAAGGAGCTGTACATATGGTACTTTTGCATGCTCCCACCATTCTACATGTTTTAGTGTGGACTGATTGACTCCATGTTTGGACATAAAAAGCAATTCACCTTATCACCATTTTCCTGGGACATTTGATGTAATCTCATTAGTGTTGTGCAACTATTGTTTTCAGTTACCCACAGGGCTAGATCCAGGTGCCTTGAGGCTGCCCCCCTTTTTAGTTTTTTTCCTTCCTGGCTTTGTAAGGAACTGTTTTGCTGTAGCAGGTCCTCTCTCTGAGGAACACAACTGGCTCCTGCTGCCTCATTGGTTGTAGCCGATGATTTCATGCTCACTTTGTGGCTGTCAACAACTTAACGAGTGTCAGAAAAAGACGTAGGCTTGTAGAAATGTCAAGGCCTTGCATCATTACACAAGGTGGAATCCAAACATGTGCTCACACAAAAACACACACATTAGTTTGTCTCAACCGTATAAAAGAGAGTTGGCTTTCAGATTGTTTGGTTTAGTCTATTGGCAAAGCTGTGGGTTGTGACTAAAAAGCACTGACAAACCAAGGTCCCTCCAATTCTTCTTCATGTAATTTCAAATTAACTTGCATTGTATCAATGAAAGTGAGAGCTAACAATGTGGACTTGCAGCATAGACTACAGTAAGGCCATCGAGGCTCACCTCTCCTCCACCTCAGACACTCACACAGTAGAACCTTATTCAGCTGCCTGTCTCCCTCTGTTTGCTCTGCCTTCCACAGGCCACTGCACTCAGACCTAATCACTTTAGAGCTGCTCATCTGAACCCTTCTGATCACAGGGCAGGACTAAACCACCGCTGGTCCATTCACCCTCTAACCATAGGGTCAAAATGATTTCTTCAATTTCATCCGGTGTCACATAGTAAACATGCTGAGTGACTGCTACGTGAAACTTTTCATCTACACATTTTAGGAGAGTGTTCAGATCAAAAATTGCAGGGGCAAGGGGCTACATGGGTGTGTGTGTTGTGATCGATACAGATGAGAAAATAAAGTTCAGTCCAGGTAGTCTAGTGTGATTAATACATCCCGTAGTTTTAATGCTCATCAGACGCTTGCATTTTAGAGTTTATGAAACTAGGCATTGCAGCATGTCTTGTCTTGTTGTGTTACTGCCACCTGTAGATTAGATTTAGAATAGTGGGGACCCACTCATAGAAAAACAGCTCCATGGCACTACTAGAGGACAAAAACTCCACAGGGAGCCTTTAATCATATTCCCCACAGTAACTGTATTTACTTTGCTAGATGTGTGTTACTGAAAATGAGGAGACTCCTGGGTCTTTCTTCAACTCTCTTAATGCTGTCTTCAATAACCCCTGCTGGCATCAGAAACTTGTAGGAGAAAACACAAGTAGCTGAAACTGACTAATCACAGTTCTTGTGATCCCCAAATGGTATCTGTGTGCTGCCGTAGGCTTGATGTATAGTTACATTTTTGAGGACATCAGCGTATCATCTGTGGAGTTGCTACAGTAGCATAGGTGCATAGGCTCTGCAGCTATAGCATAACCCATTAATGCATAACTATGAATACAGGTCGATGTTGTATTGCGTTATAGAAAAAGTTGAGTCGGGTTCAGCATGTTTGTCAGAGGACAAACTCTTTCCCATGTCGCTGCATGTGTACACAGCTCCCACCATTAGATCATTTTGCCAAAGCAGTCTTATCAACTATCTGTTGTGATGGATCAAGTCTCCTGCATTGCACATTCCCATTCTTGCCTCATCTTTGCAGTCGTTTTAACATAATTTAGCCTGTCAGAATGTTTTACGGTGATATCCTGCACCCACCTTACCCACTAACCACTCAAGCTCTTTCTAAGAATTCAACCCACGCCCGACCCAGCCTAAGCATTAATTATCAGCTGAGGGCACATTGTTGCATCTTATCTCGCTCTAGCACAAGGACTCGTCAGACAGTTCTGACATATTTAGGAAGGTCATTTCTCAAAGAGCGAAAACGAATGAGAGTGACATCCTATGAAAGGCCACGATATAACATAAGATCTACAGCTGACACTTTTACAAAAGTCATTGTCTCCCAATTACATGCAGCTCTTTGGTGCTTTGTGTGTGATGCATGCTGCTCTCAGGGAGGGCATGGTGAACTTATGCAGAGCACAAAGAGGCAGCAGGGCCTTGTATGCTTGACCTTGACTTCTACTGTCGATACGTGCCTGAGTGACTGAGCAGAGCACAGATGCCTATCCATCATATGCACGCCTTACACTTCAAACATCTCAGCACTTAAATGTGCATTTGCATCAAAATGATGTGTGAGCGCAGACTGAACAGCTGTTGACAGGCTGATTAGATCTGGGTGTTGTGGGCAGCCAGCAAGGATATATTTATATAAACGTGTGTGTCTAGAGGTGAAGGAGCTCCAGCTTCATATGTCTGGTGTGAGAATGATTTTGTGAAGTGGAGGTTGTTATGCCAGAAAAGAGTGGTTCACAGGGAAACCTTGAATGTGTAACAGTGTGTAATCATGCAAGCAGCAGGTGCAGCAAAATATCCAGGTTCGCATGTGCCCTGTGTCCTCTTCTGCAGTCATCCATCACCAGTCCAATACCCATCCTTACGCAGCTTTCTCATTTAACCACGGCTTCAAATTCACCCCGTGGCCTGGGATTGTTTTTAAATTACTCTCATGTCCCTGTTGGCAGTCACATCTCCAGCCTTTGCTGTGAATGTAGATTACAAACCAGCGAAGGCGGACAAGTGACACGCTGCAAAAATCAGGTGTGTGTGCTTGCAGCAGCAGCTCTTGTCACGGCTGACTTCAATGAAATCACGCCTCTCACATTAAAAAATTACTTGTGTGTATTTTCAGCTCTAATTCTGTTTTCTCATTTCTCTCAATACATCCCACCACTTTTTTTTCTTCTTTTTTTTTTCCTCAGAGCCTTCTTTTGCCATGGTAAATGTATTCATCAGCATTTCCTTTGGGTAATGTGAGTAGGATGACATTTATTAAATTTGTTATTTTTGTTCTTAAACAGTATCCTAAAAAAGAAAGAAGCGGCAGCCTTGCAGGGTGAGTGTGCGTGGTTTACAGTGGCGTCACTGATGAGCACATTTCTGAGATCTTTTGTGAAGTCCTCTCTCAATTGAAATTGAAATCCTTGCTCTTTCCCCTCATTGAGTGTTTCATAGAGTAGTATCTGTGTGTGATCACAGTTACACCTGTGGGGTCAAACTTATCACATACTGCCAGAGTTGGACTTTGGCTTATGTTACAATGGAATGCTGAAGAGAAATTGCAAGAATTCATAGCTGTTCAAGTAGTTTATTATCAAGAGAGTGTTACTCCTTCACATAAAAACCTCTTTAGCTGTAAACCTGGAGGAACTTTCTCAATCTTTCCGCCTTTTTGTATTTCATACCTTCTCAGGAAATCTCCTCTTAGCTATTAAGGAGGATAAAAGGCCTTAGTTTTGGACCTGATTCTTATCAGGCAGTTTTGGGTCAGCCTTTCCCTCGCTATTCACCAGTGTTTGTTTTCAGCAGGGTGAATAGAGGATGTTAGTCAAATACACCCACTTCTAAACTAGACGGGGAACAATGAAGACATTGTGCTGTAGTGGAGTTGCAGTAGCTCCTTGACCACCTCTTGTTTGCTTGGTTCTGTAGATGCCCGAGATTGCTAATAAATCTCGTAGTACGTAGCTTGTTACAGGAAGTGCAGATAAAGAGGGAGAACTCGAGAATAAATGCACTGGCATGAGTCCACGTCTCCTCTCATTGGTGGGTTTTTGTTTTACCTTTGCCCTGAAAGTTTGACTCACACTTCTCTCAGGGAGGGGGGCGCCCTGCCAGCATGTGTTTCCACCTCAGAGAATTAGTCGATTTAATTTAGGCTTTGTAACCTTGAAAACGGCATTCATCTTTCTCCCGTATAGATTTTTCTGACTTGACTGCTTGCCGCCCTCTTCCCCCATGCTGTTTTTTGCCTCTCATTTTTCTCCATAACACCGGCATCGCTGGTGGCAGCCAGGCACGGTGAAATACAGACTGCAATTGGATGAAGTGCAAGGCTCCCAGACGGACTTGAGCAGGGTGAAAGGATTGGGAGCCCCATGCCAGGCAATCTCTCCGATAATGGAATGTGGCCGCTCAACAACATTCATAAATATTCAGATGAGGGGAAATGAGGCTGGCCAAGAGATTGTGTGGCGCAAGCTGTCAGCGGCATGCGCAAAAAGAAACAACAACAGTATTGCTGTGTTGGTGTGCTGTAGGGAAGAGGCCAGGATCTCATTCTGCCATGTAGCGAGGGTCAGGAATGCGGGGGTGGTATTGAGCTTTTTTGTTGAGGTTTGTTTGATTTTAAATATGAGCCATGTTGAGCTGATCTCCTCTTTCTGAATGGGTAAAAACAAACATCCCGCTGGCTCCAAGAAGTGATGTGCACGGGTTGATTGAGGCCTCGCTTCACCTCAACAATTAGCATACGCTGCAGTTTCCCCTCAAAGTATGTGTCAGAGCCGCAATTAACATGGCAGTGGCTAGCCACAATTGGGTTGAGAAACTCTGTCCCTGTGGGTCATGGATAAATACTGAAATCCTAATGACTAAAAGGACTGCAGGATAAGAGCAGCCAGAAAACAATCATGTTAATAGAAGCAGTCATATCAGTTTAATATTTGTGCTAATATGTGTGGTCTGAGCCCAATTCCAAGGAGTTGAATTTGGTGCTGCTGAGCAAACACGATTTTTATCTTTATATTAACAGCAATATCAGCACAATTTACTCTGGTATAAAATATGTGTAAGGCATCTCCTTTGTTGATCCTCCTTTAATATTGGTGATATATTAGTAATAGAACTGAAAATGAAATATGAATGAAATGTAATGGAAGATTAGATCTTCTTCCAAGTAAGTAAAATACAGCTTGAATAAATAAAAATCAGCTTCCATTTTCTGACAGCTATCTCCTTTTCATTTAGAGCAACTGGGGAAAAAAGAATGCTACCATTAACTCTACCTCTTTGGCCACAATGCCACAAAGCATCTGGCCTTATATAACGTTCTTCCTCTTTGGTCTGTCAGGGCCTCGTGTTTTTTTTCGCTCGACATCAACTTTTGATTGAGCATGGAACATGGTGTGTGGTGCAGATAATTGGACTGTTCAACACTTCTTTTTTAATCTTTTATTTATACTCAGTGCGAAGGACAAACTGTTTCTTGTGCACTGAGGCACAGCCGTTACAATCAGGTCATCGGCAGAAACGAGAGCAGAAAAATGTTAAACAGTGCGAACTTTGCCACCAGTTTCAGTGTCTCAATGTTTATGAAACTGTAGTTGGATGAAAATCATTTAGTTAAGCTCATAATTGTGAGTGAGTATAGTGAGTATTTAGGAGCATACTGATTACAGTATGCTATGACTCATCTGCTATGACAGGGTCAATGATGGATTCCCTTTGTTCATATTAGTGCCCATAAATTAGAGGCAATGGGTCACAAACAGTCATCGGACATTCAATCGGACATTTCCTTACCATGCTAGTGGCATAGTTTCAGGGATGTCAGTGTCGGCCTTTCGGTTGGTCTGCCACTTTAATCAGATGGACATATTGCTATTATTACATAGGTTGCCATGAAGCTTTGTGATAAGATGGTGAGCATAATGAACATTACACCTGCATAACATCAGCATGTTAGCATCGTTGCTTTGAGCATTGTAGGACGCTGACTTCAGCATTTCGGTCGTAGCTCTGCTGTGCAAATGTACAGCCACACAGAGCTGCTACTACAGCTATAGACTGATATTGATCCAGTTGAATCCCATCTAAGAAGATATTTGTTCAATGATACAATGTCATTCCAAATTTCATTTTATTGTTTGGTTGAAAACATTTTGAGTGTTAAGTTTTGTAATCAAAATATCAATCTGTGCATTTTTACTCTCCTTACATCCTGTGCATGAAGAAATAAGTAAATGAAAGTAATACACATTGTGGCTATAAATCTTTACAGGACCCCTTCCGCAGACGGGGAACCATTGATTTGACTCAAAGGCTGATCGATCATGCTTTACCCAGGAATTGAATGTTAATGTATGATCTCTGTGAAGCCTTTATAATGTGCAGCAGTAGTATTGCTACTGACAGCTGTTTTATGGAGGGTTTATTTTACTGGGCCAGTATTACTCCCTGAGACTGAGTGAGGTAAGGTGAATAAATTGGACCACCTTGTCTTACAAAACAAGGGGAGTGTGGGAATGTTTGTGTGTGTGTGAATAATGTACCTTTCTGTTGACTTTTACTGTACTGCTGGCCACCCTTGCCAGTAACTTGACCCCTAACTAATTCTGTGCAATTCATGGGAACACAGACATTCAGAAACACATAGTGGCCTGGAGGCACCAGTTTTTAATAACATTCGATTGTCATCTGGAATCAGAAGTGGAGTGTGAGGCATTCAGATATTCTGAACAAAGGAGCTGCCTTTGCTGAACTAGTGGCTAAGAATTGTGGTCTTCTGGAAAAGTGAGCCATAAGATGGGACTTCATCACTACATTTCAGAAATTGATGAGTACTTGTGGCAGCGTTTGTGTATATGTTCATGTTTGTGAGTGTGTGTGCATGTGGTTAGGTGAACTGAGGAGGGGGATATTATGAATGATATTTTTGTAGACCACTGTGGTGTGGCTGCTCCTCTGAACCTTGCTTTAGATTATATGTTTAGTCAAACAGCCTCAACAGCTCCGCATCTAGAATATCCAAAATTCCTTCCAAGGCAAACCATTGCTTAATCTCTGAGCAAGCAACTATTTCATGAAGCAGCTCCAAAAAATAATAATAAAAAAAATCCAACCAGGCAAGATAAAAACCCCTCATTCCATTTTCTTATTTTGTCAGAAAGTCCCCCCACTGTGGGACAAGCGTCGGTCTGTGCTGGCACCCAGATAAAGCGGATCAGCTGGCATAGAGGAGGCGTCCATGTCCAATCTCTGTTTTGCCCTCCCCAACAGCGTTTTGTTATTAGCTATCTACTCAGCCCGCTGTAGGGAAAGCAAAGGAATGAGGAGGAGGACATGAGAGAGAGGGAGAGAGAGAGAACAAGCTGCCAAGTGAGCCAACATGCCACTCTCTCAAGGACGTTGACTCCTTTGACTGAGGACACCGTCGGTCAGACTGCAGTGTGTGTGTGTGTGTGTGTGTGTGTGTGTGTGTGTTTGTGCAGGGCACAAGGCGTTGGAGCCTTTAGGTCAGTCCTCTGTGTGTTTATTTTTAGTGCCTAGCCACTATAACTGGGCAAATCCAAAGGCTTAAACCATCAGGGGGCCACAATTAGGAGAGAAGGGAAAAAAAGGCAAAGCAGGCTGGGTTGAGCCGTGGCTTCCATTGCATAACGATGGGTCAGTAGTCACTCATTAGCTAATGATGGCTATCAGACCGGGAATTAAAACCCACTTGAAAACTTAATAGGCAAATGCACTTTTCACCCTTATAGCCATGATTACGTTACTGTATTCCTGCAAAATACATTAGTATCTTACTATTCATAATATTGTCTCATTCATTAGGAGTCATTTAAACAGCAGAATATAAATGTGATTGGTGGCATTGATGTGATGACTCAGCTGATGAACTGATCAGATTAACACCCCAGCAGAGGCTCCAAACAAAAGCTTGGGAAGGATCCCCTAACTCACCAAGGCAGCGAAGAAGTTCAAAGTGAAGTTGTGATTCTACAGTGTTATGACTTCTTAAGATACCAGTAATGAGAATTTTCACATTTCAGATAAAGACTTTGACTGATTTTTGGAAGAGAAGTGAGAGAGGGGGGAAAAGGGCATGAAAGAAAAAAAACTCTTTCAATGCAATGGACAAGAACAAGATAAGTGAGGAATGAAAAGGCTGGCAGACAGGGAGAAGGGTAAAAGGAAGAAAGGCGCATCATAGAGGTGGTGAGAGCTCTCAGTGCTGCCACAGCGTGAGCTGAATGACAGCATATCAGATAGCAGCCGAATCGTGGCGCCCTTGCTGAACTCCTCTGCCAGGGCTGTGACAGCCATGACTGGAGAGTAAAAGACGCTATTGCATGTGCACACAAATGCCAGGCCTACATTTCTGTATACACACAACGCACACAGTCGCCTATGTGGTAGCACAGGGGTGGGATGATAATTGATATAATCAAGTATCTAAATAGAAACATGAACTCTGTTTTCACACAGTTGACAGCCTTATATTATCACATTTGCCATCGTTGGTTTGCTATACAGCCCCCTTACCCTGTGATGACCTCATGCTAAGGGTGAGAAAAGCAGACTTGAGACTATGTCAGCACT
This sequence comes from Lates calcarifer, assembly GCF_001640805.2. Classification (NCBI taxonomy): domain Eukaryota; kingdom Metazoa; phylum Chordata; class Actinopteri; family Centropomidae; genus Lates; species Lates calcarifer. The sequence continues at coordinate 22,874,303 of NC_066838.1, read as the reverse complement.
CCTATGGATTCACATTTTCCCGTCCGTCTCTCACATTCACCCACTCGTTCTCCGCTGCAGCTGCCTGATGCACTATTGACAGGGCAGAGAAAACAGTCTAATGGCGTGTATAATTCCAAAATGGTTTCCGTAATTAAATAGCGCCTTGACACTAATTAGTTCTAGCTGTTGATAATACATCCAGCCCAAATTCTTTTGCAATGCCTTCTATTTAATTAACCAAATGGACTGATAAATAAGGAGCTGGTTGCTGTCAGTCTTGACATGCATTCGTTAACCAATGGTTTCTCCTCAGACCAGCTCCTCCTGACGCTCCCTATTTTTGTCTAATGACTAGCTAAACAGGGCACTTAGCTCATCACGGGTACCGCTGTAATGTAGTTTACACACATTTATAGCACAACAGTTGTTTCTTTATTTGGCCTACTTACAGACTGAAAACCCACAGGGTCAGGATTTTTCACAAGCCTTATAGCCTTGCTATAGGCATAGCTCTATAGATAGAAATGTCAGTTTGTCAGTGAGTTGTCCAGTCCATCGCTTTGGTCTAGTTGTTGATTTTTTTTGATAGAATTTTGTTCAGACATCAGTGGTTTCTAGATTATGTGTGCTAATGATTTCGGGGATTCCCTGACTTTTTCCTCTGGTGCTACAATTAAGCGTCTAAACATCTATTGTATGAATTAATTTTGGTACAGATGTCCCTGTCCCCCTCTGGGTGAATTGTCAGAATTTGTTCAATACTTTGGTTTATGACCAAATAGCTGTTAAACTAAGGATTTCCCCAGCAGCCTCAGCTTCATGTATTTATGTATTTATTTTCCAGATTTGGATTGAAATAAACAGGTGTCTCCCTCCACCTCAAAATAACTTTTTCTTTATATCCTTGCTCTCTTACTATTTCTCTTATGTGCTTATGAGCTCTCTGTCCACATCTCTCAGTCTTACCTCCTCTTTCCATCTCCCGCTCTCTCTCTCTCTCTCTCTCTTTCCTCCTCTCTCCTCATTTCCCTCCTACCTTTTAGCTCTCCTCTTAGAGATTCAGCTCATGGTCACCTCTGAGGTACGCTTGGCTCTTGACTTACAGTATGTGACCTTTAAACCATTTGTCTCTGGAGACGCTCCCATCTCCAAGCCCTCTCCACTTACACATCAACCTGAAAACACTGCTGCTGTTTCTGTTTTCAGTTGAGCATTAACATTGCAACACTGCACCTGGTTGATGCACTCAGCTCAGCTCTGTGTGTGGGGATGAATGATTCTTCCCTCCTCTCAGTTAATAAACCAGGGTAAATTTTCCACTGGTCCCTGTTATATTAAAATGAAAGTCATCTGTGTTATTTTTCCCATAGTATAATTAGACAAGGAGAGCTACGTCATGCAGCCCACTCTTTCTGTGGAACTCAGGCAAAGCAGTGGGAGTCCCCCAGGATGCTTCTGGCTACTACTACACCCTGCTGAATGGGGGTAAAATATGACAGCGTTACTGAGGAAGCGCCCACAGTCCTTCTCTCTGAAAAACCCTCAGTGTTTCTTATCCCCTCTCTGAAGCTTTTTGCAGGCTGTCAGATAACTGATTTGCTGCAACAGCAAACAATACACATACAATAGATGAGAACCCTACCACAGTGCCTAGCAGCAGAGGTGGTAGCATACACTCCTCCTTTATGACGGATGGTCTTAGACAGGTGTTGGAAGTGCTTGGGAATGTTGGACCAAATGTCTCACCCACATGACGAGTGTTGTGAGCTGTCTGTGGAGGATGTGTTGTAAAGACAGTGCCTTTTGTTCAGTGCTAAAGAAAGTACCACATTCCCCAAAAGACACTCACTTGACACAAGAGGCTTAGCAACCGGGATCCTATTGTATCTTAAAGGCAAAAAACTATGATTAAACTCAGTAATTCTTATGCAGTGCTTCATAAGCTGTTCATGGCTAATCCCTCTCTTCAGTGGCTATTGACTGAAGTACAAACCAGCCTATTTTGTCCCATCAGCCCAGAAATGAGGTGTGATTAATGATGTGAGGTAATGGCTGGTATTCATCAGCATCTAGTTAGCATAATGTAGTTAAGTAAAGACACTAGATGAAGGCAGTAATAAGACTGCACTAAGGTGATAGAGTTATTAGCCCCCTGGCCCCTTGTAAGTACTGTCATTACTTTACACAAGCACACACAGAGACATGCCCATCATACTCTACACATGCTTACTGTAAGCCCATGTGATCCCCTTAAAACATGCATGTAAGTATTTATAAGGTGGTATAAAACGTGAATATGAACTGTTACACCACGCTGTGTGATTTATGGCAGGATGTGTTTTGCAGTGACTTAGACGACCGCAGGTATGTGCTAATTCTAATTCACAAAGGTCATGTTTCTTGAATGAGAGTCTTTGCAGGAGCTGTTTTCAGAGCTTGACTTTCAGGCTTGTTACGCAAACCGCCCATCAGGCCACACTTCCATTCAGCACTGATCTTAACGACAAATACAAGATATGCAGCTGTGTGTGTAGTTCTGAAAAATGAACACTCACTCTGTCTGGCTTGGAGCAATCTGATTCTTTCCCCCCTTTTTTTGTTATGTGTGGGCTGATATTCATTTCCTTAAATATTTAGAATGTGTGGAGAATTTTGTGGAGACTGGCCCTTCCTGCAGCAGTTTCTTGCATGCCTTACTCATGTTCAAGCCAGTTTGTGTGTTTCATGTTAGAGTGGAAAGGAACAGGGGTGCATACTTTACATTCTCAGGTTTGTGTTGATGAGGACAGCTCCGTGAGAGAGGTCAAGGTTTGGTACAACGGTGAAGTAATGAAATGTGGCCAGGCTCAGATTGCTGCTGGGAAATCTAGCAAGGTGACAGCCACTGCTGTCAATGAATAGCCATTCCTCACAGCAACAACACATGACAGGACTATGATACATTCCATCAGAAGAATTCCCCAGTTGCACAACACACCATAATAAATGTATCATGAGCAGGTGTGCCGTTTCCCAGGTGTGCAGGTTAATTACAACTGAAATGAAAAATTACTAATAGTCCACGTTCTTCCGTGGAGATCATGAGAGATCATCCCTGCTGAGGTGTACATAATGTACATCTTATCTGTATGCTCCACTGCCTGTCTGCCCCCTGCTGTACAGCTACTGCCATAGATACATCTGTCCTTCACTGTAGCAAGGGTCAGCTTTCTAAACTTTAGTTTAGTACATCTCCTTTGCAGCAGTGAAACTTAAATTGATTTTCTACAAATGTTTTTTTGCATAGCAGCTCTCCTTATGAAAGCGAGCTGTTAAATAGAGGCAGTTTTGTCCTTCATGTTGTCAGTTTGAATTCCTATTGTTTACAATGAAGTGTCAAGTTTACATGGTGGAGGAAAAAACATCCAAGACACTTGCAGAAATTTCTAAGACTAATCTTTCAGCAATCCACTTTTCTGGTGTTCATATCCTTGCTTAGTATGTTCAGAGATGTAAAATATCTATACATTGCTAAATATACTGCTTTTGTGTGCCACTTAACCTGCTTCCTCAGAAAACACACCCACAAGTGACAAATGTAAAGAGAACCAACAGATAACATACTCTACAGAAGAAGTAACCCTTCTAAGGATGAGTATTTGATATCGAAAAGATTTAGTTTTTTTTTTTTTTTTTTTGAGTTTCCCTTTAACTCTGCAAATCTTCTTTCGAATCCCCACAAGAGTAGCTGTAGAATTGGAAATGGATCTCTTCAGCTCTCACAACTGCAACACAATCTTTAAGTCAGAGTAGACAGGTGGATGTCTTGTTGATCTCCTGAGCTGTCGGTAGTGTGACTTCACAGTACTCTGCCGTGATGACTGTGCATAGTGTTGCACATTCACACCTATGTATAGACGTTCAAACATAGCCTAGTTATAAAATGATAGGTAAGCTTTAGATTTTGAACTGCTAAAGTGGAAGCATTAGGAAGATTCGTTTTAGAGCTCACCCTTGGGTAGATGTAAATGATACAGGCAGATGTAAATGATACATCTGTGTTTCCCTACCTGCTTAAATTTGATAATTATATTTAAGTATAATTTAATTCTGCAATCAACATGATCACACATTTTAACATGGCAGCTTGCCTGTCTGATTTAGTTTAACAGTCAGGCTGGTACTGTTTTTTTTTTTTTTTTTTTTTTTTTTTTTTTAGGGTTTTCATCCATTTTTAGCAAAACCATTAGCTCCAAACTAACTAGTACACACCTCTATAGGGATTTTAGGCCAGAATCTGGGATCATACTCCTGCATAAATGCAGCAACACTGTCCAGAGGCAAAACAGGCCCAGATGGCTGTGATTAGGTGGACTGGACCTGTAAAATGAAGGCTGAAAGGATGATCAAAGTCCTGGAGGGGGAGGAAGAGAAGGAGGTCAGCCTGTGCTAATATAGAGAATCCCAAATACTTGAAGAAGAAAAACAGGTGGGATGGGTATGTGGTGCTGTGTCACACTGGGCTCAGGGACAGCTTGTTAAAGTCACAGATATTCATCCCTCTCATTATCTTTAGTAGCAGACATTCTGATCATGAGTCCATCTGTGTTTTGATGCTTCCATAGCTACGACGTGCTGTTGTGCGCTCAGAGATAGTGTTGGGGAAAAAAAAGAAAAAAGAAAAGTAATTAACCTAAAGAGACCCTGGGAGGAGATGACTTGTGGGTTTGTGATGGGCACCCATCATCCTTGTAACCGTGGATTTCAGTGGAGAATGCAGAAATGCTTAGTGACACACAAACACACACACACCAATCTTCATTTTCTTCATTTCATTAAGCCCCTGCAGTTGGCATCTCTTCTCCCCACCCTCCCTCTAAACTCATGACAGCACTGAGCAGAGCTATTAACAATCACCCTGAACATCATCCTTTTTGTCTGCTTTTGTAAACCCATTTACACAAAAGCCAATGGGACAGATGGACCGGCCTTGATAGCATTTCCATCACATCCACTTCAAAAGGTCGGGGCAGTATCTGCACACTCAGACCCTGTTGGGCTGGGACGCCTGGCTCGTAAGGCCCAGCCGCTCTCCAGACAGCTTGTCAATATGCTGAGTCACTGGGAAGAGCAGGGTTGACATTGACAAGCTTTTCAGAGAGCCCCAAGCCCCATAGCAGCCCCAGGAGAGAGGAGGACAAGAGTTGGAGAGCCACTCAATAATAGTTTTCATAGAGAAATTCAGGGATAGCTCAGGGGAACATGGGAGGCTGGCAGACTGTAAAGGTATGACAGGCGATGAGCATCAACATCTGGCCAATCAGTGCATGTTTGTCCACAAATCAGTAGCTGCAGAGCTGTTAGTAATGACAGATCGTACAATGGGAGGCTTACACCACTAGCGCCGGTATCAAATTCCATTTAAGAAATGACACAGCATGTGTCACCAAATGTTCCTCTTAGCTTGATGCTGTGGACTGCATGTGACAGCAGTGTCTTTAAGCTCTCAGTCTTATATTTGCTATTGGCCATAACATACTCAATATATAGATTGTGAGACAATGGACCCCTGAGCACAGTCAAGCAAAAGCCTGAGTCCTGAGAAAGGCACCTAGCCTGAAATAGTGTGGGTCATAGGTCAAGTCATATGCTGATTTGTTTTGTGTCTCTTTGTAGTAATTTTTCAAACAGGCTGTGGCCAAAGGACACTCTGACCCAATGGGCCCCTGGGTCTACGCTTGGGTGGCCAATTCAGTAATGTATCCATGCATATATCACAAATTAAGATTCATTTGAAGAGAGTGGAGGCTTAGTCATATGCTTAATTCAGTTAGCACCCAAGGAACCCGCTTCTCTTTAAAATTTACTGTTGGTGTGGCATGTTAATATAAAGAGGCTCTGTGACTGATAGATCTTAAACTGGGTCTTGAGTTTGAATGGGGAACACGTGTATTCATTTAAACACCTTCATTCAGGTTGTTGAATTTAATCAGATTTTAAACAGTTGCCATCAGCCATTTCTGCAGTCAAAACAGTTTATCATTGGTTTAGAGCCCACAGAGACAAACAGTCCCTCACACCTTTGTAATCAGAGAGATCTGTCAGCATTTTCTCTTAACTCTCTCTCCCCAGTCTCCTCTGAGGGGCTCAAGCTTCTATTTATTCCTGGTGGTTCATTTGAGCTTAATCACATCGCACCAACTAGCAGCCACCTGGGGACAGGCAGAATTAATGAGTGTGAGGGACGACCAGCGGATAGATGGGGGACCAAGGGCCCCGCTAGGAGTGTGCAGAGAACGCCTGCTGGTTAGAAAAAAAATTCTCTCCCTCCCGAGTCAGTCTCACTGAGAGTAATGACAAGGAGAGGCTGTCTGCAGGCTGACTGATTGTTCCGAGCTGTCCACACCTCCGAGAAAGTCTCCAGAAACCCTTTGGGCTCTGAGAGAGCTGGCATCTAATATCTATCTCACTAGTAGGATCTAAGAAAAACCACACTGCATAATGAAACATGACGGATATTAGGATTAAAACCTGTCTTATACAGACAGGGGTCACCACCCAAGGGCTGAATAAGTCAGAGATGGTAACTTAAGTGTATTGTCTTTGATTTTGTGTGGATATACTCTCTGAGAACAGAGATCCCTGGTGTCATCTCTGTGTTTTCACACAGTAAGGGACTGAAAACAAGCAGATCCTCTCCTCTACACAGTACACCCACCCCAGCTGCACTCATATCATTTAATTCTTGGGGATTCTTGTAATGAGGTTTTTAAACTCATCATAAATAAATGGAAGTCTAGTTATGTGACCTTTGTGCATGCAGTTTGTGGCACGCAGACAGTTCTTCCCAAAGACATAACTATTACCTTTTTCAAAAGAAGTTTCAGCACTTTTCTATACCAGCAACACTATATGAATACATACGTATAGAAAATCTTGCAGATGTGCTGTCACTGCTCTTTGTGTTATTTTAACTGAGGATTCTGGAAGTTACAGCAGGAGAGAGACTGATTTGAGTGTCACGGTAGACAGTTGCTGTGCAGCAGCTCTGCAACAATATGTTGTTATCTTGATAGTACATTAAATGAAGTGGGAATATAGAAAATAGGCCTAATATGCATTGTAGCTTCACAAAGCTTTTCTAAACCGTGGGAAGAAGCCACAGTTTCCACAGTGTCAGCTTAAAGCTGAGCTTCTCAAGGTGACTGTTTGGATTCAGTCTGATGCCATAAAAAATGTTTTATTTACTCATCTGTAGTTTGAATTGATTTTGATACAGCAGATTATACAGGGTGCCTTTAATACTCTACCTGCACATTCCAATATAGAGTTGAAGGCAACCTGCCAGGTTAGTGCAATGAATATGAATAGTGCTTGTTTTCTGTGGTAATTTGATTCATATGACCTGTTGAGAGCCTGCCTCACGGTTTGTGCACACACGGCAGATCTCAAGTCAAATCAAATAGTAGCTGCAGCAACACTGTCACATTGCTGGATGTACTGCATGTTGTATGCAAATAAGGAGAGTGTTATATGTGCATCATAATGGAGGAGACTTTGGACATTGCTCTCTTGTTGCAAATGAGAATTGAAACCAATTCTTATTTTATCAGTATGAGTTTCACCCGTCCCACTTTTGTATCAGGCGAGCCATTTCAAGTTTCACATTGAGATGGCTTGAAGTTGTTTTTGCCGTCTGGCTCTTGGACTACTGTATAATGATCATCTAAATGCCAATGTCAAATATGGTATTTGAATAGTTGACATCTGTAACTTCTATTGTGAATTGGCACTATATAAATAAAATTAACTTGACTTAAAATAGTAATACATGAAGCAAATATCAAACTCAAAATTTATTTGAATATTGAATGTTCTTTTCTCTCTTTTTTCCATGTGGATCCTTTTCTTTCCATCAATTCAAAATCATCTGTGACCATATCAGGTAAGAACAGAATATTCTTTTTCACCTGTCCAATATGTTATGTTGTTTGCACTGTTAACTTGCACAGTGATAATGGACTAAAGTTAGAATCCACAAAGGTTTTGTCTTAAGTCTGCAGAAGATTTTTCTCTTCTTAACAGATCTGTCTGTACTCTTCTTTTGGCACAACTGTTTATTTCTTGTATTTTTTTTTTACATCCCTCACCCAAAGCATTGATCTCAAGATGAACTGCATCAGTGAAGTAATAGCGTGTTTTCATCCTTTTTACTGCACAGGCAGAACCTTCTTTGGCTCAATTGTAGCATAGTTTTGTTTATTTTCTCCACTGGATGCATCCTTGCCCCTTAAAAGCTTTTTCTAAGTAGGTTAACTCAGCATGCCTGCCTCTTTGAGCTGCAATCGCGTGCTGGAAATAGTTATTTCCATCTAGTAATGTCCTGTCCCATATGTAGTGATACAACTGTCTAGAGCTGAACATTGTCGACCTGTCACAGCCCTGCTGTTTCTCTAAGAGGAAAGTTTAACAAAAAATCTCCCTGGGTCACCTTAGCCCATTGCTCAGGAGACTGCAAGGGGGACCTCTGTCTACTTTGTGACCTGTCCGCAACCCATCATATACAGAGTCCGACAGACTGCAAACCCCAGAGGATGCCTTATAGGTTGAGAATTAAGGCCTTTTGCAGCTGCTCTCATGCAGTCAGCTATTACGGCACTGTGGAGAATAGCTGGGTGCCAGCTTTCAAGGACAAACAGAAGTTAACTTGGCCTCTCTGCATACAGACATGCTGTCTGATTGGCCTCAAGAGCACCAACTACAGCCTCTCCACTGTGTATAAAGTATAGCCACTCCAGCATCAATCATTCTGCCATATGCAGCCAGGGATAATTAGGCCATATGTTTATATATTACATCCAGTCCTTGGTAATCGTATGTATGCATGGCAGGAGTTGTATTTGCTATGTGCTGTATGACACTGGCTTGTCCTTGTGGTTTCTGTGTCACAGTCAGGTTGCTGCTTATGGTTGAACCAAGCTGGCTGCAGCATCACTTTCTCAGCTATTGCCTTAGCAGCATTAAGATTAAATCTAGTCCTTGAAATGCTTTGTTATACTCTCTAGAAAGGCTGTTATTATGACACTATAGCAAAAAGCTCCTTGTTCTGGGGCTGCGTTGCACAGTTTTTGTTTTTCAAATCTGATAGCCACACCTGCTTTCCTCAGTAGTTGGCCTGGTGTGAAAGTAGGCAGAGTTCAGAGTGCTCTGCAAATTCCTTTCCACACACTGCACAAGTTTCTTGTTCCTGCACTTTCTCTGTTCACTCAGAACCACCCCGATAGGCCTTTTTCATGGGAGATATTTTGACATGTCACAGTAGAGAAGGCGCAGGTATAACTAATAAAATGAATGATGATTGAATTCCAGTTACCTGCCTCACTTTTCAGGGTGCTGGTATTGTACTCACTGGCTTCCTGTCACACTGTCATGGCTAACTGGGACACTTAACTAGACCGAGGCCATTGTTAATGTTATTAGTAACACCTGTGCTTTTCCGACTATGACAAGTCAAAATGTCTGCCGTGAAAAATGCCTATAACCTCCCGTGTTGGCGGTGATGGAGAGGTGGAGGGGTGGGAAGTGTAACCGACAGCGGGATCAAGTCCTGAGACAGAGCCTGAAGAGATTAGAGTCGTTATATGGATGAAAGATCCCAGTTACACCTGTGTAATAGCTGTCATGGAAAACTCTCTCTGAAAATCAAAAGGTGCATGTGCGGAAATGCCTATTTCTTAGTGTGGATGTTTGGTCAGACACCAGCAGTAATGTGTCTTTGAAAACACATACCCTTCAAAGACCAAAACAACCAGTGTGGTAACATTTTGCAGCTCTTTCCAATCTTTTGCATCACCATCATCGATTGGGTCATACCCCAGAAAAGTGTTTGCACTGGGGGTTTAAGGAACACAGAACTTGTCTATGTTAAAACAGATGTTACTCTCATTTTTTAACACAGTTGCTGTTTGAAACTGAATAAAACACTGTGCACGCAACAGCAGCCCTATTTAGCAGAATGAAGAGCCGTACACGACACTGCTTTCACTTCTGCACAAAAACAACCTGCACACTGTATGTGCACAGTCACCACGTTTGAAATCCCCAGAAGGCATCAGGATGATTGATGCTTCTCTCTACTGATTGCCTTTACTCTTTTTTCCCTCTCTCTACCAAACAACTCTGAGCCCTGAATGCTGCCTAGTAATGAAAAGACAACCCATTGAAGCTATTCTGACACTAATCTGACGTCATGACTCTGTGCCACTCGAAGGCCTTTCTGTTTCTGGCAAATGACTGAGGACTACTTTTTCTCAATTATGTAGAAAGTCAGCTTTGACGTCTGTATTTTGACTCACCCTCTTCCTTTTCCTTTGTCTGACTGTGTCTATGTCTGTCTTTGTTCCATCAGACAGCTTTGAGGCATAGTGAACCTTTTGCTTTGTATGCACCGCATCTAATATTTATATGGAGTATGAAGGCGGGTGCCATGTTAAGCAGCCAAACGGCATGTGAAAAGCCTGTGGAGTCTTGATTGAATATATGCAGTGTTGGCAGGCTGGATTTGACACAGTGATATAGCACAGAAGATGCAAATCTCTGATACTCTGCCTCTTGCCTCCCCACCTTTGTCGGCTTTCTATTCTTCTTCATTATTATTCTCATTCAAAAGGACCCTACAGCAAGCTGCATCCAATAAGGGCTGGCGTTCCAACATTTATCCTTGCAGAATTCAATTATTGTTTTCCCTTTTTGCCTGTCCCTCTCCCTCTCATTCATCCAAAACCTTGAAACTGCTTTTATCATTTTTCATAACAATGTCCCAATATCATAAATCGGAGCCTAGGTTCATTTCACACCATGCTCAGCATGGTTTTGCCAGGGGCAAGAGCGGAGGACAGATATAAGTGGCATCAATCACAGGCTGGTTCATCACTTGTCTCGCCCTCAGACAAACAATGTTTAGAAGAGAGCAATGCTGCTGCCTCCTCAGTTGTTAGTGTTTACAACCTGTGCCTGCTTTTCTTTTAAAGCAGGCTTTTTATCTCCTTTGTGCTTTATCAATCTGAAGGACCCTTCTCTTTGTTGGCTCCTTATCTGACCCAGGAGTCATAAAAGAAAACTGTTATCTCTGCTGACAATAAGACAGCTTCATTTCAGTGTTTGACTTAATAGATCTTAGCCCATGTTTTGACAATCTTTCCTGAATTTCAGTTTAAAGATTGGGCTGTTGAGTGTTTCATTGTTGTCAGTGGTCCAGTAATCTGGAGCAGAGTTTTTACTTTGACAACAACAGAAGCATAATCTGAATAAAGTACACAAAAGGATTATATTGTCTATGCAATGTTAGTATGCATCTTTAGTGTGTCAAAGGCACAAGTATAAGAGTCTGTAGTCACAATATAATCAGAAGTTATTTAAGCCATACTGATGATTCGGCTGTAAAGATTGCAGTGTTAGTTGGTTGGTCCACCACTTAAGTCCAAATTGAAATAACTTGCCCATCATTTGATGGTTTGCCATGAAATTTTGTGAAGATATCCATAAGCATCACAATGCTGTAAGTACAGCCTCACAGACCTGCTAGCATGGCTGTAGACTCTTTAACAGAGCAGTTTTAGAACACTAATAATATGGGAATGTCATGCAAGAATTTGGAAATCACTGATCTCTCTCCCATTTTCCCCTTAACTTGATATTGTGCCTTTTATTTTCCACTGAAGTTAAACTTTATTATCATGGATTAATAGAAAACAGCTGCAATACAAAATCCAGTTAATCTTCAAGTAAACTTGAAAGAGACGGACATATTTTCCCCAAGAACAGTCTGTGTTGTCCTTCTGTGAGGTCTTATGATCTGTGACTGAGATTAAGCAGCATTGCGGAATTTCCTACATTTCTTCCATATCTTGACTGCTGACTGATGGAGGCCTGAATCTTGAGATGTGCTCTGCTTTCCCAGCCCACTGCAGCTTTATAAGCGTCACACACTCTTCCTCTGAGGTTCAGGGCGAGTTTCATCTTACAGCAGGCTTATTTAACAATGCCTCTTGTGCCCCTCCCAAAATGTGGTGGTGGGTTTGCTGATTTATTTCTCAGATCAGTTCTTTCCAGCCATCTTGAGCTAAAAAAAAAAAAAAAGAAACGATAACAATTCTTGGTTTCTAGTTGTGCTTGAACCCTTTTACTATCATTTGCAGCCATGTGTTTGTGTATTTAGTACACAGTTATAGTTACAGGTATAGTTTTGACTTGAGCCAATTCATTTAGACTAATCAAGATCAAATAATACAGAAATGTAGGCCTTACAAACATTTCACACTCACAGTTGTATGCATCCTATTGGTTTATGTGTCTGCCTGCTGCTGGGGTATTTTTACCTAATACTGATCTATAATTTGCCTCCATGTGAGCACAGATTCAACAACATATTAAGCGTTGAATAAAAAGGAGTAGAAATATGGTTTAGTTTTTGTTATTATGTCAATCCATGAATGAGACAGTTCCTTCCTGTAAATCACTTATGTACTCTAGAAAAGACAAGGTCAGTGGGTCAGTTACTTCATTTGGCTAATAATAACAACCATACATTACACAGATCTCCTGTTGTTCCTAAAGGGCCTTGTTTCATGCTGAGATAATTACACTGGTTTACACCCAGCAGCCTATATGCTACATAGCTTCATTATCTTTGTGTTTTCTAAGTGTATTTGATTTAAAGATGGAGTGCAAAGTCAAAGCAGACCTGAGGACTGGAAACAATTACTTAAAAGTCGTTAAAACAACAATCCGAGCTGGGGTTGTGTGATGAAAACTGGACTGCTGCGTAATGGCTGCTCCTTCGCCGCTTGTGCTGACTAATTGAAAATGTATTTATTCCTCTGAATTAACGCCTGCTCTTGGCTTTCCCTCCCCTCCGTATTGAGAAGATTGGCTCTGAGCGTTTAACTTTGTCTGTCCACTTACTAGCAAAATGGTTCAGGAAAAAAAAAAAAAAAAACTCATTGCCACGGGTTTGTGTCGACTTGATTAAGTGGCAGCCTTTGAAGTGCCAAAGTTTGATTTCTGCACATGTGCCGGCGTTTCCCAAGAGGGGCTTTACTGGGGCAGAGCAGACGAAGATGTTGTATGATGTCAGTCCATTTCAACAGAGCAAATTTAGCTTATAATTGCCTCTCTCTGTTCTCCCCTCCTCACTGTTGATACTGATTCAAATGAGGAGAATGGTGAAGTTACAGACATCCTTGTGTGACCTTGTACGTTTTACAATTTAGGACATTTTTTTAGGATAAACATTTTCTCACTGAAGCCTGTCCCCCTCTCCTCCTCCTCCTTTTCATACCAGTCCCTTGCTTGCTACAGTATGTTAACCAGTGCAAGCTGGCATGAGGTGTGGAGTGGAACAGATGTCATTATGCATGCTTCTGTAGATTAGTTAATCACAGGCACCACCTGGGTGTGCTGATTGCTATTAATCCACTATTGTAATTGAAAATTAGGGGTTGCACCACAAAGGCATGCTGCCTCTCCATCGGCCCTAATAGATTCCTTATGCCAGCTTCCTGACAGACTTGTCATTCACACTGAGAGCAGTGATACAACATCAACCCCTGAGGTGCAAAGCTGTGGAAATACTCAGTTATGACTGACATAATTGTGATGACAGCTATCTCTTATTACAGTATTGCTGTTGGAGCTCTATGACCATTTCACAGTTGGTACAGAAGTGAAAATGCAGGAGGTAGAATTTGCAATCAGTCAGTAATGGTCCAATCTTAAATATTCTTTCCTGAGTACATGGACTGTAACTAAATCAAAACTCGCCTCTACAGTTTAATCGTGAATATGAATCAGTGTGTAGAGTGATTGATAATAATGATAATAAAATTAGTGATAGTGAGGCTGGTGTGGTGTGACATCTGGCTTCCACTCATCCTCAGAGATGACATGAATGAGTGTTACTGATTGTGCCTCGTAAGGATTCACTGGAGCTACCATGTCAGGCAGGAGGGCACAGCTAATGGGAAACCCTGCACCCACTGAACGATGCCCTGCCACTGAGCCCAGTCCTCATCCTGCTGCCAGCTCTGTGCTCCCTCTCCCATTGATAATCCTGTTCAGAAATATTCTCAGGGAAAGCGGATTATCGGGCAAAGTGGTATAAATTTCCCTGCAGTCGTATCTCACAGTTAATTAAATTTATCATTGTCTTCGGAAATGGCTAGCATCTTCATTCCCTTCGCTCTTGCTGGGATGTGTGCCCTAATAAAGAGACGTCCTGTTTGAGTAATTAAGCCTAATGGATTCCCCCTCACCTAGGGATTCATGTTCTTAATCTGCTCATCCACCTGTGGGTATGTGTGTGTGTGTGTGTAACCTCCTGTAGATGGCTAATCTATGTATATTTGTTAGTGCATTTGTCTTTTAGCAGTTTTGTGCATTATTGCGCAAAAGAACACAGGATAACAACCCTTTGCTCATGTAACAAGATAAAAGTTCACAAAAACATGCACACAATAAAGTACATGTACCACCCCACTTAGTAACCCTGCCTTACAAACACACTCACACATACACACACACACACACACATGAAAAAGCATGTTCTTTTTTGTGAATGACAGCCCACCTCCACAGTGCTGTACGACATTTCCACACAGACAGAGCCACTGTTAAGTAGACACAAGGAAAATTCAAATGCCAGGAAAAGCATTTACAGCCTTGCCTCTCTCATGTGGCGAGGAAGTAAGTTACTGTTGGCACAGTTATTTATTTCTCCCCAAGATGGGCTTGAAACTTTCACTACCAAAAATCATGTCTTCTATTTTGTGATCTTTCAAGCTTGTGTATAATAACTACCATTTTCCTCTCAGGGAGCTCTTTAGAAGAAGCCCCCAGTCAAATACCACAACAGGTTCCCTAAGTACTTGCTGTAGGTCTGAGGATTGATTAAAAACAAATATTCTCAAGTAAACTGAGGACAAGGAAGCACAGAGCTATCCACTTTAATAACTCTGGGTTGTGTGTGCAGCTGTCACTCTCTGCTGTCACACTGTTCCCTTCTCTTCTCCTTTAGTGCCGCCAGCACCAAACTTGTTTTTCATAGCACTGGACACATAAGAGCAGAGTTGTTTTGTTGCGGAGCAAGACACACCTCTCCACGCTAAGAGATGGCAAAGCTTTCAGCTGTCAAAAGAAAGCTTGAGGAGTGTGTGAGGAGAGCACAAAAGAGGCGAGGAACATTTGTCTCTGAATTCATTGCAGTGCACCTCCAACTCAAGCTGTGCAGGCGGGGTGTTGAAGATCGACACAAACATACACCTACTACATATGGAGCTGTATTGAGGCTTCATCAATGCACACATAAACAAACCTTTTTTTTGTCTTACCATCTCCTTCCTTCTCTTTTTTCCTCTCTTCCTCCCTCCTACACTGACCTGATATTATCCGTGTGTATTGTTTGCTGCATTTACAGTGTCATGTTTCCTTGATTCCCTGTGTTTTACAGTACAGCATATCTCCGTTTGGGTGTATCAGAAAAGCATCTGTGGCAAAATAAGCCAGATAATCATCATTGAGTGAGTCAGTGGGAGTGAGTCAATATGTTTGTGGTCAGGGGTGATCATGTCCTCAAGCATTTATTGACATTTCAATATGTCTCTGAAAAAATATCTTTGTGGTTTTGTGCCTGCATGTGTAATTTGTCAGGAGAGGTGGTGTTTCAGTATTTGGGATTCGTGCTTTGATTGATGCTTGTCCACTGAATTAGATCTGGCTCACCCCTGAGCCCCAATCTTTCGTCATGATTGAAACCACCCTGTGCCTTTTTAAGTTTAACCTCTCAAGTGGGTGACCTATCCTTTTGTTTTGTTTGTGTGTGACTTCATGCCAGCATGAATGAGAGCAAATCTCAGTGAGTCAGCTAGAACCATCACACATGGAATGAATCAGTCTAACAAAATCCCAAACCTCCCTGATGGAAAGCTCCTGCGAGCTATCTCTCTGACATCATACTAATAACAAAGACCTATGGATCAACAGGGAGAAGACTCGCCTCTATTAAATCAGTTCTGACTGGATCAGTCCCTGAGCAGCACAACACCATGACTCACCTACTCTGGGCTGGGTGTCATTACTGCCACGCTCTCAGCGTGCACTGCTCATTCCTGACAGAAAGCCCCTCATATTTTCAAGATGCTAATAAGGATAAGATGTGGCTCGGGGCTTCGCTGGATCATTATGACATTTGGCTGTGGATCTAACAAATGTGTATGTTTTCCTTCCAGCATATAGTCACACTCTCCTTCTGTACCACTGCTATGCCCCCTGTAGGGAGCACTTTGAACACACATTTGCAGACTTGCATTTATACATACATGTTACCTCTGTCTGACACTTACCTACAAACACATACACAGATACACACATGCTATGATTCCTCCACACACATTGCAGTGTTTATAGATAGGATGTTGGCTGACTCAGTCAAACCCCATATCTATCCATCTCGTAATAGCAGCGAGCACACAGATGTTCATTTTGATTCGCTCCGGTTCACCCCCCTCCCACCCATCAGTCCATCGGTCATGTGGAAGAATTATTTATTAAACGTAACTAACGTCTGCTATGTGCAACTGAAAGAATACAAATTTCAGTCATCAGAGAGAGCCTGGAGAACAGCTTGAAGTAAATATTCAGTTGACATTCAGTGGTTGTAGGGAGGTTTTGCCTCTGATTCTCCTCATATCTGCTCACTGGCGTCTGGCTGCTAAAGCCTTTTCATCTGCTGTGAGTGACTGATGTGGCTGCCCTCTCCTCCCTGGGCATCTGCCCAACTTACTGAGGAGCGCCTTGTGTGTGCCTTCAAAGACATAAATCATGGACTAAATGTCAGTATCCAGTGGCCAAACAATGTCCATAGGCTCCACTAAACTAGAGTCATATACCTTTCCTTGTGCGTATGTGCTCTGAAACCTTTGCACCATAGCTCTGACCATTCTCTGCACATGAGCACACACACACATACACACACATCCGTCAGCAAGAGGGATGCTATGTGGGCATAGGGCTGAAATGACTGAGGTCCAGCCAGCTGACTCATTTCACTGATAGGCGAGTATCCTGTTAGGCAGCCAGAGGCTCCAGCACATGATGGATGAATGTAATGTAGGAGAGTGGTTTCTCCTCATGCACACCATCCTTGCCTGACCTCCTGGAGATGGAAGACAGGGATCAGGTTTTGACTGTGTGTGTGTGTGTGTGTGTGTGTGTGTGTGTGTATTAGACACATAGTGGGCACATCATTCCCTGGACCTTTTTTTTTTTTTTTTACCTGCATCCAGTGGTGACAGCACATGTTGAGGAAGAAGAGTGAAGGACCAGCCAAGGACCTTGATAGTGATGTGTCATTGGTGGTGAAATGTTGAGTACCTGCAGAGGTTATAATAGTTACAGTATACTGAGATTTGGTCTGATCTGTTTTTGTTAAAATATCATTTTATGCAAATATTATTTTCTTGACAAAACTCACCAAAAGATCCACTTCATAGTTGTTATGGAGCTGGACTTTGCCCACAGTTGTCAAGAAACTGTACAGAAATGGTTAGAATTAACTTTTTTTCCTGAACACTTAAAGGACTTCTCATCCATGTTTGGTTAAAAATTGAGACTGAAATTTTACTCTTGACCTTGGAAACAGCAGCTGACAAAATTATCTTATCTTAAGGTCTGTTTATTAGCTGTTCTGGAGCCTTTTTACACAGTCTTCCTCAGCAGATGGATTTTTCCCAGATAGAGTCAAGAAAATAGAAAATTTAAACATGAAAACTTTATCTGAGAATGACTGTGTGATATGATCACAAGCACCAGAACAGCTACTAAATAGATCTTGTATGGGATTGTTTGGTCAACTGTCAGGAATGAACTTTTTAAGTATTATTTGCTTATAAGACTAAAAGCATGTATACAGTATCATTACTTGAATAATTATTAATTAATTAAAAATTATGATGACTACAGCACCTCTTGCGTGCTCAGTCTGATCAATGGTCCAAAAACTTAAGTCAAAAATATATAAAGCAGAGAAAAGTAAATAAATCTTGGTATTACACACACCGCCCAGTGGATGGGGTATTTTCTTGATAAATGGCTTTAATAATTAACTGACTAATTGATTATTCAACTAATTGTTTCAGTGCCAATGTATGCAAATATATCCCTAGTGTGTCTGCCTGTGTCAGCAGCGTGTGTGAGAGTCAAGGATCAAGGCAGCATCTGGGTCAGCCTAGCAACAAGATGCACACATCAAAATCAGCAACTGCAGCTCCTCAGGCTGTGCTTTCCAATACAATGCCTTCTGCTCGGTTTGGTATATTATTAGCAGACGTGCCTAAAACATCACTGCTGACTACCAAGAGCCTTTGAAGGGAGTCTTACACTCACACATGCTAGGCCATACAATCACACAACAGCGCACGTCCATAGTTGGGAACAGAGCCAATACCCCAGTCGCTGTCTGTCCTATGTGAATCTCTCTTGTCACTTTTGATACCAGCAAATACTCCATTGTACCACATTGTCACCATCACATTAAATTTTCAATCGCTGATGTGAAACAGTGTCAGATGGGTGTGTTTTCAGAACTCACAGCATCCTTTTTGTGGGTGAAAATGTTAGAAATGTTTGTGTGTGTGTGAGAGAGAGAGAGAGAGAAAGAGAGAAAGAGTAGAAAAAGGATAGAGAGACTTTGGTGTATCCTGGGGTTCTCTTTGATGCATCGGGTGGCATATTGTCAGTGACAGCCCAAGTTATTGAGGCTAAGGGCGCATTACTTTACTTGCTCTGCAGAACCCTGCTCCACAGGGTTACAGAAGCTGCTACTGTTCTGGAGCATTCTGTTGGTGAGAAGTCAAACTGTGGCACAACTGATTTTTGGGTCTTCACACAACTTTAGGAAAAGTAGGCATTTTCCATGTCCTATCATTATTTCCCCTAGCTAAAATAGCTTCTAAAATGTAGTAAAAGTCAGCTGCTAATATGACCATCTAATTAAAGATGTAGTGTGTAGTTTAGCATCTTTCATCTAGTACTGTTTCATTCCTTCTATCTGCCTCCATATGGTTCCTCACTCTCTGATCCTTCAATAATACACTGATTTATCTCTTTGCATGCCGCTTCTTCCATTCCCTTTGATCATTGAAGACAAAGAAACCTTTTGTCTCCCTCTCCATACGATGGGATGTAAAGATCACTTTCCATCATGGAGATGAGGCGAAAAATATTTTTCCACTCTTTGATCCCTCTTTCTCATTGAGTCTCTCTGGAAGCTGCCATTTGTGTGAGGGCACATGTCTGCTCACGTGCTGTGTAAGAGGGTCTTTTTGTTTGTCCGGCTCTGCATTTGTGTGTGTGTGCAGCAGGTGTATGTGTGTGCGGAAAGACAGACAGACAGATGATTCAAACCACAGTGATGGCAAACAGCAGTGGGCTTTTGATCATGCACAGTGCAGGAGGGGGCTGCTTCTTCTCTGTGTCCTGTCCAGACGGCCTCCACACAACAGATCTGCCAGATGGACAATGGGGCAAGGAGGAAGTGGGCTCGGAGGCTGAAGTGCACATGCACACACACAGATAACCACGCTCCTCCCACCTTAAACTCGGCTGTATTATGTTAGCATGTTTATCCAATCATTTTATCTTGTATGCTTCACATGGGAGCTAACCTCCCTGTTAGAGGTTTAGAGCTCTGCATTTTAGAGTGGATTAGAGCTGCTGGGATATTGGTGCCTAGAGATGAAAGAGAAACCAGTAGCTAAAAAGACAGGTGCAAAAGCCTAAAGATACCTCGTTAAAAATCTTGCTTTTTTCATCCTCTTTCCCATGCTCTCTCCCTCTCTCTCTGCTTCTCCTATCTCTGCTGCCGAGTTGTAATTCTGAATAATGCAGGCTTAAGCAATGCCCTCAACAGTAGTGGACAACTAAAGGTCTCCATGGCTTGTTAAAGTCTGTCCTGCCGTTCTTTTAGTTAGTTTCGTCTTTTGCAGTGTCTCTCTGAATGGCAGCCCCTGCACTGTGGGACTAGTCTCAGTGTATGGTTCTGTATTGAACTGTACTTGGTCCAGAGAGGAAAACACAGCATACTATAGGGGTGGTCAGAGTGAAGTGAAATAATTAGTGTCACTGATGAAATCTGTGGCTTTTGTCGGCTCAGCCATGATATACTTTTCTTGGTTAGCAACTTAGAGAAAGACTACACCCCTCCACAACCCTTCATTGGGATTCATCCTCTGGGAACCGTGGACATCTGTAGCAAATTGCACAGTAATCCATCCAGTTGTTGTAGAGACAGTCAAAACCACAAATCAAATCAACCTCATGGTGGTGTTTGAAGAAAAGACAAAAGATCGCCAAAGCCATTAGGGTTCCTCCTCTGGGAGCCATGAAATTTTAATGTCAAGATATTTCTGTAGATAAGTGAGAGCCTTTACCTGCTGGTGGCACTAGAAGACATGTCAGGGAATAATCAAAGTCAGCAGGCTTTCTCCTTTACGCTTCTAACTAACCTTACTGGGAGAGTCCACTGAGCTACACTGGACTCAACTGACTGCAGGGCAGATAGCAGTGCTCAGAGAAGCGGTTGGTCATGGATACTGGGCGAAGGAGAGGTTAATGTCATGATCTGTCAGTCTGCTCCACATCACAGGATGCAGACAGGACAAGGCCCTGTCCGCTCAGGATGACTGCAGGGGTGTTGTGACTGTTCTTTCACCTCCATGCCCCAGCTGAGAATCCAAGAGGGACAGACAAGATAAAGGAGGCTCCACCCTAGCTTTATTTCAGCTTTTTGTTAATTGTCTTCCTCTAAGCCACAATAGGATTAGAAAGGACAATTTCAAGGTCACTTCTTACTCTGGGGGGAAAGAAACTAATACTTTTTTCCATGCTGTAACAGTGCCTGGGGAGAGCATGGTACCTTGAATTAATGTGAACTCACCTCTTTTTACAATAATTTATTATACCCACCCACACATTGGCTGGTTGCTCTGAAGTTGTGAGACTGTATACACACATACTCCATGTATCAACAGAATAGGTGTGTACTAGTAAATGAGCCAAGAATGCACTAAGCCAGTTTTATCTCAAACATGAAACTAATGGATATTTAGTACAGTCAGCCAACAATAGCAGGCAAGCCATCCGGAGCCAAGAATATATTTCTGAATGCTGAGTGCTGTGGGACACCATCTGTGTCTATTGCCAAATGCGCCGATGATTATCACATTGACTATAATAAGCCCGCAACATTAAGCCTGCACGCAATGTGTAGCAAGACCATTCCTTTCAATTATCCACTAAAAGAGTTGATCATGCTATTCTGCCAAGGGTGCAGGAATAATGCCATTGTCCTTGTGGCACAGCTAGCTTAAAATAGCATCATAAAGAGTCATTTCTCCTCTAGCACCTCATCCCTTTCTGTGTTATTGATAAGAATTTGATACTTGTGGCTTATGAATTCTGCAAATGTAGAGAACCTTTGATTTAAAATTGAGGAAGACAAAGGTTTTTCTGTGAATCGATATAGCAAAGGTACAACTGGAAGAGAGGGATGTTGTATAAAGAGGTTTTCTGTCTGGTCATTAGCCATTTTAGAGCCAAAACACCCAGCTTGTGCAGACTGACCTTAGGATGAGATACGGTCCCACTAATTGGATTTCAAGAGGGCTGTATCTAACCTGATGGAGGGAAAAGGGTGATTGGGGACATTGATTTCCTTCATGTAACATTTTTCATCTCAAAGCTTACCTCCATCCACAATTAATCTCTTGGGCTCTGCAGCCACTAATTGACTTCACACTGACTCCTTTTTGCCGGCCAATTACAACTCTCGGCTTAAACAGTGGAGGTAAGAACAACAGAGCTTGTCTGAGACAACACTCCACACCTCTCACAATTCGAGGGGAGGTGTTTCAGGGAAGGTTGTACTACCAACATCGGTGAAAATGTGCATTGGTTTGAGGGATGAGATTGGTCGTGGAACCCAACCTGACTGTCTCTCTGTGTCTACTGCTCTTTGGAGGCAGTCAAGCCATGCCAGAATTGTTTACCATATTTGTCTCTCTGTCATTTTACAGAGGAAGTGAAGAAAGTGGGTGTCCCTTAAATGCCAATAAACTGATTGATTCTCTCTGTTTGCCTGTCACACAGAATGAGGCAGGATATTATGCTGCCCCGAGTTGCCAAATGAACCTAACAAGGTGGTAATTAGCAGATGGTGAGGCCTTCTCACTGTTTCCGGAGCTGCGCCACTGTCAGAGAATTGCCTCATTAGACGCCCACTGACACCCCTGCTGGTGACATCTCTGCATTGCTTCCACTCTCATTTAGGAAAATTATTGTGTCTATGCAAGCCCATTGTTATTTAACTGCCTGTTTACTGGCTGCCTGGGAAAATATCTGTACTGTTAGTCGATTGTTTTTGCCCTGGTGAAGTGAGGACACACCGGTGTGCCAAGAAATGAGCCAAGCTGCAGGGATTTAGGAAAAGACAGGTCTTTTTGCTTTTGGCAGAATGGTTCTTGTATCAAATTCATGCAGCATTAAGACTGATAGTTTCACCTGAGTGCTCAGTATTTAGTGTAAAAGCCTATTGGCCAAAAAGTTGCATCTGTCATTGCTAGGAACAGTATGTTACACTTTGTCAATTTGTCTAGTATTTTGTTATGATCAAATACCTGCAAAAGTAATTTATTTATATAGCGCAATTCACAACAGAAGTTATCTGAAGTTATAATGGCATTCCCATCAGCCTCAGCTGTGCGTTATGTTTTGGTGCTAATTATAAAATGTTAGCATGTTGATATGCTGGTCATGATGGCAAACATTATACAGTGCAATAGCATGTTAGCATTGTCATTGTGAGCATATTAACATTCTGATGTTAGCATTTAGCTCAAAGCACCACTTTGCCCAAGTACAACTGCACAGTGCCACTGAAATGGCTGTAGACTCTGACTTGCTTTTTGCTTTTGTTTTTTGTTTTTTTAAATCTATGTAAAGCCAAGTCAAATAAGCCAAATAACTGTGGACGTTTTAAAGGCTTTGGTGTGCTGTGGATTTTCTCTGCAGCACATACAGCAGAAAAGTTAGGTCAGAAATTGTGCTTTTTTGAAATGATAGAAAAACTGAAGCTCTTATTAGGTCTTTTGGCTGATAAACAACTTGTCTCTCAATGAAAGACTTCTTGCAAAGCACTTCAGAAGTTTTGACATCAGTTACTGGAAATGACAGATGGTGAGGTGAGCTGAGATTAGCAGTTTCCCATGGCAGATACCAAAATGTAAGTGTCCTAGGGGACTGGGGGAAGGATGATGGGCAGCAGCATGTGCTTTGTTTTCATTTCTGTATATGATAGAAAGTAGGGGGTTTTGTACAGTATACTGTATTTTTTTATTCTGCAGAAAATTCATTATTGATCCAAGCAAAGTCTGTTCTCCTCCATATGTGGAGACAGTGAAATCTAGTAGGAGATTTAGACAGAAGCAGAGCAAAGGTTTGGTTTTTATTTGCCTTTATCTACACTGATCTAAGAGGCACAACACAGGCAGAGAGGGGCAGTGGAACCAGCGACAGGTAGATGCACACATCACTTGAAAGCGGAAGCTTGTGATATGAGAGAAAACAGAAGGTTAAGTGGCTAGCAGTGGAAGAGAGAAAAAGGGGCAATGCAGGGAAGGTAGATAGTTATTCAGAAAGTGATCTCAAACATAGGTGTAAGTGTCCCTGTGAGAATCTGCCAGGGCTGATGAATCTCCACAGCGAGGGAGGAACAGTCAGAGATGGAGCGATAGAATAATGATAAAAGGGCAGGAGGAGATAGGCGGAGTGGGTTTTTCCACCTGTGTTCCAATGCATCATCAGTACTCCCCTCTGCAAACATCTCCCACCTCCTCCACCCTGCCCTCCCTCACTCCCTCTGTTTTTAATGATTCTCCAACCTTGAACTGCAGCCCCCTGCCCCCCCCCCCCCCCCCCTTCCCCCACCAACTCCCCCTATATGAGAGAGTGTCTAATAGCCAGATGACAAGGCACAAAGGCTGCCATTGTGTCCCACATGCCTCGTACTACCAGCCTGGCAGGCCAGTGATGCGCTGCCTTGTAACCTAGCGGGAAGCTGCGAGTTGCTGCTCCCTCCCTTTCTCTCTTTTTCTCTCCATCTCTGGAGATATGATGTAGCACGCTAACACAACCTGACAGGCGGGCCACAAAGACTACCCTGTTGGAAGCACTTGAGTGGGAGTTTGCTTTGGGCAGGGAAGGTGATTTGCATGTGTTTGTGTGTGTGTGTGTATGACAGTGAGAGAGAGAGAGATTGATTTTGTTGACCCAGTGGAGTATCTACCCTTCCCTGCAGGAATCCTGTGGTAACAATTAGTACCCATCATTGTCCATACTGAAACCAGCTGATCTTTCAATGATGGTGTGTGAAAACAGATCCAGGGCAGCATTCCCAAGCATGAAGAAAGGCCCAGCGAAGGCAGAATCACTCCCATCCCCTTTAACATGGGAACAATCCTGACATGGTGGGAGGGAATGGGATGGACATTGTTTGTGTGTGTTTTTGGGGTTTTCATGTCTCATAACTTCTGGGAACGTGAACCACAGGCTTGTGGCTTTCAAGTTGCGATGCACAGCCAGACCCAGCTTTTGTTTCCTTGACCTAAATTCCTCACATTCATTGTGCCAGTAAAAAGTCTATAGAGTTACATAATGTACAGCCATGCTTCTCTTGGCCACAGCCCTCACTTGTACCTCTGCCATGCTGGAGTTACTGGACTGTTTCAACTTAAGTTAAGCAACAGGCACACAAGGAGTGGCTAGAAGCCTCAAAATTTCCAAATCACTTGAATTATTAGCTCATGTGTGAGCATGCAGAGCAAAAGCCCAAAGTAGCAAGAAGTACTGAACACTCTGTAAGCAAGAAACTTAAATCACCCTGATCAAAAATATTTTCAACACCACTTTTGGCAGATGTGAAGGGGGGAGATTCAACCTCCTTAACCAGCCAACATAATGCTGGTGATCTACAATCCCCGCAGCAGACGTTTTATCCCCTCAGGGACTGAATAAGAGAACTTCATTTAATTTACAATATTTTTAAATTAGGTAGGCAATAGCTTTTTATTCCCCAGCAGCCAAGTCTATCCTTCAATACTTCCTGCTGAAAATGGGTGTCATAAAAAATACTGCTCAAGTTTCAGAGTAGAACTCTTGTTGAGCGTGGGATGCGTAGGATGCTCCGTGCTTTAAAATTTTCATTACTTTCACTGTGGGAATATTTCTCTTTGTTACTATGCAGTGTGATTATTTTTTATTCTGTTTATTATGTTTCTTTCTACGATTTTCCACAAGTTTGAACCCTACCACTCATTTGAAAAGCGAACCTTTGTGTGTTTATATTGGTGAATAAATGCAAATGACATTGAAAAAAATTTTATTTGGAAATCAAAGCAAGTCTACAATGACTTTTTTAGTGTGCACTTGATCAGTGAAGTGTCAAAAATAAGATGTGTCTGGCAGACTGGCTCTAAACTGTGTAATATGATAAAATATTCATCAGCAGATTAGCCAACAGCTTGCAGAATTAGTCTCACAATGGGAAAAATCATGTATTTACAATCTCTGTAGGTGTCTTGCTGGGAGAGGTGTATTATCTTACTGACTGATGTTCCTCGCTGTGGCTTAATGCAGATCTCAATTGGAGTCTGACGTTAGTCACAGCCTGGCTTCTGCTTGATTCTAATTTGTCAACATTTTCTGATCTGGAGAAGATCTATGGGATTTTAACACTTGCGTCAGAGACGCTGGCAGACACTGACAGCAAACATTGCCACATTTTGGCCTCGTAGAGCTGTGATTGAGACGGTATAAAAGAGAAAATCAAATGAAGAATGTGAAACTAGATTTTGATGAGGCACATTACACCTATTGTTGTAGCTGTGATGACTGTCGGAACAAGTCCAATGTGATGTATTATGTAGATAGTGGACCACAGTGCTACCTCTGTGTAGTCAGCAATTGTGTTCCCCCCTGCTAAGCAGCTTCGCTGAAAAAGCACTGGTTATTTATGCCCACTGTGTAACTGACGTCGTATTCAAAGCTAATCTTAAATGTCCCTTCCCGAGAAAGGGCCTCCCTCTCCACTCGCAGTTAAAGTCCACTCAGAGGAAGAGAGTGCTACTATAGAAAACAGGAGGGAACCCTCTCTGTTTCTTCCCTCTCTCTTCATCTCTCTCCTTTCTCTGTCTGATACTGTCGCTCCAAGGAGAATGGTAAATTTCCCCCCTCTTTAAGATCACTGTGCAGCCCCTACGCTTCCTCAGACTTTGCTCGCCTTGAATTGCTGTTGTTCACAACAAGCAGCTGTCCTACTTTTTTGTGTTCCTCTTTGTCATGCATACATCTGGATTTTAATCAAAGAACCCAATTAATGTTTCACTATACATGACAGCTTCAATACGCCATCTCTGCCACTTAACACCCAGCTTTCACAGGTACAAGTAATTGCTGACAGGGACAGTACAGTGTGTTGTTGTTGGTCAGATGAGTGTGATGTAGGTTGTTATGAATTAAAATTTCAGAGTGTCTTTTTAATTGTCTCAGAATCAAATCGTCAGAGTGGGTGTATGGTAAATGAGAGCCATGTAGATGACTTCCTACGTGATTTAATTGTTGGACTGACCCAGATTTCTCTTCCCTTTCCTCTAGGTAAGGTGTTGAATACCGATTTGCGTCACTACCTCAGTCTGCAGTTTCAGAAGGGCTCCCTGGACCATAAGCTCCAGCAGGTGATCAGGGACAACCTGTACTTGCGTACCATTCCCTGTGAGTAGATTCCACAGCCTTGGGCACTTCTGTCTCCTCTCTCTGTCTGGGCCCTGCTTGTTGTCCTCTGACCCCTCCAGATGGAGCATGGTCTGTTTTCATCTGTAGAACTACTTGCACCATCCTACTTTTTACTTGCTTTGCATATACAATGCTTTTTGAAAAAAAAAAATCCACTATAACTTATTTTACACTAAGTTCCCTCCTTCGCTCTTCAGTTCACCTGATAAAATGAATTTCTGATTCGTGTAGACTGTAAAACTTTGCTATACACTTCATAATCTCAACATAATTAGTAAAAGCACCTAGTTTTAGAATTAATGTAACTCTGATGTCCCAGTAAAACCTGAGCAGACTTTGATATGGAAGGCTAACATTATCTACCATGAGTAAAATAGTAAAAGACTTTATAGCTTCTACAAAAGAAACTGTATCAGAATAGAGGGGAATTACACACTTCGTTGGTTTTATGTTTAACAGAGATAAGTTTTGAGATTGATTATATAAACTACTGAAGTAAGAGACATTTATTTTTCAGTTTCTGATTATAGTCAGATTTTGGTTACCTTACGATTAAAGGTGTGAAACATTTTTCTACATTGCCTTTTTACATTCTCCATGTGAGTTTTACACTTTTTTTCTTGTTCCTTTCCACTGTTAGAGGAATAAATAACCAGGGCAAAATGATTATGTCTTTATACGCGAGTGATTTTAAAATGGACAACAAGGCCACCAGGCGTAAAAGAAAGAGCAGCTGCAATTCTCTGGGCTGCACAGCTGAGTTAAAACTCTTTCTTTTTTTTTTGCCATTCACCACAGCCGCAGACATCATTTATTATGTGTGTAACTCTCAGTTAGCATCTGGGAAGCTCTTATTTCTGACATTTTGCATGAAAGAAAATTATTTTGAAGGCATATTGTGAAGTTACATTAATGTTAATAAAGGAGTAATGTTTCATTGGAGACAACAACATAATCAGCAGTTTTCTAGTTATCCATCATGCTGAATGAGGCTGCCCATCTGCTGCCACTGAAGTGGCTGAGACAGTTTACAATATAAAACACTATATGAGACGTCAGTGTTCAGTAGCTGTTTAGTTGGAGAGTATAAAGAGTTAAAACCAGTAACCAGTAAGGTGCTATTTGTTTTTGTTTTTGCTTCCACTGCATAGCTAACATTAGTGTTAATAGCTGTTAACTTACCATTCAAGAAGAAACAGAAAAAAGAAGAAAAAGTTCAGCATCAAACTTCATTCTTTTACTCTCCAAGAGCTGTCTCCAGCAGTGAAAAGCAACGCCGATGTTAACTCTTGTTTTGCTTCTATTTCTATCTCCTCTTTTCTCCTACTGAAGTAAACATGCTAACCAGCTAGCTCTGTCTCATCTTGTCTCATAATATCACTCTGTGATACTGAATCACTGTAGAGTCCGGTCCGTCCTCAGTCCAACACAAGAAGATAAAAAGTAGCACTGCTCAAAGGGTGTAATCTAAACTCTTGTCTTGTAAACACAACAATGGCTGACAATCTTGGTAAGTAAACAGCTGTTAATGTTGACTTTGTGGCAATAGCAAAAACTTGCATATAGCACGTTTAAAGCATTACAGAATGCATCATTTTCTAGTTTTACCCAGATCTTCATATTTGAGTCTGCCTTAGAGATTCATCTTGGAAGATATAAAAACTTGTGCCATGCCTGTCCCAGGCGAGACATTGCAGTCTGGCTTCAGTAGCTCAGCATATGTCCCCTGTCCACTCCGCTCATGCAAGCCCGTGCCAGTGGGTTATCACAGTGTGCTGAGCCACAGTGACCCTGCAAGGAGCTTAAATAGCCACTACAGCATGATGCCTGCGCTCATTACAGCAGCCCTGAGTGGCATCTCGGAATGAGAGAAGCATGACTTTCCTCTTCCACTACACACCATGAGGCTTCATTAAGTGTCACCACTCTTGCCTTCCACAAAAGATGACAGGGGTCCAGGGCACCATGAAATCCTTGAAGCTTGGCTAAATCCCAAACTCCCCCAGCCCCATTCCCAACTACCTTTCTCCTTCCCCGGGCATTAATATCCATTACTGCATGACAATCAGCTCCACAAGTCTCATTGCAAGATAAAAAATGAAGAGGTATAGTGGAAATGTAAAAGAAACTGCCCCAGGTTTTCAAACCTTGCTCCTCTTTGAGAAGATTGAACAGAGCTCCTTTTAAGTTTTTTAAGCTACTGAGACAAAAGACAGAATGTAGCTTTGCATTGATCAAGAAATAAGAACTGAAGTTATCTGATGAAGGTTTTCGTTTATGTATTTCATATAAAGACAGCATTTATCCACAGTGCCCTATATATTTCATAAATACAGGCCAGTGAGCCTCAAGAAATAAATGAAGGTGTTACAAGGTCAAACACAGCAGATACCAGCCATTTGATTTTTTTTTTCTATTTTTACATTGTCCTCCAACATCATGCTCCTTTTTGTGGACTGTGATATAATCTGTCCATTCTGCAGAAGAAATGATAAAGCATTTTTTCTGAACCAGTATTAATCAGTGTTTATTCTCACTTCAGACTGATACGTAAGTAAGATCCTGTAGTAATGACGTGGTAGCAATGCACAGATTACACAGATTCCATTGTTTTGTCTTTAAACTCTCTGTCTGCACCAGAAGTGGGAATGTGTTGCCTTGTTTAGGGTGGCATCAGCTTATTGTGATCTGACTGATTTTACAATCATGTATGGTGGAGAGGATCGCCAGAGCTGGAAGAAAATGAGAGACTTTGTTTTCCTGCAGTCTCATAAACAACAACTTCTATTTATGTGTCAGTCAGTGTCATATACACAACATCAGTCCATTATTCCATCAGTTATTGAATATTTCATTATTAATGAAATATACATTATATATTACAGCGTTGGGTGAATTTATGTTTAGTAATCAGCTTCCAGACTGTCAGAGTAAAAATCAGCCAGTAATTGATGAATGCAAATAATGTTAATAACATTATTACAATTCATCATTGCACTAATATGTTAAGCATCCTGCTCTAAACATTTTTCACCACAGAAACAATCAAGCTATTACTGCACAATGTAAGCAAGTTGAGCTGACTGTTATCTATCTAAAGCCATGATTCTGTGTTAGAGATTATCTTTTTAATCTGATATGTATGTTAGATGTGTTAATGTTAGGTCATGTGACTTCTATATAAATGTGTTTCAAACATTTTGAATTTTATAATACAGCTGTGTTTGTGACCAAGACGTTTAACTTGTGTTCACTATAGCTGAACATCAATATTGTTGCCTCTCTTCATGATAGTTCTCTGATTTATTGTGTATACCTCAGATATAAGAGCCAACATTCAACACTACGTCTTGTTCTTTTAAAAATTTAGAGTTGGCACTGTGTGATCTGGAATCTGTCAGCATAATTTTCCAATAGTTTTTTCCTCTTTTTCATTTTTCTTTTCTATTGTTCAGCTGCAATTAGCATCTTGCAGCTCTGTTGGTGCATGCTTGTCACTTGGTTTCTGGTGCCCCACTGAGTGGGTGTTCAACCTGCTTGGAGGGAAACACACAACATAGCACATACCCAACACTGGTGAGCTAGATTTTGTTGTAAAGCCACAGTACCCCTTATAGACCTGGTAACTGCTAGTACTTTTTTTGTTTTCCATTTGCTTTGGTTTGACACTTTTGTCCTATATTGTTTTCATGTGGTTGTTTCATCTCTTCAAAGAGATGCTTGTGAGGAACCACACACAAGATAGAAGTCAACACAGTGTTCTTTTCCAGGGAGAACTGACTGCAAATTTCCTCTTGTCTTTTCTTCAAAGCTCCTTATCCCAGCGCTTCGTCTCAGATAACAGCAGATTTCTACTTTCAACAGTCTTAGCAGTCTCCCTCCACTGTCTATCCATAGCTGGTGTGTAATCGTTCTCTCCCCTCACAGCTGTCCAGGTGTAAAGACTGAAGGGATTCTTCACTTTGTGAACTCACCCATCTAGAACACATCAGTGCAGATCCACAGTCTTTGTTTCCTCTTCCCTTTAGTAAGCTGTGACCTTTTTGTCCTTTAAAATTACAACACCTCTTGCAACATTTGAGACAGCAGATGATAAAGTAACATTTGCAAAGGCACATGATGATGCGATGAGAATTAAAACTGTTGAGGTGGGAAATCTGATCTAATTTGTGTGAGCCTAGTCAGGTAAGGTGGCTGAATAAACAATAAAAAGCTAAATAACCACATTTCTCTCTTCCTTCATCCAAAAATAAGCTCATATTTCCTCCTTTTTGTGGTTTCTCTGGTCTCCTCTGATTGCTCTGTTTGACAGAATAAAAGATAGTCTTTGCAACAGACTAAGCTGTTTCAGATGTGATGGCTCACACTGCAGTCAGGATGGATGTTGACACAGAAAGAAAATGAAGAATGGGGATAGGTTCCTATTAAACTCTGAGTTAAAATCCCCCGTGCCTGCAGCGCAGCCAGATAGCGGAGCAGTTCAGCTGAGGTACTGTAAAAGCTCTGATTACATCAAAGATGACGGTAAGCAGAGTCGGCATGTTGGGGAACATAAAATCATTTTCATAACAACATGTTTTTAATGTCTCACAGACAAGAGCATCAACAAGGCAAAACATGACACTTTTTTAAGTGGTTGCAGCAGTTATGGCACATCATTATTTAATAACTTTTGCAGGAACTGGAAATGTTGTAGAGCTTCCCCTTTGGAACAGCAGCATGTTTTAGGAGGGAAAATAAGTTGTAAGAAGTTAATATTTAAAAAAAAAAAAAAAAAGAAGGGGGGAAGAAAGGGGAAAATAAAGAAGTTGGACCCCTTGAATTTATATTGCCACTGCCGCTTCAAGATCGTTTCAGACATAGAGAGATTGACCTTGACCAAAACCGCTGGCATGAAGGAGACAATACACCGTAAAACGTGCCACTGATTTTTACTCCTATGACTTTAGAGAGTTTAGCCTTGTTTTACGAATGTGAACAAACCTTTTCCAAACCTGGAAACAAGCAGTAAGGCTGTAATCTGTAATGATATTGGAAAGGAATTTGACCACGACAGTGCTCTGGGGACAAAAATGTACAAGTTAATTCTATGAGTTCACAAATTAATTGTTTGGATGTTCCAGAAGAGGTCTGGCATAGACAGTATTTTTCACTTAAGCAGCATTATGCTGACATGTCACCACTACACATTTATCTTTAATAATTATACTCCATTATAATGCCATGGAAACAAAGCTATGTGTGGGATTCAAAGGAGAAATTACTTTGTGAATATTCGGGACACAAATGTAGGGAAATTATGCACCAAATGTGCAGAAGGTCAACAGGGAAGTTAGATTTCATCCATTAATGTACTCAGTGCACACCTAACTAAAGCCGTCTTCTCCGATTCTTTTAATTTTATTTATTGTATTAATATTGGGTTTAATTGCATCCTTAAGGAATAAAAGTGGTGCGGGTCTATACAGAAGTCAGAGTAAAAGTGTGCAATTAAAATCATCTTCATTATCATTATCATCAGTTACACTTCCTCTGACAGCTGTGCTGCTGTGTGGAGGATATTTTTTCTCTCTGTTTCATATTTGAATAATGAATTCTTAGCTTTGTGGTCCCAGCTCTGTTGACTATTCATGATGTAGATACAGATTCTCCCCAGAGCGCTGTATTTGGAGATGATTCACATCCCTGTGGGCATGTTGGAAACAGTGTCACTTTCAGCCCCCCACCCACCCCCACCCCATCAGTGAATAGCACATTCCACTTGTTTGGATGTTCCCTCTGTTTTAAACGGTGTCATTGTTGGCAGGTACCACTCGGCAGCCCAGAGAGGGGGAAGTTCCCGGTGTGGACTACAATTTCATCAGTGTGGGGGAGTTCCGTGAGCTGGAAGAGAGTGGATTGCTGTTAGAGAGTGGCACCTATGATGGTATGTCTCAAACACAACACATTGTATACAACACTGTAAAGGGAAGTGGATTTTTTTTTTTAAAGTTTAATTGGAGTTGTATAAAGATATGTCAGATATACAATATATCTACCTTGAATAACTTTCCACATATTGCACTTAGGACGGGATATCAAGTGCTTGGTCAGATTCTAAGTCTTGTTTACTCATTTTACTCACTTTGATAATGATATAATATTATTTTGTGATCCAAATCACTACTTAGCAAATTTTAGTGGTTGTTTATTTTGATGAATCCCATTTGTTCATGTGGGATTTTAGGTTGCTCGTACATCTATAATTAGGGTCATGTGGTCTGTACTGAGGGGGGAAAGAAACATACTTTTCAGTTCTGGACTGTTTCGTGTTCACTCTGACTTTTTACAAATGCACCAAGAGCACTAAACATGAGATCACATGGACTTACAGCTGATTAATATATTGGACAGTTTTGAACTTTCGTCCTGCATCATCACCACCACATGGATCCACATGTGGAAATCAAATGATGGTGAATGACGGCAAGACATGCAGCACTTTACTGCCTTTTTTATGTATATTTATGTTTTCTCAAAGAACTCACCCTGAGCAATATGAGGATTATTAGTCAAGACTGCAACTTGACCTTGGTGTTTTGAATACTGAGGAACAGGAGGAAATAGGACATAAAAATGGTCTTGCCATAATAATATGGGAGGATATTTAATTTTTGATTGCTACATTTCTCTTACTTTTTAATGAGGAGCTGCCATAACACATAGAGTCGGACATAAACACAACACTATTTTCTAAAACTCCTTTTCACTTTTGGATGTTTCAGTAAAACCCCCACACTCGGTGGTGATGCAAATACGTGTTACCATGGTTACCAAGTGATCTTACATAAATAGTCTGTATAGGCTGCTTATACAGATCTCACGTTTAACAGTAGTTCATCTACTGCTATGAAATCCTTTGGTTGGTCAGTTTTGCTGTCCACAAACATACCACCCCAGAGTTCAGTTCGCATTTCACACCGCAAATGCACCAGAGTTTGTGAGAGTAGGCGAGAATGACCAGAGAAGCAGAATATTAAATACCAGTCATGTATATTGTCCCAGTCCACCCTGGGGACGTGGCTACAGCTGAGTGTGAATCCTCCATAAAGTCCCTGGTATAAGTTCTCTTGTGATTTTGCTGAGTTGTGCACCATTAGGTCATCAGGTGAAGTCAACACATTGCCCAAGTCATCAAACTGTCACCGTAAAACGTGAAAGAACTGGAGATAATATACCCCCAGGTGATTTTGTTTGCTGAAAATAGCTTCACCATGATCCTTAACACGATGCGTCAGAAAGGTGTTGGTGATTTAAACACTCTCTCATCTGCCCTCTGTCCCACATCCAGCCCTGGGAGACTGGCCCTGCAACCCTGATCCTATGAACCAGTCAACAGGATGAATAATGGATGTGCGCTGCCCTTATGTGCTTAATGTAACACAACTGAATGTGTATTGAACGCACAGACTCAGAAACCCACAGAAAGTTAATTATTAATGCCCAGACTTTCGACCTGAGTCTCCCCAGATAAACTGTTAGGAAAAATACTTGCACACAAACACAGATCTATGGACTGATAGACAGACAGTTGAATGCAGGAAAAGAGAGGGAGAGATATTTAATGAACAACTGCCCCATGGTGAGTTTGTCACTGAGTGTGGATCTGTTGGTAGTTGCTACAGCCTTTATAGATCATAAAATTAGCCTTAAGGGACCATTCACTCTGAAAGGCAGTCTTTAAACTTGTACTAACATTATCGAAAGGATTCTGGTGAGGTAAGGAAACAAAGAGACATGTTTGTGGTAGTTGGTGGTGCAAAAAATAGCTCTATACAGTTTTATAACACAAACTCTTTATTTTATTGTGTTATGGGTATAGTATTCCCACTTTTTATGTCCCCTATTGTTTTATTGTGTTTTGGTTGTTTCCATGCTGCTTTGCTGCAAAAAGAATTTCCCTCTTGTGGGACAAGCAATGAACTGAACTGAACTTTGAGAGTCAAGGGCTCAGGGAAAACCACACTCCATTCCTGCCCACTTTTTCATTGCAGTCTGTCATTATTCATCTCCCTTTCCCCCTCTTGTGACATGCCTAGCTTCTTCAGCGCACATTAGGTTTCTTTGCCTGAACGAGGCCTCACTGTCCGTGTGGCTAGTTGAATGGAAACATCGACCTGTGCAGCCATGTTCACTGCTGTGACTAATCCCCCAAACCTGTGAACAACAGGGGCTTGATGTAGCCATGGTTAATCTGTAACCAAGGCTGACACTCTCTCCCACTGCTCTGCTGGAGCCAATATCTGAGACAATGAGCGTTTCACAGATTGGTTGTCATATCGCTCACCAGTAATAGAAAGTTATTTCAGAAGGCCAATATTATGAAAATACTTAACCAAGCATAAAAGAGGAAAATTGTGTGTATTTATAAGATCACTCCTCAGCATTAATCCATGTCATTTTCGACTCAGCAGTTTTGCTCTCTGCATTCTAATCAGGTCTCAGCAGCAAAGTTGACTCAACCATTGGCGAGGTGGATGAGGAAGTTTAAACAGCGCAAAAACAAAGAAATTGCTTTGCCAGTTTTTGTTTTACAGAATGATGAAAGTGTCAGGGTGTGAGTAATATTTGTTACTTCGGCTGTGCTGAAACTCCCAAGAATTAGATTTTCTTGTGTGCGAGAGTGTGAGCATGTATGTGAATTAGGGCATATCCAATTTTCTACCCCTCACTGTGGACGGGACAGAAAAACCAGTAGCATGAATCATTCATGATGGAGACAGGGAGCTGAAATGGACAAGTGAAATTCAAGAGAAGCAGGTGTTGAATTTCAAAGTCAGCAACACAAAGCCCAGTACAGTAAAGATTTCATTACAAAATGCAGCATTAACGTTGATGTCTTATTGTTTCCCAATTTATGCTGAATGTTAATTTAGTGTATATTCCATTTGCCAAAGAATCTTGTTATATTGTACCACAGACTGTCTTTTCTAGTTTAATCTAGTCTAATACCAGGCTGTTATAGATCAAATCAAGCAGATTTTTTTACTGAGGTGCGCATGGTTGTGGAACTCAATTAGGCTGGATAGATGCATGACTTCATCTATGTTTGCGTAGAAGACTGGCAGGGGAAGTGTTTAAGGTCATGTTCTGGGTCAGTGGCCTGCTGTAAGGATGCAGTGGAAATATAAAATGCCACAGTATGGCACACCATGAGTGAAGCATGAAAGGCTAGAACAAAAATAAAGGACAAGATTTTAGACAAGACAGCAGTATGGTACTTTCATTACCTCTGACAGTTACTGTCTGTAGTTGTCGGCCTACTAGAAGCCAATTTGACAGGGGATGAAAATGATGAAATCCCTTTTTGTGCAACATGAAAGTCATTCCCCTTGACAATCATCGACTTTGCTGGAAGAGAAATGACCATTTACCATCCCCTTGTTTTGCCGGACCGCATTGCCTACAACCGTTTTATAATAGGGTGTCTTTTGGTATCATACGCTTCGTGAAGTTCTGAGGCAAAGCTGCACAGCTGTGGATGAGATAGAAACAGGGCAATGAGCCATAAGTCACAGAGGACAGAGGGTGCAAAGATGCTGTGCTAGCAACAGCTGCCCACTCCTAGGAACTGGTAAAAGAGAGGCCTGGAGGATTAAGAAGTACCTCAGCTCTTATGACTTCACCACTGATAACAGAGGAGTTGGATTTGTGTTGTTTTTGTTCAAGTCCAAATAACATACGAGAATTAAAAAAAGCTGAAATGGAAAGTGGAAGAACAAAAGATGGCGTGATAAAGTAAGAAGGATTAGGGTGGATGATAGAAGCTTAATAAGAAAAATAAGTATGGAACTAAAGCTAGGAATTGTGTGTAATTTATAATGGGTGTCACTACACATACTGAGGAAATGAACATGAACTGGAAAGGAAGTTTATTTATGAGAGGCAGGTCACGTAACAGTGGATTGTGAATCTGTGCACCTAACACACACACAGAAGCACACGTAGTAGAGGAATGCAAGGTTGACAAGGTTGGCTTGTGAAGTGTGGGCATCAATGCCAAGCAGCGCCTGAGCTCTGTGCCAAGGCTGGAGAGCAAGATGGGCTTCACCCGCCTGTGGCACTGGCAGTCAGTGATGAGGCCTGGGCAGACTGGGCACAGCCCAAGAGTGGAAGCCCATCCTCAATGATTAATGAGGGTCTGGGTCTGTGGCTGGTGGGTTCAAAGAGGCAGAGGGATAAATGCTGGGTGAGGATGGGGTGGGGATGTTGTGAGGGCTGAGCCAGAGTATAAACCCTTGAGAGGTTTTCCTAAACTTTCACAACATAAGGGATGTCTCCAGTTTCCATTTGTGTTTGAAAACATTGCCACAAAACCATTTGTTTGCATTTCACATCACTAAATGTCCATGACTGCATAAATTGCTCTAGAATTTCCATTACAGGTTATAGTGACAGTTTTTCTGAAGGATATAGTGAAATTTAGAGAGATTGTGTCTCACTGCAGATAGAACTCCAGTCACTGTTGTACTCACATTTTATTCAGATTCTCACGAGCTGGAGATGAGACATGCTGGCAGCTGCTGACTAAAACAGATGGCGTGACATCTACGCACACACACACACACACACACACACACACACACACACACACATTCACATTCTTTCTCACCCATAAACACACATAGGCGTAGCAGTTCATATTTAAGCTTGGGGTCTCTCCGGGCACAGCAGCTCTGTAACGGGAAGCACGTTTTTTTGTTAAAAAAATGTTCCCTCCGATATGAAACTACTTCTTACTGACAGCAAACGCGACTGCATGCATGTGTAACATGAGTGAATGGCTGTGTAATTCACTGACAGTGCCAAGCAAGTGTTGGCCGAGGCTGTTAAAATGAAAATGGCTTTGCTTTATACTGTCCTCCCACCACTTTCAGAAAGCTGCGAAAAGAGGTTTAATGTAATAACACTGTGCTGAAATGATCAGCCCTCTGTGCACACTGTTTCTGCTGCTTGTACCTTTAACACGACTGGTACTTGTCATTTTGCCACAGTGTAACAAAAGATTTAAATTACATAAGCCATTGATGACCAAAAATATTTAATTTTACAGGTGTGATGGGCTGTAAAATTTTTATCCTCCTTTTCTGAGTATAAGACTAATCTTTCCTCTAATAGGTTGAACATAGCAAGCCAACCAAGATGTATGTTAACCTCATAGATGCTTTTTATCCCTCTAGTCAGTATACTTGTGTGTTGTGTACTACATAATTGTTGAAATGCTCAAAGTTTGTGAGTGGGCGACCTACAGCATACTGTAGAATTCTAAGGTCAGAAAATTTGACCCATCATTAGGGAACAGCTTGTGGGAAGAATTATTCATTCTTTTATCTCACTGTAATTCTTACTGTAATTTGTGCTCTTTTTTTCTTTTTGCTTGTCGTTACATTTAGAATAGAGCAGCACAGCTTGTTTATTTGTTGAGTCAGTACCCATATCAACAGGTGTCTATTTTTGTCTCTCTCTCTCTCACACACACACACACACACACACACACACACACACAGTCATGGGGAACTATTAGTCTGGTGGCTCCCAGGCTTTTTCTCCCTCCTTCTTTTCCAATAATGAACAGCCCATTAATCTAAGGCAGTAATTATGGTGGAAGTTTGGGATGGTC
The DNA here is from genome assembly GCF_001640805.2 of Lates calcarifer. Classification (NCBI taxonomy): domain Eukaryota; kingdom Metazoa; phylum Chordata; class Actinopteri; family Centropomidae; genus Lates; species Lates calcarifer. The sequence goes on along the minus strand of NC_066838.1, from coordinate 22,835,785 downwards.
ACTCATCATCATCAGAGTTTGCCAAAGAGTGACCAGACATTCTATTCAAATCAGGACTGATTTTTCTCAGTATTTGTCCCGACATCTCCACTATGAAAGGTCTTTGTCTTGGTAATTAGAGCAGGAATACTATATATATCAGGACCATAGACAGGTTAGATCAGTGTTTTCTCTCAGTCTCTCTCAGTCTCAGGAAGAGATCATAGCATCAATTGTTAAGGAACTTCGTTATCCACTAGATAGATATTATTAGGCAGTGATAACTACTTTGAATTTGGAAGACTAACTGAGCAAACTTGCTACTAAAGTTTCCTCATATTGTAGCTTTTCATTAACTAGCAAGAGTGTCTGGCTTTATGTTTCCAAAAGTATGCAAATGTTTGAGCAGCCCTGGGCAAATTACGTATTTTGTTTATTTTTGAAGTGAAAAGTAGTAAATACAGTCCCTGCAGCAAGCAGACATTCTTCACTTTTTATTGCATGGAAGAAAAAAAAAACAGTGCACGGATAGAGGGAAGAACAGATTCCAATAAATATGAGCAAATTCAGGATGCAAATATCATGCAGTCAGTCAAGAAACTGAGAAGAGCCTGGCCTCTGCGACAAGACAATGATCCGAAGCAGACCTCAAAGTAGTTATTCTGTTAAGTTCTGCTTTTTCTTCCGTCCTTTTTGCCCTCATGTATCTGGACAACAGTGGCAAAGTGCTATAGGACAAGCATCTTTATTCTTGCACTGTTTCAATGTTGTTGTCCCTGTCACCGTATTATTTAATCAGATATTCTTTAGTTGTCCATTCACTCATTTATCTATTATTTAACTATTAGAATCACAAATGTTCACCTGCTTGATCTAGCCCTTTGTTGTTCCCATGTTCCAGCTGTTTTTTAATAATTAAATCTAATTCCTATTTGTACAGCTAGTTGAAATCTTTGATATGATAAAACAGATAATACAGTTGTCACATCAAAAGGAGGACCGGATATTTTTTGTCACATTAGAATATTAATAGAATTAAGAATTCTAATTGTATTTAATGGAACAGTGGATAATTCGTCACTGCTATATTACAATTTGATTATACATTGTACTGAGTGAAATAATAGAGCTGTGTGTGACGCTGTAGGAACACTGTTGTTAAATGTTAAATTAAACTGAGTATTTGTTAAAAGAAGTAAAACTAAATGAGTAGCCACGTGAGATTCAAGCAAACAGCTCACTCCGAATGTTGTAAATCCTCAATAAGCTGTCTCACTTAACTGTTTAGGTAAAGTTTCAATTAGCCTCTGGTTGTTTGAGTTCTTTTTTTTTTTCAGGTTTTGTGGTTTTGCATCTGTGCTAGATGAAGTTATAAATTCTCCTCAAAGACTGCTGATTGTGGCTCATTAGTACAGTATAATTACCACACTATCCCTCTGAATGCACTTCCTTATTGTGGCCACTGTCTTCCAGCTCCCTGCTAATATGCACTTACAGAGGCTACGAGTACGTGTGTGTGAGCCTCAGGAGCCGAGGAGTGCACAGAGAAAATTACCGCTTCTAATTTAACTCCCTCAATTTGCATACCATCACTAAGCTTCTTATTAATTACAAACCTAGTAAAGGATTGAATGGTTTTCAATAAGGTACTGATATTAGCCCTTCTTAAATTAAAACACAGATTAATGTAATAGTCTTCACCAATTATGATGTATAGTTTAACATGACGCACAGATAAATCGCACTTCATAACAGCTGTGTTGATTGTTCATTTAGCACATTATAATTATATCTGATTTTTAAGAAACTGTTCAGCTGTAAAGTCAAGTTGTGAAGGTTATTTCCACTCTTCTGTCATCCTAACTTTCTATTTACATTTGAGGCCAATCAGTCTGTATCTTATCTTTTTTGTCTTACTGGCTTTTGAAAATATTTATTTGAATGAGAGAAATTAAAAGTCTGTTTAGAACCTTAATTCCATTGTCACAACATTTCTCTCTTTTCCTCTCACTCTCTGCTGCCTCCGGTCCTTTGTTCCCATTCTCTTGTTTCTCTCTCCTTCCCAGTAGACTCCTTTGTCACAGTATCAGTCCACTCCCTGATGTGCCATTTAACTGTTACAGTACAATTTTCAGCTACTCAGTCACAGCTCAGTCTTAACCATGCCGTAATCCCACACAAACACTGGAGGACTGTGGTTTCGCACAGACGGAGAACAACCTGCGAATCAACATTTGTACCATACCTTCCCAAGTATTTTCTCACCTCCTGTGCTTTTAAGTTTCAATCCTCTCTGCTTTCTTCATTTTCCTGGACGGAGTGAGAAGGTGGTGAGTGGTAAAGTGGGTCACCTCTCTGCTATAGTTGTGGGAAGACTCGCTCTGTGGAGTAAGGCTGTTCGCTGCCTTAGGCATGAACATGACAGCAAAGGCAAGTTGATGAACTTAAAGGGGCAGTCAAGTGCTTGACAACCTACCTCGGCATAAATGCTGTAGTCACAGTTCCTGGTGGACTGAAGCAGTAAATATGACAACACAGCAGTCTGGGCTTTTTGGCTTTGGTCTCAGGTCTGAGAGTACTGCATCAGTAAATCATAATACTAATATAGATAATAATAATAGTGTATGTTAAAACATATATCCTGAAACACAGAAGAATATAGTAAAAAAAAAAAGTGCATACACATAAAAATGTATAGTATGTAGTAAAAGAGTACAATTAAATTAGAAGTTGATGGGAAGCCAGCAAGGGATCATATATTTATTGTTACATTACAGGCTCTTGCGAGATGGCTGGCATGTCTTCTCAACAGGTCTCGGTTTGGGGGGGACAACATAACCTTGTGTTGGAGGAGGCATATGATACTGTGGGTAAACCATCTGTGGGTCAGTAGCAACACTTGGTAGGAATTAGTAAAGACTAAATTGCATTAAAAAACTAAGGGGAAAAAAACACTTTCCCTTCTCCAAGAGACTATTCCAAAACTGGAGACTTATGACAGCAAATGCTTGGCCTCATTTTGTTCCAACTAGTTTGGCTGTGCCAGATATGATTTGTAGCTAACAACCAGACTCCCCTGTGCCTTTAAAGAAATTTAAACAACCGTTGAGGTGATATGGTCTCTTCTTGATCTGGTTTCAACAAAGTGGTTTTGTGCTTCGTTGTCTTTTACAGTTCTGTGGTGTACGCAGCCAAAAAAGACCTGTAATTCGTTCCTACAGTATTTAATCTTTGTGACTGTGTCTGTGCATTGTGGTACTTCTATATTCATGAAGACCAAAAGTTCACACAAGGGTAGAAAAATCCTCAAAACAAGATTGTCCTTTTGGGTTGGTGGAGTTTAAGAGTTATTTATGGTCATTCATGCAGTTAAAGGTATGATTATGTAATGAATATAGTCAAAGAAAGACTCACATGTTAGGTAAAACGCATTCACGTGTGTATTTTGTTGTCTCTGTCTCCCTCTCCTCATTCCAGGCAACTACTATGGGACCCCTAAACCCCCTGCAGAGCCTAGCCCTGTGCAGCCAGACTTGGTGGACCAGGTTCTGTTTGATGAGGAATTTGACACGGAGGTCCAGCGAAAACGCACAACCTCTGTCAGTAAGATGGATAGAAAGGACAGCGCCGCACCAGAGGAGGAAGAGGAAGAAGAGAAGCCTCCTATGGTCAACGGCCTGGCTGGTGAGAGACACCACTGTTTTTTATTTTTCACTGCCTACACAATTTTTATAGCTAGTTGTAATGCAGAAGTCTTCCATACTGCTTTTCTGCAGTTTAAACCTCAGCATTTTTTGCTTAATTTTTTTTATTTTTTTAGGCAGTTCAGTATATTATTCTCAAAATGCAAAACAGCAAGACCTATTTTTTTCTTCTTATCCTTCTTTTCTCCATACAAACATGCTCAGGATTAGCTGTTCTGCATGCAAGGTCAGCTCTAATTCGCAACCTGGCAAAGTCAAGAAGTAGCCAAAGTCTGCCTGAGATCAATACAAGCAATCCCGTGGTTAGAGGGATACACTGTGTCCCTGTTTGAATGCCCCACAAGGATGTCCTCACGTCACAAATCAACAAAATCTGAAAGTATTGCAGCTAATGGTGAACTATTGTCCTCACTGTGAAAGTGGTTAGAAAAACCTCCAGCTGCTGTATATTTATATTTTCTATATAAACACTACTAAACAAAATTGTCATGGTAAGTCAGAATTATGTGCCAACGTGTTTCATATTAACAATTCATATGAAATCATTATTCTCAGTACCATTCACCCATCTTAAACCAGCCAACTGAACAAAGTAGCAGCTTCAGGCTCTTTGCTGCTCCAGCTGGAACAGGCCCCCTCAGCTGGCCTGTCCTCTGTTATGGCTTCAATGACAGGCCCCTAACCAGCCCCAAACACACCACGGCCTGGTGTATTATGGCACTGCCAATCGTTATTGGCAGTTATAATTGTTAGCCAAATGAGCCACTCTGCACAGGAAGAGCCAGTGCTGCAAAAACAGCTATTGTCCCATGCATATTGCATTACATTACAAATTTAGCTATTTTGTGTTTCTTGAGGGTAACTAGCCAAATGTCATGTAAAATGTGCAGCACAATTACCATAGTTTAAAAGACAAATAATAAATATTCAACATTTATGCAAGAAGAAATTCAAGAATGTGTCTTAACTACATCAGCCTGAATCGACTACAGGTTCAGGCTGCAAGGACTTTTTCTCACTGTGATGAAAATAAGAGCATCTGTGTCATTACCAGGTTATTGCTGTCACTATCACAGACTGTGTATAAAGATCCCCAGCCATCTGTAACATACAGCATAAGATGATTCATATCATAAAACTGTTGTGTTTATTGTATGCACCACCTCTGGGAGGGGAAAGTATCTTAACTCTGTGAGAAATTAGTCAAAAAAAAAAAAAAAAAAAAAAAAAAAATATATATATATATATATATATATATATATATATATATATATATATATATATATATATATATATATATATATATATATATATATATATATATATATCAGTGAGTGTGAAGAATGAGCTGCTCATCTCACAATCAAGAGCAAAAGAGAGAAACATTGTCAGATACGCATCATCTCTATCATGATGGCAGTGTGGAGCCCAGCCAAGAAAACCCACTCATTGTAGACGGATGTCACTCCTAATTCCTTAGATCATGAGTTGTCTCATCTCAAACACAGTTTATTATACCTTTGTCGACATGAGGATGGATTGGATTTCTAAAGTGGTGAGGACACACAGCAAAAGGAGTAGCAGAAGACATATGACCATGCCTTGAAGGTAGTTTAATAATTGCCATGCATTACTCTGAACAGCCACTCTTCTTTTGTGTCCTTTTAGCATTCTTGTTTGTTTGTGAAGCATACATGCCCACATTTGCAACAGCCCCAGTTTATATTTCTGAGTAAGGGCTGAAAGCGGCCATAGCCTGGAGCAATTGTCTGTATGTAGTCATTTATCCTGACTTTATAAGTGGAGAAACCCCTCCATGGTTCAGTCATGAAAAAGAGGCCCCAATTTCAGCACAAAAAGCTCTTGACTTCCTCCAGTCAACAGCTGTCACTTTCCATCCCTACCATTCAGTTACCCCAGCCAAACAGACAGAGCATTCAATGCCATGACGGAGCTAGGTCATACACAGCCAGATGAAAACCTGCAGATAAGAGCCTCACACAGACAGGCACACACACACACACACACACACACACACACACACACACACACACGTCAAGATTAGGAAAATACATGCACATGTACCAGCCCGTGTGATACTAATAGAGCTGTGATGTGGTGCTCGTAGCTGGGCTGAGGCATTGGTCAGCTCTGTCCCTGCCTGGGAGGCAGTTCCCAGTACATCGCTGCTGACATGCAAATCCTATGGCAATTGCTGTGCTTCCGTCCTCTCTCTGTGTTCTCTCTCTGTCTCTCTCTCTCTCTCTCTCTCTACCCCTTCCTCTCCTGTGGATGTAACCGTCCACCCAGTGTACAGACGAAGAGCAGCTCGAGCGGCGGCAGCAGCAGGGAGAGATGCAAGGAGCCCAGAGGAGCTCCAATGGCGCCACATTCTCACCTCCTGTCTCCTTTTCCTTCTACCATCTCCCATACCCCTACTCCCAACCCCTTCCTCTTTCTGTCTCCATGCCCGTGTCCCTCTCTCCATGCCGGGCCCCAGACCACAAGGACAAGGCGGAGTGGAGGAAGACAGTGCCCAGCTACAACCAGTCAGCTGGGGCCATGGACTTGCGTGTATGGAACACACAGGATGAAAGTCAGGAGCCCTTACCTAAAAACTGGGAGATGGCCTACACAGAGACCGGCATGGTCTATTTCATAGAGTAAGTAGCCTTTCTACTGCTACTTGCCTGCCTTGTTTTGGTCCGATTACTCTCTAATCCCACTCTCAGCGCTCTTCCAGTTTGTCTTTTTCTGCCACTGTAAGCCAAATATATTGAGAGATCTGGCAGTGAGTCCTCTCTACCCCCCATCCAGCACATTCCTCTGTGCTGTATCAAACCAGGTGCCGAACATGGAAGCTATCTGTAGGCTTTCATGTTGTTCTCGATTAAGTTTTTCTTTTATTTCCCCTGTGTTTGATGTCAGGGTTTGTTGGCTGGTGCTAAAAGCAGCAGGCCCGCATTGTTTACCTGGCCTGTTAGTGTGGCAAGCAGTCAATGCCGAAGCGCTGCGAGAGCCAGGTGCTGCTGTTCGCTGCTAAATCAATAGCTCATTCTGCCAGTGCGAGAAACAACAGGCTAAATGGAGTTTGCCTCCCCTGACCTGCTCTCTCAGTTCTGCTCTTTATGATCTCTGCAACTGTTCACTCTTTTCTTTTCTTGTGGTCTATGTATTCCTCATTTTCCTCCCTCATCACTCTGTCATCATTCTGTCTCCCTCTCTTGCTGCCTTGTAGCTCAAAGGGTCCTCTGAGCTTTGTTAAAAATTTTCCTCTTTAACGAGCCATTTTATCCCAGAAGATTAGAAGTTAGCCACACTTTTCAGTTTCTAGGGAGCTTTTAACTCTGTTTGTTTGTTGGAGGTGGTGGAATAGCTTGTGGGTAAGGTGGCTCCTGAGAGTCCTGAGTTCTAATTGCTGAATGGTCATGGTGTCTTAAATGTTTTTTGGATGATTTTTTACTGTGCCTAAAACCCTGCCTCTTCTTTGAACTTCAGTCACAACAGCAAGACCACTACCTGGCTGGACCCACGTCTTGCCAAGAAAGCCAAGCCTCCTGAGAAATGCGAGGAAGGAGGTGAGGCAATATCTACAGATAGTTCTGTGGTAGTAACATTTGCACGGGCACTTGCACCCCTCAGTCCCACTCATATACTCTTCTCCCTACCCACACACACACTTCCACTTCATCCCAACTCCCTGCTGCATAGAGCAGTGTGTGCATGAGCCGCATGCCTGCCTCTCTGAAGGGGGCGCTGGCTAACAGACGGGGATTGAACAGCTGAGCGGGCCTGGTCACAGTCACACTGGTGACACAGCACAAACCCCTGATCTCCAGCCTGCCCCTCTCCTTCTAATGGCTTCTGGGACACATGCAGGGAGCTCATCAGTGCAGCATCTCTCAAAAGGCAATTTTCTATGGCCCCTCTTGCGTAAAGATCTCCTCTGCGCCGCATGTGTTTGTCACACAGCAGCAGAAACTCAAGATGTTGCACACGTACACACCGCTGGAGAGAAAGGGTATTATTTTCTGGGGAGGCTGTATAAAAACTCAGCAATTCCTCGTTCTCTCCCTGCATATTGTGTATTAAACCCTAAACACATAGTGACAAATAAAAGCGGACCTCCTGTCTTGTAGGTGTAGGTAAGCGTGCCGTGATGCTGCCAGTCAAAGCACCGTGCCTCGTTGCCTGTGTCCAATTGTCCATGTAGTGTCTCAGCAGTATCTGAAGTGATTTGAGTCTTCCTTTTTCCCTGTTTGTTCTCCCCCCAGAGCTGCCCTACGGCTGGGAGAAGATTGAGGACCCCCAGTATGGAACCTACTATGTAGAGTGAGTAAACTTCTCCCTGTGCCTGAAGGGGCCCAGAGGCCTACATCTGTGAATTGTGGTGGATGTAGAGGAAATGGCTCACTGCATGCTTATATTCAGTCTCTTTGTGTCTATGCTGAAGTTACAGTCAAAAGGCTCTACCAGGGGCTTCAATCTATACCTGTGAGGGTCCTCTGAAGCTGTGTCTGCATGTTTGATTTCACTAAGATACATTTTTTTATGAGATCTGCGCTATTATATTCACTTTTTCTGCAACTTAAAGTCATATCACTGAGTTCCAGATAAATAGAAGCATTAAATGTGGTTTTGTTGAATCTTAGGGGACTTGTGGACTCTGTGATGGGTGCATATTCTTCATTTGTCAATACAGTAGTTTCCCACAGTCCTGCAGAAAGCAATTATGTCAGTACTGATAACACTGGTGGGTTACAGCTTTGTGTGTGTATGTACGTGTGCGTGTGTGTGTGTGTGAAAGAGACGCGACAAGGAAGACAGCAGACAATAAAGGTACAGGGTCCCTGAAAGGGGAAACAAGGGCGAGATTCCATTCTGATCAAAAGTGTAAACAAGAGCACAATGTTTCATTTTAGTCCCATTTAATGTGGACAAAGAGGGGGAGACCTGCAGGCGGAGAGGGGGGTCAGCATGCCTGTTTATGCAAGAGGGTCATTGAGAGGCTGCCTCTCCTCTGTCTCTGTCTCCTTGTCTGGCAAATTTTGTTGTGAATGACTGACCAAATGCAACAGTGTGACACAAAGTCTCATTATTTCCTCAACTGCCACCACAAAACATGAGGTGTGGCAATTAAGGAGTGAGAAAGTGAGACTGAGAGCAGCGAGTAAATGAAAGAGTGGAAATGAAAGAGAGGGGAATGTTTATCTCTTCAGACTTAATGGGGAGGGTATCTCTGTGCATGAGTCATACGCAGCAAGAGCGAAGGGTACTTTTTGTTGAATGCACACAAGCGCACGCACACATATATGCCATCAGTGTCTCAGCATGTGGCTGATTCACTGTGCAGCATCGGTGCATTCTGTCTTCCCACTGTGCTGTCATGGCCGGGATTTACAACTGTTAAAGCTCATTACGCAGATGAGCTACCTCTCTCCATTACCATCTAACCGTGGAGGGACATTTCTCTAGGTAGCAGGGAACGTTCCAGTGCACAGGTGTGACCTGCGAGTCATTAAATGTTTTTAGATTAAGTTTGGTGTTAAATCCCCAAAGTAAAGCTGCAAAGCTGTTTATTTTAAGAAACTTTTGGAATCAAGGCCATCTCTGGGCATGTAATATGATAAAGGGCACATTCCCATTCACATCTATCTACAGTTAATCAAATCTTTTCATCCTGGGCTTGAAAAGCATTGAGCAGATGTTTTTTACATCATGACAATGTGGACTATCACGGTAGAGATTGCAACTGATCCTCTCCATCCAATTTAGTTTGAATGGGTATGTCAGTTCAGTCTTTTATTTCTGAGGTTTAGGCATGCTCTCCGTTCCCCTGTATGTGTTACTCTTTTGGCACAGACAGATTTGGATTTGTGGTTTATATACTGTATTAGAACAGCCTGTGTGCTACATGATGTGCCGTCTACCCAGCATGGTTATGTCACACCCAGCCCTCGTAGTCAAATCACAAGTTTGCATGACAGACAAAGAACAGTATCAACAGTGAGGACAAGCTGAGGCCAAAAGTTAAGACCACAGATGAATACCAAAGCAGAAACATTAGCTGGCAGCTCAGAATGTGTGTAGTCAACTGACGATGGTAAGTGAATGAATAAAAATAGCAGGATGTGTGATGAGCAGTATGCCAAAAAAAAAGAAGGGAAAAACAGCAACACGAATGCTATTCACAGTCAAGATTTATGTAACTACCACTACTATTTTATACATCTTGTTCATCCAGTGATGTTATTCCCTTGTGCAGCCACATCAACCAGAAGACCCAGTTTGAGAATCCAGTCCTGGAAGCAAAGAGAAAGTTGAGCGTGGACACACCCACTGGAGTACCACCACCAGCAGCCACACCCTCAGGTAACTGCACCCACAAGCAAGTCCTCTTGGAGCAAACTGCAGACATGCTGTTTACAGTAGTTCACAAGTGAGGATCTGCAGTTGAGTGAGATCATCCTGTCATTTCACATTTCTTTCTTTCTTTTTTTTCTCCCTGAATTTTATGTAAACAAGTGGCAATGGGGAAAAAATAGTAGGGAGAAAATTTAATACAGAAAAGTTTGAGTTCGAGTTTATTTTGAAAATCATCAAATCATCACCAACAAGTAAGAATTCATAACTGGCAAAATGAAAGTTTTTTTTCAGTTTAGGAAAAGTCAACATTAGGAAAAGTCAACAAAGTGAACGTTTTAAATAGCTCCTGAGTCAGTTTTGCAATATTTAAATTAAATGTCATTGTTTAGATTGAGAGCCAGGAAGTTTTTAACTAGTTGATCATCGGAAATGGACAGGAAGTGAGATCATTTGCTCTAAATTGCATCCTGGAATGTAAGAGAGAGAGAAAGAGGGGGAGCACAAAGTAGCACATACGATGAATTTCAGTCTTGATTTAAATGATCCTTATGAGAAATCAAAATCAGATTTTATATTATGTATCCTTTGATTTTAAGACACTCTAGTAGCTTGGCTCTAAGGATGGCATTGTTGGGTAATTGGTCAGTTGGTTGGCCTATCCCTTTGACTCAGGCTGAAATATCTCAACAGCTATTTGATGGACTGACATGGAATTTGGTACTGAATCCTACTAACTTTGGTAAAACCCTGACTTCCCACCATGAGCTTGCCAACTGTGGTTTTGAGTGAAATGTCTCGACTATTGGATGGATTGCCATAAAATCCGGTTCAGCCTATTATGTACTCCTCAGGGTAACTTTTAATCTAGTGTCATCATCAGGTCACAATTGTTTGCTCCAAATTTTTACTTATCATCAAAAACCTCCAAAACTTATGCCATCCCATCAGCCTCAGCTCCACCTTGTGTTTAGTGGTAATTAACAAATGTTAGTATGCTAAGATGGTAAATGTGGTAAGCTAATATCACCACACATGCATTGTCATTGTAAACATGTTAACATGCTAACATTAGCATTTAGCTCAAGGCACAGCTGTGCATGGAAGCACAGTATGTGGAAGTACAGTTTCAGAGAGCTGCCAGCACAGACTCTTTAGTCTTGTTAGTTTCTTTGCTCATATCATATCAAAACACATCCATCACTGACAGTGGAGCTCTTGTATTATTTAGCAGTCTTACAGCAAGATCTATCAAGCAGAGATTTCAGCCATAACCATGCAAAATTTTATTACACATAATGGTTTTCAAAGACATAAATGGTTGAAGTCAATGCGTGGTTAACTTATCAAAGGTTGGCACTAAGAGTCAGTTTGGCCCAGTATGCTTTAGGTCAGTAACTTTTACTTTGGGCTATGTTCCTGCCTCATTCTGCCATTCGATAAGGTGCAGCACAGGCAACAGTTTTATAAAGACATAAGTTCCGGCTCTGTAGTTCTAGCTTTTTGTTCAGTGAAGAAAAAACCTATATAACAAGGTATTAGATGCGTTATCCAAATACTGGAGCACTTTTATCATCTCCTTCATGCTGAGATGTCTGTCTGGAAGATGTTCTAACAGTTGACAGGCTGCTGATAAACAGCCCATAGCCTCTGAAGCAATGATATTCAATTTGAATAATGGAGCAGCGCTTCACTGGGCGGCTGAATTCATTTTGACAAGTAGATATGAAATAGGGAGGGCTCCGAGGTCTCTTTGAAAATGCTTTTGCCCCAGTCATTCACCACAGTTCAAAGATCTCTCGTTAGAACAGAGGAAGGGAGGGAGAGAGGAGAGACAGACAAGGAGAAAGAGGTGACTGCGGTTGAAAGTGACTCATGATCATAAATTGCATTTCTACTGGGTCATCTGTTCATCATTTACCACCTGTGGTGAATGCCGACTGTCCAATCACCCTCTTCCCAGTCAATGAAAAGGTCTGAGAGGCAGAAGCCCTGTGTTGTTTTAACATGAGTAAGAATTATTATACTCCTCTGTGCACAAACACACAAAGCATAACTGCATTAGTATTCAAACGAGCCTCTGTATTTCAGACACCCCTTGGACAGAACTGTCTGCCTTACTCTGTTGCATGCAGACCCCATCTCCCACAGCTGAGCCGCTCTGCAGTCTGTGGATGATATTGCCTCTGTGTACCGCCGCCTGCAGCTTCAACTGCCTCCCCTGTGCCCATTCTGCACCTTCCCACCCTTGTTAATGAGAATTAATGGCTAGTGGTCTTGTGCAAGCGTGTGTGTGACGTGCGTGAGGTGGCTTCTAAACACTGTTTTGACAAGGCTGGCTAGCCTGACCTCCCAGACAATGCTGCAGAGCAGAGGAGCAAAGCGCAGCACTATGTTCAGCCATAATTACAGCAGCTGACAATCCTGTCTGACATTTCATATAATCACTTCACCCCTGAGAATACAGACTGCCCCTTTGTGGCCCATGGCTTAATCAAGAGCATGTAAACATGGCGTTGGTGTGTAGCCCCCTCCCTGTCCCACTCCCCCCTCTCTCCCTACTCCTCTGTCAGAGTTGCTTTCGTGGTGATCACATGAGAAAAATGTCGACAGGTTCTTGTTGTATTGTGTGAACATGGAATGCTGTCAAAAGCATTCATACTACACACATGCTGACACCTTAAGTTGTCATGAGAAAGGTCATGTTTTTGCACGTGTACACTTGCACAACATTAAATTAGATATACAGTGCAGTCTTGAAATATCACTCTGGCACAGCTCCAGAGCAGGAATGTCATCTTAATCATACTTGGCATAATCCCTTTTTTTTTCTTCAGCATGGTCACGTTCATTTGCCAATTGCTATGCAGTTATGCAAATCACAATCCCATGACACATTGAGTGTGGTGTAGAAGGCAGGGGGAGAAGGGAGGGGGCTTCTTTCTGTACCCTCCCTAATGAGATTGATGTCCCACCATCTATCAGTGTGGGAACTGTCGGAGAAGAAGCCCAGCATGCAGGGACACTGCACATAACTCACAATCTCATAGGCTCACACCACAGGGAGGGGCAAGTCAGGATTTAGTTAGAATTTCCCTCTTTCTGTCAAGGCTAACTCTATTTCTCTCTGTCTCTTTCTGTCTCATCGCTCTTATCTTGCTCTCTTTTCTCTCTCTCTCACTCACTCACACACACACACACACATTGTCTAATATAATTCCTTTCCTGTCTTCTATGAAGTTGCCCCATTTACACATCCTGCAGGCACCACAAAGGAAATTTGCAATGAAAAGTTTACCTGGAAAATGTCAGGTGCATTTTAGGACAGATTTATCATCGCTGAGAAAGGAATTGGTTGTTTGCAGTGAGACTGGGGCAAAGTATAGACATTTTGTAATAACTGGATGTTTACTAGCTTCAGATTCGCAGGTTTTGTGTGTATGTGTGTGTGTGTGATTGTATTTGAGTTTGCACTTAAATTGCGAGTTCTTGGAGTGTTTTTATAATTACAAGCAGTGAGTGATGTACTGTCAGACGTGTTGTCACTGTGCAAATGTTGTTATGATGGATACAGATGGCAATTTGTGAACAAGGTTTACTCCTTCCCTTTCATATCCCATGCTCATTTTCCACAACACATACATGCTGCACCACACGTAAAACCTGTGAACTTTAAAGATGTGCTGCTTTCATCTATAGAATTAATGGCACTGACTTCATTTCAAATTTTATATAAAAGCTTAATTTTATATCTCACTCTTTATTGTTAGACTTGGAGTGGGAAACAAAAGAATTTTAGCATAAAATAGTTACAGTAGTAAGACCAGTTAGTTTTTTCCCCATTTTCTTGTCCATTACCTCTTGTCAATCTGTCTCCTCTTTTTTCCTCCATCATTCCTGTAACAGAGGAGCCTGGTAGGGGAGTGCGGGGCTTCACACGAGATCCATCTCAGCTGCAGGGCTCCATCCTGCAGACAGCGCTTAGAAAAAGTCCCCAAGGCTTTGGGTTCACCATCATCGGAGGTGATCGACCTGATGAGTTCCTTCAGGTCAAAAACATCCTTCCAGATGGGCCTGCTGCGCATGACAACAAGATCGCCTCAGGTAATCTTCCCCCACCAACTTGATGTTTATAAAAGTGCACTCTTGCATCTGGATTGCACTCTGGCTTACAGGTTAGAGGTCATCCTGCTGTACATGACCCTAATGCAAAGTCATACAAGGAGGAACTGCTACAAAGAAGAGCTCAGAAGACAAATAGGCTTTTTTTTTTTTACTTGTCTAATCAAACAAAACATAATCCAGTGTCACATTCACATGTACACTATTTAACTGGCGTGCATGCCTATGCATCACAGTGACACTCTAGCTTGGCATCAGCATGCGAACTGTGCATAATACAGTTTTATGTACCCTGAGCACACACAAACAAACACATTGAGAGAAAAAAACACGGATCAGGCACTTCACTGTGAATGTCACATTGCTTGATGAAGCAATGACAAATGTTTATAGGCAGTGTTCAGTGGAGCAGATCTAAAATAGGAAACTTCTGTCAATAAAGCACATGTTCCGTTTATGGTCGACACCAAGATTTTATATGCAATCATATATTAGAGGTTTTAATAGGCTTGCAGACTGGATGTCTTTTCATGGCTAGAGGGTGACAGCCATGCTTGTCTAAAGCATGTGCATCTAGAGCCTGCAAAAGACATGTTAGCTACATGCAGCTTTGCCAGTCTCACTAGTGTTACAGTAGGAGCACCCACATGTTAGTAGTGCAGTAAATTCCCTTTTATTGTATAAATAAATACTGTGATTGCAGGCATGATGATTTTAGTCATTTGAATTACTGTTAGTGAAGTGCCTCAGGATTCACATTACAGTTATATTGATTGCATTGAACGCTCTTACAGCCACACTAGTGCTGCTGCTGAGAATCACCATGAAAGTGGAACAGAGACAGTAATTATTTTCAATATTTCATTTCCCTTGGGAAGGAGGGTAATTGATTTAACAAAAAAATTAATGTAATTAATTTCACTGGGTTATAATAGCAAGCAGTGGACTGCAACAACTTTGTGTATCTTTCTTTTGGATGGAAGTCTTACTGACTATAGGCCAGGAGCATTTATTTTTGTTAAATGTAGAATATTTGAACTTTCTGACACTACATCTTTCACTTACCATACCCCTGTTATCTTGTGGATTCTTAGTTACGAGATAAGTCATTAGAACTATGTATAGTGGGTCTGAACAGGCACTACATTGGGATGTGGAGCTCATTTCAAGAGTGAAACCTTAGCTGTGTTTGCTAGGAGAGGGTATTGATTGCGTAGGTGGGCTGAATCCTCCTCTGGGCTTTTAGCCAACTAGCCAGTCAGCAATTCAGCCGACCATCCAGGCCTATATCTCAGCCAGGCCAGGGGTGATGAGAGTCTCCCCTCTCACAAGGAGATGAAAGGAGGAAGAAGAGAACAGCATGTCAGTGATCTTGTTCTATTTTACTCTCTCCTTTGCTCTCTCCATCCCATTAGCATTAGAGAGTTGGAAGAGCAGAGAAGAACAGATACAGATTCTACTTGTGCAATCCAGCTAGTTAACTATCATTTCACTTATTGTGATAACTCTCTCAGTGACGTTATTGTCTCTTCTTTTATTTTGAACGCCCTTCTGTCTTTTTGTGGCGATACATGCAAACAATTTTTGTATTGTTTGCATTCCTCCCACAGCTCCCACTCCTCTTACATTTGGCCATTTCACAAATGTGTGAAAGCTCTTTGTTCTTCTTGTAGGTGACGTGATTGTGGACATCAATGGGACATGTGTGCTGGGGAAGACTCATGCTGATGTGGTGCAGATGTTCCAGTCCATCCCGGTCAACCAGTATGTGGACATGGTCCTGTGCCGGGGCTACCCCCTGCCTGAGGACTCCAGCAACAGTGAGGAGGCCTCCAAGGACACTTCCCCTTCACCATCCACCTCCACGCCACAGGACCCTCACTACACAGTCCCAGATGGAGGAACCCTCTCCAGGCAGACTGCTACAGTGCCACCCATGACCAACGGAGGACGCCACCACCACCATCCTCATCCCCACCAGCACCACCACCACCTTCCTCATGTCCCCAACCAAGAAGGCCCTGACCCCACTCTGTTACAGCCAGAGCTGGTGAGTGTGCCATTGGTGAAAGGCCCCGGAGGTTTTGGCTTCGCCATCGCTGATTGCCCTCTAGGCCAAAAGGTGAAGATGATCCTAGACGCCCAGTGGTGCCGCGGCTTGTTGAAGGGCGATGTTATCAAGGAGATCAACAGACAGAATGTCCAGACGTTGAGCCACTCCCAGGTGGTGGACATCCTCAAAGACCTGCCTGTGGGCAGTGAGGTCAACGTGCTGGTGCTTAGAGGAGGTGAGTTGGCAGTGATGAGTTTACATTGCTGTGTGCCCACTGCAGCTGCAGGTAAGCCTGCAACATTGAACTAATCCTTAGAAGTATGTCACAGCTGGCAGGGTTACAGCACTGATGCTATGACATCTCTGTTGTTAAATCGCTGCTGTCTATATTAATCTACTCAGGTTACTGTTCAGACAACAAACAGGTGTTAGTGCCCGGAGATAGTCTGGGGGTTTAGTCCTGTGCTTCTGAAATCATTTTAATCCCCACACAGCTTTGTGTCGCCCATAGTCTGTTTCTCTCTTTTTTTTTTTTCCTTTTTCCCGAAAGAAAGCAATGAGTGAAACAATAGGGGTAAGAAGCCACCCACTGGATTTTGAAATTAATATTTTAAGACAGTGAGAAAGCAACCAGCACCGACAAAGGTCTGCCCAGCTGAGGCGAGATTTAACGTAACACAACCAATGTTTTAATTTATAAATAACAGCATTGTGGTGTTCTGTGGATATTACTTGGACACACAGACTCTCCCAATGTTAAATAAAGCAATTTCACGCTCTGGTCCACACTAACTCTGCATCACCCACCATGCGCCTTCCCAAACAGGGAGCAAGTCATGCTTAGTCACATGGTGAACTATGCTGGGAAGGCGCAGAGAAATGGCAGTTTTGGTGATTCACTTGCTGCTTAGAGAGAAAGCGAGAAGCAAGGCAGGAGAGACAGAGCATGGTGGGCAATCATTGCCCTTCTTCTTACTTGAGGCTTTCACTGATTTGAAGGGCTTCTTCCTTTTTGCCTTTACTGCAGTGCAGTAGCCTAGATTCAAGAAATCAGTGTTGCACCCACATATCAGATGTACTCAGCTGGGCTCTGCTCTGAGCTCCAGGGGCATGTCCTCTGTGTGTGTGTGTGTGTGTGTGGTGTGTGTGTGTGTGTGTGTGTGTGTTTGTATGTGTGTGTATGTGCTGCTGTTATTAACTTTTTGCCTTATATGTGTTTTATGGTACATGTGCATATGTAGGGTGTGCGTGTGTTACTGCTTTAAAAGGAACAAGAGATCACAGCTTTCCAGGACTAAAAGGAGCAACGCTGCAGGGCTTCCCTCAGGTCACCCACAGACCAGGATTAGGTTAGGCTTTACTCCCAGCCAGGGGCAAGAACTCCCTTCCGATTACAGCAGCGGAGAGAAATGAAACAGGAAATTATTTGGCCCTGCTCCCTGTTCTGGATTTAAATCTGGAAATGAGACCAAATGCCCTTCCCAGTGGGATATGTACTGTGCTCAGTGCTTAACATATGATATGATCAGGGGCTGTCAGCAGGAGATACAGCCAATACATTTACCATATACAAATTTAAAAAGGAAATAATCAAGCTTAATTTTTTTTCCATTCATTAAAGCATTTTATTTATTCAGTTTTGTTGAGACGTCTAAAATCTGAAAAGCTGCAGCCAGTGACAGTGTTTACAGTGTTCTAGTAGTATAGCAAACAGCTGGCAGGTTTAACCCAGACAAGTGTATGTTTTCCCATGGTTTAGAGTCACCTCTGCGTCACCCATCCCATAGTGACATGTATACTATTTTTGCTACCGGATTATACTGTCCCCTACTGGCCAATTCTCAATTTTAAATACAGATAGGAGAGAGAAGTGAGGTTTACTAAGTGAGGTATACTAAGTGACAAAGTGCAGAAGCAGGTGCAGTCTGCATAAGAACAAGGAGATGTACTGTGAAGCCCTACCACTGAAGGCCAATAGGTCAGTAGAGTGAAGAATATACAGTAGTGAGGTACAACTCATCCCTAAGCCTTTAAGCCATGTGTGTGATAATAGATGTTTACTGCTGTTTTCTTAATGAACTGAATTTAGAATTTAATCTCCACCTCTACATCTCTGCTTACAGGTCAGACATCTCCTGTGAAATCACTGAAACCGGTGAGTCGCGTCTTATAGAGTGAAACAAAGAATAAACTGATGATAAAACTGCTGCTGAATTATTAAACAGAAAAAGGTTTTTACTTCATCTTGGCTACCCGCAAGCACCACTCAGTGTGTGTGCCGTGGTAGCTGTTGTTAGCTACATTATTCAGGGAGCCCACATTAGCCAGGCTGTTATTTCTGGAACTGCATGTGGGTAAATATGCTGGCTCCTGGCAAACAGCAACTTAACATCCCTCTGTGTATGGGTGTTTAAGATGATATGCCATGTTCAACAGCTTGTTCCTGTGCTGCTCCTCCATGTTGCACTCTTAAAATAGAGAGGAGCTGAGGCAGCAACAGGCTTACTCATACTTATCAGTTCAGCACTGAATTATTCCCTGTGCATGCACTGTTTTAAAAATTCAGAGCAGTGCAGTAGTTTGTCATTCTGGAGGGTAGTCCCACCTTAAATCTATGTCCCTGCCATACTTGCCCCCCTCACTTAGACAGAATATATAACATAAATTCATAGAATTTATTATATAGTGTATTATTTAAAAAAGGGATAGGAATAAATTTAGTGTTCCAGAAAACTAGTTGACATGAAGTCATAGTCAGGGTTTCTGATTATCAATATATCACACCCCTTGTTTTTGTGTTTGCAGTGCACAGCTCCCATGTCCCAACCCATGTCCCAGCCTACTCCTCAACAGGCATCCCATCCTGTGCCCCAGCAACTGTCCCATCCATCCTCCCAGCCTATAATGCAGCCGCAGTGGCAGGAGATAATCAGCAGCACAGAGACCCTCAGTCAACCGGAGATACCCCCCAACCCGCTCTCCTTCCCCACCAACACCCTGCGCTCGTCTTCACCCAAACTGGACGCATCTGAGCTCTACCTCAAGTCCAAGGCCATGTTGGACAGCAAGCGTGAGTGTTCAGATTGATTTTTAGTCCTCATGGCTCAGGACCATAGACTTGCAAGTAATATTTTCCTTTCATTTAGCAAACATTTTTCAGTTTATCACTTAATAATATATTGTCAAAAATAATGGTGCTCATCACAAATTATGAGAGTTGAACTTTTTTAAAATGGTACAATAATAATACAGAGACAACATAGAAGCTATAATGTGAAAATAGTTTATTTTTATTTGATAAATGATCTAAGCAATAGTATGTACATTGTTGTCATACATTGTTTAACTCATTAAATAATTTCAGAACTCCCTGGCCTGGCTGAGAACCACTGCTTTATATATGCTTTTCCCACATGATCAGCAACACCTCATACATGGCTGTTCGCTGTTCTCTCCTCTCTTTAGCTCCTAACACCAAGGACCTGGATGTGTTCATCAAAAGGAACCAGGAGTCAGGCTTTGGCTTCAGAGTCCTTGGAGGCGAGGGGCCGGATCAGCCGGTAGGTAGCAGCCCAGCACAGTCCAGCTGTTTACAGGCAGGTTTTGCATGCTGCTAGAATCCCAAATCCTCAGATACTGGAGAGTGCCAGTCAGACACCAAGCAAATCAATATTTGCGCTGCATTCAGTTACCAATAGAATTTCTGCCACTGCTGTAGGACAATGGGGAAATAGATTGTAAAAAAAATAAAATAAGAGGAAACCTGTTTTGCACATAGGAAACACAGCATCATAAGCTCAAAGCAACTGTGAGGATTTATTTACCATAATGCCAGTCAATCTTCATGCTCACTCAGGCTCGGGTCAGTGTGTCAAGCTGTTTTTCTTATATCCCATTGCCTCCGCAGGTGTACATTGGTGCCATCGTGCCACTCGGCGCAGCTGAGAAAGACGGGCGCTTGCGGGCAGGGGATGAGCTGCTGTGTATAGACGGTGTGCCAGTCAAGGGCAAATCACACAAACAAGTGCTGGAGCTGATGACCAATGCCGCCCGCAACGGCCAAGTCATGCTCACAGTCCGCAGAAAACTGGCACACTCAGGTAGGTCTGCTGTTGAGTAATCATCTCTATATTTCTTTCAGAGCACTTTTCTGCTTTTGTTTAGATCAGCATGCTGGAGGAGAACCTCTGAGCAAAAGCTTTAATCTGGGATTTTTTTTAACTAATCCTTTAAATTTGTTCTGGATGATTTCCTTGCGGATAAATTTGAATAAATGAAGTTTGAGCACAATTTGCTTTTAGGATGTTATTCTATGTTTTCCTGAAGAGAAAAAAAAGTTTTGAAAGAGGATTCTGTATTTACTTAAAACAAATGTGTATGAAAAATTTTCATCCCCTTCAACAGCACAATTGGCTCACAATAAACAGTTGAAGGTTGTATGCTTTGTGTTGGGGCTGATTGGAGTTGTGTGAAGGACAGTGCAGATTAGATCAGCTGGAAGAGTTGAATTACATCTCAAAGGATGGAGAAAAAAAAAGAATATGCTGAGTTTTCCTTTTCAGCAGCACAAACCCCTGCTGCATTCAGACTTGTTTATCCTCACAAATACACGCTCCATGAATAGTACAAGCACTTTTTGAAATTACTTTGGATTTGATGTATTGCAACAACAGCTTTGATCACGTTGCAGAAATTAAGCATCAGTCATGTAAGGGTTTATGCTTTCAAAGCAGGGGTTTAGAAAGAGATTCCCTGATGCTGGCTGACAAAACAGGGACTCAGCAAAACAAGCGTACAATGAAGAGAGATTGAGGTGGATCAGCTTGTCTTATGAATAACAAATTGTAAGGGGCTTTCATCTCAAGTGTAGAGTTGACAGTCTTGTATTTCATGTGTGCAATAAGTGCAGCAAAAAGGCTGAGCCACTGTGTTTTGAATCATTTATGGAAGGATCTCAAGAAGGACAAATTGGGAATATGAATAATTGTTCATGGATTAAAATGTATGTCACCGTAACTGGAATGACCTCTGTTCAAAATAAACATTTATGTTGCCCTGTTGGTGACTGCATATCAGTTAAGACATACAGTAGCGGCTTAGCAGCTTGATATCACCCAGATGCATAGGTGTAAGAATCTCCATCATGTTTCTGTCAATTGTCATTTGTCAGAAGGTGGTGGAGAGGAGGAGAGCAGCCAGCAGCCCCACCAGGTAGCATCCGCCTTGGTCAACAGCTCTCCCAAGATGCCTCGTGTTGAGGTGCCAAACGCCGTCCAGCAAGCCCAGCCCTCTCGACCAGAGTGCTTTGACGTTACCCTGCAGCGCAAAGACAACGAGGGCTTCGGTTTTGTCATCCTCACCTCAAAGAGCAAGCCCCCACCTGGAGGTCAGAAATAAACAAAAACACATCCTATATACAATTTTCAGCTAATGGCTCTCCATATCTTTTCCCACAAAAGTTTGGCATTTATTGGGTTTTAGCCATAAATACCTCAGCAACTAATGGATGGCTTACCATGAAAGTTTGTACAGACATCTGTGACATCTGATGAAGCCTCTACTGACTATGATGATCCCCTGACTTTTCATCTAATGCAAACAGCAGAATTTTCAGTGAAACTGCTGCACATGTAGTAGATGTATTGGCACAAAAGTTAGACATTCACCTCCAGAGGATGTATCCTAATGACTTTGGTGATCCCCTGACCCCTCCACTTGCATGGGTTGAAAGGATCAGGATAAATTGCAGTAACACTTGTTATCTTTTAGCTTTTTACCTTAAACTGCTTCTTAATTTGATTTATGTAACAGCTCTGCGTACAATGCCACAAGTGTTTGCTTTGTTATTTGAAAGTAATATCTGGATGTTGGGTTTGTTGAATGAGACATACAAAACAACTGGTTTTCATTTCTCTGTGTTTCTCTGTTTCAGTCATACCTCACAAGATTGGCCGTATTATTGAGGGCAGTCCTACTGACCGTATAGGTCAGATGAAGGTGGGAGACCGCATCTCTGCTGTCAATGGCCGGTCCATCATGGAGCTGTCTCACAATGATATCGTGCAGCTCATCAAGGATGCCGGCAATTCTGTCACCCTCACTGTTGTGCCTGAGGATGGTAGGTTGACACAGAGAATGTCTTAGTTCTGTGAATAAGATAATGGGAATGTTGATGCTCTCAACTTTTACATGAAAGAAGTCAGAGGAGGTTTTGAGACAAGACAGTGGTCTTGCGTGTCATACTAAATGGGTGTGCTGTATGTATTGCATTTTTACAGACAGTGCTCCTCCATCTGGAACTAATTCAGCCAAGCAGAGCCCTTCGGCACAACACAGAGCTGTGGGCCAACAGCCTCCCAGCTATCCAGACAGGTACGAGTATACACACATTTCTCCCATACAAGCAAAAGCATTCACAAAGGCTTGTCAGCATGCACTGGAGACAGTCTAATACAGGTTCTGCCACTTAAACCATAAATTAGCCCCAATCCTCTCAAAGCAGACTCTGGTTTGTGCTTCAGTGTAGCCTATTACCAATTCTTGTGGCCCACACTCTCCTTGTTATCCGGAAAGACAGAAAATCCCCCCATGGTCACTGTTTGGCTGGCGAAGCAAAGAAAAAGAGACAGATTAATAGGGTGTCTCACTTCCTCTTTGATCTTCCTTTTAAAACAAGATTACCTGTGTCAGACTTTTTAATCCATTGCTGCAGCAGCAATTCTCCATCATCATTTCTCGCCCTCACCCTCTCCGTTTCACTGCCTATCAGCATGTGTTCCTCTCCTCCTCATTTAACCCTCTGTCCATCCTTTGGCAGTGCCCTTCCTCCTCTCTGTCTAATCTCCAACACATGCCTTGGGTCAGCCCAAACTATGAGCTGAGGCTGTCAGCTTGACGGCACGAAGTGTGTAAACTC
This sequence comes from Lates calcarifer, assembly GCF_001640805.2. NCBI lineage: Eukaryota > Metazoa > Chordata > Actinopteri > Centropomidae > Lates > Lates calcarifer. The sequence continues at coordinate 22,812,648 of NC_066838.1, read as the reverse complement.
TTTTCCATGCCAGAGCTGCTAAGAAGGCCTAGACTCTTTTAGTGTGTTGGCACAGCTAACTTCCCACAAAGGCATTCTAATGAGCTCTGTGAAGCATTAAAGTATGCCCCTGTTATCTGCCACTGAACTGTAAAAGCAACACGGCTCTTTGAAGGATTTACATTGGTCTCTGTGCGTTGCATAATGAAACCATCAGAAAGAGGCTCGTGCTGCTGTAATGAAGGCGTGGCAGTGTGTGGATCACACTGGACACAGCAGAGAGAGAAGAGAATTAGACTCATTCTCTGTTCTCTACTCTTCACAGTGTAGAACATCTCTGCTTTTCATGGGCTGTAGCTTACATACAGGCATCAGTACTAAATGATACAAGTTGGTGAAGGCATATCCAAGGGAGGACAGTTTATGCACAGATTGCCCTATATCAGATATATAACATGTTGAAATTGTAGGCATTTTTTATAGGGCTTTATACATATATATCTGGGTTTTTTTACATTACTGCATTTATTGTTTTAGTTTTACTGTTTCCACACTTATATATTATATACATTATTTATATGCTATTTGTGTGCTGATATTCCATTCTCATCTCAGGATATTCAGGAGATACTGTACCACACTGTATTGAAACAAGGTTAAATATACTTAAATATACTAGTTATTTGCAGTATGTGGGTCACATTATAATGGTCTTTTTTGGGGTAGGAATGGTGACAGTGAGATGAAGAACTCTCTTCTGCAAAGAGAGATGGGTGCACTCATCACATCAGGTCCTAAACAGGTAAGACCAAAGCCAACGTTGCTCAGTTCTCAATAAACAATATGTGCTTGCAATTTACCAGCAAATTCTTTTAAGGTCACTGGGCTAAATGGGCTTTGGTTAGAACCTTCATCGCCTGCCAGTCAAGAAGTGCTCCAGTCTCTAAAACTCATACTCTTGTCTGTGAACTACAGGGCTGTTTTGTGGTGGAGCTGGAGCGCAGTCAGCGAGGCTTCGGTTTCAGTCTGAGGGGAGGGAAGGAGTATAACATGGGTCTGTTCATCTTGAGACTGGCTGAGGATGGACCTGCTCTTAAAGATGGCAGGATACATGTGAGTTATCTTACTAGTCTGTCTCTATCCTCAGAATAAACTGGGTAATACTTCATTTTTATATAGGACTTTTCAGAGTCTGACACTGTTGGCTCTCCATCAAACAAAATGAAGACAACTACACCACCCCAATAACCCCTCTCCAAAAAGTTAAGAATTATGGATTTTGTCACTGTTGTCATTATTGTTGGTCTTATTTCTATTTGGTAGATAATGATGTTCTTCAAGTTTTGGAACTACAATTCTCATGTATATCAACATTGGAATATAAACAGGAGGTATAATGTTGCCATGGAGTCACCTAGTCAGCTGTTTGCTGCAACTTGAGACCCATTTTTTAGCCTATATTTGTTTACATTTTTAGCAAAGTGACACAATTAAAAGTGTGCTGAATTAGCTATTAGCTGTTCCTGTTTGCAGTGTACCCATGGTTATACAGAGTTCTTATAAAGGGACATTTTTGCTATGATTTCTAAGCAAATTATTTCCTCAGAATGCGTCACTCACACTGACTCTTAAAATATGTGTATCTTGTCTTCATATTCAGAGTTATATTACAATTTATTTTTTTGCAAATGTCTATCTTCGCCTAATGTCTCTTCCTCCATGTGCCTCATAGTTTGAAAACTTCTGCTCTTCTTTGAAAGACTATTCCCTGTTTGGTAAATTCTGAAAGACCACTGTCTTGTATTATCTGCATCACAGGTCGGAGATCAGATAGTGGAGATTAACGGCGAGGCCACCCAGGGCATCACACACACTCGAGCAATTGAGCTGATCCAAGCAGGAGGCAGTAAAGTTCATCTGCTGCTCCGACCTGGCCAGGGCTTGGTTCCAGATCACAGTGAGTGACTACTGAGAACTGCATGCACACACACACATTGTTGCCACTGGATATAGATCTACACAATAGCATGTTAACCATACGTATATAGAAGCTTTTGTATGGGTATGCTTGATGGAGGGTGCTGACTTTCTTTATTCTCATGCATGTGTTGCAAGCTTCTCTCTTGACCTTTCTCTCCTCTCATTCTATCTCACAACTTCTATCTTGACCTACCTTGTGCTCTTTATCTGCCTTGCTTTCTCTGTTTTCTGCACCAGCACGGCTGTCTATTTCTACCTATTTATCTCTTCCTCCTATAGGTCTGAACTCTTCTTCCACCCTGTGCTTCTACATGAAACCAGAGCATCACTAAAGGCCTCACTGCTTTTCTTGGTCTGTCCCTAATAACCTTGGTAAACCTTGTACTCCTCCTACTTTTGCCTTTGACCTATCCTTTCAAAGTGATTCATCTCCCAGATTTTAAGTGTCACTCTCTGTCCCTTACTTCATCCCCATGATCAATCTGAACTAGATCAGGTATTTGTGATTCAATAAATACCCATTGTGTTTTAAGTAGACTCTTCTCTGGAGGGCTGAACTAAAGCAGTGAGTCCTAGAAGAACAGGAGCGCTGGGAGGCTTCAGAGCCCTGCAAGTTATTTTTTAAGGGTATTATTAAACCTTTGATGCCACTGAACACACACCCTCATCCTGAGTGTGAATGAAGTTGGCGACCTGTAGAAAAGTCCTTAACTAGATATTGATCAGCGAGTGACAAGTGGTAAAAGGATCTGTGTGCATTCACTGGCATCAACCTTTCAATCCAAAGACCAAAATTAGAATGAATTTCTATGAGCTGTTGCTCCTAGAAATCCAAAAACTCATTTCAGCACCACTAAGTCCATCACTCTTCTTTTTTCTCTCTCCGGTTTTCTGCTGCATATATCTGCTCTCAGTCACAGCTGTGCAATTCTTATCACCTCAGGGGAAAATTGAAACGTCAGTGCTGGGTGAACGCTAGCACCTTTTTCATTGATGGCTATGTCATGTCTGATATATATCTCAAACAAGGCAAATATTTGGCGAGATATTACAGAGGGCTATTACAGAAAGCGAGCTAGGATGGAAAACATCTTATTTCACAATATCAGGATATTGTGCTTCTTTTGCATGTCGTGTAATTATCTTTCAGTTTGAATGTTCAAAATAGCTCATTTAAGGGGATATTTTAGCTTCTGTTGTTTTTTTGAGTACAGAGGTTTTAGCTAAGGTAGAACCTTTTCTTACTCTCCCCTGCTTGCTTCTCAGGTTCAAAGGACAAAGTAACCATTCCAACCTCAAGTTTTCCCAGACTCTCTGTATCTGATGGGCAGTCATCTCCAGCCTCTCCATCCTCTGTCTCCCTCTCTACCTCGGAACTGTCCCCATCTTCACCCAAAATATCTGTCCCTGATGAGTTCTCTGGAGGGGACCCCACGACATCTGGGTCCCCTGGTGCTGGGCAGGAGCACGGTAGGCAAGCTAGCAGATCAAGAGGACAGCAGATCCCTCACCACAACCATAGGCGCACCACCAGTCCCAGCACCCAGACTAGAAAGACAGGCAGGAGTGACTCCAAGTCTGCTAGTCCCAGAAGAGCCACTGATGGCTGGGCAGATCATGTAGAGCGCTCCCATAGCCCCAGAAAAACTGAGCGAGGCCACAGTGGATCCTTGGAGGATATGAGTAAGGAGAGAAAAAACCAAGGGCAAAGAGACCACTACTCATCTAGCTCCAGGAAGAGCTCCAAGAGGGAGCATGACCCTGCTGTGCCTTTGAAGAACCTGGAAGAGCCCCAGAGCCCCAGGCGCCCAGCTGGCCAACAGCCCAGCACTTCCTCCGGAGAAGGGAAGGACTGGAGGTACAAGGAGGAAGATGCAGCTTACAGGCAGGAGAGGGGGGCTACAGAGAGTGGAGACAAAAGCTTGGGGACCAGTGAACGCCACAAGAAGGGCAAAAGGGCTGAGCAAGAGGCAGCGGCACAAAAGTCCCATCCCCACAGGGAGAGGGCAGGGTCAAATGCTGATAGTGGCACCCTGAGCCGAGGGAGTGGAAGAGAGAAGGGGGATAGAGAATATTATGAGAGTAAGTACCACGGGCCAGCTGAAGAAGTGAATAGAAAGGACCCCAGGGGTTCAAGCAGTAGCATCCAGGACCCTAGCTGCAATGGGACCACCACCAGCAAGAAGGCTCCCATCACTCCTGGCCCATGGAAAGTTCCCAGTTCTGCCAAGATCCAGTCCCAAGTGGACACAACATACGCAGACATCTGATATCTCTCCAGAACTCTCTGCATTTATCAAGAGAAAGCTGAGCCTCTGAAAGATGGACATTAAGAATGGAAGGATTTTTTTTAGCAATCTCGGACAAAGCAGATCACTGTGTAACCAGCAAAATAGCTTCTCATTGCTTATGATTTTTTTTCCACCCAGTTTGCCTCAGTTAGCTTGGATCAAGCTGCTGACGTCTGATCTGACATATGTGCTTGTACCTACATGAGTATTCGTACTGTATGATAATGTGTGGCCATGCGTGTGTGACAGATGGGTTCTGAGTGTGATTTTTAGATGTGACACTGATGTTTATTTTGTGCCAATCAGAGACTCTGGTTATAAAGAAGCTGCTCTGTATTGCACTCACTGTGAGACTGTTTGTGGGTAATTGGATGAAATGCTCTACCTGTCTACCCACTACGATGAAGGATCCTGCTTTTTTATCACTTTGAAGGTTTAAGGCATATTCATACAGTCACTCAGCTTCTCTTTGTGGCAAGATTGAGTCACCATTGCTGTCACTGATGGATGTATTAAAAAGTGAGGCTGGTGAGTTTCTCTTAAAATTGGCTGCAAAGATTGACAGAGCGTCTTCTAAGTCATTTACAGTCTGTTTATGTTTTTGAGAGCCTGACTAGAGTTGTGAACTATATGTGTGTGTGCGTGTGTGTGTATGTGTGTGTGTGTGTGAATGCATTCATACACTCTAAAATACACTCTGATCCTATTAGCTTATCACAGGGTGGGCAGACTACCCTGGAGCTTTATATGCATCAATCAGCAGACCAGATACTTGTGGTTATAGTTCTAATGTTTGTTACATGTGTGTTAATGATAAAGCATAATGTAATTTATTGAAATTATATGTAAACAAAACTGTTAGTATACATATCCACGCTGAGTCATTTCACTTTTAATGTGGATTTAAAGATTGAAATAGAATGTGTAGATAAGCATCACCATCTAAAATAATGAAACTATAAAAACTGCAGTCTATGCATTCTATTTCTAAGATTTCATGGTCTGTACACAGTCACATGAGCCTGATTCATAATGTTGTCTACTGTTAGCAGCTCTGTATTTTAGGTCCTCTGGCTATGTGTGTATCTATACAAGCTGACTGGTAGGCCTGTGTATTTTCGATATAGCTGTAGCATCGCCTATACTTAATCTGAAACATATATTATTTAACAAAATGATTACACATATATTGAGACATAATTTAGATGAGTTGAATTAACAGAGCTTGATTGTAGGGAGACCTCTGCCTTCAACTTACTTAAAACTTTAAGAGGTATTGGTATTTTTATCATCATAAAAGTAGGCACAAAAACATATTGTTTTTGCTCATTCTAACCTCCAAATCTATTTTTGATCTAATTTTTTAATTAGTACACAACCCTTAATGTGAGAAAAAAATTGTGTGTATATTTTTGCTTAACTGTTAATTATTAACACTTCACAGCTGTCACTTTTGTGTTATAAATGAAGCCAGACTCCCCGAGAATGCAGTTAATTCCCCACACACACAAAGGTGGTTGCACATACTGCACAGTGTGAAAATGGCTTGACCACCTCTTTGGGAGTTCTATTTGAAATTACACTATGAAGTTTATCAAATTTAATTAAAGAGGGATTTAAGTCCCATATGAAAAAATATTTTTTTATTTAATAGGATCAGTTGTGTCCTGCTCTGAAGACAAAATGTGGTGTTGTTTCAATGTCGCTACTGTGGAGTACAGAGACATCTAGTGGTTCATCCACTGCGTTTCACAAACCAGTCATTGCTTGCACAGTACTGTCATCAGCCTGCCTGTTTAAGGATGTACAGAAGTAACACATGCATCTCTTGGTCTGTGAGACCACTTACTAATTTATTGTCCACTTTATTGTTGAATGATGGGCTACTGTATTATTTACTGTTCATGCCATTACCATGTATGATACTGTGGCCTTGCATTGCTCCAACATAGGAAAAAAAAAGTCTCTTAGTTTTGATCATGGTAGTTGTAAATGTTTATAAATTGTACAGCACCTGTATAAATATTTGCCTTCATGCAGAAAAAATCCTCTGTAAATCGTTTCATTATTTTTTTAAGGGAACTGAGAGGAAATGATATAAAATGGGTGAAAAGAAATAATCTGGTCATGGCATTCTGTTCATGCACTGATAAATAAAGGTTTACTGAATAAACATGACTGCTGTATTGTTATTTCTTTTATTCAGGAGGCAGCGCTTATCTTTGGCAGGTCAATCTTAGGTCTATACATGATTCACGAGTTCCTTTTGAGCCCATGTATGGGGGTGTTGTAGTTTTTAAACTCTTATAACTGCCACCACATGCTCTCTAAACACATGACAGCCTAATGTGGTTTCTCCTGTTTATCAGTATACTATCGTAGTGTGTATTATGTTTTTAACAGTTGTGTATTACTTGTTTCACATAGAAACATTTATAAACGGTGAAGCACTGCCTCTCGTGGCTGTGGTTAAATTAACCATGACGTCAGCGGGGCAGAAGTGAGTGCGTGCGGCTTCGCACGCACTCAGCACGGTACAAACTCCAACTCCCGTGTAGCATTGCAATATCAACAAACTACAGGGCCCACAGTTCCACACGTTGCGCGTGCGCAGCGGACACAAAATATTGAAATGAACTACAAATTAACGGCAAGAGGACTACAATTTATCGGGGACCTGCGCGGTAGGAGTCCCGAGTCCTTTAAATGTACTGTACGTGCAAAGATGGCAGCTGAAGTCGAGTTGCTGCGTGCGAAAGTAGAGGAAGAAAAGGTGAGGGACAGTCTTGATCGATTTATCAAAGAGAAGAAAAAGAAGAAGAAAAGGGACCTGTCGCCGTCAGCTGACAAACGGGAGAGGTCTGAGAAAGAAGCGAAGAGAGTGAAGCTCCATCACCACCACCACAGCCACCACCAACACGCTGAGCACCGGACCCACCAGCCGCATCAGCTGCAGCAAAATCCCAAACCCCACAACTTCAGCGCGGAGAAACATGTCCTACACAGCCATCAGCAGAGCCACCACCACAATCACAGCCTCATCAACGGCACGAAGAAGAGCCTGCAGCCGCCTCTGCCTCCCACTCCTCGGCCGCCGCGGAAGGTACCGCCGGAGCAGCTGCAGAAGAAGCGAGCGGTGCCGTCCGAGCCACCTGCGCTCTTCACTTTCACGCCTCTCAAAGTGGTCAAGGCCAAACCCCAGGATTTCAAAGAAAAGCATCGGGACAAAGACCTGAAACTGAAGCTTAAGAAGGAAAATACAGAGGCAAATGTGAAACACGCGGAACTGAAGAAAAAGAAAGGTGAGTTATATGATTTTGTGCATATGAAAAAGGGGGGTGTCCAATAAAAAAAAATAATAAAACTGAATTTATTTTAGGGGTTCCCAAAGAGGTGTTTTAAAGTCTCGCATTAGTCTTTGACACGTTGCAAGAGGTTTAAAATATCGATCACAGAGGTTTCTCATTATTATTACTGTAACAGAATGTAAAACGTGTTTCTGTGATAGAAGATCTCGGTTTCCTTTACAACTTTTATTGTTACTCTTACACCCTGAACAATACTGCCATTATTAAGAGCTAAATATAAACTATAATATAAACTAAGTATGCACCACTGCAGTGTAGTGTCAATCACGTTAGTGTGCATGACAATGGGTAAGTTTGGTAACTCCTGCATAATAATTTGAGTGTGGGTAGCACACCATCATGAATCATCACTGCTAATTTAACACTTTATGCGTCAGTTTGAGAATATTCCGATGTAGTGTTCAGGGGGGTCACAGAGCAACACAGAGCATCCTTTACACTCTCTGCAAGTACCCTGCCTCTCTGACTTAAACTTATTCATCTACTTGTAGAGCCAAGGCCTCACAATGAGAACATCAAGTCTCTAACACTGGAGGAATATCTCCTGAAGAAGAAAAAGAAGAAGAAGAAGCATCGTGAAGATGAGCACAGTGCCAAGAAGGTCCGACACATGCACAACAAAGCAGTTCAGACTGTGTGTGCAGGGCTTGGAGCTGATCTTACTCTGCCTGCCACAGTGAAGCATGAAAGCAATTGCCAGCCTATCAGAGACACTGTCGACAACCACCAACCCTACCTCCATGCTCTCAAATTGGGACATGTCCCCTTCCTCTCCCACCAAGATCACTACATCCGCAGCTCCTCCCTCCAGACGGGCACCTGGTATGGACGCTTCATTCATGAGGAAAGGCAAGCCAATGGTGGGGGATCAGTCCTGCATGCCTACGCTGATGAGTTAGCTTGTCTCAGTCCAGCTGAGATGGAGTGTTTTGCCCAGGAGTTCCTGGAGTTGGCCTTTGCTGAGAAGCCAAGAGGTGCAGCCTCCTATGCCTTGGCCGTGGTGCACGGTGCAGCTGCCTACCTGCCTGACTTCCTGGACTACTTTGCCTTCAATTTCCCCAACACACCAGTCAAAATGGAAATACTGGGCAAGAAAGACATTGAGACCACCACTATTGCCAACTTTCACTCTCAGGTATGTGAAAAGATATGTGGTCCACCAGACTTCAGCACACCAGTATATATATTTGAATCCAAATATATATACTGTATATATCACAGCCTCTGGTGAGAGCGGGGGTCCTTTGGTGTCTCGATCAGAAAAGAAACAGCTGATTAAAGCTGAAGTGGGCCACAATTAGGGCCTCAGTGATTATTTTCTCAGTGAACTGTTGTCTAAAAAATGTCAGGGACTAGTAGCTCAAGCTGACATTAAAATTGCTTGTTTTGTTCCACCAACAGTGTCAAACCCACAGAGATTTAATTAACCATCATTTCTAAGAAAACCAGTAAATACACATATTAGAGACTGGGATTTTTTCTTAATAATTAAATATCTTATTATCAAAACTATCAATCAACTAATTAATAAGTAGGTTAACCTAAATAATAATTTTAATAGTCTAAATCATAAACTATTGTAAGGATTTCAATAAATGTTAAACTAGTTTGAGTGCAGTGGCATAGAATAGGATGCCTTCAGTAATTGTGTTATTACAGGTTTGTAGCCAGTTACAGTCAGGCCTCGTGTTGTAATCTGAGAGGCAAGGTGGATGCATAACAGACTTTAGAGGAAATCTAATCTGATCTAAAAGAATATAAAAGAAAGTCTTTAATAATAGTAGCTGAAATGGCATGGCTGTGTGTTTGGGGCAGAAATTACTGTAAATTCCCAGGTGTATGTGTCTGACAACACAGGAAGCTGAGGGGCCGGGCCAAGCTGGAGTCATGAATGATCTCAGATACATGTTTGCGTCCCAGTAGTTGACTCGGTCCAAAGTCTATTGTTGTTAAGTCTAAAAGCTGTGCTGGTGCCAACAAGAGAGAGAGAGCTGTAACCCAGTTGCTTTTGTTCCATGACGATGCAGGATTATACCTAGTGTCATTGCTTGACAAAAATGGCAGAAAAGAGAAAGGATGAGCTAGGATGCCTGCATATGTGTGGTGTTAGATCTGCAGAGGACACAGGGAGCTCAGCGCTTTTCTGTTTAGGCAGGGAAAGTAGACCTACTTTGATCATTTTTACCACTGGAGTGCAGAGAAGAAATTAATGCTTTGAGGGCAGAATGATTTCTCTAAAATGCTTTGTTTTGTCTACTGCACTTTACTGGGTCAGTACATAAAACAGCATAGGCCCTTGAATAGAAAACATATTCTCATTATTGCAGTGTTCACATACCAGGATAATAATGTTATGTAGGTCCAGGTAGCCTTAGATCTTTTAGCTACAATAATTATAGTCTTGCATATTTTCTGTGCAGTTACCTACACTTAGGTAGCTGTGAGAAAGAAAGAAATCTTCATATAATGGTGTAAAACACAAAGGCTGTGGTCTGTGGGGTGTGTGCTCCACACACTTATAAGTATATAAGGATTTCCATCAGTGTGACTGTGTATGGATTTCCCCATTCTTCGAATATTGAGGTGCGGCCACCCTTGATGCCAGGTGATTGATGGAGGATTTCTTCATGCAGAACAGAAAGGATCCGTTAGGCATGACGTGCTGCTGTAGTTTATTCACAGCCATTAACCTGTGGCATGAAAGTGCAAGTTGTACTTCCTAGCTTAAAGGACTGTGCTGGACAACAGTAACATTGTATGATACACGCTGCTCACTTGGGGCAGTAACTTTGTTTTACTCAAATTAGAACAGTGAATACCACTCAAGGAAGTGAGAAAGTTTCGGTCCTGCATTAGCAGTCATATCTTGTAGATATGTTTGCAATAGAGGCTAATGAACAGTCAAACAACTGATGAGAGCTGTGTCCCAATTACACACTGCATACTGAATTTAAGCAGGTCTTGAGTATGTTGTGTGTTCACATTGGACACAAGTATACTCAAAACAGTCAGTATGTAAACTTGATTATTTAATTTTTTTGTACACTAACTAAAAAAACAGTATACCAAGACAATACCGATATAGTATTGTATACACAATAGCTAATTAGTATGAAACTGGGGCATACTGAATGACATGAACTGTTCTCTGACCTAGGTGAACCGGACTTACTGTTCAGGGACATACCGAGCCGGACCCATGAGACAGATCAGCTTGGTGGGAGCTGTAGATGAGGAAGTTGGAGACTATTTCCCAGAGTTCCTTGACATGCTGGAGGAATCACCCTTTCTCAAGGTCAGAGGAAAATTCATTTTTATGATTTTATCAGTATTCTAAGGACTAATTTGTTTCTTTCTTTTATATATATATTTCTGCAGCGACTGCCACCTGATAGGAGGGACTTAAACTCATTGTGCATCCATAACTTGTATATCACCCTCTAGACCCCAGGCCAGATTCACACTTAATATGCTGACTACAGTATGTTGCTCTCGGGAAGCTCATTAAGGAGTACAAGTACCGAGCTCCATTATAATTCCATCGCTGATGCATTGTTATTGTTGTAACATCTGTTCAGTCTGTTGTTCTTCTGATAACAGTAATGTTAACTAAATCACATTTATGAGTATTTTATGATTATATGGTGATTAGATTTTACAGCTGTTGCATCACAAATATCTTATTATCCTAATACTCATAATACTACAATTTCTGAGATTCTAATATAATCCCACAGGTCTCAGCATCATACAGTATTTGTTTTAGTGGTTATAACAAAATGATTAATATCAGATTTAGTATAATCCAATTCTCTGCAGGGCTCAGTAAATTATCTTAAACACCTTGAATCTGAAATGTCTCTCTGTGTGTTACCATAGATGACTCTACCATGGGGAAGCTTGTCCAGTCTGAAGCTGGACTGTCGCTCTCAGAGTGATGATGGGCCCATCATGTGGGTGCGACCAGGAGAACAAATGGTGCCCACAGCTGACATGCCCAAGTCTCCTTTCAAACGACGCAGGTATAACCCCAGCTTCAAAGACAATATACGGATATAAGTTCTATATCCATAAGATGGTGTGGAGATGACATGGAAATCAAGAAACCAAAGGTTAAGTCAGAAGAATAACCTTCAAAAAGCAAAAACCTCTCTCTTTTTTGTCCAGGTCTATGAATGAGATAAAAAATCTACACTACCTGCCGAGGGCCAGTGAACCCAGAGAGGTTCTGTTTGAGGACCGGACCAAGGCCCATGCTGACCATGTAGGTCAGAGTTTTGACTGGCAGAGCACTGCTGCTGTTGGGGTACTGAAAGCAGTGCACTTTGGAGAATGGTGAGTCTTTAAACATGCTTCAACAAAAACATTAAATAATAAATAGTCATTACTGTACATAATTGCATCATAGTGTCTGAGGAAAGAGAGGTAACTCTTTGCTCTTTATACTTTTTGCAATCTCTTACAGGAATAACAAACCTCGAATAACCAAAGACGTAGTGTGTTTCCAAGCTGGGGACTTCAATGAAGTTGTCCAGAGACTGCAGCTTGATCTGTATGAGCCCCCAGTGTCTCAGGTGAGAAATGGCATTTTCATACATAAATAGTATTTGTGATATGTTGCATCTTTTTATGCCTCCAAGCTGGCAACAGCCGTGGTCAGAAGCATTATGTTTTTGAATTGTCTGTGTGTACATCTGAATGCAATATCTGAGTAATGCTACGAGTGAATTTCTTCAAATTTGGCACAAATGTTCACTTGGACTCAGTGATTAACTGATTAGATTTTGGAAGGTCAAATCAAGGTAATGTTATTTATACAGTGTCAATACACAACAGAACAGTTCCTACTATGAGCAAGCACAAAGCGACAGGGGCAGAGGCAGAGCTGAACTCAGGGTGTGTGGCCATCTGCCTTGACTGGTTGAGTTGAGAGAAAAGGTCCCTGTGACTTCACAAAACATGTTTTTGGGTTATTCTGTGTCAAATCAGACAGAATCTAGGAAAGTGGTTGCAGCACCATCTCAGATCTCAGATGTCGAATGGCTCCTACAACCAACTGTCACAGATTTTTGCTGCCAAAACACAGTAAACAACTGGCAGCCGGGTTACCATTATGCTACAATAAAATTAATAGCATCTTTCTGGAATTTATAGTTTGTTACTGTTTTTATAAACAGTATGTTTTCTACTTTCATTCTTTTACAGTAAAATATTGATGAGAGGATTTGTAGTTTATTATTTACTTACACTTTTTCTAAGAGGTACTGTTTATTTTCAAATGTTTACTGTGAAGTGCAGTACATGTATACTACATGCTACTGTATGAGCTAATGATTAGTTAACTGCTAGCAAAACAGGACTATAGAGATATAAAAACTTGTGCTTTGATTAATTACTCCTTCGCAGTCTTGCTATAAAATCCAATCCTGGTGCCTCTCTCAGAATTTGTCCCGATGAACCGCCTGGAAAACAAGTGTGTGTGTTGGTATGGCAAAAAATTTTACTAAGTGAATTAGTAATAACATTGATCATTTTATGCCCCCCCCCTTTTTTTTGTATCAACAGTAATGTCTTTTACCACCTTAGCTGTAAGTGATGTTACACTATTTAATTTTTTTGGAGTTATACATTGTCACTTGTAAATCCATACAGTACATAAATTCAGTGTTGTTTTCCTCAACAACATGGAGCAGAGAAACTGATTATTTGTTTTGCATTGATTAGTGTCAGAAAAGATTTGTTAACATGCTTCAGTAATCAAATGGTTTTGACCGCTTGTATGTGACCTGTGAGATGAAACTCAAAAAAAAACACAAGGTCCTCAAAATGTGCAAAACTGTGAAGCGCAGCGCCAGCTGAAGAATATAAGCATCTAAATAAATTCCAGTATATATGCAGCATCATCTTGGTACTAAGGATTGAAGGTGTCACAAATAGAAAAGGTGACTGGATGCCGTCCCAAATGACACATTTCTCAGTGCTGATCATCCAGTGGTGAATACAGCTTTCTGGTGTTTCACCTGAAACTCGACAAATAAAAACACATTTCAGCACTGACATTGCCATTATCACACTGTAAATGATGTGGTGCCAGTGAAACTGAAATCATTTTACCCATTCATAGATGAGCCCTGTTCTTTTAACACAAGCACTGTATTTTAAATACTATGTTGATCATGGACTGGTCTGAATGGATGAGTATTTGCTACATATATTGGAAAGTGGTGTAATGTAGAAAAGACAACATAACTTGCATTTGCAAGAAGGATTAACTCATCCAGGGTCTCAGAGAAGACAGCCATCAGAAGCTGGCAGATGCAGAATGACAACTCAAGGTTAGGACCCAGTGAGAAGACTGCCCAGACATCTGCATTGATGGGTTTGTTATTGAAGACCTCCATGATGGCTCCTTGACATGCCTGCATAGCTAGTTCAAGTCCATGCAGGACTTTGTGCATTTTAAGTTGGGAACTGAGTCAGTGTATCACATTTGGCACTACAAAGTCAACATGGACATAGACCTCCTATTGCAGTCAGGTGTGCAACATATAGGGACTAAGTTGGTGTTAGTGTTTCAAAGAAGCCACTATAGTTCTAGACTGATGTCCAGCAACCTGACGAGGAAATACCATAGACTGTGTATAAAGATTTGAAGGCGTGTACCGAGGATGAAGGGGCGTGTCAGGTGATGCCCCGCTTCGATCGCTTGTATCGTTTTGCAGAAAACCACGTGACCTATGACAAACGGTTTGCGTAGAATACGTCACTGTTTCGTTTTGAGTGCCGGTTTTTGGATAAAAGCGTCTATTTGTTTGGTTCATGCGTCGTCAGTGTTGCAGAGTTTGTAGTAGGTGAGGTTCCCAGAGTATTTGTTAGTATTACCATGATTATTATCATTATTTGTAATAGTTCTTGTTCTGTTTTATAAGAAAAATCCCCCAACTCCCACTGTGTCGCCTCAAGCACTGAATCCCAACAAACAAAAATGACAAACGTCATCATGTGAATTCATTCATCTTCAATATATATTCTATATATATATATATATATATATATATATATATATATATATGAAAAGCAAAGAGGTAATAAATGGGATATCTGTGTATTTTCTTGATTTAAAAAAAAAAAAAAAGTTAAATGTATGATTTGGCCGCTACACATTAACTTGACCAACAGATGTCGCCAGTGAGTGCTGCTGAATGAAGCTTCGAGTAATGAACATTTTGGCGAACCAATCAGCAGGATCATCAGGAAGCTTCATTTGGCCATCATTAATGAAAAGATGGAACTCACACTGTAATTTGGAGGATCGGGACACAAAAGCAAAACAAAAAGGCAGTCACCTAGTAATTTTCAGTTTGAAGAGGATAAAAAAAAAATGTTCCCGACGTGCAATGCAAATATAATCCTAAATACTGATTTCTTTCGTCCAAGCAATGACACCACAAAATATAATTACATATGGTATCAGGGTCAAGACATGTACAAAACACAACACTACAGATTACGGAAAGGATGGGACAACACTTTCCGTTTGCGATTAGACAGAATGAACGTCAGTAGTTTGTTTGCGTGTGGCGTCAGCAAAATGCGACCGAAGTGTTGGACACAATTCTCCACGTGGAAAGCGCGCGGGAAGATGCAACCACAGGTTCTCGACGTACTTGTAGTTAACGTCGTTTATGGTTGCTCAACTCCATGAAACCGAGACCATGGAAAGCTTGTGTCGAATCGTACCAGGAGTTGTTGTTGTTTACAAGGGAGGAAATGCAAGAAACTGACCGGAAAACGCCGTCAGCAGAAGTCGGGAACTGTTACTTATCAAAGGTAAGATATATTATTTGGCTGTGTTTGTATTGCTAACTGCTTCCTTAGGCTTCAATAGATAGCAACGACAGCTAATACTGATTAAGGATAAAGTGTTTAGCAGACCGCGGTGAGGTTGTTTTAGGTTGGCTTTATTTGACGGACATTGACTCTGGATCCAGCGGCGTTTCCTCACTCAGTTTGTCCAATGTTGGCTTTGGAGTCATTGCGCCACCTGCAGAATTTACGGCCGGCATATGCCGGTTTTTGGCTGGTGTCATGCCTAAATGTCCGGTGGAAAATATGCCAAATAAATAGTCCGCTGTAACTCTGGTATTTTTTAACCTGGACTTTATTTTCCCTTGTAAATGATTGATAGAGACAAAAATCTTTGGAATCGGTGTAGTATTGATCAAGAACAGTATACCCGGCAATCGGTACCAGAATCTTTTGACAAAAACAGCTGTTTTACTGAGCAGAGCACAGGACCTGCTGGAATGCCACTGCCTCCACCTGTTAGTTTGTGTTGTTGTGTGAAGGAAGAAGTATACAGATGATAAGTAAATACCACAGGATTCTGCTCCTATCTCTGCAGGAATCCTATCCATAATGTGGTCAGATAATTACAAGAACAATCTGAACCTGTCAGTGACAAAACCAACCATCTTAGTGGACATATTTTGACGTGGACAAGCCCACCGTTTGTTTACATTGCTGCTGCTGTGGAATTTAGTCATGCAGACTACTTTAAATAAATTACATTTGTTGGTTCATAACTTTTGTGCTTTATTGTTGTTTAATTATAGGATATTATACGACTAATTAAAATATATGTCCTGTAGCTGTTCTATATGGCCGGAATTCTTGAATATTTGCGGACTTAACTGACATTGGCTGTCCAAAAAAGTATAGCATAAACTCTTGTCACATGACATGGAAAATACTGAAAAACTCCAATTATCTTATATTGAGACATTGATTTAAATAAATAAATTACAGATTATCAATAAAAAAGGTGTGCTACATGAGACTAAATTAGTATATTGTTTCTCTCGCTCTCTCCACCACCCCCGTTTTAAACACAGGTCAATTGAATTTCTGATAATGATGATGACTATTATTAAAGGCAATCTCAGTGTAGACAGATGGGGCTGGCAGCAGCAATGTGGGCACAGACACATACAAACCGCAGCAGTTGAGCCGTCACGCACAGGCAAGGCGGCAGTATCCCTTACAGCCAACACTGGGTGTAATGCAGCTGGATCCGGAGTGAATGTCTGTATAATATCCAACCTGAAATTAACTTTACTTATTAGCTTAATTGCACACTCACTTGCAGCTGTGTTTTGTTTTTACAGACAGTGTGCACTTAATTTTGTATCTTACTGCATTCAATTAATGCATTTCTGATCTGCGTAAAAGGCACAAGAGCAACTCTAGGTCTAAAGGCAATGGGCTTTCGGTGCATCCTTCAGTTGGCAGTTACACCAAAATCACTAAAGACACTGAAGAGCAGCCAAATTATAATTATGATCTTTTATCCGGTGGTTAAATGTTGCCCAAACACCTTTGTATTTTATTTGTAGTGTATCTTTAACATGTGATGTGTTCATTTTGTTTGTATTGCGCTGCCTTATATTGTTTGCATGAACTATAACTTCAGTAAGGACATACTTACAAACTCAAGTCACTGATGCTAACACAGTTTCTCAAGGAGTAAAGCCATTATTTTTCTTATCTTATAGATTTAACCCGTGAAACAGTAGGTCTGTAGTAGTTGGTGCATTTTGTTTAAATATGCCAAATTGCAATTTTATGGGATTTAGCTAAGCCCGTTAACATACATACAAATACCAGTTGTCACTTATTGCCATAGCAATGGTAGTCACATATGATCAAGCCACAAAGTAAATACAGAAAAGATACACTGTATTTAGTCCTTCATTCTTTTAGATTAAAACCATCTTCTCTTTCTTTAAATTTTTCCACTGGGCTCCTACAGTAATCATCTGTCATCAGAAAGGTAAACCCATGTTGGAGGCATCTACAAGAGAAGAGACAACCAACAAGACAGACAGATGGTGCAGAGGCCTCACTGGATCTCCATGGGTCAGCCAAGAACCCAGAGGACATCCCTGTGATGTTACATTATTGACGAGGTAAATGAATTGTATTGATAAGTATAGCAACTAGAGATTATCTTAGATTTTAGTTGGATTAGGCAGACTTGATTCTGACAACAAATGATGTATGCTAACTATGAATTAGGCTTATGCAGTAAGTTCTCAGCAGTGGTGGAAGGAGTATTCAGTTTACTAAAAGTACCAATAAAGAAATGTGAAAATACTCCATTACAAGTAATTGACATTCATCATCATGAATCATTAATGAAGCAGCAGCGTGTAAGCAGCATGTTACTGTTGTAGCTGCTGAAGGTGCAGCAGGATTATAAACAGGGACACTAGATAATTCTGGGAGACAACCCCAATCCTCCTCTCTTCTCATTCTAGTCTTTCTCTTTCTTCCCTTTCTCTAAGTCATAAAAATGTGTAGTTCTGCCCATTTGGTGTCACACTACAAAAAGTATAATTTTTCTTCATTTTGGCTTTTCCAACCAAGTTTAATGCAAATGTTATATAATTTTTGAAGAAAAAAATGCAAATTGATGCACATTTCTATCCACTGCTCTTCTGCTCAGTCAGAGCACCACTTCATCTATCTTTGTGTATGAATCAAATTCAATTCTTGAACTAGGTCTGATTAGTCCACATACAGGTTTCTTTGTGGATTTACTGTCTTTTCCACAGTATCCACAGTTTGAACTTCAATACCCAGAAACCCTTTCTGCTTTTATTTTGATGATTTAAATAGTTGCAGCTTTATATTAATGTGGTTCTAATTTTCTCCTCAGCATTTAAACTTCAAACTCAAACTTCAACCAGCAAATCACAGAGAAAAGGAGACAGACATAAAGATTTACAGAAGGTCAGTGTTAAATGCTTTTCAATATTGTCAGTCATTATCTCAGCTGCAGTTTGACAGTTTGAATCTGTTGTCTGGATAAAAAACAAATTTCAGGTTCCACAATGTAGCTTAAAAAAATACAAAATCTTTGGTCTTTTTTTCCAAAATTGCACATACTTGATTCTCTTATTTATATAGATTATTATATTATAGTCTTTTCACACAACATTTATCTAAATTTGCCATATTCTTCATGTTAAGTTAAAGTAAAATCTCAAATGCTTACAGTAACTGTTATGTAATACTGAAAAACAATCTAGCAGCTGCAAGTAGAGAATATCTGGCATTTTTGCCATATGTGATGATTTGTATGATATGAAATCACAATTGTTGTTTTCAATTTTTTTCAAATTATGTTATATAAAATTCTCAATTATTCCTTATAGAAAATTCAGTTATGTTTAAAGAAAGGATTTATGCATCTAAAAGGTTTAATAAGAAACATTTTAATGATTTTGTTCCAGACAAAAATATTGAACCAACCACAGCAAAAATAATGACAGATGTTTGACCAGTTGTACTCACAATTACACAAATAAAAATGGCATGAAAATGTCATAGTATAACATGTTGTCAAAAATATCATAAAAAGCTAATGGTATGCTAAGTCATTCAAAAGGTCACAAATATGTCAACGTATAGTATGTGGTCAAATTTGTCATAAAAAGTCATAGTTTAGTATGAGGTCAAAAATGTGATTAAAATGTCATAGTATAGTATCTGATCAAATTTGTCATAAAAATGTCATAGTATAGTATGAGATCAAAAATACGATTAAAATATCATTATAGTATGTGGTCAAAATTTTTATAAAAATGTCATAGTATAGTATGGCATCAAAAATGGGACTAAAATGTCAGTATAGTATGGCATCAAAAATGCAACTAAAATGTCATAGTTTAGTATGTGGTCAAAAATGTGACTAAAATGTCATAGTATAGTATGGCATCAAAAATGCGACTAAAATGTCATAGTTTAGTATGTGGTCAAAAATGTGATTAAAATGTCATAGTATAGTATGTGGTCAAAAATGCGACTAAAATGTCATAGTATAGTATGGCATCAAAAATGTGACTAAAATGTCATAGTATAGTATGGGGTCAAATTTGTCATAAAAATGTCATAGTATAGTATGGCGTCAAAAAACATGAAAAAATGTCATAGTATAGTATGGCGTCAAAAACGGTCAAAAAATGTCAATAGTATAGTATGGCGTCAAAAAACATGAAAAAATGTCATAGTATAGTATGGCGTCAAAAAATGTCATAGTATAGTATGGCGTCAAAAACCATGAAAAATGTCATAGTATAGTATGGCGTCAAAAAAGGTAAATAAAAAACAAAAATGTCATAGTATAGTATGGCGTCAAAAAACATGAAAAAATGTCATAGTATAGTATGGCGTCAAAAAACATGTAAAAAATGTCATAGTATAGTATGGCGTCAAAAATGTGACTAAAATGTCATAGTATAGTATGGCATCAAAAATGTGACTAAAATGTCATAGTATAGTATGGGGTCAAATTTGTCATAAAAATGTCATAGTATAGTATGGCGTCAAAAAAACATGAAAAAAATGTCATAGTATAGTATGGCGTCAAAAAACATAAAAAAATGTCATAGTATAGTATGGCGTCAAAAAAAAAATCATAGTAAGTATGGGTCAAAAACATAAAAATGTCATAGTATAGTATGGCGTCAAAAACATGAAAAAATGTCATAGTATAGTATGGCGACAAAAACGGTCAAAAAATGTCATAGTATAGTATGGCGTCAAAAAATGTATAAAAATGTCATAGTATATATGGTCAAATGTCATAAAATGTCATAGTATAGTATGGCGTCAAAAACGTGTCAAAAAATGTCATAGTATAGTATGGCGTCAAAAATGTGACTAAAATGTCATAGTATAGTATGGCGTCAAAAATGTGACTAAAATGTCATAGTATAGTATGGCTCAAAAATGTGACTAAAAATGTCATAGTATAGTATGGGCAAATGTCAAAAAAATGTCATAGTATAGTATGCGTCCATGAAAAAATGTCATAGTATAGTATGGCGTCAAAAA